>NC_092334.1:424290000-424992500 GCF_046630445.1 Rutidosis leptorrhynchoides
CCGACATATATTATCTGCTGAAATTAATTTACCATTTGCTAATTCGAGTAAAAATTTACTATCCAAAGGCGTCAATGGACAACTTAATTTAGCACAAAAATCTCTACTCATATAGCTTCTATCCGCACCCGAATCAAATAAAACGTAAGCAGATTTATTGTCAATAAGAAACGTACCCGTAACAAGCTCCGGGTCTTCCTGTGCCTCTGCCGCATTAATATTGAAAACTCTTCCGCGGCCTTGTCCATTCGTGTTCTCCTAGTTCGGGAAATTTCTAATAATGTGGCCCGGTTTTCCACATTTATAACAAACTACATTGGCATAACTTGCTCTGACACTACTTGCTCCGCCATTACTCGTTCCGACACCATTTGTTCCTTTCGTTCTATTAACCTCTGGTCCGTAAACCTCACACTTCGCCGCGCTATGACCATTTCTTTTACACTTGTTGCAAAATTTGGTGCAGAACCCCGAGTGATACTTTTCACACCTTTGGCATAGCTGCTTCTGATTGTTGTTGTTGTTGCGGTTATTATTGTTGTTGGGATGATTGTTGTAGTTGCTGTTGTTATTGTTGTTGTTGTTGTTGTTGGGCCGTTTGTTGTAGTTGCGATTGATGTTGCGATTGTTGGGATAATTGTTGCGATTATTGTTGTAATTGCTGTTGTTGTTGTATTGGTGATTCTTATCACCGTTTTCCTCCCACTTTCTTTTGACTTGCTTCACATTGGCCTCTTCAGCAGTCTGTTCTTTAATTCTTTCTTCAATCTGGTTCACTAGTTTGTGAGCCATTCTACATGCCTGTTGTATGGAGGCGGGCTCGTGTGAACTTATATCTTCTTGGATTCTTTCCGGTAATCCTTTCACAAACGCGTCGATCTTCTCTTCCTCATCTTCAAATGCTCCCGGACACAATAGGCACAATTCTGTGAATCGTCTTTCATACGTGGTAATATCAAATCCTTGGGTTTGTAACCCTCTAAGTTCTGTCTTGAGCTTATTGACCTCGGTTCTGGGACGGTACTTCTCGTTCATCAAGTGCTTGAATGCTGACCACGGTAGTGCGTACGCATCGTCTTGTCCCACTTGCTCTAGATAGGTATTCCACCATGTTAACGCAGAACCTGTGAAGGTATGCATAGCGTACTTCACTTTGTCCTCTTCAGTACACTAACTTATGGCAAACACCGATTCGACCTTCTCGGTCCACCGTTTCAATCTGATTGGTCCTTCGGTTCCATCAAATTCCAAAGGTTTGCAGGCAGTGAATTCTTTGTAGGTGCATCCTACACGATTTCCTGTACTGCCAGATCCAAGGTTATTGTTGGTATGTAGCGTAGCCTGTACTGCGGCTATGTTTGAAGCTAGAAAAGTACGGAATTCCTCTTCATTCATATTCACGGTGTGTTGAGTAGTCGGTGCCATTTCCTTCAAAATAGTCAAATGGAACAAGTTAATCATACAGAATATTAATAGTAGTTAATAGTATTTCGTAGCATAATATGAACTCATTTATAAAAGCTTTTTCTTCATATTAGCGTTTTATAAGTTTAAATTCGGGTAGTACCTACCTGTTAAGTTCATACTTAGTAGCTAATATACAATTCAACTACTACAATTCTATATGAAAAACTGATTGTAATAATATTTCGCGTTCAAACTTTTATACAATATTTTACAAACTTACAATACCGCTTATTTTACATAAAGCATGAAATATAGCACACAATAACTTTGATACAAGATAGTTGTGAAGATAATTCTAGCTAGTACACAAGTCGTTCAGCAAAGGCAATAAGGACACGTAATTCATACGTCCAGAAACAAGTCATGCATTCTGGTTTTACTAGGACTACTTCCCATCCTTGGTCTTGTGGAACATAACCGTTATGGCCGTTGATAAGACAGCGTGTTGTAACGTCGTCAAAGGGACGAGGGTTACGTAATGACCAACAGTCTCGTAATAACCTAAAAACCTCATTTCTTACCCCAATTACCGACTCCGTCATTTTGTGGGAATGTTTTGTTTAATAGTTGTAGCCCAATGTTCTTGTTCTCACTTTGGTGAGAAGCGAACATTACAAATCCGTAAGCATAACATGCTTCTTTATGTTGCATGTTAGCCGCTTTTTCTAAATCACGAAGTCCTATATTCGGATATACTGAGTCAAAATAATTTCTTAACCCGTTGCGTAAAATAGCATTTGGGTTCCCCGCAATATATGCGTCAAAGTAAACACATCGTAACTTATTGATTTCCCAATGTGATATCCCCCATCTTTCGAACGAAAGCCTTTTATAAACCAAGGCATTCTTGGAACGTTCTTCGAATGTCTTACAAACTGATCTCACCTTAAATAGTTGTGCCGAGGAATTCTGACCGACTCTAGACAAGATTTCATCAATCATGTCTCCGGGTAGGTCTCTTAAAATATTGGGTTGTCTATCCATTTTGTGTTTTTATACTGTAAAATAGACAAGAGTTAGATTCATAAAAAAAATACTTATTAATACATGCAATTTTTACATATATCATAAAGCATAAGCACACTATATTACATATATTACACCACACGAATACAACTATCTTATTCCGACTCGCTCATTTCTTCTTGTTCGGTTTTGGTTCGTTTTGCCAAGTTTCTAGGGATATATGATGTTCCCCTAATACGAGCCGTCGTTGTCCACATTGGTTTAGAAAAACCTGGTGGTTTAGAGGTTCCCGGGTCATTGTTACAACTTAAGGACTTCGGGGGTTGACGATACATATAAAGTTCATCGGGGTTGGAATTAGATTTCTCTATTTTTATGCCCTTTCTCTTATTATTTTCTTTTGCCTTTTTAAATTCAGTTGGGGTAATTTCTATAACATCATCGGAATTCTCGTCGGAATCCGATTCATCGGAGATTTGGTAATCCTCCCAATATTTTGCTTCCTTGGCGGAAACACCATTGACCATAATTAACCTTGGTCGGTTGGTTGAGGATTCTCTTTTACTTAACCGTTTTATTATTTCCCCCACCGGTTCTATTTCTTCTTCCGGTTCCTCCTCTTCCGGTTCTGATTCTTCTTCCGGTTCCGACTCTTCTTCCGGTTCCTCTTCGGGAACTTGTGAATCAGTCCAC
Source organism: Rutidosis leptorrhynchoides (assembly GCF_046630445.1). Lineage (NCBI taxonomy): Eukaryota > Viridiplantae > Streptophyta > Magnoliopsida > Asterales > Asteraceae > Rutidosis > Rutidosis leptorrhynchoides. The sequence goes on from NC_092334.1 coordinate 424,293,127, forward strand.
GAATCATTCCAATTTACATTTGACTCTTCATTATTATTAGGTGAGTCAATGAGACTTGTTCTAGAGGTAGACATCTATCACATAATATCAAACGCGTTAAGAGATTAATATATCACATAATATTCACATGTTAAAAATATATAGTTTCCAACAAAATTTTTGTTAAGCAATCATTTTTCAAGTAAACACGGTCGAAGTCCAGACTCACTAATGCATCCTAACAAACTCGATAAGACACACTAATGCAAAATTCTGGTTCTCTAAGACCAACGCTCGGATACCAACTGAAATGTCCCGTTCTTATTGATTAAAAACGTTCCATATTAATTGATTTCGTTGCGAGGTTTTGACCTCTATATGAGACGTTTTTCAAAGACTGCATTCATTTTAAAACAAACCATAACCTTTATTTCATCAATAAAGGTTTAAAAAGCTTTACGTAGATTATCAAATAATGATAATCTAAAATATCATGTTTACACACGACCATTACATAATGGTTTACAATACAAATATGTTACAACAAAATAAGTTTCTTGAATGCAGTTTTTATACAATATCATACAAGCATGGACTCCAAATCTCGTCCTTATTTAAGTATGCGACAGCGGAAGCTCTTAATAATCACCTGAGAATAAACATGCTTAAAACGTCAACAAAAATGTTGGTGAGTTATAGGTTTAACCTATAGATATCAAATCATAATAATAGACCACAAGATTTCATATTTCAATACACATCCCATACATAGAGATAAAAATCATTCATATGGTGAACACCTGGTAACCGACATTAACAAGATGCATATATATATAAGAATATCCCCATCATTTCGGGACACCCTTCGGATATGATATAAATTTCGAAGTACTAAAGCATCCGGTACTTTGGATGGGGCTTGTTGGGCCCGATAGATCTATCTTTAGAGTTCGCGTCAATTAGGGTGTCTGTTCCCTAATTCTTAGATTACCAGACTTAATAAAAAGGGGCATATTCGATTTCGATAATTCAACCATAGAATGTAGTTTCACGTACTTGTGTCTATTTTGTAAATCATTTATAAAACCTGCATGTATTCTCATCCCAAAAATATTAGATTTTAAAAGTGGGACTATAACTCACTTTCACATATTTTTACTTCGTTGGGAAGTAAGACTTGGCCACTGGTTGATTCACGAACCTATAACAATATATACATATATATCAAAGTATGTTCAAAATATATTTACAACACTTTTAATATATTTTGATGTTTTAAGTTTATTAAGTCAGCTGTCCTCGTTAGTAACCTACAACTAGTTGTCCACAGTTAGATGTACAGAAATAAATTGATAAATATTATCTTGAATCAATCCACGACCCAGTGTATACGTATCTCAGTATTGATCACAACTCAAACTATATATATTTTGGAATCAACCTCAACCCTGTATAGCTAACTCCAACATTCACATATAGAGTGTCTATGGTTGTTCCGAAATATATATAGATGTGTCGACATTATAGGTCGAAACATTGTATACGTGTCTATGGTATCTCAAGATTACATAATATACAATACAAGTTGATTAAGTTATGGTTGGAATAGATTTGTTACCAATTTTCACGTAGCTAAAATGAGAAAAATTATCCAATCTTGTTTTACCCATAACTTCTTCATTTTAAATCCGTTTTGAGTGAATCAAATTGCTATGGTTTCATATTGAACTCTATTTTATGAATCTAAACATAAAAAGTATAGGTTTATAGTCGGAAAAATAAGTTACAAGTCGTTTTTGTAAAGGTAGTCATTTCAGTCGAAAGAACGACGTCTAGATGACCATTTTAGAAAACATATTTCCACTTTGAGTTTAACCATAATTTTTGGATATAGTTTCATGTTCATAATAAAAATCATTTTCTCAGAATAACAACTTTTAAATCAAAGTTTATCATAGTTTTTAATTAACTAACCCAAAACAGCCCGCGGTGTTACTACGACGGCGTAAATCCGGTTTTACGGTGTTTTTCGTGTTTCCAGGTTTTAAATAATTAAGTTAGCATATCATATAGATATAGAACATGTGTGTAGTTAATTTTAAAAGTCAAGTTAGACGGATTAACTTTTGTTTGCGAACAAGTTTAGAATTAACTAAACTATGTTCTAGTGATTACTAGTTTAAACCTTCGAATAAGATAGTTTTATATATATGAATCGAATGATGTTATGAACATCATTACTACCTCAAGTTTAGTAGGTAAATCTACTGGAAGTGACAATAAATGATCTAGCTTCAAAGGATCCTGGATGGCTTGAAAGTTCTTGAAGTAGGATCATGACACAAAAACAAGTTCAAGTAAGATTTTTACTCGAATTAAGATATTTTATAGTTATAGAAATTGAATCAAAGTTTGAATATGAATATTACCTTGAATAAGAAAGATAACCTACTGTATATAACAAAGGTTTCTTGATCTTAGATGATTACTTGGAATGGATTAGAAAGCTTGGAAGTAAATTAGTAAACTTGAAGGGATTTTTGAAGTGTTCTTGAAGTGTTCTTCCTATGATGATTATAGCTTGATTCTTGAAGTGATTTTTAATGAAGATGATGATTAACTACTGGAAAAATACGTTCATAATAGTGTGTGTGTGTGTTGAGAGAGAATTAGAAAGAGAATTGGAAGTGAAATGGAGTGAATGATGAGTGGTAATTGGTGAGTGGTGAGTGGGGTTAAAAGGAGTTCTAGTTAGTTGACTAGCTCATGGTAGAAGTTAAAATTGATTAGTCATACATGACATAATCAAGAGTGGAATCCCATGCTATTTCCTATTGGTATATACTCATAGTAAGTACGTTTTGAAGCTGTGTATAATACGGGTAAGAATACGACTAGAATTCTTGATGAAAGAAAAGAATGGAAAAGTAACTGTAACCATTTTCGTTAAGTATGAGTGTTTTGATATATGTCTTGAAGTCTTCCAAAAGTATTTTAATACATCTAAATACACTACATGTATATACATTTTAACTGAGTCGTTAAGTCATCGTTAGTCGTTACATGTAAGTGTTGTTTTGAAACCTTTAAGTTAACGATCTCAATTAATGTTGTTAACCCATTGTTTATTATATCTAATGAGATGTTAAATTATTATATTATCATGATATTATGATATATTAATATATCTTAATATGATATATATACATTTAAATGTCGTTACAACGATAATCGTTACATATATGTCTCGTTTCGAAATCCTTAAGTTAGTAGTCTTGTTTATATGTATATAACTCATTGTTAATACACTTATGGAGATACTTACTTATCATAATCTCATGTTAACCATATGTATATCCATATATATATCGTCATGTCATTTTTACAAGTTTTAACGTTCGTGAATCGCCGGCCAACTTGGGTGGTCAATTGTCTATATGAAACATATTTCAATTAATCAAGTCTTAACAAGTTTGATTGCTTAACATGTTGGAAACATTTAATCATGTAAATATCAATCTCAATTAATATATATAAACATGGAAAAGTTCGGGTCACTACAGCGGGTTTGGATGACATTACCCCGTGTTTGATGCTCTTAGGGAGGTCATCCATGTAAAGTTCAACTCTTAGGGACTCGAGAGTCACGAGAGCCAGACACATTAAGGCTAGCTCGGCAAACCGTTGATTATAAGCTTTGAGGTCATTTCCGACCGTTTTTAAATTCCTTAGCTCTTGTTCAATCTTGCGGGTCTCTTCACGTGGGAAGTATTCGGTGATCATCTTTTCCCTTAAATCGGCCCAAGAGAGTGCGTGGGCTTCATCGGTACCCACCGATTGTACATATGTGTTCCACCAAGTGAGAGCAATACCGGCGAAAGTGTGAGTGGAAAACTTGACCTTATCTTGGTCCCGGTAACCGCTTATGCTAAAAACGGCTTCCGTTTGTTCAAACCATCGGGTGAGAGTAACCGGTCCCCCGGTTCCATCAAAAGTATGAGGTTTGCACCCCATGAAAGCTTTGTAGGAGCATCCCTCATTTGAATTACTGGCTCCATTGTTGTTGTTTGTTGTGGTTGTTATTATTATTGTTGTTGGAAGAGTGACCGGCCATGGCCGCATCTACGGCGGTGGCTATCCTTCGTTGCAGAGCTTGTTCGGGAGTTTCATTGCGTGGGACTCGGTGAGGAGGCATTGTTCCTTCAAGACACAAGAATATCGTTGATTAGTATTCTCAATAATACTAATCGTGATATGGAATAAAGATAGATAGAAATTTTCCTTGACTCGCCCTAAATTCTTTATGTTATAATGTCAGAACGTCCATATGAGTCACCGTAATATAATCCCGGCAATTATATTACCCTAATTCATATGTACATTCGACATTATTTCATATAGTCAAGGTGGCGTGTCAATTAAATTAAACAACGTGAGATTAAGATGGAATAAGAGTTAGATATGAATAGAAGAGTTCGAGTAATAATTCACAAGTAGTCAAGTAATTCCTTCTTCAAGTCTATATGCCTGTTGTAGTCTAGACTCACTAATGTACCCTATGACTCGGGGTTGACACCAATGAACTCCAAATCCCTACAACCAACGCTCTGATACCATCTGTAGTGACCTGACAAAATTGTCATTGATGGCGCCAACTTAGGTCCCGTTACGTGGTCATAAGTCTTTAAAATGACGTTTGACCAAAAATATGTCGCATTCATTTCAAATGTAAAGATGTTTCAAGTTTACAAAAGTAGTTCAACAACTAGTGACGTTACAATGTTTTAAGTACAAATGAAACCTATGCGACACAATATCTAGGTAAAGTCAAAAGACGCTCCATGTATGCATGAATACTCGACATCTAAGCAAGTATCAAAAAGAGTGCGGAAGCATGTATCACGTAGCGTTCAAGGACCTGAGAAAACATATAGAAAACTGTCAACGAAAAACGTTGGTGAAATCATAGGTGTATTAGTAACGTTGTTTTTGAACCACAAGATTTAATATTTCCATAAAGTTGATTATCAAAATCGTTTGCATTCCAAAAGTTGTTGCATGTTCGCGAGCACCCAATTATCAAAACTTAACTGTTTTGTACCATGTTACGTAGTGTTAGAACATACATTATACTCAAAAATATATTTCATCCGCTAACGGTAGCGAACCGTCCGAATGAGGGCTCGTCAAGCCCATGTGATCACATAACATAAGTTCATGTTTACACCCTGCAAGTGTAACTAATGATAATTGAATTGAGGCTTTTTGTTCTAACTCGCTGTGGAATGTTTGTTTTCGTACTTGTGTTTAAAGCATAAAAGTATGGTACGTATATGTTTCTCATGCCATGATTTAAAAGTATAAAAGTTGTTGAAAAGATGGGACTATGATCTCACCTTGAGTGCACGAGTAATTAAGGTACTTCACAAAGTAAACGTGTGAAAGAACAAATGCAAGTATTAACCTAAACAAGTAGGTCGTATCAATAACGGTAAACACGGTTGGTCAAAGTTGTTCAATTAGTCATATGGCTCATTACGACTAGATTATATAATATGTGAATCAAGTTGTCAAGTTTCATGCAAGAATCAAGTATAAAGGAAGATTAGAACGGTCACATAAGTATTTAGTTAAGTTTGACTAAAAGTCAAACTTGGTAAAAGTCAACATCAACGGGCCGGGTCAGGTATCTGACAATTTTTCTTCAAGTAGTAATCATATATAAACATGTTGGCCAAGTTTCATGTTAATCGGAGTTGCGAGTAAGCGGGTATGAATTTGTGAAAACACAAAATAAGTTGGTCTACTTTTTCTACACAGGAGCGACGCGCCTAAGCCAGGAGCGGCGCTCTTGAGGACCCAGAAGCGACGCTCTTGTTTCCAGGAGCGCCGCTCCTGACGTCTGATGAAAAACTCCACAAAAGGCCGACCAAGAGTGGCGCTCTTAGTGTAGAAGCGGTGCTTCTGTACTTGGGAAAAATGCTGTTTCTGAATTTTAAGAAGTGCACGAACCAAACTTCAAACAAACACAACTAATGAATCGTAAACATTCAAAACACGTATCTTATATCGTTGGAAAGGTAATTTAACGAGGAATACAACTAAATACCTTTCATAATCCAAAAACATCTTTTACAATAATCAAAACCAAGTTGAATACTCATTTAATGTTCATCATAAATGCTTCAAGTTCATAAATGCATTTTGGTGACTCGGGAATTAAATGCACACATATAATACGCCATTTCGTATGTAATTATGCATACAATACTACTAAACACTTACAATTAACATTGCAAAGAATTCAATGCATCAAAAATCTATTTTACTTCTATCAAACCCTAACTCAAAATCATAAATTTAGCAATATGTTTATGGAGTCTTTCTAAGTCAGCCTACACACCAAATTGAAGCTAGTGATGCTAGTAACACATTTAATGAATTGTCCCGTTCATATTGATTATAAACGTTCCATATTAATTGATTTCGTTGCGAGGTTTTGACCTCTATATGAGACGTTTTTCAAAGACTGCATTCATTTTTAAAACAACCATAACCTTTATTTTATCAATAAAGGTTTCAAAAGAATTACGTAGATTATCAAATAATGATAATCTAAAATATACTGTTTACACACGACCATTACATAATGGTTTACAATAGAAATATATTACATCGACATATGTTTCTTGAATGCAGTTTTTACATAATATCATACAAACATGGATTCCAAATCTTGTCCTTATTTTAGTATGCAACAGCGGAAGCTCTTAATATTCACCTGAGAATAAACATGCTTTAAACGTCAACAAAAATGTTGGTGAGTCATAGGTTTAACCTATATATATCAAATCGTAACAATAGACCACAAGATTTCATATTTCAATATACATCCCATACATAGAGATAAAAATCATTCATATGGTGAACACCTGGTAACCGACATTAACAAGATGCATATACAAGAATATCCCCATCATTCCGGGACACCCTTCGGATATGATATAAATTTTGAAGTACTAAAGCATCCGGTACTTTGGATGGGGTTTGTTAGGCCCAATAGATCTATCTTTAGGATTCGCGTCAATTAGGGTGTCTTTTCCCTAATTCTTAGATTACCAGACTTAATAAAAAGGGGCATATTCGATTTCGATAATTCAACCATAGAATGTAGTTTCACGTACTTGTGTCTATTTTGTAAATCATTTATAAAACCTGCATGTATTCTCATCCCAAAAATATTAGATTTTAAAAGTGGGACTATAACTCACTTTCACAGATTTTTACTTCGTCGGGAAGTAAGACTTGGCCACTGGTCGATTCACGAACCTATAACAAATATGTACATATATATCAAAGTATGTTCAAAATATATTTACATCATTTTTAATATGTTTTAATGTTTTAAGTTTATTAAGTCAGCCGTCCTCGTTAGTCACCTACAACTAGTTGTCCACAATTAGATGTACAGAAATAAATCGATATATATTATCTTAAATCAATCCAAGACCCAGTGTATACACGTCTCAGGCTAGATCACAACTTGAAGTATATATATTTTTGGAATCAACCTCAACCCTGTATAGCTAACTCCAACATTACTGCATATAGAGTGTCTATGGTTGTTCCAAATAATATATATAGATGGATCGATATGATATGTCAAAACATTTGTATACATGTCTATGGTATCCCAAGATTACATAATATATTAGAATACATGTATAATACAATATAAGTTAGCTAGGATATGATTAATATAGATTTGTTACCAATTTTCACGTTGCTACAACAAGAAAAGTTATCCAATCCTGTTTTACCCATAACTTCTTCATTTTAAATCCGTTTTGAGTGAATAAAATTGCTATGGTTTCATATTGAACTCTATTTTATGAATCTAAACAGAAAAAGTATAGGTTTATAGTCATAAATATAAGTTACAAGTTGTTTTTGTAAAGGTAGTCATTTCAGTCGAAAGAACGACGCCTAGATGACCATTTTAGAAAACATACTTCCACTTTGAGTTTAACCATGATTTTTGGATATAGTTTCATGTTCATAAGAAAAATCATTTTCCCAGAAGAACAACTTTTAAATCAATGTTTATTATAGTTTTTAATTAACTAACCCAAAACAGCCCGCGATGTTACTACGACGGCGTATGTCCGGTTTTACAGTGTTCTTCGTGTTTCCAGGTTTTAAATCATTAACTTAGCATATCATATAGATATAGAACATGTGTTTAGTTGATTTTAAAAGTCAAGTTAAAAGGATTAACTTTTATTTGCGAACAAGTTTAGAATTAACTAAACTATGTTCTAGTGATTACAAGTTTAAACCTTCGAATAAGATAGCTTTATATGTATGAATCGAATGATGTTATGAACATCATTACTACCTCAAGTTTTCTGGATAAAGCTACTGGAAATGAGAAAAATGGATCTAGCTTCAAAGGATCCTTGGATGACTTGAAAGTTCTTGAAGCAGAATCATGACACGAAAACAAGTTCAAGTAAGATTTCCACTCGAAATAAGATTGTTATAGTTATAGAAATTGAATCAAAGTTTGAATATGAGTATTACCTTGTATTAGAAAGATATCTCACTGTAAATAATAAAGATTTCTTGAGGTTGGATGATCACTCTACAAGATTGGAAGTAAGCTAGCAAACTTGGAAGTATTCTTGATTTTATGAAACTAGAACTTGTAGAATTTATGAAGAACACTTAGAACTTGAAGATAGAACTTGAGAGAGATTAATTAGATGAAGAAAATTGAAGAATTAAAGTTTTTGTAGGTGTTTTTGGTCGTTGGTATATGGATTAGATATAAAGGATGTGTAATTTTGTTTACATGTAAATAAGTCATGAATGATTACTCATATTTTTGTAATTTTATGAGATATTTCATGCTAGTTGCCAAATGATGGTTCCCACATGTGTTAGGTAACTCACATGGGCTGCTAAGAGCTGATCATTGGAGTGTATATACCAATAGTACATACATCTAAAAGCTGTGTATTGTACGAGTACGAATACGGGTGCATACGAGTAGAATTGTTGATGAAACTGAACGAGGATGTAATTGTAAGCATTTTTGTTAAGTAGAAGTATTTTGATAAGTGTATTGAAGTCTTTCAAAAGTGTATGAATACATATTAAAACACTACATGTATATACATTTTAACTGAGTCGTTAAGTCATCGTTAGTCGTTACATGTAAGTGTTGTTTTGAAACCTTTAGGTTAACGATCTTGTTAAATGTTGTTAACCCATTGTTTATTAAATCAAATGAGATGTTAAATTATTACATTATCATGATAGCATGATGTATTAATATATCTTAATATGATATATATACATTAAATGTCGTTACAACGATAATCGTTACATATATGTCTCATTTCAAAAACATTAAGTTAGTAGTCTTGTTTTTACATATGTAGTTCATTGTTAATATACTTAATGATATGTTTACTTATCATAATATCATGTTAACTATATATATATCCATATATATGTCATCATATAGTTTTTACAAGTTTTAACGTTCGTGAATCGCCGGTCAACTTGGGTGGTCAATTGTCTATATGAAACCTATTTCAAAATTATCAAGTCTTAACAAGTTTGATTGCTTAATATATTGGAAACATTTAATCATGTAAATATCAATTTCATTTAATATATAAAAACATGGAAAAGTTCGGGTCACTACAGTACCTACCCGTTAAATAAATTTCGTCCCGAAATTTTAAGCTGTTGAAAGTGTTGACGAATCTTCTGGAAATAGATGCGGGTATTTCTTCTTCATCTGATCTTCACACTCCCAGGTGAACTCGGGTCCTCTATGAGCATTCCATCAAACCTTAACAATCGGTATCTTGTTTTGTTTAAGTCTTTTAACCTCACGATCCATTATTTCGACGGGTTCTTACATGAATTGAAGTTTTTCATTGATTTGGATTTCGTCCAACGGAATAGTGAGATCTTCTTTAGCAAAACATTTCTTCAAATTCGAGACGTGGAAAGTGTTATGTACATTCGCAAGTTGTTGAGATAACTCAAGTCGGTAAGCTACTGGTCCGACACGATCAATAATCTTGAATGGTCCAATATACCTTGGATTTAATTTTCCCCGTTTACCAAATCGAACAACACCTTTCCAAGGTGCAACCTTAAGCATGACCATTTCTCCAATTTCAAATTCTATATCTTTTCTTTTAATGTCGGCGTAGCTCTCTTGTCGACTTTGGGCGATTTTCAACCGTTGTTGAATTTGGATGATCTTCTCGGTAGTTTCTTGTATTATCTCTGGACCCGTAATCTGTCTATCCCCCACTTCACTCCAAAAAATCAGAGACCTGCACTTTCTACCATAAAGTTCTCCAAACGGCGCCATCTCAATGCTTGAATGATAGCTGTTGTTGTAGGAAAATTCTGCTAACGGTAGATGTCGATCCCAACTGTTTCCGAAATCAATAACACATGCTCGTAGCACGTCTTCAAGCGTTTGTATCGTCCTTTTGCTCTGCCCATCAGTTTGTGGATGATAGGCAGTACTCATGTCTAGACGAGTTCCTAATGCTTGCGGTAATGTCTGCCAAAATCTTGAAATAAATCTGCCATCCCTATAAGAGATAATAGAGATTGGTATTCCATGTCTGGAGACGACTTCCTTCAAATACAGTCGTGCTAACTTCTCCATCTTGTCATCTTCTCTTATTGGCAGAAAGTGTGTTGACTTGGTGAGACAATCAACTATTACCCAAATAGTATCATAACCACTTGCAGTCCTTGGCAATTTAGTAATGAAATCCATGGTAATGTTTTCCCATTTCCATTCTGGGATTTCAGGTTGTTGTAGTAGACCTGATGGTTTTTGATGTTCAGCTTTGACCTTAGAACACGTCAAACATTCTCCTACATATTTAGCAATATCGGCTTTCATACCTGGCCACCAAAAATGTTTCTTAAGATCCTTGTACATCTTCCCCATTCCAGGATGTATTGAGTATCTGGTTTTATGAGCTTCTCTAAGTACCATTTCTCTCATATCTCCAAATTTTGGTACCCAAATTCTTTCAGCCCTATACCAGGTTCCGTCTTCTCGAATATTAAGATGCTTCTCTGATCCTTTAGGTATTTCATCCTTTAAATTTCCCTCTTTTAAAACTCCTTGTTGCGCCTCCTTTATTTGAGTAGTAAGGTTAGTGTGAATCATTATATTCATAGATTTTACTCGAATGGGTTCTCTATCCTTTCTGCTCAAGGCGTCGGCTACCATATTTGCCTTCCCCGGGTGGTAACGAATCTCAAAGTCATAATCATTCAACAATTCAATCCACCTACGCTGCCTCATATTCAGTTGTTTCTGATTAAATATGTGTTGAAGACTTTTGTGGTCGGTATATATAATACTTTTGACCCCATATAAGTAGTGCCTCCAAGTCTTTAATGCAAAAACAACCGCGCCTAATTCCAAATCATGAGTCGTATAATTTTGCTCATGAATCTTCAATTGTCTAGACGCATAAGCAATCATCTTCGTCCGTTGCATTAATACACAACCGAGACCTTGCTTTGATGCGTCACAATAAATCACAAAATCATCATTCCCTTCAGGAAATAACAATATAGGTGCCGTAGTTAGCTTTTTCTTCAATAATTGAAACGCCTTCTCTTGTTCATCCTTCCATTCAAATTTCTTCCCTTTATGCGTTAATGCAGTCAAGGGTTTTGCTATTTTGGAGAAATCTTGGATGAATCTTCTGTAGTAACCAGCCAATCCTAAAAATTGACGTATATGCTTCGTAGTTTTTGGGGTTTCCCACTTTTCAACGGTTTCGATCTTTGCCGGGTCCACCTGGATACCTTCTTTGTTCACTATGTGACCGAGGAATTGAACTTCTTCCAACCAAAATGCACACTTTGAAAACTTAGCGTACAGTTTTTCTTTCCTCAATACTTCTAGCACTTTTCTCAAATGTTCTTCGTGCTCTTGATCATTCTTTGAGTAAATAAGTATGTCATCGATGAAAACAATGACAAACTTGTCAAGATATGGCCCATACACTCGGTTCATAAGGTCCATGAACACAGCTGGTGCGTTAGTCAATCCAAACGGCATAACCATAAACTCGTAATGACCATAACGCGTCCTAAAAGCAGTTTTTGGAATATCATCCTTCTTTACTCGCATTTGATGATATCCAGAACGTAAATTGATCTAAAAATAAACCGACGAGCCTTGTAGTTGATCAAATAAGTCGTCAATTCTTGGCAGTGGATAACGATTTTTGATGGTAAGTTTGTTCAACTCTCTGTAGTCAATACACAACCTAAATGTACCATCCTTCTTCTTGACAAACAAAACAGGAGCTCCCCATGGTGATGTGCTTGGTCGAATGAAACCACATTCTAATAGTTCTTGTAGTTGGCTTTGCAGTTCTTTCATCTCACTGGGTGCGAGTCTATAAGGAGCACGAGCTATTGGTGCAGCTCCTAGTACAAGATCTATTTGAAATTCAACAGATCGATGTGGAGGTAGTCCCAGTAATTCTTTCGGAAATACATCGGGAAATTCTTTTGCGACGGAAACATCATTGATGCTCTTTTCTTCAGTTTGTACTTTCTCGACGTGTGCTAGAATAGCATAGCAACTTTTTCTTATTAGTTTTTGTGCCTTCAAATTACTAATAAGATGTAGCTTCGTGTTGCCCTTTTCTCCGTACACCATTAAAGGTTCTCCTTCTTCTCGTACAATGCGAATTGCATTTTTATAACATACGATCTCTGCTTTCACCTTCTTCAGCCAGTCCATGCCAACTATTACATCAAAACTCCCTAACTCTACGGGTATCAAATCAATCTTAAATATTTCGCTACCCAGTTTAATTTCTCGATTCCGGCATATAAAATCTGCTGAAATTAATTTACCGTTTGCTAATTCGAGTAAAAATTTACTATCCAACGGCGTCAATGGACAACTTAATTTAGCACAAAAATCTCTACTCATATAGCTTCTATCCGCACCTGAATCAAATAAAACGTAAGCAGATTTATTGTCAATAAGAAACGTACCCGTAACAAGCTCCGGGTCTTCCTGTGCCTCTGTCGCATTAATATTGAAAAATCTTCCACGGTCTTGTCCATTCGTGTTCTCCTGGTTCGGGCAATTTCTAATAATGCGGCCCAGTTTTTCACATTTATAACAAACTACATTGGCATAACTTGCTCCGACACTACTTGCTTCGCCATTACTCGTTCTGACACTATTTGTTCCTTTCGTTCTGTTAACCCATGGTCCGTAGACCTCACACTTCGCCGTGCTATGACCATTTCTTTTACACTTGTTGCAAAATTTGGTGCAGAACCCCGAGTGATACTTTTCACACCTTTGGCATAGCTGCTTCTGATTGTTGTTGTTGTTGCGGTTGTTATTGTTGTTGGGATGATTGTTGTAGTTGCTGTTGTTGTTGTTGTTGGGCCATCTGTTGTAGTTGCGATTGATGTTGAGATTGTTGGGATAGTTGTTGCGATTATTGTTGTAATTGCTTTTGTTGTTGTATTGGTGATTCTTATCACCGTTTTCATCCCACTTTCTTTTGAGTTGCTTCACATTGGTCTCTTCAGCCGCCTGTTCTTTAATTCTTTCTTCAATCTGGTTCACTAGTTTGTGAGCCATTCTACATACCTGTTGTATGGAGGCGGGCTCGTGTGAACTTATATCTTCTTGGATTATTTCCAGTAATCCTTTCACAAATGCGTCGATCTTCTCTTCCTCATCTTTGAACGCTCTCAGACACAATAGGCACAATTCTGTGAATCGTCTTTCGTACGTGGTAATATCAAATCCTTGGGTTCGTAACCCTCTAAGTTCTGTCTTGAGCTTATTGACCTCGGTTCTGGGACGGTACTTATCATTCATCAAGTGCTTGAATGCTGACCACGGTAGTGCGTAAGCATCATCTTGTCCCACTTGCTCTAGATAGGTATTCCACCATGTTAACGCAGTACCTGTGAAGGTATGTGTAGCGTACTTCACTTTGTCCTCTTCAGTACACTTACTTATGGCAAACACCGATTCGACCTTCTCGGTCCACCGTTTCAATCCGATCGGTCCTTCGGTTCCATCAAATTCCAAAGGTTTGCAGGCAGTGAATTCTTTGTAGGTGCATCCTACACGATTTCTTGCACCGTTAACTGCATTGCTAGATTCGGAGTTATTGTTGGTTTGTAGCGCAACCTGTACCGTGGCTATGTTTGAAGCAAGAAAGGTACGAAATTCCTCTTCGCTCATATTCAAGGTGTGTCGAGTAGTCGGTGCCATTTCCTTCAAAATAGTCAAATGAAACGAGTTAATCATATAGAATATCAAGAGTAGTCAATAGTATTTCGTAGCGTAATATGAATTTATTTATAAAAGCTCTTTCTTCATATTAGCGTTTTATACTCTTTAATTCGGGTAGTACCTACCCGTTAAGTTCATACTTAGTAGCTAACATACCATTTCAACTACTACAATTCTATATGAAAAACTAATCACAAAAAAAAAAAAAAATATCATATTCAAACCTTCATACAATAACTTGCAAACTTACAATACCGCTTTTTTTTTACATATAGCATGAAATATAGCACATAAAACTTTGATACAAAGTAGTTGCGAAGATAATTCTAGTTAATAAATAAGGCGTTCAGCAAAGGCAATAAAGACACGTAACTCATACGTCCAGAAACAAGTCATGTATTCTAGTTTTACTAATACCACTTCCCATCCTTGGTTTTGTGGAACATAACCGTTGTGACCGATAGTAAGACAATGTGTTGTAACTTCATCAAAAGGATGAAGGTTACGTAATGACCAACAGTCTCGTAATAACCTAAAAACCTCATTTCTTACCCCAATTACCGACTCCGTCACTTGTGAGAATGTTTTGTTTAATAGTTGTAGCCCGATGTTCTTGTTCTCACTTTGGTGAGAAGCGAACATTACTAACCTGTAAGCATAACATGCTTCTTTATGTTGCATGTTAGCCGCTTTTTCTAAATCACGAAGTCCTATATTCGGATATATTGAGTCAAAATAATTTCTTAACCCGTTGCATAAAATAGCATTTGGGTTCCCCGCAATATATGGTTCAAAGTAAACACATCGTAACTTATGGATTTCCCAATGTGATATCCCCCATCTTTCGAACGAAAGCCTTTTATAAATCAAGGCATTCTTGGAACGTTCTTCGAATGTCTTACAAACTGATCTCGCCTTAAATAGTTGTGCCGAGAAATTCTGACCGACTCTAGACAAGATTTCATCAATCATGTCTCCGGGTAGGTCTCTTAAAATATTGGGTTGTCTATCCATTTTGTGTTTTTATACTGTAAAATAGACAAGAGTTAGATTCATAAAAAAAATACTTATTAATATAAGCAATTTTTACATATATCATAAAGCATAAGCACACTATATTACATATATTACACCACACGAATACAACTATCTTATTCCGAGTCGCTCGTTTCTTCTTCTTCGGTTTTGGTTCGTTTTGCCAAGTTTCTAAGGATATATGATGTTCCCCTAATACGAGCCGTCGTTTTCCACATTGGTTTAGAAAAACCTGGTGGTTTAGAGGTTCCCGGGTTATTGTCACAACTTAAGAAATACAGGTGTTGACGATACATATAAAGTTTATCGTGTTTGGAATCAAATTTCTCTATTTTTATGCCCTTTCCCTTATTATTATCTTTTACCTTATTAAATTGTGTTGGGGTAATTTCTATAACATCATCGGAATCCTTGTCGGGATCCGATTCATCGGAGAATTGTCAATCCTCCCAATACTTTGCTTCCTTGGCGGAAACACCATTGACCATAATTAACTTTGGTCAGTTGGTTGAGGATTTTCTTCTACTTAACCGTTTTATTATTTCCTCCACTGGTTCTATTTCTTCTTCCGGTTCCGATTCTTCTTCCGGTTCCGATTCTTCTTCCAGTTCCGACTCTTCTTCCGGTTCCTCTTCGGGAACTTGTGAATCAGTCCAATTTACATTTGACTCTTCATTATTATTAGGTGAGTCAATGGGACTTGTTCTAGAGGTAGACATCTATCACATAATATCAAACACGTTAAGAGATTAATATATCACATAATATTCACATGTTAAAAATATATAGTTTCCAACAAAAATGTTAAGCAATCATTTTTAAAGAAAACACGGTCGAAGTCCAGACTCACTAATGCATCCTAACAAACTCGATAAGACACACTAATGCAAATTTTCTGGTTCTCTAAGACTAACGCTCGAATACCAACTGAAATGTCCCGTTCATATTGATTATAAACGTTCCATATTAATTGATTTCGTTGCGAGATTTTGACCTCTATATGAGACGTTTTTCAAAGACTGCATTCATTTTTAAAACAACCATAACCTTTATTTTATCAATAAAGGTTTCAAAAGCATTACGTAGATTATCAAATAATGATAATCTAAAATATACTGTTTACACACGACCATTACATAATGGTTTACAATAGAAATATATTACATCGACATATGTTTCTTGAATGCAGTTTTTACATAATATCATACAAACATGGACTCCAAATCTTGTCCTTATTTTAGTATGCAACAGCGGAAGCTCTTAATATTCACCTGAGAATAAACATGCTTTAAACGTCAATAAAAATGTTGGTGAGTTATAGGTTTAACCTATATATATCAAATCGTAACAATAGATCACAAGATTTCATATTTCAATATACATCCCATACATAGAGATAAAAATCATTCATATGGTGAACACCTGGTAACCGACATTAACAAGATGCATATATAAGAATATCCCTATCATTCCGGGACACCCTTCGGATATGATATAAATTTCGAAGTACTAAAGCATCCGGTACGTTGGATGGGGTTTGTTAGGTGCAATAGATCTATCTTTAGGATTCGCGTCAATTAGGGTGTCTGTTCCCTAATTCTTAGATTACCAGACTTAATAAAAAGGGGCATATTCGATTTCGATAATTCAACCATAGAATGTAGTTTCACGTATTTGTGTCTATTTTGTAAATCATTTATAAAACCTACATGTATTCTCATCCCAAAAATATTAGATTTTAAAAGTGGGACTATAACTCACTTTCACAGATTTTTACTTCGTCGGGAAGTAAGACTTGGCCACTGGTCGATTCACGAACTTATAACAAATATGTACATATATATCAAAGTATATTCAAAATATATTTACAACACTTTTAATACATTTTGATGTTTTAAGTTTATTAAGTCAGCTGTCCTCGTTAGTAACCTACAACTAGTTGTCCACAGTTAGATGTACAGAAATAAATCGATATATATTATCTTGAATCAATCCACGACCCAGTGTATACACGTCTCAGGCTAGATCACAACTCAAAGTATATATATTTTTGGAATCAACCTCAACTCTGTATAGCTAACTCCAACATTACTGCATATAGAGTGTCTATGGTTGTTCCAAATAATATATACACATGGGTCGATATGATATGTCAAAACATTTGCATACGTGTCTATGGTATCCCAAGATTACATAATATATTAGAATACATATATAATACAATATAAGTTAGCTAGGATATGATTAATATAGATTTGTTACCAATTTTCACGTTGCTACAACAAGAAAAATTATCCAATCTTGTTTTACCCATAACTTCTTCATTTTAAATCCGTTTTGAGTGAATCAAATTGCTATGGTTTCATATTGAACTCTATTTTATGAATCTAAACAGAAAAAGTATAGGTTTATAGTCGAAAATATAAGTTACAAGTCGTTTTTGTAAAGGTAGTCATTTCAGTCGAAAGAACGACGTCTATATGACCATTTTACAAAACATACTTCCACTTTGAGTTTAACCATGATTTTTGGATAAGTTTCATGTTCATAAGAAAAATCATTTTCCCAGAAGAACAACTTTTAAATCAAAGTTTATCATAGTTTTTAATTAACTAACCCAAACAGCCCGCGGTGTTACTACGACGGCGTATGTCCGGTTTTACAGTGTTCTTCGTGTTTCCAGGTTTTAAATCATTAAGTTAGAATATCATATAGGTATAGAACATGTGTTTAGTTGATTTTAAAAGTCAAGTTAGAAGGATTAACTTTTATTTGCGAACAAGTTTAGAATTAAATAAACTATGTTCTAGTGATTACAAGTTTAAACCTTCGAATAAGATAGCTTTATATGTATGAATTGAATGATGTTATGAACATCATTACTACCTCAAGTTTTCTGGATAAAGCTACTGGAAATGAGAAAAATGGATCTAGCTTCAAAGGATCCTTGGATGGCTTGAAAGTTCTTGAAGCAGAATCATGACACGAAAACAAGTTCAAGTAAGATTTTCACTCGAAATAAGATTGTTATAGTTATAGAAATTGAATCAAAGTTTGAATATGAGTATTACCTTGTATTAGAAAGATATATTACTGTAAATAATAAAGATTTCTTGATGTTGGATGATCACTCTACATGATTGGAAGTAAGCTAGCAAACTTGAAAGTATTCTTGATTTTATGAAACTAGAACTTGTAGAATTTATGAAGAACACTTAGAACTTGAAGATAGAACTTGAGAGAGATTAATTAGATGAAGAAAATTGAAGAATGAAAGTGTTTGTAGGTGTTTTTGATCATTGGTATATGGATTAGATATAAAGGATGTGTAATTTTGTTTACTTGTAAATAAGTCATGAATGATTACTCATATTTTTGTAATTTTATGAGATATTTCATGCTAGTTGCCAAATGATGGTTCCAACATGTGTTAGGTGACTCACATGGGCTGCTAAGAGCTGATCATTGGAGTGTATATACCAATAGTACATACATCTAAAAGCTATGTATTGTACGAGTACGAATACGGGTGCATACGAGTAGAATTGTTGATGAAACTGAACGATGATGTAATTGTAAGCATTTTTGTTAAGTAGAAGTATTTTGATAAGTGTCTTGAAGTCTTTCAAAAGTTTATGAATACATATTAAAACACTACATGTATATACATTTTAACTGAGTCGTTAAGTCATCGTTATTCGTTACATGTAAGTGTTGTTTTGAAACCTTTAGGTTAACGATCTTGTTAAATGTTGTTAACCCATTGTTTATTAAATCAAATGAGATGTTAAATTATTACATTATCATGATATCATGATGTATTAATATATCTTAATATGATATATATACATTAAATGTCGTTACAACGATAATCGTTACATATATGTCTCGTTTCAAAATCATTAAGTTAGTAGTCTTGTTTTTACATATGTAGTTCATTGTTAATATACTTAATGATATGTTTACTTATCATAATATCATGTTAACTATATATATATATATATATCCATATATATGTTATCATATAGTTTTTACAAGTTTTAACGTTCGTGAATCGCCGGTCAACTTGGGTGGTCAATTGTCTATATGAAACCTATTTCAATTAATCAAGTCTTAACAAGTTTGATTGCTTAACATGTTGGAAACATTTAATAATGTAAATATCAATTTCATTTAATATATAAAAACATGGAAAATTTCGGGTCACTACATTTAATACATGCACTTTTAACATCTAATAACATTTAAGCAACCAAATCTCAAGATCAAACACACCAAAATTCAAGTTCATGCTAGTTACTTAAAATAACAAGATCGAGCATATAAATCACATATTCATGTTAGACTTGAGCCATAGACACTAATGAACACTTTTATAAGTCAAAAACATCAATAACAAAGAATCTAGTGTTTTTAGAAAGTTACCCAAATGAGATGAAGTTGGTATGGAATCGAAGAGGAAGTTACAAGGATTCCAAATATGTAATTTGTTTTGAAGAACGCTTGCTAGATCGTATTTAGATGATGATTCTTTGATTGAGTGTGTTGAGAGGAAAAGTGGAAGTATCAAGAATGAGGAGGTGGTGAATGAGTGGAGGAGGAAAAGGGTTTGACTAGTTGACCTAGTCAAATCTTTAGCCTCTTGGCAAGTTTAGTCCCTCAAGTTTAAAAGCGGGTGCGTGAATTAACCAAACGAATTTCCTTAAATATGTATATCAAACGAGAGATGTTATAATTAAATAACGGACGTTAAATTAATTAAGCGGAAAGTAAATGGAAAAAGACGGGATGTTACATGTTAAATGCCTTGTGTTGTGCATAATATTGATATGGGTGATAATGCTAAAAACAAACATATATTTCATAGCATTATCCTTCAAGAAAGACAAGATTTTGGTTGCAATTGTTCTATTTACAAGTTATATTCATTTAAATAATAAAAGGTGAAGACAAAAGACAGATTCGACGAATTGAAGATGCAAATGACCAAAAAGCTAAACAGTACAAAGTACAATCCAAGAGTTTCAATTTATTGATGAGAAATGTCTCAAAATCACAAGAGTACAAGCCGCAAAACGCAAAGTACAAGATATTAAATAGTACGAAAGGACGTTCGAAAATTCGGAACCGGGACCAGAGTCAACTCTCAACGCGCGACGCAACGGAGCTAAAATGACAAGTCAACTATGCACATGAATATAATATAATATATAAATAATTCTTAAAATTATATATATATATATATATATATATATATATATATATATATATATATATATATATATATATATATTATATATTAAAAACCGTCGGCAAACAAGAAAACAAAAGATTGTGAGCTGTCCCTAGACTCCATGCGATCGTATGGCAAATGCAAAGGAAGCCCATGCGATCACATGGCCCCAAAAGTTTGGCCAGGTCTATAAATTTCGCGAGTTTTGGTCGAATTTAACACATCCTTTATCAATCTCTCTCTCACAAATATATATATATATATATATATATATATATATATATATATATATATATATATATATACATATTTAAAACTTTAATTTTAATTTAAGATTAATAATAATAAGATTATGTTAGCGAATGTTGTAAGTGTGTAAGTCGAAATTCTGTCCGTGTAACGCTACGCTATTATTAATCATTATAAGTTATGTTCAACCTTTTTAAATTAATGTCTCGTAGCTAAGTTATTATTATGCTTATTTAAATCGAAGTAATCGTGATGTTGGGCTAAATATTAAAGACGGGGTAATTGGGCTTTGTACCATAAATGGGGTTTGGACAAAAGAACGACACTTGTGGAAATTGGACTATGAGCTATTAATGGGCTTTATATTAACTAAACAATACCTCGTTAATTTAATATAAAGATTACAATTTGATGTATCTATATATAACCACATACGCTTAATCTGGTACGGTGGGTAGGATATCTATAAATACGAATTATCGTTCATTTTACCGGACACGGGGATGGATTAATAGTTAATGGACTCATTAAAATAGGGGTGGATTACATTCAAGGGTAATTGGTGTAATTGTTAACAAAGTAGTAAAACCTTGGATTACACGCAGTCGATAACCTGGTGTATTCATTAAATAAAGTATTAAGACCTTGTTACAGTTCGAATCCCCAATTAGTTGGAATATTTGACTTCGGGTATAAGGATAATTTAACGAAGACTCTCACACTTTATATTTATGACTGATGGACTATTATGGACAAAACCGTATGGACATATCGAATAATCCAGGACAAAGGACAATTAACCCATGGTAATAAACTAAAATCAACACGTCGAACGTCAAGATTACGGAAGTTTAAATAAGCATAATTCCTTTATTTTATATCTTATTGCACTTTTAATTATCGTACTTTTTAATTATCACAATTTTATCGTCATTTTATTTATCGCACTTTTAACTATCGCAATTTTATTTATCGTCATTTACTTTACGCTTTAAATTAAGTTATTTGTATATTTAATATTTTACATTAGGTTTTAATTGTGACTAAAGACATAAAATCGACAAACCGGTCATTAAACGGTAAAAACCTCCTTTTTATAATAATAATATTACTTATATATATATATATATATATATATATATATATATATATATATATATATATATATATATATATATATATATATATTTATACAAATATACTTAAAAAAATATAGCGTTAAACTTGGCTAGCTCCCTGTGGAACGAACCGGACTTACTAAAAACTACACTACTTTACGATTAGGTACACTGCCTATAGTGTTGCAGCAAGGTTTAGGTATATCCACTCTAATAATAAATAAATAATTTGTGTAAAATTCTATCGTATTTAATAGTATTTCGCAATAAAAATATAACTATTTTGTATACACCTCGCATAACAGCAAGTAATTTTGGCGCCGCTGCCGGGGACCCGAAAGCGAAACGCTATAAAAAAAATTAGTTTTTAAGTTATTTTTGTAAAAATATTTTTCATATAAATATTGAAATATAAAAATATAAAAAAGTATATATAAATATTTAAGTGTTATAAATAGAAAATATCCTTTATAAAAAAAAGTATAAAAATAATTTTTTTTGTTTAGTTCTTAAAATTATAACTTATATTATTATTTTGTAAACTTAAAAACTCAAATTATAAATTAAAAACAGAAAAAAAATATATATAAAAAGTATTCGGGCCGGTTACTGTAGCAGCCCAACAAAGTGGCCTGATATTCGAAGCCATGCGACCGCATGATATTATAACACCCAGCTCATGCGATTGCATGAGCTGATTTGACAGGCCTGGTACATCATCTGAATCAAATTAGGGTTAGGTTTTAATATAATTAATATTAATTAATTAGTAATTAGGGTTTTAATTTAAAATTAGTTAGTTTTAGTTTTAATTAATTTGTATTTTAAGTTTTAATTAGTTTTAAAAATTAATAATTTTATATAATAATAATATAAAAATAATATTTTTTATAAAATTTGTATTTTTATCATTTTAGTTATAATTTGTATTTTTATCGTTTAATTCGTAATTTGTATATTTTTCGTTCGTAATTTAGTTTTTGCCGTAGTATTTTATATTTCTAGATTTTTAGGCTTTGGCGTAAAATCCCTTATGTGCTTTTTCTTTAGACTAAGATTTAGGTGCTTTAAAATTTTGCGACGCCATTTTATGTTTTAGTGCCTTTTTAAGTTATTGCCGTTTTGGATATAAAATTCCTTTTAAAGCTTTAATACTTTTATACGTAAGTTTTAATTTTTAGTTTTTAGAATTCTAAGTTCCGACGCTTATTTTCTTATTTTTATTTTTCGACTGTTTGTTTTTCGACCTTTTGTTTTTCAACATTTTTCGACGCACTCTTTTTCTTTCTTATTTCTCGACGCTCTAGTTTTTAGGACATAGATTTTTATCTCTAAAATTTCAAAACGAAAAATTATTTTAAGTGGTTAAATTGATAGACATCCAAAATTTTCTGGTTCGTAGTAATAGTTGGATTTGTTAGTGGCGAGTTGTGGGCTTCCGATTTAAAGGGTCCTGGCTACCTGCTGCATCTATTGGCTATTCGAAACGTGGGCAAAATCAGAAAAGTCTATTAATTTGATAACTTATATAATTTTTATCTTTTATAACTAATAGGATATTCAGTGAATGCACCGAGCAAAACGTTCACCACCTTTCATACGTTCACCACCTGTAACTCGATCAAGACATCTAGCCAACATTGTCGCCGTTGATTTTTCTTTAGAATCGTCATCTAGTCGACCAAGTACTCCAATTCAAATTTCCGATAATCCATTTTTTGAACCCGACCTCACAATTGAGAATCCAGAGGATATTCAGGGACAATTCAGAGATCCTGAACCACTAATCATTCCTCCTGAACCACAAATCACTCATTCAGAGATTGTCGAGGAAGAAACCATTAAGTCAGAATCCTCTAGTGATTCAGATTCAACAAATTCAATCATAAAAAATCTGGAACCTCTAAGTATGGAAGACCGAATGAGAGCTAAACGCACTGGCCAAAGTCATGCATTTACTCAACCAGACATTAATGCGCCAGATTATGAAATCAAAGGACAAATCCTACACATGGTAACTAATCAATGCCAATTTAGTGGTGCGCCGAAGGAAGATCCAAACGAACATTTGCGTACCTTTAATAGGATCTGTACTCTATTTAAAATCCGAGAAATTAAGGATGAACAGATTTATCTCATGTTATTTTCCTGGACTTTAAAGGGAGAAGCCAAAGATTGGTTAGAATCGTTACCTGAAGGGGCGATTGATACATGGGATGTTTTAGTTGAAAAATTTCTTAAGCAATTCTTTCCGGCATCTAAAGCCGTGAGACTTCAAGGAGAAATAGTTACGTTCACACAGAAGCCAAATGAAACTCTATATAAGGCGTGGAGAAGATTTGGAAAGTTGTTAAGAGGATGTCCGCAACATGGTTTAGACACTTATCAAATAGTACAAATATTCTACCAAGGATGCGACATCACTACACGAAAAGACATCGATATAGCAGCTGGTGGTTCCATTATGAAGAAAACCGCAACTGAAGCTTAAAAAATTATTGATAACACTGCTTCCCACTCACATGAGTGGCACCAAGAAAAAGATATCATTAGATCATCTAAAGCGGCTAGAGCCGATTCTAGCCATGACTTTGATTTCATGTCCGCAAAGATATATGCTTTCGAAAGACGAATGGAAAAGATAACTAAAGATATTCACTCAATACGAATTAGTTGTGAGCAGTGTGGAGGACCACATTTGACAAAAGATTGTCTCAGTATTGAACAAACAATGGAACAAAGAGAGAATGTTTCATACATAAACCAAAGGCCTGGAAATAATTATCAGAATAATTATCAACCGCCAAGACCAAACTACAATCAAAATCATAATTATAACCGAAATATTCCATATAACAACCAACAAGGTCCTAGCAATCAACAAGTATCTAATAATACTTACAATCAGCAAAGACCTATTTTTTCAATTAAACCACCACAAACCGATGATAAAAAGCCAAATTTAGAAGACATGATGTCGAAGCTAGTTGAATCTCAAACGCAATTTTTCACATCTCAGAAACAAACTAATGAACAAAATGCTCAAGCATTTAGAAATCAACAAGATTCTATTCAAAATCTGGAACAAGAAGTAAGCAACCTAGCAAGGTTGATATGTGAAAGAAAATCGGGAAGTCTACCTAGCGATACAAATGCTAACCCATGGAATGAAACAGCTAAAGCCATTACCACAAGAAGTGGTATTACACTTAAACCACCTGAAATACCTGTAATTTCTGATAATGCTATTCCTACTCCACAAGAACCACAATCTGAGCAAGAGAAGGAAACAGAACCGGTAGTTGAAAAGGTTAATGAAGATAACACAGTTAAGGCTAAACCTTATGTTAAACCATACCAACTACCACTTCTTTACCCAAGTAAAATGAGAAAAGAAACACTTGAAGTCGAGCAATCCAAATTCTTGGATATGTTTAAACAAATAAATGTAAATCTTCCTTTCATTGATGTGATTTCAGGAATGCCTAGATATGCTAAATTCTTGAAAGATCTAATCACAAATAGAAAGAAAATGGAAGAACTCTCGGCTGTTACTATGAATGCTAATTGTTCTGCAGTGTTGTTGAATAAGATACCAGGAAAACTTTCAGATCCAGGATGTTTCACCATTCCATGTTTTCTGGGTAGTCTTAGTTCAATAGAAGCATTGGCAGACTTATGTGCTAGTATAAATTTAATGCCGTATTCATTATACGCTAAACTAGACTTTGGAGAATTGAAACCAACACGAATAAGCATACAACTAGCCGATCGATCAGTAAAATATCCTAGAGGGATAATGGAGAACATGCTAGTTAAAGTTGGTACTTTAGTGTTTCCAGTAGATTTTATTATTCTGGACATGGAAGAATATTCTCGAGTTCCTCTCATATTAGGAAGACCATTCTTAAACACGGCTAAAGCAATAATAGACGTGTTCGGTAAGAAACTGACCCTAAGTATAGAGGATGAGAGTGTTACCTTTTTTGTGGATAGAGCCATGCAACAACCGCAATCTGCAAATGATAGATGTTATTATATTCAAACTATATATTCACATGCAGAATTGTTAGAAGAATTTCCAGAATTACAAGGAACAGGAGAATGTTCTTAGGAGAAGGAACTGAACCAATTAATGAAGCTGAAATATTAGCTACACTCATGGCTAATGGATATGAACTAACAATAGAAGAAATTCAAATGTTAAAAGAAGAAGACAGATATCGATATAAATCATCGATAGAAGAACCACC
The DNA here is from genome assembly GCF_046630445.1 of Rutidosis leptorrhynchoides. NCBI lineage: Eukaryota > Viridiplantae > Streptophyta > Magnoliopsida > Asterales > Asteraceae > Rutidosis > Rutidosis leptorrhynchoides. Next base: position 424,319,344 of record NC_092334.1, read on the forward strand.
GACATTAGAGTTAAAGCCACTTCCAAACCATTTGGAATATGCTTATTTACATGGTGAATCTGAATTACCTGTAATAATATCGTCTTCTCTTACAGAAAATGAAAAATCTCAACTCATTTCTGTGCTAAAAGCTCATAAACCAGCTATTGCATGGAAGATTCATGACATTAAAGGCATAAGTCCTTCGTATTGCACACATAAAATCCTTATGGAAGAAGGTCATAAAACCTATGTGCAACGCCAACGAAGACTAAATCCTAATATGCAAGATATTTTTAAGAAAGAAATTATTAAACTGCTAGATGCATGTTTAATTTATCCAATCTCTGTTAGTCCATGGGTAAGCCCAGTTCAATGCGTACCTAAGAAGGGTGGCATGACTGTCATCACAAATGAAAAAAATGAGCTTATTCCTACTAGGACTGTAACAGGATGGCGTGTTTGTATTGATTATAGAAAATTAAATGATGCCACCAGAAAAGATCACCTTCCCTTACCTTTCATTGATCAAATGTTGGAAAGATTAGCCGGGAATGGTTACTATTGTTTTCTTGACGGTTTTTCCGAATACTTTCAAATTCTAATAGCACCCGAGGACCAAGAGAAAACCACGTTCACGTGCCTTTATGGTACTTTTGCTTACAAACGCATGCCATTTGGACTTTGCAACGCACCTGCAACCTTTCAAAGGTGCATGATTGCAATTTTTCACGACATGATAGAAGAATGCATGGAAGTTTTCATGGATGACTTTTCAGTCTTCGGTGGTCTATACCGACCATTCTGCTCTTAGATACCTATTTTCAAAACAAGATGCCAAACCACGATTAATCCGTTGCCAGAGACGGATCTTGAACGACTTTAGTGGGAGGGCCAAAATCATATCAAAAACTTAAAAAGGAAAAATTCTAAAATCTTGGAGGGGCTATTTTATAAAATATTTATATTTTCGATCCCCAAAAATAAAATTTACACTAAGAGAACAAATTGTTGGAGGGGCCACTGCCCACCCCTGCCACCCCAAAGATCCGTCCCTGTCCATTGGATCTTATTCCTACAAGAGTGCGATATTGAAATCCGAGACAAAAAGGGAGCAGAAAATATCGCCGCTGATCATCTTTCTAGTCTTGAAAATCCCGAATTAGAAGTTCTAAATGAATAGGCCATACAAGATAACTTTCCTGATGAATATCTATTGAAGATAGATTATAGTGAAATTCCATGGTTTACAGACTATGCAAACTATTTAGTATGTGGATTCCTTGAAAAAGGGTTGTCGTACCAAAAATGAAAGAAATTCTTTAGTGATATAAAATACTATTTCTGGGAAGATCCACATTTTTTTAAAAGTTGTCCCGATGGAATAATACGCCGATGCGTATTCGGAGATGAAGCTAGTCAAATCTTAAACCACCGTCACACAGGACCAACAGGAGGGCATTATGGGCCTCAACTCACAGCAAGAAAAGTTTACGACGCTGGATTCTATTGGCCTACAATTTTCAAAGACGCACACCTTCTTTGTAAATCCTGTGATGCTTGTCAAAGGGCCGGAAAAATAAGTCAACGTGATGAAATGCCACAAAATGTCATTCAAGTATGTGAAGTATTTGACATTTGGGGTATTGACTTTATGGGCCCATTTCCAAAATCTCATAATAATGTCTACATTCTCGTTGCCATTGATTATATATCTAAATGGGCGGAAGCACAAGCTTTCCCAACTAACGATGCACGAGTTGTAGTCAACTTCTTAAAACGTCTTTTTGCAAGGTTCGGAACACCGAGAGCTTTAATAAGTGATCGGGGTACTCATTTTTTTAACAATCAACTTGAGAAAGTTCTCAAAAGATATGGAGTAACTCATAAAATCTCAACCGCTTATCATCCACAAACAAGTGGACAAGTTGAAAATACCAACCGAGCTTTAAAACGCATTCTAGAGAAAACCGTAGGATCAAATCCGAAGGAATGGTCCATGAAATTGGAGGATGCACTCTGGGCTTTTAGAACAGCCTACAAAACTCCAATTGGAACCACATCTTTTAAACTCGTTTACGGAAAAGCATGTCACCTTCCAGTAGAAATTGAGCGCAAAGCATTTTGGGCTTTGAAGACATGTAATCTTGATTTACATGAAGCCAGACGTCTACGGTTAAGTCAACTAAACAAATTAGAAGAATTAAGACATGAAGCATATGAAAATTGGTTAATCTATAAAGAAAGAACAAAGAAATGGAATGATAAAAGAATCAGAAGTTCAAAAGAATTTAAAGAACGAGACAGAGTTCTTCTTTTCAATTCACGATTCAAGCTATTTCCTGGAAAATTAAAATCAAGCTGGTCTGACCATTCATAGTCAAAAGAGTTTTCCCATACGGAACAGTAGAGTTAATAAATTCAAATGTGATTGAATTTAAAGTTAATGGTCATAGAGTTAAACATTACATAGATGGTCCGATGGAAGTTGGCAATCAAGTTAATCACAATTTCGACATGACAGCTAACTAAGTGTGGGAAGATTCGAGTCTTTTATGTATAATATATATTTCTGTTAGAGTTAGATATTCTGTTTTCGTGTAGTTTTCGAGAATGAAATCCGAATGCTCTTTCCCTAGCAGACCCTAAAGAACTAGTCTTCTCCCTCCATTCTGAATTTTTATTTTTTTTAGGTTTTACGAGATGAAGAATTCCTTTGATCTGAACCATGGTCTACTACTACACGCTATGATTACTAAACGTAATAATAACACTTTCCCAAGTGAACTGGTATCCTTCATAAGAGGAAAAATGGACGAAGTGAGGAAAGAACTCAGGAAAGATCATCATAAGATACATTTTGGTAAAGGAAAATCAAAATCCGCAACAAAAAGAAGAGCACGACACTTTGAAAGATGTCATAAATGCGGAAAATGGTCACACGAAGGTAAATGTTCGAACAATCAAACATATTCAAATACCGAATTTGTTAATCTATGCAGAGAAGGACCGTTCATGTGTTTAGAAGAAAATTTATTAAAGAATCAAGGTTATGCTTATGTAGCTATGGAAAATCAAATCACACAACTCTCCTATGAGGCAGCTAAAGCAGGTCTCTGAGAATTCTATCTCACAGGTAAGTATGTACAGTTTTTATTTTATTTTATTGCTTTTAACCTTTTGATAATAAACGCTGAATCGTTCGCTATAAAGTATTAAATTGGTATTCAATAAAATTAGGTATGAGAAACCAAAATTATTGATATCATACAAAAATTTATTACATCACTGCGAAATTTACCGTTTCTTCTTAAGGTATAAATATCTTTAATTAATCAATCCAAAAATATTTCAGAAATTCGTCAGGAGTAAAACTAGGTAAAATAGCCGAAATTACTTTACCCAAAAGAGGGGCATATATTTTTGATAATATTCGATTGATTAAAGTGGGATAAAAGACCAAAAAGATTTTTAATTTTAATTTTTACCTTGTTTTTAAATTAATATTAAATTATTATTGTAAATTTCTAAAAGCAATATATTTAAATTTTTAAATATTTTAAAAATTAATATTTTTAATATAAGTTTGTAAAATAAATATATAAAAATATTAATAATATTAATATGAATTTTTAATTTTATGCATTTTAAATTTAAGTTTGGTGTGAATTTAAAAACAAAAATTTACTTTATTTCATTAAGTTAAAAATTTGATATTTGAAATTCGTCGTGAGTTGAAGACTAAGTCGTTGAACCGAAATTACTTTACCCGAGGGCGGGACGAGAAATTTTATTATCATTATTTTTAATCTTATTGAATTAAAGTATGCCAAAAACATTAAAAAAAACTCAAAAATCTTTGCTTTTAAAACAACGCTTAAAAATGACAAATTTTAAAATTTTGTCGAGAGACGAACTAAGACAACGATCCGAAACGCCCTCATCCTAAAAAGAAACAAAATTTTTAATTTTTAAATAATTATTTGTTTTAGTAGTATAAGGTTTTTATAAAAAATTAAAAAAAATAATAAAAAAAAGAGCAGGGACCCATGCGATCACATGGAATTTACCCTGTAACCTCATGCGATCGCATGAGGCCAGATAACTGGGCAGAAACATAAAGGCAGCGAGCTGTGCTCTCTGTCTCACTATCAACACACACATACACGAACACAACCACAAAAACACCCCTAAAATCACCAATTTTTCACCAAATTCAACAAAATTTCGTCCTACAATCCGCTATAAACATGCCTTTCTTCAGATGGGGAAGCAAAAAGGTAAAAATTTCACCTCTAAACTCTTAAATTTTTCAGTTTTAGTGTTCTTGAGCTAATTTTTACCTAATTTAATTTTGTTAATTTCTAGTGTAATTAAAGTTAAATTGTTAGTATATTATGCATGTACAACCTAGATTGATGCTATTTAACATAATTTGAAGCCTTAAACTTCAAAATTTTTAGAAATCTATGGTTTGTGTTCTTGAGCAATTTGGGGCTTTTTGATATAAACAGGTTATGGCTGATTTTTGTCATGAATTATTGCTAAATTAAGTAGTGTAACTTGTTTAGGTAGCTAAATGATCCAAACTTTGATCCTAAACATGATTTTTGAGAATTAAAGTGGACTTTTTAAGCCTAAAATTCATGAAATTGATTAAATTGATGTAAATGTCATTTGAAACTTGTTTAATTGCTAAGTAATGATTATTTTGACATGTTATTTGAGTTGAATGCTTATGAACTTTGTAAACATATTCATATAAGCTTATTTGAAAAAGTGTAGAATTGAAAAAATATGAAAATGAGCATGAGTTTAATATAGATTAAACATGTCATTGTAATTGTTTCAAGTTGTTATTTTGCTAACACTAATGCATATTTGGATGCACAAATTTTGTGTTTAATGTGTTTTGCAGAAATATACCGAATCTGGCGGTGCATCATCATCCAGACAACCTGAAAATGAACCACAACCAGAAATGCAATATGAGCCACAACATGAACCAGAACCTGAACATGAACAACAACAAGAACAATAATATCATAATGATCAACACATACCATATTATGATCCGCAACGAGAATATGTTAATGCCTACGTACAATTTTCGATTCATCCAATAATAGAACACCCAACGATTCATGAAGAGCTTTTGCATCCCAATTTGAGATTTGATCGAAGTTGGAGAGATTACCCGACGTACCAAAGTAACAAATATAAACTAGTAATGAAAAATGTGGAAGTACCGAGGGTAATCGATTGGGAGTCTTTGGAAAGAGTCCAACTAGCTAACTCAGTTAGGCAGCATCTGATCCAAAGGTATGGGAACTCTTCTTTTCCCGATTGGGAACGTTTATTCACCATTCGTAGGCCTGTATATAAGGAATGGTGTGTTGAGCTTACGAGTACTATATCACTTGATACGGATGTAGTTAGGTTAGACGATAGGAATTTTCTTTGATTTTTACTTGGCCGTAGGATGTACAGAATGTCCATGCTGGACATGGCCAGGGCTTTACAGATTTACACTCCCGCTGAATTACTACTACCTGATTATAAAAATTTGATTTATCATGGTGATAGGGTAGATAGAAATTTTGACGCTGACGCCGTCTGGAGGCATATGTCAAATTATAATATTTTTACGCGGGGAGGAAGACACTCCTATTTAGATATTAACAAAGCAGAGCTTCGTATTATACATAGATTTTTAGCTAATTCGATTACACAAAGAGGTAACAACAAGGAGAAAATGACTCTACACGATTTATTTTACCTTAAGTGTATTCGAAACACTAGAAGCTTTGTTAATATTCCATACTGTGTTGGTTTTTATCTGTCCAAAATGGTGGAAGGAATACAGGACGGGGGAATAATAGGAGGGGGTATTTTTGTTACTCTCATTGGACAGTATTTAGGCGTAGATAGGGATCAAGGGGGTCCACTGATGGTGTGTAGGGAACAGGTTGAGACTTTAGGATTGCGGGTCTATCAGGGTGCAAAGGTATTAAAGAGCAGACGCAATCAGGTAGTACCATATCAGGGCCCTCATCCACAGGTAGAGAGAGGTTCAGATGAGGAAATGGAGGAAGCGGATGACATTAGGGATGTCATTAGGGAGGCTGTTACTGACGTTTACCAGCGTATAGATGAGGTAGAAATGACAAACGAGGCTAGACATAGTTAGTACGAGCAGTAGCACGCCGAGAATGTGTACGAGCATTCTAGGCAACGACAACATGATAGATGGCACTATCATCAGCATCAGATCATGAACCAGCTATCACCTCAGGTACCAAATAACTACATATCGACCCGAACTGCTTACTATCCGCCACACCAGCTCGATATGCCACCACCATTTACTCTCTATGACCCCAACCAAGCCTATCAGTACACCTATAACCAACGGTGGAAACCGACCGACGACATGAACTGGAACCCCTATCCAGATTGATACAGTTCCCGTTGGTGATTTTTATCTTTTATTATTTTTATTTACTTATGTTTAAAACATATAATATTGTGATACTTTTATGTAATTTTTAACATTTTTTTATTTTGTTACTAATATTTCGTATTTATAATTTGAAAGTGGGATGTTAAGTCCCATTTTAAATTACCATGCATGTTATTGTTTGTATGTATGTATATTGTCAATTGTACACAACAGAGTAAAACAGCGAACTTTCAAAGACTGACATTAAGTTCAGCAAAAGCTACTAATTTTGACGACAAAACGAAAAACAAATATGATGTAATAACAAGACGGAATGAACAAATGATGTGCACTATTTATCATTCAACAAACAAACGCCAATATGTTTGGAAACTTTGGTAAAATTTAATCATTTTTCTACGCTACTCACCCTCAATAATTTAAATTGCTACTGATTTCTTGTAAATGAGGGCATTGCAAGATCTTAAGTGTGGGAAGGGGTTAAATTCTTTCGAATTTTTAAAATTTTTGACTTATACACTTGGTTACCATTAAAAATACTAGTAACGAAGTAGTTGTATTAGAATCTAGTGCTCTCTGATAATAAAGAACAGCCCTAGTCTTATATACTGACTACCCAATTCTAGTAAAAATTTTCAAAATTTTCAACTAAATGAACTCAAAATCATGTTTATACATATTTATGAACGATAAAACTAGGTGTTAACACCGAAATTATTGTTACCTCATAAAGGACATAAATTGAGAAACAACCCAAAATGTTAGAATTCATTTAAAAGGGAATAGAGGAAAATAAAAAGGCAAAGAAAGGAAAATAAAAGCCAAGTGTGGGAAAATTTTACCAAGTTATTTAGAACATATGTTGTAGTGACCCGTCCTAATCCATCTGGACGAAGTCTTCAACAGTTGGTCCCATTGTGAGGTTCTGACCTCTATATGCCATGAACGACTCCATGTAATATGAGCAAATGCACAGCGGAAGATTTCTTTCATACTTGAGAATAAACATGCTTAAAAGTGTCAACCAAAAGGTTGGTGAGTTCATAGGTTATCATGATAATCATTTCAATATGCACAAGATTTCCGTTTATAAATATATGTACACTCGCGAGTGTATAAAAGTATTCTATAAGTTGCAGCCACCCGGTAACAAGCCTTAACGTTCATGTTTTACCCTTTAAAGTACACCAGATCAGGTGTGTTTAAAATAACCTCGAAGTACTAAAGCATCCCTTAGTCGGGATGGGGTTTGTCAGGCCCAATAGATCTATCTTTAGGATTCGCGCCTACCGTACATAGACAAGTAGTTTAATGTTACCAAGCTAAGGGTATATTTCTGGTTTAAACCTACATAGAATTAGTTTTAGTACTTGTGCCTATTTCGTAAAACATTTATAAAAGTTACGCATGTATTCTCAGCCAAAAAATGTAATGAGTAAAAAGGGAGTAAATGAAACTCACCATACTGTATTTTGTAGTAAAAATACATATGACGTCATTGAACAAGTGTAGGGTTGGTCTCGGATTCACGAACCTATATCAATTATAATATAAATTAACTAAGTTTATATATACTTTGTTATGTATTAAGATTAATATTTCTATATATAATTTTATTAATACTTATAACATGTTATAATATTTATTTGATATGTAATTAATGTTATAATAATAATATATTAGTTAATATATTAAAACATAGTAGTTTGTAATATTAGTTATATTTATGCTACATGAATTAATTATATGTTATATAAAGAATATTTGTTGTAATAATAATAGTTGTACTAGTAGTGATATTAGTAATACAAATAATGATAATAATAATAATAATGTTAACAATAAAAATTTTAATGTAAAAATAATAATAATAATAATAATAATAATAATAATAATAATAATAATAATAACAATAATAATAATATTAATAATAATAATACTCATAATAATACTCATAATTGTAACCATAATCATAATAATAATACTAAATAATACTTACTACTTGTATTAGTAATAATAATAATAATAATTCAAAATTTTTGAGACTCAACCTAACAGACTTTGCTCATCGTGTTGAAATTACACTATCGTATCGAGAGTTTGGTTTAAAATTAGTCAAAATTTTTCGGGTCGTTACAGTACCCACCCGTTAAAGAAATTTCGTCCCCGAAATTTGAGTGAGGTCGTCATGGCTAACAATAAAATTGTTTTTATGACGAATATGAGTTGATAAATAGAGTTTTATCATTATTGATTAATATAGATAAAAAAATTCGATCATGTGAAGCGTACGAGTGAAGCTATCACAAAAGAGTGAAATAAAGTGATTAGAGCTTCGTCTTAACTTCTGACATAGTTAAGGTTGATTTTTAGAATTCAAGGAATTTAAAGAAATCTTCTAATCAGAAAGAAATGTAATAGCACGATTTATTAGCAAACTGTTGGAATTACGGAAGAACAGAAATATCAAAGGAAATATTTCCGTGATATACTTAGAGCTTAAGTAGAATGAAAGAGTTATGTAACATGGCACATGATGACGGTAGGGTCTGTGAACCATCATCAAGTTTCATTAGAAACTCAACATGACTTACTGTAATATAATTACGTTGGCCAAGCGCCATTATATTATACTAATTCATGCTTCAATTCCCTACACTTCTCCAAAAATCATTCATAATTTTAAACTTAGGTTTTACAGAAGTTTCCAATATAATGTAATATAGATAGCATGAAAAGGTAGATAATTTCATACAAGAATATTTATGAAAATATTCTCAGAAATATCGAAGATATTTATGATGATATTTTTGAAATTTCTAAGTTCGAAGGTTGATGAAGAAAGATTTTTCGCAAGATTTTAACATGACTTCGGAGCAAGATATTCTCTAAAGATTTCATCGGATCCAGATTTATCTAGATTCTTGAATATCGGGTTTGGTCCTTGTATTTGTCCTTGGTCTCCTTCATGGTTAGCTCAATCCGTTTTTTTTTCAATATCAAATTTTCTATTGAGCGTTCCCAACACTCCATTCCTTATTTTCAAACTTTTGGCCGTTTAGACCATCTACGATTTTGCTGTTTCCTCGGCATTTAATGCAGCCATATCTGAATCATCGGTTATCTATCCGGGATGGTTTCAAGAGAATTGTGTTTTTAGATGATTAAACGCTGATGGTAATATGGTGAAATATAAAAGGTTCTCCGGTAACAATAAAAGAGCACGCGTATATATCGAGGTTATAATAAGGCTATTTTGAGTGAAAAGTCGAAGTTGTCTTGCTGGAGCTGTGACAAAATTGACTATTTTGAAGAAGAACTGCAAAGTTATTTTGGGTATTAATAACACTAAAGGAATTAGCACAACTACGGGTTAAACGTTTGCTTAGTTTCCGAGAGTTTTTTTTTTCAAGTGCATAACTATATGCGTTATTCTTTTCTTCCATAGATGAAGTGCGGTTGGTTCATCCTCTCGATCGAGGTGTTTTCGAGAATCATGAAAGGTTTGAACGCAAATTGTAATCGTCAAGATACGAATGAGGTTTAAGATGAAAATCAAGTGGCATACTTGAAGAATTATTTAGTTTCATATATTATAATCAATATTTTAATTCATTTTTATTGTCCAAAGTTAGTAGTCCAATAGTCCAATAGTTCATATATAGTTTAATATATAACATTCGAATTAATTAATACGTATCGTGACCCGTGTACCGGTCTCAGTATTGATCACAACTCAAACTATATATATTTTGGAATCAACCTCAACCCTGTATAGCTAACTCCGTCATTTGCATATAGAGTGTCTATGGTTGTTCCAAGATAAATATATAGATGGGTCAATATGATATGTCGAAACCTTGTATACGTGTCCCGTTATTTAAAGTGCATAAAATAAATACAGAAATTAAATGACGATAAATAAAATTGCGAGAATGTAAATTGCGAGAATGTAAATTGCGAGAATATAAATTGCGAGAATGTAAATTGCGATAATTAAATTGCGATAAATAAAATGTAATCAGTTAGCTAGGAACAGTTAGCTGGAACAGTTAGCGTGGATTCTTAACAAAATTTCAATTAGTTAATTCGTTTGTTTCTAACAAATTTTATTTTGTCCAATATTTTCTTCATTATGCCACTTGTTAGATTTTGATAAGTCAAAATCCAATTATGAAATTGAATGAAAATGGTTACTCTGTGGTGAACGGATTCGTATAGCTGTGGATGTGAGTAGAATAGTAATGACTGTTGAATCAGATTCAAAGAATGTACAATGCAACTTATTAATGTGAAATCTAAATATTCCTCGAGTATTACCTACCCGTTAAAATATTTTCATCATTAATAGTTTGTACAAAAGAAATTTTAATTACAATCTTTATGAAAACATATATATACATATATATTTTCTTCAGATGTAATTATGGATTTTATGAGTTAATATGATATTAAACTCATTTGATTTACCGTTAGAACAAGAATATTTAATCTCTAAAATATTAGAAATTACATAATCGCCATGTCGAACGAAGATAAATGATGTAGAACGTCATGTAGAATGATGATTATACTCGAGGTACAGAATGAGATGTTGAGGCATGGGATGTTGAAACTTAGGTTGTTGGTGTTACTGGTATTGATGTTGGTGGTACGGTTGGTGCCGGTACTGCTGCTGGTGCTTGTAGGTTCTGCACCATGTTTTCCAAAGCTACAACTCGAGCGCGAAATTCGTTGACTTCTTCTTTTACTTTGGGATGATTATCGATCGGAACGAGCGGATGAATAAGATTTAGAATTTTAGATAGAAGATAATCGTGACAAGCTACCCTAGAGATGAGGCTAAAAATGGTGTTTCGAATAGGTTCACCGGTAAATGCTTCAGGTTCTTCGCCGAGGGTGCAGGTTGGTGGGCGGAAAGGATCGCCTTTTTCTCGTCTCCATTGGTTAAGTTGACTACGAACCCACCAGATAAATTAAGGATGGCTGATTGGTTGATTCATTCTGGTGACGCTGCTTCTGGGGCTGGAGTGGGACTCCCTATCGGAATCCGAGGGACTTGAACTAGTTGTGAGTTCCATTGCGTACAATTGAATAAAGGATTTTTCGATATGAAGTGATTTTCGGATATCGGATGATATTCTAATTATATAGAATACCTATACATAGTACAGAAGATCCCGTAGATTACGAAGGGATTTAAGGAAACGTGTTAGATAAAGTCTACAGTAACAGATACACTAGGATAAGAATTTATCTATACACTATCTATGCAATTAAGGCAGTAAGACGTGTCTAGACTTAGGAATGCTAAGCAGGAAATTTTCCACTAGGAATGATAAACAATACGTATAATATGCAGCTAAGGTCGAAGTTCAGACTCGCTAATGCATCCTAACAACTATTAGTTAGACACACTAATGCAAGACCTGGTTCACTAGGACCAACGCTCTGATACCACCTGTAGTGACCCGTCCTAATCCATCTAGATGAAGTCTTCAACAATTGGTCCCATTGTGAGGTTCTGACCTCTATATGCTATGAACGACTCCATGTAATATGAGCAAATGCACAGCAGAACATTTCTTTCATACCTGAGAATAAACATGCTTAAAAGTGTCAACCAAAAGGTTGGTGAGTTCATAGGTTATCATGATAATCATTTCAATATATTAATAGACCACAAGATTTCCGTTTATAAATATATGTACACTCGCGAGTGTATAAAAGTATTCTATAAGTTGCAGGCACCCGGTAACAAGCCTTAACGTTCATGTTTTACCCTCTAAAGTACACCAGATCAGGTGTGTTTAAAATAACCTCGAAGTACTAAAGCATCCCTTAGTCGGGATGGGGTTTGTCAGGCCCAATAGATCTATCTATAGGATTCGCGCCTACCGTACATAGACAAGTAGTTTAATGTTACCAAGCTAAGGGTATATTTCTGGTTTAAACCCACATAGAATTAGTTTTAGTACTTGTGCCTATTTCGTAAAACATTTATAAAAGTTACGCATGTATTCTCAGCCAAAAAATGTAATGAGTAAAAAGGGAGTAAATGAAACTCACCATACTGTATTTTGTAGTAAAAATACATATGACGTCATTGAACAAGTGTAGGGTTGGTCTCGGATTCACGAACCTATATCAATTATAATATAAATTAACTAAGTTTATATATACTTTGTTATGTATTAAGATTAATATTTCTATATATAATTTTATTAATACTTATAACATGTTATAATATTTATTTGATATGTAATTAATGTTATAATAATAATATATTAGTTAATATATTAAAACATAGTAGTTTGTAATATTAGTTATATTTATGCTACATGAATTAATTATATGTTATATAAAGAATATTTGTTGTAATAATAATAGTTGTACTAGTAGTGATATTAGTAATACAAATAATGATAATAATAATAATAATGTTAACAATAAAAATTTTAATGTAAAAATAATAATAATAATAATAATAATAATAATAATAATAATAACAATAATAATAATATTAATAATAATAATACTCATAATAATACTCATAATTGTAACCATAATCATAATAATAATACTAAATAATACTTACTACTTGTATTAGTAATAATAATAATAATAATAATAATAATAATTATAATATTTATAAAATTAACAATAATGATAGTAATATTCATTAAATTAATAATAATATTGATAAAATTAATAATAATGATGATAAAAATAATGATAGTTTTAATAATACTATTAATAATAATAAAAATGATAATGTTTAATAAAAATAATGATACTTTTTAATAATAATTATACTTTCTATAATAATGTCAATTCTATTAATGATAATAATAATATTGATAATAATGATATTAATAATAATCTTAATAATAATGATAACCTTTATACTAGTAATAGTAATAATAATAATAATAATAATAATTAATAATAGGCTACCTTCAAAACACGTTGTAAAAAATAACCCCCATCGCCCGGGATCGAACTCGAGACCTCTCGATAACTCACACATGAATCAAACCAACGGACCAAGCTTGTTTTTCTTAAGTATTACCAACCATAGAAGTATATAACCCGTAATATTTGTTTCATATAATCATCATCTTCTTCGTAATCTTAATTGGAACATCACCATCTTCACAGAACGTTATTATTATCCTAATCTCGTCCTAATCATCATTAATAGGTATTATCATCATCTTCAATATCATCTTAAATGATCATTTCATCATCGTGATTCATCATAGTCGTTCTCATGCTTCACCATCATCGTTACTGACCATCATCATCGTGATCATTTTCATAATTATTAATCGTAATCGTCATTAAGACATCACAGATTTATCCTTATAGTAGACCCATCACTGTTCATCATCCTTTCAAATTTTCGAGGAGAGAGAAAAGAGAGAGAGAGAGATTGAGATGGTGGTTACGGTGGTGGTTTGGGCTGGAAAAACAGTGAGTAATAGGTGCAGTAGTAGGAATATAGCAGTAATAATGGTTCGTACTGCAACAGTGACATCCATGGCTACTACCTTCGACCAAAAACATAAACAACTCGATGTTGCAGGTTGATTCGTGATTGTTGTTCTCGGACTGAATAGCAATAGCAGGTTTACAAGTGAAGTGGTAGTAGGAACGAAAAAAATAACAGAAGGTAGTTTTAGCGGTTAACGATGGGGGTTGTGCATATGGTGGTTTACGGTGGAATGGGGGTTCATGGTTGCCAATACAGTAGCAAAACAGCAGCAGTAGCTGCTTCGAATATGTGCAGACAGCTGCAATGATAGAAAACATAAACGTGTAGTAGCAGGAAATAGAAGTGAGAGAGAGAGAGGAAGAGAGAGAGATGAGGGATGTAGGTGGTGGTTTGATGAAAAGGTGTTATCGATGGTGGTGTATTCATCGGATGGTGGTGGCAGTGTAGAGTGGCGTCCATGGTGGTGATCAAGGTGTCGGGATGGAAGAGGGTGTTGGGTTCTCGATGGAAATTGTCGCCGGTGGTTATGGAGGTTGATGGGTGGTGATACATGATGGAAGGTTGGCGGTTGGAGGTGGTATTGTTGTATATGACTAGCAAAGAGAGAAGAGAATAACTTCGATGGTTACAGTTTAGAAGTATAATAGCAAATGATTTTCGACTAGGAAGTAGCCAAAGGTGATGTTCTTGGTTTTTCATTATTAATAACAATAGATAGTTTGAGAAAGTATTAATGAGATGATGTCAAGTGGTGGTGAAAAGGATGGTGGAGATGAGCCAAAGGTGGTGATCAAAATACTACATGTTGAACAATTGTGTGTGTGGGTATGTTGTCATATTTCATTCACTGAAACAACGAGTATGTATATTTATATAATATGTGGTGTTAACTATCAACAAACAAAACAAAAATAAACGACAAGAAGGAGTGTGATATTAATTAATTTTTCTGCACATGCATATCACTTTAATAACATGGGATACACAGTATCCTCTTTTGTAATTTAACTACCGACACCGTAACCCGGACTAAATTTCGTAGTCCGTTGTTAATTCAATGACCGATAAAATTTCTCAGAAAAATCCCAAATTTTTATAGTGACTATCTTTATTTATTTTAGTCATTATGGTATAAAATTTGATCATTAACTATTAAATAAAATTTACATTAATTATTCACTCCAACCCCATGTAAAATATGTAAAGTTTTAAATTTCAACAAATAGTTCCTGAATTTATTTTTAATAAGCCTATGATTTGTAGAACTCAGTTTCGGGTCACCGTTTATTTTAAAATCACATAAGTACCCTTTTTAACTCATTTACTATCAATCCAATAACAATTGAACATTACCGTCGTTTACCAAATAACTTCGAAACCATAAAATATATATTCTATATAATTATATATATATATATATATATATATATATATATATATACTTTTTAATTAATAGTTATTATATATTATTATTATTTTACATAATTAATTCTATCAATTACAATATATAATATTTCATATATATATATATATATATATATATATATATATATATATATATATATATATATATATATATATATATATATATATGTATTTAATATATGCAAATCTATTTACAATAGTCGTTCGTGAATCGTCGAGAACAGTCGAGGTTCAATTGAATATATGAAACAATTCAAAATTTTTGAGACTCAACCTAACAGACTTTGCTCATCATGTTGAAATTACACTATCGTATCGAGAGTTTGGTTTAAAATTAGTCGAAATTTTCCGGGTCGTTACATATGTCACACATTTTTGTACAAATAATTGAAGATACTTTTGTTTTGGACGATATTAATCAGTTTTACCCAGTTTATTGTAATATAAATGGAATTTAAAAGGAAGTAAAGTCTTCCGAGAAAAAGACACGCGCTTCTTGATTTAGTTCAGGAAGTTGTCGTCCAGACCAGTTGTAGAGTCTACGAAAAACCTTGAAAAGTTTTCTCGAAAATCAGCTGAAAATCCACGGAGCTCAGCATCAAACAAGGTCGCCAAGTGGTCAGACTTATCCTAACCATGAGAGGATCTGTCTTGTACAATGGGGGGGGCACCGTGCAAATTAGCTTATAAGACTAATGAATCAGATCCCCAGATAGGATAATCTCCTTAAAGATCAAAAATCAGCTTTTAAGCCTGATATTACTCAATCCTTGAGATTGACTTTTAAAGATTGAGAATTACAAACTCATGGAATTCAATAATATCTAAACTTGAGCTAGAACGAGAAAATATTTTGATCAAATTACAAACCGAGTTGTTTTCTAAAAACCCTATTTTCAATGTGTTCATTACCATTGAACGTAAAATCCTAGGAATTCACCTGGAATTCATTAGGTCACCTGAACCAAATCGGGTGTCAACCCTAAGAACGGTGGTTGCATATAATGGTCGAAGACAGGACCTTGTGCCAGAACGAAAAACTATAGGGTGATCTTTACTATTGCTCCTACAAAGGATAGTAATTGTATCCGACACGATATAGACCATAATCAAAAGCATGTCACGGGACATTGCCTTAACAGTTTCTTGTTCAACGCTTTACTTTACAGCCGGACGGTAGTTTACCAAAAGGTAATATACGGAGCAAGTATACTGGACGTGTTGCTTTCCCAATACAAGGTTAGCAAGTGGGTGACACAAAACCGCAAGTTTTGAGCTAAAATTTTCAAATCTGAAACCCACGAAACCCACAAAAATAATTTGCAAACACCGGTGAAGGGTTATTCCGGAAAAATTATCTAGGGTAAAAGCCAGATTGAATTTTCAAAAGATCAAATGTTTTCATAAAGATCTAATTTCCTAAAGGATCTAAATTTTTATAGTCATGTGGGACTGTAAACCACAACGTTACTATCATTGTTCATAACGCCGTATTAAAATCACTAATGTACAAAGTGTGAAGAATAAACAAGTGATTATAGTAAAGTTATATTCAAGTTCTATATTGCTTGAGGACAAGCAATGCTCAAGTGTGCAAATATTTGATAATGCTAAAAACAAACATATATTTCATAGCATTATCCTTCAAGAAAGACAAGCTTTTGGTTGCAATTGTTCTATTTACAAGTTATATTCGTTTAAATAATAAAAGGTGAAGACAAAAGACAGATTCGACAAATTGAAGACGCAAATGACCAAAAAGATAAAAAGTACAAAGTACAATCCAAGAGGTTCAATTTATTGATGAGAAACGTCTCAAAATCACAAGAGTACAAGCCGCAAAAAGCAAAGTACAAGATATTAAATAGTACGAAAGGACGTTCGAAAATCTGGAACCGGGACCAGAGTCAACTCTCAACGCGCGACGCAACGGAGCTAAAATGACAAGTCAACTATGCACATGAATATAATATAATATATAAATAATTATTAAAATTATATATATATATATATATATATATATATATATATATATATATATATATATATATATATATATATATATATATATATATATATATATATATATATATATATATATATATATATATATATATATTATATTAAAAACCGTCGATAAACAAGAAAACAAAAGATTGTGAGCTGTCCCTAGACTCCATGCGATCGCATGGCAAATGCAAAAGAAGCCCATGCGATCGCATGGCCCCAAAAGTTTGGCCAGGTCTATAAATTTCGCGAGTTTTGGCCGAATTTAACACATCCTTTATCAATCTCTCTCTCACAAATATATATATATATTTATATATTTATATTTATAATTTTAATTTTAATTTAAGATTAATAATAATAAGGTTATGTTAGCGAATGTTGTAAGTGTGTAAGTCGAAATTCTGTCCGTGTAACGCTACGCTATTATTAATCATTATAAGTTATGTTCAACCTTTTTAAATTAATGTCTCGTAGCTAAGTTATTATTATGCTTATTTAAATCGAAGTAATCATGATGTTGGGCTAAATATTAAAGACGGGGTAATTGGGCTTTGTACCATAATTGGGGTTTGGACAAAAGAACGACACTTGTGAAAATTGGACTATGAGCTATTATTGGGCTTTATATTAACTAAATAATACCTCGTTAATTTAATATAAAGATTACAATTTGACGTATCTATATATAACCACATACGCTTAATCGGGTACGGTGGGTGGGATATCTATAAATACAAATTATCGTTCATTTTACCAGACACGGGGATGGATTAATAGTTAATGGACTCATTAAAACAGGGGTGGATGACATTCAAGGGTAATTGGTGTAATTGTTAATAAAGTAGTAAAACCTTGGATTACACGCAGTCGATAACCTGATGTATTCATTAAACAAAGTATTAAGACCTTGTTACAGTTTGAATCCTCAATTAGTTGGAATATTTGACTTCGGGTATAAGGATAATTTGACGAAGACTCTCGCACTTTATATTTATGACTGATGGACTATTATGGACAAAACCTTATGGACATATCGAATAATCCAGGACAAAGGACAATTAACCCATGGTAATAAACTAAAATCAACACGTCAAACATCATGATTACGGAAGTTTAAATAAGCATAATTCCTTTATTTTATATCTTATCGCACTTTTAATTATCGTACTTTTTAATTATCGCAATTTTATCGTCATTTTATTTATCGCACTTTTAATTATCGCAATTTTATTTATCGTCATTTACTTTATGCTTTAAATTAAGTTATTTGTATATTTAATATTTTACATTAGGTTTTAATTGTGACTAAAGACATAAAATCGACAAACCGGTCATTAAACGGTAAAAACCCCCTTTTTATAATAATAATATTACTTATATATATATATATATATATATATATATATATATATATATATATATATATATATATATATATATATATATATATATATTTATACAAATATAGTTAAAAAAATATAGCGTTAAACTTGGCTAGCTCCCTGTGGAACGAACCGAACTTACTAATAACTAAACTACTTTACGATTAGGTACACTGCCTATAGTGTTGTAGCAAGGTTTATGTATATCCACTCTAATAATAAATAAATAACTTGTGTAAAATTGTATCATATTTAATAGTATTTCGCAATAAAAATATAACTATTTTGTGTACACCTCGCATAACAGCAATGGGTGACATTCTTAATGGAACTACCCTACGGTGACGTTTTGATTAATGGGTGAAGGGCGTAAGACTTGGTGCAACCAAGCATTCCTTGGTGTTCGGGAAATGTTTCTACCAGGCCTTGAGAATGGGCTTTGGTGTTCGGTTGTTAAGAGCGTGTTCGCTTTTGTGTTTGGGGTGGTGAACCATGAGGTTCATCGGGCGGATAAAACCCTAAAGATCGAGTGTTTGATCTTGTGACGATCGCTCCAAATCCATATGGATGAACACGTCATTCATTGATTTCATTGCGAGGTATTTGACCTCTATATGATACATTTGGTAAACATTGCATTCTTTTGAAAAGGCACACCATAAATGAATATTTAAATCAAAGGTTTTCTACATCTAATGATTTCTACATATAGAAAATCACCATAAATAATAGTTTACAACAGTATTTCTGTTGACAATGCAGTCAAAATAAGATACATGGTGATGATTTGGTGAATGCAACGTCTCCTTGAAAAATATGTCATGTAAGACTCCATGCACATAGCTTGTTTAACATCTAAGCAAACAGCGGAAGACTTCTAGAAAACCTGAGAATAAACATGCTAACAAGTGTCAACACAAAGGTTGGTGAGTTCATAGTTTTAGTGTTTCGCATAATCTGTATATAAAAGTGGATCACAAGATTTCAGTTGTTTCATCCAGAAACGTTTATCAAAATATTCTACAAAATTGAGCACCCTGGTAGCTAAACTTAACGTATATATAATTTTTACCCTTTGTATAATCATCTTAATAATACACGCAAACCAACGTGTACGCTTCTCAAATAGCATACGTCCGTTAAAAGGCTAGTGCTCTAGCTCGGACGGGGATATCAAGCCCTATGGATCCATATACTACTACTCGCGCCCACCAGTTCTTATAACCGGCAGTTACTAGTTACCAAAGCTAAGGGATTTTCGGTTCAAACTCAGTGTAGAATTTAGTATGTACTTGTATCCATTGCGTTTAAAATAAAGTGCATGTATTCTCAGTCCAAAAATATATATTGCAAAAGCAATTAAAAAGGGAACAAATGAAACTTACGCATATAAATATTGTAAATCAGTTTATAAAGCATTTGCATGTATTCTCAGCCCAAAAATGTAGAGAGTAAAAGGGATCATATGAAACTCACTCAAATCAGTTTTAGTTTTTGTATTCATTTTATAAAACAGCGCATGTATTCTCAGTCCCAAAAATATATATAAAAAGGGAGTAATGAAACTCACTGTTTAATATTGATATACAATATTGTAGGAAAGCACGTAGACGCATCGGAGATGATAAACACGAGGTTTGGTTCACAAAAATATCCCCGAACATTACCCATAACCTCCTTGGTAATAACCCATATTTTCCTTAGCTCTAGCTCGCTTGGAAACTCGTTTTGAAAATTACTTGGACAGCACTTCGTCTTAATATTTTATGTACATTATTATTTTTGTATTGCAAAAATAATAACACTAATAATAAAAAATAATAAGATTAATAATAATCTTAATAATAATAATAATAATAATAATAATAATAATAATAATAATAATAATAATAATAATAAATATTATACGGAGTAATATATATTTGAGTATGTGTGTGTGATTTTTCATTCGAGCAAAACACCTGAATTTATAGTACCTGGCCTGGAATTCCCCTCCATGCGATCGCATGATTTTGTAGAAGAATTCCCATGCGATCGCATGGGCTCCTTTTCCAGCTCACAAAACTTTTGTATTTTTGTTTGTCGACATAATAAATAAATATATAATATATATAATTTTAATAATTAATTATATATTATATTAAATTCACATGCATAGTTGATTTGTAATTTTAGTTCCGATAAGTCGTACGTCATCACTCGACTTATGTCCCGGTTCCGGTTTTTCGAACGTATTTTCGTACGTTTAGAAAACTTGCATTTTACGTTTCGTGACACGTACCTTTGTCAAAATATAGACTTAAACTATCCATAAACTATGTCACTCAAAGTGTATCTTATACGTTTGAGTGTTTTGGTTATTTACTTCTATAAATCATCGTTTCACTATTTGTTAAAATACATTTTTAAAATAGTGTTTTACTGTAGCAAAGTTACTGTAGCAATTCACTGTAGCAAAGTTACTGTAGTAATTCACTGTAGCAAAGTAAATTTTACTGTAGCAAATAGTGATTTTCGAAAACACTGTAGCATTTTGGGTACTGTAGAAATTTGAAAATACTTTAGCAAATTAGTGTTTTACTGGTTCATCTTAAACGTTTTAGTTAACTTATCTAAATATCAATTGAATCAATAATCGAATGTTATTATCATTTACTAAATAACTTGAGATCATATATATTCAAATAGATATATAAACCAATAAGTTTAATGTACGGTATCATTTTCATAACACTTTGTTACGTTTTCAAGTTATAGCATATGTATCTATTTACATATAATTTTTCGCGAATCATCGAAAATAACCGAAGGGTATTTAAATATATAAAAGTAGTTCAAAAATTTTGAGATTCAGTTTTACAGACTTTGCTTATCGTGTCGAAAATGTTAATCATACAAAGATTAAGTTTAAATTTGGTCAGAAATTTCCGGGTCATCACAGATCTCGATCTATGTTGGTAATGGATTCTATGTGACGCGGTGTTAGGTGACTCTTTCATACCTACTAGCGTGGTATTCGACTTCGATGATGTTGCGGTTACATTGTACTTAGGGTACCGGAGAGAAACCCTTAGGTACGTGAGTGACTAGGTGGGAATTTGACAAGCAAGAGCAATCGGAGGATTGCAAGATTAAAGTTTGTGTAATTGTCGTAAACTCTTCGTTCGAAGTGCTTAAGGATAGGTTAAAATCCTTTGTATGCTCATGGATAGGGCAAGGTGAAATGTCCCGTTCATATTAATTATAAACGTTCCATATTAATTGATTTCGTTGCGAGATTTTGACCTCTATATGAGACGTTTTTCAAAGACTGCATTCATTTTTAAAAACAAACCATAACCTTTATTTTATCGACAAAGTTAAAAGGACACCACCTAGATTATCCAGAAATGATAATCTAAAAGTATCACACTTACACAATACCAATACATATTGGTTTAAAATATTAATATGTTACAACAAAGTAAATGTCTAATGCAGTTTTAAACAATATTATACAAACATGCTGACACCAAATCTTGTCCATATTTTAGCAAGCAACAGCGGAAGCTCTTAATAATCACCTGAGAATAAACATGCTTTAAACATCAACAAAAATGTTGGTGAGTTATAGGGTTAACCTATATATTTATCAAATCGTAATAATAGACCACAAGATTTCATATTTCAATATACATCCCATATATAGAGATAAAAATCATTCATATGGTGAACACCTGGTAACTGACATTAACAAGATGCATATAGAATATCCCCATCATTCCGGAACACCCATCAGACATGATAATTTCGAAGTACTAAAGCATTCCAAATTCCAGAATGGGGCTTGTTGGGCCCGATAGATCTATCTTTAGAATTCGCGTCAATTAGGGGCCAGTTCCCTAATTCTTAGGCTACCAAGCTAAAAGGAGCATATTCGGCTTCAATCATTCACCCATATAATGTAGTTTCATTTACTTGTGTCTATTTCGTAAAACATTTATAAAATTGCATGTATTCTTATCCCAAAATATTAGATTTTAAAAGTGGGACTATAACTCACTTTCACAGATTTTTACGTCGTCGGGAAGTAAGACTTGGCCACATGTTGATTCACGAACCTATAACAAATATGTATATATATATATCAAAGTATGTTCAAAATATATTTACAACATTTAATATGTTTTAATATTTTAAGTTTATTAAGTCAGATGTCCTCATTAGTAACCTAAAACTAGTTGTCCACAGTTAGATGTACAGAAATAAATCGATATATATATTATCTTGAATCAATCCACGACCCAGTGTATACATATCTCAGGCTAGATCACAACTCAAAGTATATATATTTTTAGAATCAACCTCAACCCTGTATAGCTAACTTAAATATTACTGCATATAGAGTGTCTATGGTTGTTTCAAATAATATATATACATGGGTCAATATGATATGTCAAAACATTTACATACGTGTCTATGGTATCCCAAAATTACATAATATATTAGAATACATGTATAATACAATATGAGGTAGCTAGGATATGATTAATATAGATTTGTTACCAATTTTCACGTAGCTACAACAAGCAAAATTATCCAATCTTGTTTTACCCATAACTTCTTCGTTTTAAATCCGTTTTGAGTGATTCAAGTTGCTATGGTTTTATATTGAACTTAAGTTTATGAATCTAAACAGAAAAAGTATAAGGTTATAGTCAGAAATACAGATTACAAGTCATTTTTGTAAAGGTAGTCATTTCAGTCGAAAAAATGACGTCTAGATGACCATTTTGGAAAACATACTTCCACTTTGAGTTTAACCATGATTTTTGGATATAGTTTCATGTTCATAAGAAAAATCATTTTCCCGGAAGAACAACTTTTAAATCAAAGTTTATCATAGTTTTTAATTAACTAACCCAAAACAGCCCGCGGTGTTACTACGACGGCGTATATCCGGTTTTACGGTGTTTTTCGTGTTTTCAGGTTTTAAATCATTAAGTTAGCATATCATATAGATATAGAACATGTGTTTAGTTGATTTTAAAAGTCAAGTTAGAAAGATTAACTTTTGTTTGCGAACAAGTTTAGAATTAACTAAACTATGTTCTAGTGATTACAAGTTTAAACCTTCGAATAAGGTAGTTTTATATATATATGAATCGAATGATATTATGAACATCATTACTACCTCAGGTTTTGTGGATAAACCTACTGGAAATGAGAAAAATAGATCTAACTTCAAAGGATCCTTGGATGGCTTGAAAGTTCTTGAAGTAGAATCATGACACGAAAACAAGTTCAAGTAAGATTTCCACTCGAAATAAGATTGTTAAAGTTATAGAAATAGAATCAAAGTTTGAATATGAGTATTATCTTGTACTAGAAAGATATCTTACTGTAAATAAGAAAGATTTTTTGAGGTTGGATGATCACTCAAAGTGGATTTGCAAGATTGGAAGTAAGCTAGCAAACTTGGAAGTGTTGTTGGTGTGTTCTTGAGTAGTTGTTTTGTATCTTGGTTTATGTATGGATTTATGAACTAGATTGAGCTAGATTTTGATGAAGATGATGAAGAACACTTAGAACAATGGAAGAACACTTGAGAGAGAGTAGTTTGATGCATGTAAGTTGCAAAATGAAAGTGTTTGTGTACACCATACTTCACGTGAATGTTAGTCTCCATATAGGCTCCATTATTTTGTAATTTTGTGAGATATTTCATGCTAGATGTTAAATGATGATTCCCACATGGTTAGGTGACTCACATGGACTGCTAAGAGCTGATCATTGAAGTGTATATACCAATAGTAAATACATTTAGAAGTTGTGTATTGTACGAGTAAAATTGTTGATGAAAATGAATGAGGATGTAATCGTAAGTATTTTTGTTAAGTAGAAGTACTTTGATAAGTGTCTTGAAGTCTTTCAAAAGTTTATGAATACATATTAAAACACTACATGTATATACATTTTAACTGAGTCGTTAAGTCATCGTCAATCATTACATGTAAGTGTTGTTTTGAAACCTTTAGGTTAACGATCTTGTTAAATATTGTTAACCTATTGTTTATTATATCTAAAGAGATGTTAAATTATTACATTATCATGGTATTATGATATATTAATATATCATAGTATGATATATATATATATATATATATATATATATATATATATATATATATATATATAGTTAAATGTTGTTACAACGATAATCGTTACATATATGTCTCGTTTCGAAATCATTAAGTTAGTAGTCTTATTTTTACATATGTAGTTCATTGTTAATATACTTAATGATATGTTTACTTATCATAATATCATGTTAACTGTATATATATCCATATATATGACATCATATAGTTTTTACAAGTTTTAACGTTTGTGAATCACTGGTCAACTTGGGTGGTCAATTGTCTATATGAAACCTATTTCAATTAATCAAGTCTTAACAAGTTTGATTACTTAACATGTTGGAAACACTTAATCATGTAAATATCAATTTAATTTAATATATATATACATGGAAAAGTTCGGGTCACTACAGTACCTACCCGTTAAATAAATTTCGTCCCGAAATTTTAAGCAGTTGAAGGTGTTGACGTATCTTCTGGAAATAAGTGCGGGTACTTCTTTTTCATCTGATCTTTTCATTCCCAGGTTAAATCGCGTCCTCTACGAGCATTCCATTGAACCTTAACAATTGGTATCTTATTTTTCTTAAGTCTTTTAACCTCACGATCCATTATTTCGACGGGTTCTTCGATGAATTGAAGTTTTTCATTGATTTGGATTTCGTCTAACGGAATAGTGAGATTTTCTTTAGCAAAACATTTCTTCAAATTTGAGACGTGGAAAGTGTTATGTACAGCCGCGAGTTGTTGAGGCAACTCAAGTCGGTAAGCTACTGGTCCGACACGATCAATAATCTTGAATGGTCCAATATAATGTGGATTTAATTTCCCTCGTTTACCAAATCAAACAACGCCTTTCCAAGGTGCAACTTTAAGCATGACCATCTCTCCAATTTCAAATTATATATCTTTTCTTTTAATGTCAGCGTAGCTCTTTTGTCGACTTTAGGCGGTTTTCAACTGTTGTTGAATTTGAATGATCTTCTCGGTAGTTTCTTGTATTATCTCCGGGCCCATAATTTGTCTATCCCCCACTTCCCTCCAACAAATCGGAGACCTGCACTTTCTACCATAAAGTGCTTTAAACGGCGCCATATCAATGCTTGAATGGTAGTTGTTGTTGTAGGAAAATTCTGCTAATGGAAGGTGTCGATCCCAACTGTTTCTGAAATTAATAACACATGCTCGTAGCATGTCTTCAAACGTTTGTATCATCCTTTCGCTCTACCCATCAGTTTATGGATGATAAGCAGTACTCATGTCTAGACGAGTTCCTAATGCCAACTGTAATGTCTGCCAGAATCTTGAAATAAATCTGCCATCCCTATCAGAGATAATAGAGATTGGTATTCCATGTCTGGAGATGACTTCCTTCAAATACAGTCGTGCTAACTTCTCCATCTTGTCATATTCTCTTATTGGCAGGAAGTGTGTTGATTTGGTGAGACGATCAACTATTACCCAAATAGTATCAAAACCACTTGCAGTCCTTGGCAATTTAGTGATGAAATCCATGGTAATGTTTTTCCATTTCTATTCAGGAATTTCGGGTTGTTGAAGTAGACCTGATGGTTTCTGATGCTCCGCTTTGACCTTAGAACACGTCAAACATTCCCCTACGTATTTAGCAACATCGGTTTTCATACCTGGCCACCAAAAATGTTTCTTGAGATCTTTGTACATCTTCCCCGTTCCAGGATGTATTGAGTATCTGGTTTTATGAGTTCTCTAAGTACCATTTCTCTTATATCTCCCAATTTTGGTACTCAAATTATTTCAGCCCTATACCGGGTTCCGTCTTCCCGAATATTAAGATGCTTCTCCGATCCTTTGGGTATTTCATCCTTTAAGTTTCCCTCTTTTAAAACTCCTTGTTGCGCCTCCTTTATTTGAGTAGTAAGGTTAGTGTGAATCATTATATTCATAGCTTTTACTCAAATGGGTTCTCTGTCCTTTCTACTCAAGGCGTTGGCTACCACATTTGTCTTCCCCGGGTGGTAACGAATCTTAAAGTCGTAATCATTCAACAATTCAATCCATCTGCGCTACCTCATGTTCAGTTGTTTCTGATTAAATATGTGTTGAAGACTTTTATGGTCGGTATATATAATACTTTTGACCCCATATAAGTAGTGCCTCCAAGTCTTTAATGCAAAAACAACCGCGCCTAATTCCAAATCATGCGTTGTATAATTCTGCTCGTGAATCTTCAATTGTCTAGACGCATAAGCAATTACTTTCATTCATTGCATTAATACACAACCGAGACCTTGCTTTGAGGCGTCACAATATATCACAAAATCATCATTCCCTTCAGGTAATGACAATATAGGTGCCGTAGTTAACTTTTTTTTCAACAATTGAAACGCTTTCTCTTGTTCATCCTTCCATTCAAATTTCTTCCCTTTATGCGTTAATGCAGTCAAGGGTTTTGCTATTTTGGAAAAATCTTGGATAAATCTCCTGTAATAACTAGCTAGCCCTAAAAATTGGCGTATGTGTTTCGGAGTTTTCGGGGTTTCCCACTTTTCAACGGTTTCAATCTTTGCTGGATCCACCTGAATACCTTCTTTGTTCACTATATGACCGAGGAATTGAACCTCTTCCAACCAAAATGCACACTTTGAAAACTTAGCGTACAGTTTCTCTTTCCTTAACAACTCTAGCACTTTTCTCAAATGTTCTTCGTGCTCTTGGTCATTCTTTGAGTAAATAAGTATGTCATCGATGAAAACAATAACAAATTTGTCAAGGTATGGTCCACACACTCGGTTCATGAGGTCCATGAACACAGCTGGTGCATTAGTCAACCCAAACGGCATAACCATAAACTCGTAATAACCGTAACGCGTCCTAAAAGCAGTCTTTGGAATATCATCCTCCTTCACCCGCATTTGATGATACTCAGAACGTAAATCAATCTTCGAATTAACCGACGAGCCTTGTAGTTGATCAAATAAGTCGTCGATTCTCGGTAGTGGGTAGTGGTTCTTTATGGTAAGTTTGTTCAACTCTCGGTAGTCAATACACAACCTAAAAGTACCATCCTTCTTCTTGACAAACAAAACAGGAGCTCCCCATGGTGATGTGCTTGGTCGAATGATACCACGCTCTAAAAGTTCCTGTAACTTACTTTGTAATTCTTTCATTTTGCTGGGTACGAGTCTGTATGGAGCACGAGCTATTTGTGCAGCTCCTGGTATAAGGTCTATTTGAAATTCAACGAATCGATGTGGGGGTAATCCCGGTAATTCTTTCGGAAATACATCGGGAAATTCTTTTGCTACGGGAACATCACTGATGTTCTTTTCTTCAGGTTTACTTCCTTGATGTATGTTAGAATGACGTAACAACCTTTTCTTTTTAGTTTGTGTGCCTTCAAACTACTAATAAGATTTAATTTCGCGTTGTTCTTTTCTCCGTACACCATTAAAGGTTTTCCTTTTTCACGCATAATGCGAATCGCATTTTTGTAACAAACGACCTCTGCTCTCACATTTTTCAACTAGTCCATGCCAATTATTATATCAAAACTCTCTAACTCGACTGGTATTAAATCAATTTTAAACGTTTCATTCCCCAGTTTAATTTCTCTATCCCGACATATATTATCTGCTGAAATTAATTTACCGTTTACTAATTCGAGTAAAAATTTACTATCCAAAGGCGTCAATGGGCAACTTAATTTAGCACAAAAATCTCTACTCATATAGCTTCTATCCGCGCCCAAATCAAATAAAACATAAGCAGATTTATTGTCAATAAGAAACGTACCCGAAACAAGCTCCGGGTCTTCCTGCGTTTCTGCCATATTAATATTGAAAACTCTTCCATGGCCCTGCCCATTAGTATTCTCCTGATTCGGGCAATTACTTCTAATGTGGCCCGGTTTTCCACATTCATAACAAACAAAGGCGGCATTACTTGTTTCGACACTATTTGTCCCTTTAGTTCTGTTAAACTTTGGTCCGTAGACCTTACACTTTCTCGCACCATGGCCAGTTCTTTTACACTTGGTGCAAAATGTCGTGCAGAACTCATTCTGGTGGTACTCTTCACACCTTTGGTATTTTTGGTTTTTGTTGCCATTGTTGTTGTTGAGATTGTTGTTGGGATTTTAATTATTGTTGAAACGATTGTTGTAGTAGTTGTTGTTGTTGGGACGTTTGTTGTAGTTATTGTTAGGATTTAGGATTGCGGTTATTGTTGCAATTGTTGTTGCGGTTGTTATGATTGTTATTGTGATTATAGTTGTGATTGTTGTTGTTGTTGTATTGGTGACCCTTATCACTAGTTTCTTCCCACTTTCTCTTGAGTTGTTTCGTGTTGGCTTCTTTGGCCGCCTACTCTTTAATACTTCCCTCAATCTAATTTATGAGTTTATGAGCCATTCGACTTGCTTTTTGTATGGAAGCGGGATCGTGTGAACTCACATATGTGGTAATGTCGAACCCTTGTGTTCGTAACTCTCTAAGTTCTACCTTGAGCTTATTGACTTCATTTCTAGGACGGTACTGCTCGTTTATCAATTGCTTGAATGCCAACCACGGTAGTGCGTAAGCAGCAATTTATCCTACCTGTTCAAGATAGGTGTTCCACCACGTTAACGCAGTACCTGTGAAGGTATGCGTAGCGTACTTAACTTTGTCCTCTTTAGTACACTTACTTATGGCAAACACCGATTCGACCTTCTCGGTCCACCATTTCAATCCAATTGGTCCTTCAGTTCCATCAAATTCCAAGGGTTTGCAGGCAGTGAATTCTTTATAGGAGCATCCTACACGATTTCTTGTGGAATTAGTTCCACTGCTAGATCCAGAGTTATTGTTATTTTGCATCGCAGCCTGTACTGCGGCTATGTTCACAGCAAGGAAAACACGAAAATCTTCCTCACTCATGTTCATGTTCTGACGAGTCGTCGGTGCCATTTCCTTCAAAAATAGCCAAAAGAATTGAGTTAATCATTTAGAATTTAAGAGTAGTCAATAGATATCGTAGCATTATATGAACTTATTTATAAAAGATTTTTCTTCATATTAGCATTTTATAGTTTTAATTCGGGTAGTACCTACCCGTTAAGTTCATACTTACTAGCTACTATACAACTCAACTACTTCGCTTCTATATGAAAAACTTATTACAACAATATTTCTCGTTTAAACTTTATAAAATATTTTACAAACTTACAATACTGCTATTATACATATAGGATGAAATATAGCACATAATAACTGTACTACTCGGAAGCTATAAAGGCAATTGTAGTTAATACGCAAGTTGTTCAGCAAAATAAATAAAGACACGTAATTCATAAGTCCAGAAACAAGTCATGCATTCTGGTTTTACTAAGACGACTTCCCATCCTTGGTCTTGTGAAAAGTAACCATTATGACCATTGGCTATGCAGCATGTTGTAGTGTCTTCAAAAGGACGAGGGTTTCGTAATGTCTAACAGCCCCGTAATAATCTAAAAACCTTGTTTCTCACCCCAACTACAGAATCCGTAACTCGTGGGAAGGTTTTATTTAAAAGTTGTAATCCGATGTTCTTTTTCTCACTTTGGTAAGAAGCGAACATCACTAACCCGTAAGTATAACATGCTTCTTTATGTTGCATGTTATAAGCTCTTTCTAACTCACGAAATCCTATGTTGGGATATGTTGAGTCAAAATAGGTTCTTAACCCGTAGCGCAAAATTGCATTTGGGTTCCCCGCATTTAACGCTTTAAAGAAAACACGGCGTAACTTACGGTCTCCCCAATGTGATATACCCCACCTATCAAAGGAAAGCCTTTTATAAACTAAGGCATTTCTGGAAAGTCTTTCAAATGTTTGACAAGTTAATTTCGCTATAACTAAATGTGTTGATTGTAACGACCCGGAATTTTTCGATCGTTCTATACTTATGAGATTAATATTTACATAAATTAAACCTTACCAACATGATAAGCAATCCAAACTGTTGAGACTTATATTTTTGAAAAGAGTTTTACACAACGTTTGACCGTCCAATTTGACCGATCATATCACGAACTATATAACACACGATAATTATACGATTATGTATATGTACATATCTATACATATTTAACATGATTTAAGGATAGTTTAACATTTCATTGTGAACTAACAACAATGAGTTATAAGTATACTTTGAGACCACTAACTTAAGTTTTCAAAACGATAACTATATGTAACGTTCTTTGACATATATACTTACAATCTATAATGTGTTGTGATTTATGTCACCAATATGATTTAAGTGTAATGGGATTAATTTGTAACCAGAATAATCTTGATAAATATCGAACAAGTTTGGGGAAGTGTGGAGTGCACACTTGTTTGAACTTATCTTGATTATGACGGGGGTTCGGGGGCAGCGCCCCCGATAAGCGGGGTCCAAGGGGTGGCAACCCCTGGCGGGGTCGAGCTGCCAGGTCAGCTTGGAATTTTTTTTTTTGGGCTAACATTGCTTTATTAAAAATGTCTTAAAATTTTATTTTTGGCCCGGTTGGACCCAAAATAAAAGTCCGATTTTGAGCTTCTTTTACCGTATCATACCCATCATCTATACGTATTTACTATTGGTAAATATACATCAAATCAATATCCTTATCAGCTTTAGATCTGCCCTAGATAAGAGGAAATCTTATTTGTAAGCTAGCATACATTATTACTCAAAAATTCAACACAATAATTTGTCTTTGTTCCCTCAACAACCAGACTGTCCTATAAGTATCACCATCACCTTGGTTTTTCATTTCATTCTTACAACCATCTTTCTCTAACCAAAAACACACTCTTAGGAACTCTAAGTGTTCTTCACAATCTCAGCAAATACTCATGAAGAACTAGCTTCATGAACAACCTATAATAATCATAAGAAACTTTGATCAAGATTATTTTCTATCTTTTCCAGTAGCTTTATCCAAGTAACTTGAGGTAGTAACCTTATTCATAATCTTATTCGATTCATATTTATATAGCTATCTTATTTTGTGTTATAAAATTTTTAACAACAAGAACATAGTTTGAATGATTTCAAACCTGTCCGCAAACTAAATAGATCCTTCTAATTTGATTTTTAAAACACTTCAAAACCTGTAATATATCATATTATGACAAAATCGGATTAATCATATCTTGGCTAATTAACATAATATTTAATATATATTTACTTATGATTTGATTTTATATATTTCAGGACCACCCGTAAACAACACGAGAAGATTAATCATAAGATCTCATGATTGTACGCAACACGTCATCTGACAACACGGTACTTTATGTACGCAACACGTCATTTGACAACATGGTACCATGGGCCGAGATTAATTCTGCTCAATACGAATACGATGGGGTCTTTATTTATTTTATTGAGCAATTAATTGTGGACCATTAACAACAGACTGCTAACTACGGACTAAGAAAATATTAAAAGTATTAAAAGTATATATATATATATGTAACGATTACTTGAAAAGAAAATATGTTGATATATTATATATATGGTTAGGTTCGTGATATCTATCGGAGACCAAGTCGAGTTAAATACCTTCAAGGAAAAGGTGAGTATATAGTCTCACTTTTAAACTCTAAATATTTCAGGATGAGAATACATGCATTTTATGATTTACGTTATGGACACAAGTGATTAAAATTATATATTCTACGTTGAGTTGTACCACTG
This sequence comes from Rutidosis leptorrhynchoides, assembly GCF_046630445.1. Lineage (NCBI taxonomy): Eukaryota > Viridiplantae > Streptophyta > Magnoliopsida > Asterales > Asteraceae > Rutidosis > Rutidosis leptorrhynchoides. The sequence continues at coordinate 424,351,910 of NC_092334.1, forward strand.
GCATATCTCCCTGTAACTTGGTAACTACTATTTACATGCGGTATTGTAAACGCGAATCCTGTTGATAGATCTATCAGGCCTGACAACCCCAACCGGACTGGACGACCAGTATTTAACGGTTGCACAGTACTTCGTTTTGGTGACTACACTTGGTACGGTGTAGTAAGATTTCATAATAAAGGGAATATGCGACGTGGATTAAATGTTAAGTATGGTTATCAAGTGCTCAACAACTTAGAATATTTTTATTAAAACGTTTATATATGAAATCTTGTGGTCTATATTCATAACGCCGCTGGCATTAAACCTATATCTCACCAACTTTATGTTGACGTTTTAAGCATGTTTATTCTCAGGTGATAACTAAAAGCTTCCGCTGCAACATGTTGAATTTAAGCAAGATCTTGAGTATGCATATTTGTGTCAAAAATAAAACTGCATATCGGAGGATTTGTAATGTAAAATATGTTGGAAGTCGTATTGTTATTATCACATGTAAAGTTTGTAAGTCTAAGATTATCGCTAAACGATAATCATTATTATCTTTTTTAAACCTTGTATTTGTAATAAAAGTTATGGTTTGTATTGTAAAAACGAATGCAGTTTTTGAAAAACGTCGCATATAGAGGTCAATACCTCGCGATGAAATCATATGTTATTGTATTCGTCCTTATGGTTAAGGTCGGGTTATGACATTGATGAATTATGACCGACTCTAGACAAGATTTCCTCAATCATATCCTCTGGTAGGTCTTCTAAAATATTCAGTTGTCTACCCTTAACGTCCATTTTGTTTTTATACTGTAAAAATAGACAAGGATTATATTCGTAAAAGATAATTAACAAACAATACAAGCAATTTTTACATAGAACATAAAAGTACAAGAACACTACAATACATATAATACACAACATGATTACAACCCTCTAATCTGAATCACTGGTTTCTTCTTCTTCGGACTTGGTTCGTTTTCCTAATTTTCTAGGGATATATGGTGTTCCTCTAATACGAGCCGTCGTTTTTCACAATGGTTTAGAAAAACCTGGTGGTTTAGAGGTTCTCGGGTTATTGTTACAATTTAGGAAATACGGATTGTGACGACCCGGAAATTTCCGACCAAATTTAAACTTAATCTTATTATGATTCCGATACGATAAGCAAAGTCTGTAATGTTGAGTCTCAGAATTTGTGAACGGTTTACATGGGTATCATTTAACCTTTGACCAATCCCGATGATTCACGAACACTAGTTTGTAAATAAATATGTACATATAAATATAAATATATGTATATATACAATATTTTGAATTAATAATGTATACTTTAAACATTATAATCAAAAATGTAAAGTATGATACAAAAACAATCATGCTGTTAATAAAACGAATCTATGTAAATATATATATATATATATATATATATATATATATATATATATATATATATATATATATATATATATATATATATATATATATATATGTATATATATATATATATATATATATATATATATATATATATATATATATTTGTACACAATTAAGACTATGTATATTGTATTAAATACTCGAACATTTTATATGAATATTACATAATTAATAATAGGTAATGTAATATATTAAATGTAATTAGAAGTTAAACATATAGTATTAATATTATTACTTCCATTTCTATCAATAATATCAATATGAATATCAAAATTAGTGTTAGTCATATTATTATTTTCAATAGATAATATAGGAAAGTTGATACATATAAATTGTTGTGATGTTATGGTTATCATTAATAATATCATTATTATATTATAATGAGTAATAAAAGTTTGATTAAGATTATTATTATTATTATTTACTCATTATACTTATTATTAGTATTATTTTATTATCAGTATTACATTATTTTGATATTTATTAAAAGAGTAATCATAATCTATAAATATAAATATAATTATCTAAATAAAAGAGAAATACAAATAAAAATATAAATATAAATATATAGATATGACAAATATATAATTTTGGATCAACACAACAAGTATATGGAAATTGATGTGCAGAGTTTATATAAATACATATTTTTATAGAATGCAGATATATATAAATATAGATATATAAATATATAGATATAAATAAGATAAAATGCAGATAAATGAAAAGAGAAGTCCAAAATTTCTGTTTCACATCGTTCTCTAGCTGCAGTTGATTATTCACTTGTTACACACTCGTACAATCAAATCTTTCATCACATGAACCAGCCAAAATCTGTTTAGGGTCAACATCTGCTTTCTATTAAATTATTTTCTTTCAATTATTTTTTTTTACTAACTTTGATTCCTTCTGTCGATGCCAGTAGCCATAAATCTACATCAATTTCAGCTGTAATTGTTACAAAAGAACTTTACATTATCAATTGTCAAAAACAAACTCCCTTAACCACTTTTAAACTTACTGAATTGAAACAGAAAAGAAGAACAGGTCATGAACCTTGTTCTTAAACCCGTTTTGCTCAAACCCAATTTTGAAATCAAATGGAAAATGTAATAATGCAACTTTGTCAGCAATCCTCCACTTAAACTATCTGGAAAGATTCAATAGTCAATTCTTCAAATTGAGTTCGAATTTAAGAGTCAAAGATTTGGTTTTTAAAAGTCAACTTATGTTCTTCATTCAAATTCGAAGTTTCTGTTTTGATTTAAATCAAATTGATGATCCCTAAAGTTTCTATGAGGGATTTAAAACATTTTTCATGTTATAATCGTTAGCTAAAAGTGTCTAGATTTCAAAAATCAGTTTTGAGTTCGTGGTGTTCTTCACGAGCTGTTTACAATTCTTTTTTTTTTCTTTTTTTTTCATTGAATTCAATTACTGAATCAAGTTGCTTTCATTTTTAATAACATTCTATTTCAAAACTTGAACCCAAAATTTTGCAAAAGTTTGGGCTGGCTGAGTCGATTTTACAAATGAGGAAGAAGAAGAAATGTAAACAGATAGTTACGGGCTTATATTTATATAAAAGGGAATTAAGACAGAAAGAATGATATAGAGGAATGGTTGTCGGTGTTTTCGGTTTAACGGGAGGTCGCGGGTTCAAGTCCCTGCTTGGACGATTTGTTTATCTTTTTGAGCCTTGGAGGTAGTAATCAATTTTATTATTATTATTATTATTATTATTATTATTATTATTATTATTATTATTATTATTATTATTATTATTATTATTATTATTATTATTATTATTATTATTATTATTATTATTATTATTATAAATTATTGTTATTGTTATTGGTAATATTGTTATTGTTATTAGTTAGTGATATAATGTTATCATTATTATTATTACTACCATTAACACAATTAATATTATTACCATTATAATTAGTACCAAGTATGATCCTTTTGTACTAACAATATTAATATGTAAATGATAATCTACATTAATATTAGCATTCTTATCATATGTATAGTGATAGTTATTATTTTTACTAAGAAAATTAAGGATCATTATCATTAGTATATTTGGAGTACCCTTTAAACATTAGTTTTAGTATTATTAATTTTACGAACATTAAAATTTCTAATAAAACGATAGTTATTATTAAACTTACCATTACTATAAAATATACTATCTTTGCTAAAACTATTATTAGTAAAATTACCATTTTTATCAAAATTACTATTATCAGAATTATTATTATTTTTAAACTAATATTACTACAATTGTTAATCTTACAAAACAATATATATATATATATATATATACATATATATATATATATATATATATATATATATATATATATATATATATATATATATATAAATATATTTATTATATAAAGTATACTAATACTACATAAAATTTCATTTTAACCAATAACCTTAATTAAATATCGAATTAAATATCATAATGTAAAGTAAGTATTAATAAAATTATATATATAATAATATTAATCTTAAAACATAGAACAATATGTATACACTTGTTTGATTACGATTATTCGTTTTAATATAAATATACAAATGATATAGGTTCGTGAATCCAAGGCCAATCCTACACTTGTTCAATGACGTCATATGTATTTTTACTACAAAATACAGTATCGCGAGTTTCATTTGCCTTTTTACCCTTTATATTTTTGGGCTGAGAATTCATACGCAATTTTTTTAACTGTTTTACGAAATAGACACAAGTAATTGAAACTACATTATATGGTTGAATGATCGAAGCCGAATATGCCCCTTTTGCTTGGTAACCTAAGAATTAGTAAACCAGTCTACTAATTGACGCGAATCCTAAAGATAGATCTATTGGGCCTAACGAACCCCATCCAAAGTACCGGATGCTTTAGTACTTCGAATTCGTTTTTATCATGTCTGAAGGATTTCCCGGATTGATAGGGGATATTCTTATATGCATCTTGTTAATGTCGGTTACCAGGTGTTTGATAGTGCTCCAAATGAACATATATTTAGTAGCAATATCGTTCCAATATGTAAAGTTTTTAAATGTAATTTCCTTATTTTTAGTTGTAATAGTTAAATAAATAAGTGCGAAGACGAAAGACGCAAATCGCTCGAAAATGAAGATTTAAAGAAAAAAAAGAAGATTTGAAAGACCAAAACGTCCAAAAAGCTCAAATGTACAAGATACAATTCAAAAGGTTCAATTTATTGATGAAGAACGTCTAAAAATGACAAGAGTACAAGTTACAAAACGCAAAGTACAAGATATAAAATTGTACGAAAGGACGTTCGAAAATCCGGAACCGAGGCATGAACCAACTTTCAGCGCTCGACGCAACGGTGTAAAAATTACGAGTCAACTATGCACAAGAATAAAATATAATATTTAAATAATTCATAATAAGAATAATATTAAATAATAAAAAGTTGTTAATTGAGCATAGTTCAGGGGTCGTAAATGAAAATTTCAATTCTAATTTGCCTATAAGAAGAACCGATGTATTACGATGAAGGGAGGAAGATTTTTCTTTCGATCTTTTTTTTCTTCTATCTTTTTTATTTTTCTATCTATCAATATCTATATTCTATATCTCTATCATAATGTTAACTTAATAAGATATAACAATAATCTTAATTTTAATTTTAAATTATGATAATAATAAGATTTATGATAGAGATCGTTTGAGTGTGTAAGTCGAAATTCTGTCCGTGTAACGCTACGCTATTTTTAATCATTGTAAGTTATGTTCAACCTTTTTACATTAATGTCTCGTAGCTAAGTCGTTATTATGCTTATTTAAAATGAAGTAATCATGATGTTGGGCTAATTACTAAAATTGGGTAATTGGGCTTTGTACCATAATTGGGGTTTGAACAAAAGAACGACACTTGTGGAAATTGAACTATGGGCTATTAATAGATGGGGGGTATTGTCTAATTGAGTGACAACTCATTGGAGTCTGTCGAACCTATCTTCAAATTAATTAACCTAATAATTAATAATGATTATGGTTGTCCTATTTAGTGATGTTCATATGGAATCTGTTATAATCATTTAATTAATCAATTGGGTTGGGTAATTGATTATTCATTCTGATCAAGTGGATGAATTAATATTCATAAACTAATTAAAACAGGGGTGGATTACATACAGTGATAACTGGTGTAATTGTTGACAGAAGTGATAACTGCGTCACAGTTTAAATCCTTAATTAGTTGGAATATTTGACTTCGGGTATAAGGGTAATTTGACGAGGAAACTCGCACTTTATATTTATGACCGATGGACTATTATGGACAAAAACCAGATAGACGTATCAAATAAACCAGGACAAAGGACAATTAACCCATGGTAATAAATTAAAATCAACACGTCAAACATCATGATTACGGAAGTTTAAATAAGCATAATTCTTTTATTATATTTCTTATCGTATCTTTATTTACTGTCATTTTATTACTCGCAATTTTATTTACTGTCATTTTATTTATTGTCATTATTTTACGCACTTTAATTATCGTCATTTATCTTTACGCTTAAAATATAGAATCGACAAACCGGTCATTAAACGGTAAAACCCCCCTTTTATAATAATATTACTACTTATATAATTATATATATTTTGTATAAATATAGTTAAAAATATAGTAAGTATCACCAGCTCCCTGTGGAACGAACCGGACTTACTAAAAACTACACTACTCTACGATTAGGTACACTGCCTATAGTGTTGTAGCAAGGTTTAGGTATATCCCATCCGTAAATTAATAAAACTTGTGTCATATTTTGTAGTATTTTGTATTAAAAATAATACTATTTCGTACCCTTCGCTTCATCATCAAGTTTTTGGCGCCGCTGCCGGGGAACGCTAAAACGCTATATTTTTAATTATAATAATATTGAAATAAAATATAATAATATAATAATATTGAAATAGAATATAATAATATAATAATATTGAAATAGAATATAATAATATAAAAATATTTAAGAATCTTTACGTAAATTTTAAAAAAAAAAAGTCGTATTTATTAAATACTTCAGGGGTATATTATGTAACTTATAATTAATAATTGCTACCATGTCGCTTTCATGTGAATAGTAAATTAATTAATTTATTTTCATTTACTATTCATGAATAGTAAATGAATTAAAAAAAAAAAGTTTTAAAAAAAAATTATAATTATAAAAAAATTATTAATTTGTAAAAAAAAAATCGTTTTTTAAAAAAAAAAAAAAAAAAAAATCGTTTTTTTTTTAAAAAAAAAAAAAAAAAAATTTCGTTTTAAAAAAAAAAAAAAAAAAAAAAAAAAAAAAAAAAAAAAAAATTTGTGTAAAAAAAAAAAAAAAAAAAAAAATCGTTTTTTTTTAAAAGAAAAAAAAAAGCGTTTTAAAAAAAAAAAAAAAAAAAAAAAAAAAAAAAAAAAATTTGTAAAAAAAAAAAAAATCGTTTTTTTTTTAAAAAATAAAAAAAAAAAACGAAAAAAAAAAAAAAAAAAAAAAAAAAAAAAAAAAAAAAAAAGAAAAAAGAAAAAAAAAAAAATTTTTTTTTTTTTTTTTTAGTTTTATTACCTTTAGATTTTTAGACTATAGTCGCAACTTTTAGTATTAAGTTTAGTTTTGCCATAGTTATTTTTACTTCTAGAATTTTTAGGCTTTGCCGTAAAATCCCTTAAGTGCTTATTCCTTAGACTAAGTTTTAGGTGCTTTAGAATTTTACGACGCCGTATTTCGCACTACTTTCTTATTTTTATTTTTCGACGCCTATTTTTCGACCTTTTATTTTTCGACATTTTTCGACGCGCAATCTATTTCTTTCTTATTTCTCGCCATTCTAGTTTTTAGGACTTAGAATTTTTTTCTACTTCTTCTCTAAATTTCTTAAAATTACGAAAATTTATTTTAAGTGGTTAAATTGATAGACATCAAAATTTTCTGGTTCGTAGTAATAGTTGGATTTGTACGTGGACCGGGTTATTGGAGCCAAACAGTACTCAATTATATTGAGACCAAACGAATCCTGCCCCTCTGCTGCATCTTTTGGCTATTCGAAACGTGGGCAAAATCAGAAAAGTCTATTGGTTGGATAACTTATTATAATTTTTCTTTCCTTTTTAAAACTAATAGGATATTCAGTGAATGCACCGAGCAAGACGTTCACCACCTTTTGTACGTTCACCACCTGTAACTCGATCAAGACATCGTTTAACAAATATAGCTGCCGTTGATTTTTCTTTAGACTCGTCATCAAGTCGACCGAGTACTTCAACTCAAATTTCCGATAATCCAGTTTTTGAAACCAATATCACAATTGAGAATCCGGAGAATACTCAGGGACAATTCCGAGACCCTGATCCATTAATTATTCCTCCGGAACCACCAATCATTCAAACAGAGATTGTTGAGGAAGAAACCATTAAATCAGAAACCTCTAGTGATTCAGATACAACACTTCCAATCATGGAAAATCTAGAACCTCTAAGTATGGAAGAACGAATGAGAGCTAAGCGCACTGGCCAAGGTCACGCCATTATTAAGCCAGAAGTTAATGCGCCAGATTATGAAATCAAAGGACAAATTCTACACATGGTAACTAACCAATGCCAATTCAGTGGTGCACCGAATGAAGATCCTAACGAACACCTTCGTACGTTTAAAAGAATTTGTACACTATTCAAAATCCGAGAAGTGGAAGATGAGCAGATCTATCTCATGTTGTTTCCCTGGACTTTAAAGGGAGAAGCCAAAGATTGGTTAGAATCGTTACCTGAAGGGGCGATTGACACATGGGATGTTTTAGTTGAAAAATTTCTTAAACGATTCTTTCCGGCATCAAAAGCCGTGAGACTTCAAGGAGAAATTGTTACGTTCGCGCAAAATCCAAATGAAACATTATATGAGGCGTGGACAAGATTCGGAAGGATGTTGAGAGGATGTCCTCAACACGGATTAGATACTTTTCAAATAGTACAAATCTTCTATAAAGGCGTAGACATCGCCACACGAAAAGACATCGACATAACCGCTGGTGGATCCATTATGAAGAAAACCGCAACTGAAGCTTACAAGATCATTGATAGCACAGCCTCCCACTCACATGAGTGGCATCAAGAAAAAGATATCTTTCGATCATCTAAAGTGGCTAGAGCCGATTCTAGCCATGACTTTGATTCCGTTTCCGCAAAAATAGATGCTTTCGAAAGACGAATGGAAAAGATGAATAAAGATATTCACGCAATACGAATCAGTTGTGAGCAATGCGGTGGACCACACTTATTGAAAGATTGTCACATTGAACCAACGATGGAACAAAGAGAGAATGTTTCCTATATGAACCAAAGGACGGGAAGTAATTATCAGAATAATTATCAACTGCCAAGGCCAAACTTCAATCGAAATCAAAACATTCTTTACAATCCAAAAGGACCCGACAATAACTCGTATAACCAACAAGGTCCGAATAACCAACCGACTCAAAACAACACTTTCAATCAACAAAGACCTAGCTTGTATAAACCACCACAACAACCCGAAGAGAAAAAGCCAAATCTAGAAGAAATGATGGCAAAGCTGATTGAATCTCAAACACAATTCATTACATCTCAAACCCAAACGAACGAGAGATTTGATCAGTCATTAAGAACTCAACAAGCTTCCATTTTGAATCTTGAAAAACACGTAGGTACTCTTGCTAGCATGATGAGTGAGAGGGAACAAGGAAAGCTACCGAGTAATACTGAAGTAAATCCTCGGAATGAGAATGTTAATATGGTTTCAACGAATTCTGAAAAACCAGCATCAGAAGATGGGAAGGTTTTAGATGAGAGTAACAATGAAGAAGTTACACCACCACCACCCGAGTATGTAAAGCCAGTGGTGGCACCATACAAACCACCCATCCCGTTTCCAAGAAAAGGAGTTGAGTATGAGCAAGTGATAGGTAATAAAGATTGTGATACCTCTGGAAAGAAGAAGAAGAAAAAGAATAAGAAAGTGCAAGAAACAAAAGCCGTAAATATAAACCCGGTGAATACAGTTCCACCAAAACCTCCACCTAGGATAGGTGATCCGGGTGAATTTATTGTTCCTTGTCTACTTAGTGATTGTGTCATGTATGATGCACTAGCAGATTTAGGTGCAAGTGTGAGTGTTATGTCTCTTTCATTATATAAGAGATTAGGGGTAGGTGAGTTAAGTCCAACGGATATGAGTGTTCGACTCTTTGATCAAACCATTAAGCACCCAGTTGGAATTGCTGACAACCTACCCATTCAAGTAGGTAATTTAACCTTTCTAGTCGAATTCATTATCATTGACATAGAAGAGGACTCAAACATTCCTCTAATTTTAGGACGACCATTCTTAGCGTCCACCGGGGCGTTATTTGATGTAGGAAATGGAAGAATGACACTTAGTAGTGGTGACAAATCGATCACCTTTATGATTCGAAAGTCTAAATCTCCACCAGCCAAAACCGTTGAACCAGTAAAAACAATTGGTAAGAACCATGTGGTTTTACCAACTCCAACGGTAATACTTAGCAATAATGAAACGCCTAAGTGTGGGGAAAATGAAGTAACACCTAATGATGACATGATAACAAAGAACCCCGTTGTTGATACGAAATTAAATGATCCCGTTATTAATAGTTCAATGAAGAAACTTATTAAACGGATTCGCGATGCTAAAACCAAGGGGAACTTTAAGTTATGTAACCGGTTAGTATCCAATCTATCACCTAAAGAAAAGGAGAAACTAGTTGAAATTGTGGATATTACACAGGAATCCGACCAATGGCTTAAAGAAAAAGTCACGGATATGCAAGTTGATTATGGACCAAGAGAAATTGACGATGAAGTTAATCACAATTTTGACACCACAGCTACCTAAGTGTGGGGAGATTCAAGTGTTCTAAAAAGAAAATGCTATCTAGAGTTAGTTGTTCTGTTCTCATGTAGTTCTGAGAATGGAATCCGAGTGGTCTTTTCCACTAGCAGACACTAAAGAACTAGTTTTCTCCCTCCATTCTGAATTTTTATTTTTTTAGGTTTTATTTGAAATTAATATGCATTTTAATTTATGTTTTATTGTGAAAAAAAAAAAAAAACAAAATTTACTTTAATTCATTAAGTTGAAAAAAATGATTTCTAAAATTCGTCGTGAGTTGAAGACTAGGTCATTAAGCCGAAATTGCTTTACCCGAGGGTGGGACGGCAAATTTTGTTATCATTATTTTTAATTTTATTGATCTAAAGTATGCCAAAAAGATATTAGACTTTATAAATTTTTGAACGTGGGGTAATATACCCAACTTCAAAAATATGTATATATATGTTTGTATTTTATATTATGTACAAAACAGGGTAGAACAAAGCACTTTCAAAGACTAACATTAAGTTCAGCAATAGCTACTGATTTTGACGACAAGAAGCAAAATATCAAATGTGAAATAACAATATGTTTGCAAACTCGGTATTTTTAATCACTTTTCTACACTAATCACCCTCATGAATTTATAATTATAGTCTGATTTCATGCAAATGAGGGCATTGCATGATCTCAAGTGTGGGGAAGGGTTATAAATTCTCTCGGGTTTGCACTTAGTTTATTTGCCAAATTTTGTGAAAATTTGAAAAATTTTCAACTAAATGAATTTAAAATCATGTTTATACATATTTATGAACGGTGAAAACTAGGTGATAATACCGAAATTATCGTTACCTCGGAAAGGAAATAAATTGAGAAACACCCTAAAACGCTTGAATTCATTTAAAATGAAATAAAAGAAAATAAAAAGGCAAAGAAAGAAACTAAGTGTGGGAAGAATGTACCAAGTTATTCAATTTAAAACAAATATCACATATTTTTGTACAAGATTATTGCAGGTACTTTTGCTTTGGACGATACTAATCAGTTTTACCCGGTTTACTGTAATACATTTGAAAGAAAGATGGATCTACACGATGAATCAATTCCATCATTTGAAGGAAGTAAAGTCTTCCGAAAAAGAAACGCGCTTCTTGATTTAGGTCATGAAGTTGTCGTCCAGACCAGCTGTAGGTTGACGAAAAATCTAGAAAAGTCATCACTAAAATCAGCAGGAAATCCACGGACCTCAGCATCAAACAGGGTCGCCAAGTGATCAGATTTATCCTAACCATGAGAAGGATTTATCTCGTACAATGGGGAGGCACCGTGCAAATTAGCTTGATAAGACTAATGAATCAGATCCCCAGAAAGGATAATCTCCTTAAAGATTAAAAATCAGCTTTTAAGACTGATATTACTCAATCCTAGAGATTGACCTTAAAGATTGAGAATTCAAACTCATGGAATTCAATGATATCTAAACTCGAGCTTGAACGAGAAAATATTTTGATCAAAAATACAAACCGATTTGTTTTCTGAAAATCCATTTTCAATGCGTTCATTACCATTGAACGTAAAATCCTAGGAATTCACCTGGAATTCATTAGGTCACCTGAAGCAAATCGGGTGTCAACCGTAAGAACGGTGGTTGCATAGCATGGTCAGAGACAGGACCTTGTGCCAGACCGAAAAATCATAGGATGATCTTTACTATCGCTCCTACCAAGGATAGTTCTAGCATCCGACACATTAAAAGACCATAATCATCTGCATGTCACGGGACATTGCCTTAACAGTTTCTTGTTCATCGCTTTCCTTTACAACCGGACGGTAGTTTGCCGAAAGGTAATATACGGAACACGTAAACTGGATGTGTGCTTTCCGATACCGGGATAGCAGTGGATTACACAAACCTAAATGTTTTTAGCCAAAATATTGATCCACAAATATATTTTGCAACACCAATGGTGGATCAAATCAGAAAACTTATCTAGGGTAAAATCTAGCTTGAATTTTCAAAAGATCAAATGTTTTCATAAAGATCCAATTTCCTTAAAGGATCTAAATTTTTATAGTCATGTGGGACTGTAAACCGCCTTTCAAATGTGCACTTTGCTTTGGAAACCGAAAGTAAATCGGCTATTTGATTGCAAGTGTCGTTGACCTAAACCCGAGGCAACTGTGGATGACACACCCACCTTTAACCATCATTACTGTCATTGTTTATACCGCTATATCAAAATCACTGATGTACAAAATGTGATGAATAAAAAAGTGATTCATGTATGTTTTTATTTCAAGTTCTGTATTGCTTGAGGACAAGCAACGCTCAAGTGTGGGGATATTTGATAGTGCTCCAAATGAACATATATTTAGTAGCAATATCGTTCCAATATGTAAAGTTTTTAAATGTAATTTCCTTATTTTTAGTTGTAATAGTTAAATAAATAAGTGCGAAGACGAAAGACGCAAATCGCTCGAAAATGAAGATTTAAAGAAAAAAAAGAAGATTTGAAAGACCAAAACGTCCAAAAAGCTCAAATGTACAAGATACAATTCAAAAGGTTCAATTTATTGATGAAGAACGTCTAAAAATGACAAGAGTACAAGTTACAAAACGCAAAGTACAAGATATAAAATTGTACGAAAGGACGTTCGAAAATCCGGAACCGAGGCATGAACCAACTTTCAGCGCTCGACGCAACGGTGTAAAAATTACGAGTCAACTATGCACAAGAATAAAATATAATATTTAAATAATTCATAATAAGAATAATATTAAATAATAAAAAGTTGTTAATTGAGCATAGTTCAGGGGTCGTAAATGAAAATTTCAATTCTAATTTGCCTATAAGAAGAACCGATGTATTACGATGAAGGGAGGAAGATTTTTCTTTCGATCTTTTTTTTCTTCTATCTTTTTTATTTTTCTATCTATCAATATCTATATTCTATATCTCTATCATAATGTTAACTTAATAAGATATAACAATAATCTTAATTTTAATTTTAAATTATGATAATAATAAGATTTATGATAGAGATCGTTTGAGTGTGTAAGTCGAAATTCTGTCCGTGTAACGCTACGCTATTTTTAATCATTGTAAGTTATGTTCAACCTTTTTACATTAATGTCTCGTAGCTAAGTCGTTATTATGCTTATTTAAAATGAAGTAATCATGATGTTGGGCTAATTACTAAAATTGGGTAATTGGGCTTTGTACCATAATTGGGGTTTGAACAAAAGAACGACACTTGTGGAAATTGAACTATGGGCTATTAATAGATGGGGGGTATTGTCTAATTGAGTGACAACTCATTGGAGTCTGTCGAACCTATCTTCAAATTAATTAACCTAATAATTAATAATGATTATGGTTGTCCTATTTAGTGATGTTCATATGGAATCTGTTATAATCATTTAATTAATCAATTGGGTTGGGTAATTGATTATTCATTCTGATCAAGTGGATGAATTAATATTCATAAACTAATTAAAACAGGGGTGGATTACATACAGTGATAACTGGTGTAATTGTTGACAGAAGTGATAACTGCGTCACAGTTTAAATCCTTAATTAGTTGGAATATTTGACTTCGGGTATAAGGGTAATTTGACGAGGAAACTCGCACTTTATATTTATGACCGATGGACTATTATGGACAAAAACCAGATAGACGTATCAAATAAACCAGGACAAAGGACAATTAACCCATGGTAATAAATTAAAATCAACACGTCAAACATCATGATTACGGAAGTTTAAATAAGCATAATTCTTTTATTATATTTCTTATCGTATCTTTATTTACTGTCATTTTATTACTCGCAATTTTATTTACTGTCATTTTATTTATTGTCATTATTTTACGCACTTTAATTATCGTCATTTATCTTTACGCTTAAAATATAGAATCGACAAACCGGTCATTAAACGGTAAAACCCCCCTTTTATAATAATATTACTACTTATATAATTATATATATTTTGTATAAATATAGTTAAAAATATAGTAAGTATCACCAGCTCCCTGTGGAACGAACCGGACTTACTAAAAACTACACTACTCTACGATTAGGTACACTGCCTATAGTGTTGTAGCAAGGTTTAGGTATATCCCATCCGTAAATTAATAAAACTTGTGTCATATTTTGTAGTATTTTGTATTAAAAATAATACTATTTCGTACCCTTCGCTTCATCATCAGTGTTCAATCCATATGAATGATTTTTGTTTCTATGCATGGGACGTATATTTATGAGAAATGAAAATGAAAATCTTGTGGTCTATTAAAATGATGGAAATGAATGATTATGATAAACTAATGAACTCACCAACCTTTTGGTTGACACTTTAAAGCATGTTTATTCTCAGGTATGAAAGAAATCTTCCACTGTGCAATTGCTCATTTTAAAGATATTACTTGGAGTCATTCATGATATATTTCAAAAGACATTGCATTAGAGTCGTTGAGTTCATCAAGATTATTGTTAAGCCAAATTTAGTTGGATATATTAGGAAATGGTATGCATGTTGTACTGACCCGCACTTTTTCGATCGTTCTATACTTATAAGATTAATATTTATATAAATTAAACCTTACCAACATGATAAGCAATCCAAATTGTTGAGACTTATGTTTTCGAAAAGAGTTTTACACAACGTTTGACCGTCTAGTTTGACCGATGATATCACGAACTATACAATATATGATAATTATACGTTTGTGTATATATATGTATATATACATATTTAACATGATCTAAGAATGTTTTAATATCTCATTTTGTATTAATAACAATAAGTTATAAGTATATTTTGAAACTACTAACTTAAGTTTTCAAAACGATAACCATACGTAACGTTATTTGACTTAAATACTTATGACCTATAATGTTTATACATATATCGTATAAGTAATGTATTTAATCACTTTTAAAGACTTAAATACATAAAACAATATAAGTATATTTACAAAAGATAGCTATATTTGAATCCTCGTTCCGTTTTCTCAAAGATTTCTATACGTATACCTAGGGTATATGTACCCGTATCATACGCAGCTTCTAGATGTATTTACTATTGGTATATACCAATAAAAATCTGCTCCTTAGCAGCCTTAAATGATTAAGAAACATGTGGAACCAACCATTTGTCAAGTAGCATGAATTATTTAGCAAGAAAACAAAGTTAGGTATTTTTTTTCCTTTATAACCTAAAAACGTTTTTATGCATGCACACCATTTCTTCACCCCATTTTCTCATACTTACACTTCCATTTCTCTCTCAAAATACTCTTAACTTCATACTTGATCATCTCTAAGCATTTTCCCCATCATTTAGCTTCAAAAACAACACTTAAACCTCATAAGAAAACCTTACAAAAACACTTCAAGAAATCCTTCCAAGAACACAAACTTACTTCCAATCTTTCATTCAATTCCATCACCCTTTTGGTTCTAGCTTTTTACTCCTCTTTTACAGCAACCTTGTCCAAGGAACTTGAGGTAGTAACTATGTTCATAACCTTATTCGATTCATATATATATAGCTATCTTATTTTGTGGTATAAAATTTTAACAACAAGAACATAGTTTGAATGTTTTCAAACTTGTTTGCAAACTAAATAGATTCTTATAACTTAACTTTTAAAATACTTCAAGACCTGTAATATAACTTAAAAATATGCTAATTTAACAAGGTATAACTTGGTTTTTCAAAGAACACCTTAAAAACTGTTTTTACGACGTCGGAGTGCAACCGGGGGCTGTTTTGGGTTGGATAATTAAAAACCATCTTAAACTTTGAATTGGAGGTTTATTTTCTGGAAAAATGATTTTTACTATGAATATGATAACACATAAAAATTTCATGATTTAACTCAAAGTATAAGTATTTTTAGAAAAATAATCATTTAAGGTTGTTTACATGATGGAAAATGATTAACTTCATAAGTTTCACTAAAGTTTGACCTATGACCTGTGATTTCGAATACAAACTAAGGTATTTACAGTTCATAGTCTTAAAGAGGGACTCGATCCAAGGAAGTGGCAAGTTGAATCAACGAAAACGGAGTTGTAACGAAGAAACTATGACCAAAACGAGATCGGATATCTAAGACTAGTTTGGCTACGAAAATAATTGGAGAAAATTAAATAAATCACATCTTTTTAAAATAACATGATATTTTATATATATGTACTCATAATTTAATTTTATATGGTTCAGGATCACCCGTAAACAATACGAGAAGATTAATCATAAGATCCCATGATTGTACGCAACACGTCATTTGACAACACCGGTACTTTATGTACGCAACACGTCATTTGACAACACCGGTACCATGGGTCAAGATTAATCTCGACCAATACATATACGATGGGGGTTTTTATTTATTTCATTGGGGGTTTATTAAACACCTAAAAATGAACCATTAAAATTGAATTACTAACATCGGACTGCTAACTACGGACTAAGAAATTATTAAAACTATTAAAAGTATAAAAAGTATATATATGTGACGATTGTTTAAAATAGAAATATATTGATAAACTATATATGGATAGGTTCGTGATATCAATCGGAGACCAAGTTGAAATTACATATCTTCAAGACGAAAGTGAGTATATAGTCCCACTTTTAAACTCTAAATATTTCGGGATGAGAATACATGTATTTTATGTTTTACGTTATGGACACAAGTAACTGAAAAATATATTCTACGTTGAGTTGTACCACTGGCATACTTCCCTGTAGCTTGGTAACTAATATTTACAGCGGTATTGTAAACGCGAATCCTGTTGATAGATCTATCGGGCCTGACAACCCCAACCGGACTGGACGACCAGTATTCAACGGTTGCACAGTACTTCGTTTCGTGACTACACTTGGTACGGTGTAGTAAGATTTCATAATAAAGGGAATATGCGACGTGATTAAATGTTAAGTATGGTTACCAAGTGCTCAACCACTTAGAATATTTTATTAAACTGTTTATATATGAAATCTTGTGGTCTATATATATATTGCTGCCGGCACTAAACCTATATCTCACCAACTTTATGTTGACGTTTTAAACATGTTTATTCTCAGGTGATAATTAGAAGTTTCCCCTGCATTATGTTGAATTTGAGCAGGATCTTGCGTACGCATATTTGTGTCAAAAATAAGACTGCATATCCAAGAACTTGTGTTGTAAAATATGCTAGAAATCGTGTTGTTATCATCATTTGTAAATTTTGTAAGTCGAAGATTATCGCTAAACGATAATCATCTTTATTTTGTCCAAAGCTTGTATCAAAAATAAGAATCATGGTTTGTAATGTATAATATATGCAGTTTTTCTTTTAAAAATGTCGCATATAGAGGTCAATACCTCGCAATGAAATCATACGTTATCTAACACGTTCTTACGGTTAAGGACGGGTTATGACATGTGGTATCAGAGCGGTGGTCTTAGCGAACCAGGTTTGCATTAGTGTGTCTAACTGATAAGTCGTTAGGATACATTAGTAAGTCTGGACTTTGACCGGGTCTGATTTAAAAACCATTGCTTATCATTGTTGGTTAAAATTTATATGTAAATATTATGTAGTACTAATGGGTTAGTTGTTGTGTGATAGATGTCGGGCTCAAAACTTGTTATCACATTCAGCGACTCCGAACCAGAATCTTCAGATGGTGTTCCAGTCATTAACCTATCCGATGACGAAAATAATATCTTTGGGGAAGACTCACAAATTCCGGATGAACCGACTATAGAGAACCCGGAAAGTGAACCCGAGGAGGAAAGTGAACCCGAGGAGGAAAGTGAACCCGAGGAGGAAAGTGAACCCGAGGAAGAAATACAGGAAATTACAAAAGAAGAGTTCGAACTAGGAAAGAAACGAAAGGCTAATGAATTAGAAAATTCAAATCCTGAGTTTAATAAGGATGATGTGGCACCAACTCCACTAGACACTACCACCCATATTCCCGCTATTCCTATTCATTCTATCCCGGCATCCAGTTCCTCAGTCCCACAGCCAAAATATAGGCAGACAGCCAGGATAAGCGTTAAGCGATTCTCTGAACCTAAACGTCCTAGAAAATAGACCAAACGATGCGCTGCCGTATTAAACCATGGGATCATATAATGTTTTGTATAATATTATCAGTGTGGTTTGCTTAATGTTCGATGTAAGATAAGCATATGTAAAAATAGTGAAGTGTGAAATGCAATAATTTTCCATGGTTAAGTATTATTTAGATGGTAGTAATTGATTCTGTACTAAGCTATTAAGTATGGACATTAACGGGTAGGTACTACTCTAGATATAATTATAAAACGCTAATAAGAAGAAAAGGCTTTTATAATAATACCTGGTTCATATTATTAATAAGCTATAATGTACTGTAAATATACACTACATCTATAATATTCCATGTGAATAATTATTTTCTTTTCATTCTTATAGAAGAATATGGCGCGATTGAACCGAATGACGGAACAAGAAATCCAGGAACTCATCAATCAGCGAGTGAACGACAGAATGTTATGGGTCGAGGCTACAAGAGGTGCTGCAGTTAACCCAAATCTTCGTGTGGGGTGCACTTACAAAACTTTTCAAGCTTGCAAGCCCTCATCATTCAGTGGAATAGAAGGACCGATCGGTTTAACCCGGTGGATAGAAAAGATGGAAACTGTGTTCAAAATCAGTGGTTGTGTTGAAAAGGACATGACCAAATACGCATCGTGCACTTTACAAGATAGTGCACTCACGTGGTGGAAAAATTATGTGAAGGCTGTAGGAGGAGATGTAGCTTATGATACTCCGTGGGAAGAATTCAAAACAATGTTAATCAACGAATATTGTCCAAGGAACGAGGTTAGGAAGTTGGAAGATGAGTTACGAAGTCTGAAGGTTATTGGTACTGAAATCACCAACTACAATCAGCGATTCATGGAATTAGTTTTGCTATGTCCTGAATTGGTTCCAACCGAAGAACGGAAGATTGAAATGTACAAAGATGGTTTGCCCAAAAAGGTCAAGGCAAATGTTACAGCATCGAAACCTAAGACAATTCATGAAGCTATAACCATGGCAAACGAGCTAATGGATCAGGTCATCATGGATAAGAAAGTATCCAATACTGATGTGAAGGTATCAGGTAACAAAAGAAAGTGGAATGGAAATTATGATCGAGGTAACCAACAACAATCTTTTAAGAAACAAGAAAACACGCAAGGTACGGGTAGTGGTTTAAGCTTTGGTTATAAAGGACAAAATCCTTTATGCAACCGATGCCACAAACATCACTCTGGTTACTGTAATGTGGTATGCAACAAATGTAATCGAAAGGGTCATCTTGCTGAAGATTGTAGGGCTCTCGTTACAAATACAAATGGTACCAAGACTCCTGCCACCAATGCAAATAGAACTGCTTTGGCTACCATTACTTGTTTTGGGTGTGGAAAACAAGGTCACTATAAGAGCCAGTGCCCGAATCCAGAGAAGAATATCGGACCTGCACTTGGGAGAGCATTTGTTATTAATGCTAGAGAGGCATGTGAAGACCCGGAGCTTGTTACGGGTACGTTTACCATTAATAACTTATCCGCATCTATTATATTTGATACTGGTGCTGATAGAAGTTACGTGTGTAGAGACTTTCACGCTAAATTGAATTGTTCATCATTACCTCTCGATGCTAAGTACATGATTGAGTTAGCTAATGGTAAACTAATTAAAGCCGATAAAATTTGCCGTGATTGTAAAATAAATTTAGCCGGAGAAACGTTTAAAATTGACTTGATACCCGTAGAATTAGGAAGTTTTGATGTAATAGTCGGCATGGACTGGATGTCCAAAATAGGAGCTGAAGTTGTGTGCACCAAGAAGGAAATTCGCATTCCTCGTAAGGATAAAACGCCAGTAATGATTTATGGAGAGAAGGGTAACTCAAAGCTAAAACTCATTAGTTATTTGAAAGCTCAAAAGTGCTTGAAGAAAGGGTGCTATGCTATCTTAGCACATGTTAATAAAGTCGAAACAAAGGAAAAAGTGAAGAGCATCAATGACGTGCCTGTGGCAAGAGATTTTCCTGAAGTCTTTCCGGAAAAGTTGCCGGGATTACCTCCATTTAGATCTGTAGAATTTCAAATAGATTTAGTACCAGGAGCTGCACCAGTGGCTCGTGCTCCATATAGACTTGCACCGTCCGAGTTAAAAGAACTTCAGAGTCAGTTAAAAGAATTACTGGATCATGGATTCATACGACCAAGTACTTCACCGTGGGGAGCTCCGATTCTATTTGTTAAAAAGAAAGATGGATCTTTTAGGATGTGTATAGATTATCGTGAATTAAATAAGTTAACTATCAAGAATCGGTATCCACTACCGAGAATTGACGACTTATTTGATCAACTCCAAGGATCATGTGTGTACTCAAAAATTGACTTAAGGTCGGGCTATCATCAATTACGTGTCAAAGAAGAGGACATTCCGAAAACTGCTTTTCGGACACGTTATGGTCATTACGAATTTTTGGTCATGCCGTTTGGGTTGACAAATGCGCCAGCTGTATTCATGGACCTCATGAATCGAGTTTGTAGTCCATATTTAGATAAGTTTGTTATCGTTTTCATTGATGATATTCTTATCTATTCCAAGAGTGAGCAAGAGCATGAGCAGCATTTAAGGTTGATATTAGAGTTGTTGAGAAAAGAACAGCTATATGCTAAATTTTCTAAATGTGCTTTCTGGTTGAAAGAAGTGCAATTTCTTGGCCACGTTGTTAGTAGCAAAGGAATTCAGGTTGATCCAGCAAAAATGAAGCCATTAAAAAATGGGAGACTCCTAAGACACCAATGCAGATACGCCAATTTTTGGGTTTAGCCGGTTATTATAGAAGGTTTATTCAAGATTTTTCCCGAATAGCTAAGCCGTTGACAGCGTTAACGCAAAAAGGGAAGAAATATGAATGGACTTCTGAGCAGGAGAGTGCATTTCAGTTACTGAAAAAGAAGTTGACTACGGCGCCTATTTTATCGTTACCAGAAGGGAACGATGATTTTGAAATATATTGTGACGCTTCGCGACAAGGTTTTGGTTGCGTTCTTATGCAACGAAAGAAAGTTATTGCATACGCATCCCGACAATTGAAGATTCACGAGCGGAATTATACGACGCATGATCTAGAACTGGGAGCAGTCGTGTTTGCATTGAAGATATGGAGACACTACTTGTATGGGGTTAAATACACTGTGTTTACTGATCATAAAAGCCTTCAACATATTTTTGATCAGAAACAGCTGAACATGAGACAACGTAGGTGGGTCGAGTTAATAAACGACTATGATTGTGAAATTCGTTATCATCCCGGGAAAGCGAACGTGGTGGCCGACGTTCTAAGCAGAAAGGAACGAGAACCAATTCGAGTACGAGCGATGAACATAAAAATTCGCATGAATCTCAACTCACAAATCAAAGAAGTTCAACGAGAAGCACTTACTAAAGAAAATATAGGAAATGAAATAATGAAGAAGTATGAGAAGCAACTCGTTATGCGGGAAGATGGAATTCGATATTTTGCAAATCGTATTTGGGTACCGAAGTTGGGTGGATTAAGGAAGTTGATATTAAATGAGGCACATAAGACAAGATACTCGATACATCCTGGAGTTGGAAAGATGTACCAAGATCTTAAGACACATTATTGGTGGCCTAATTTAAAGATAGACGTTGCAACATATGTTGGGGAATGTTTAACTTGTTCCAAAGTCAAAGCTGAACACCAGAAGCCGTCAGGGTTACTTCAACAACCAGAAATCCCAGAATGGAAATGGGATGGTATTACCATGGATTTCATCACGAAGTTACCAAAGACTGCCTGGGGATACGACACCATTTGGGTGATTGTTGATCGTCTCACCAAGTCTGCACACTTCTTGCCTATAAAGGAAACAGATAGAATGGAGAAACTATTACGATTGTATATAAAGGAAGTTGTTTCAAGGCATGGAATACCTATTTCCATTATATCCGATCGTGATAGTAGATTTACATCAAAGTTCTGGAAATCACTACAGGAGGCCCTAGGAACTCGTTTGGATATGAGTACCGCGTATCATCCGCAAACCGACGGGCAGAGTGAAAGAACGATTCAGACTCTTGAAGACATGCTCAGGGCATGTGTGATCGATTTTGGAAACGGATGGGATAAATATCTACCATTAGCAGAATTCTCGTATAATAATAGTTATCATGCGAGCATTAAAGCTGCGCCATTCGAAGCATTGTACGGAAGGAAGTGTAGATCTCCTATTTGTTGGAATGAAGTAGGAGATCGACAATTAACTGGTCCCGAGATCATACACGAAACGACTGAGAAGATAGTACAAATCAAGGAGAGATTGAAAACAGCCCGTAGTCGCCAAAAGAGCTACGCCGATGTTCGAAGGAAACCATTAGAGTTTCAGATCGGTGACATGGTTATGTTAAAGGTGTCACCGTGGAAAGGTGTAATACGCTTCGGAAAAAGGGGTAAACTGAACCCAAGATATGTAGGCCCGTTCAAGATTATCGAACGCATTGGACCGGTAGCTTATCGACTCGAGTTACCACAACAACTCGCCGGAGTACATAATACCTTTCACGTCTCAAACCTTAAGAAGTGTCTTGCAAAGGAAGACCTCACCATTCCTCTTGAAGAAATCCATGTCGACGAGAAACTACAATTCATCGAAGAACCAATCGAAATCATGGATCGTGAAGTTAAACGGCTCAAGCAGAGCAACATACCGATCGTTAAGGTTCGTTGGAATGCTCGAAGGGGTCCCGAGTTTACTTGGGAACGAGAGGATCAAATGAAACAAAAATATCCACACTTGTTTTCCGATGACGCAAAATAGGTACAATTTTAAAATTTCGGGACGAAATTTATTTAACGGGTAGGTACTGTAATGACCCGCACTTTTTCGATCGTTCTATACTTATAAGATTAATATTTATATAAATTAAACCTTACCAACATGATAAGCAATC
Organism: Rutidosis leptorrhynchoides; assembly: GCF_046630445.1. Classification (NCBI taxonomy): domain Eukaryota; kingdom Viridiplantae; phylum Streptophyta; class Magnoliopsida; order Asterales; family Asteraceae; genus Rutidosis; species Rutidosis leptorrhynchoides. The sequence continues at coordinate 424,375,276 of NC_092334.1, forward strand.
CAAATTGTTGAGACTTATGTTTTCGAAAAGAGTTTTACACAACGTTTGACCGTCTAGTTTGACCGATGATATCACGAACTATACAATATATGATAATTATACGTTTGTGTATATATATGTATATATACATATTTAACATGATCTAAGAATGTTTTAATATCTCATTTTGTATTAATAACAATAAGTTATAAGTATATTTTGAAACTACTAACTTAAGTTTTCAAAACGATAACCATACGTAACGTTATTTGACTTAAATACTTATGACCTATAATGTTTATACATATATCGTATAAGTAATGTATTTAATCACTTTTAAAGACTTAAATACATAAAACAATATAAGTATATTTACAAAAGATAGCTATATTTGAATCCTCGTTCCGTTTTCTCAAAGATTTCTATACGTATACCTAGGGTATATGTACCCGTATCATACGCAGCTTCTAGATGTATTTACTATTGGTATATACCAATAAAAATCTGCTCCTTAGCAGCCTTAAATGATTAAGAAACATGTGGAACCAACCATTTGTCAAGTAGCATGAATTATTTAGCAAGAAAACAAAGTTAGGTATTTTTTTTCCTTTATAACCTAAAAACGTTTTTATGCATGCACACCATTTCTTCACCCCATTTTCTCATACTTACACTTCCATTTCTCTCTCAAAATACTCTTAACTTCATACTTGATCATCTCTAAGCATTTTCCCCATCATTTAGCTTCAAAAACAACACTTAAACCTCATAAGAAAACCTTACAAAAACACTTCAAGAAATCCTTCCAAGAACACAAACTTACTTCCAATCTTTCATTCAATTCCATCACCCTTTTGGTTCTAGCTTTTTACTCCTCTTTTACAGCAACCTTGTCCAAGGAACTTGAGGTAGTAACTATGTTCATAACCTTATTCGATTCATATATATATAGCTATCTTATTTTGTGGTATAAAATTTTAACAACAAGAACATAGTTTGAATGTTTTCAAACTTGTTTGCAAACTAAATAGATTCTTATAACTTAACTTTTAAAATACTTCAAGACCTGTAATATAACTTAAAAATATGCTAATTTAACAAGGTATAACTTGGTTTTTCAAAGAACACCTTAAAAACTGTTTTTACGACGTCGGAGTGCAACCGGGGGCTGTTTTGGGTTGGATAATTAAAAACCATCTTAAACTTTGAATTGGAGGTTTATTTTCTGGAAAAATGATTTTTACTATGAATATGATAACACACAAAAATTTCATGATTTAACTCAAAGTATAAGTATTTTTAGAAAAATAATCATTTAAGGTTGTTTACATGATGGAAAATGATTAACTTCATAAGTTTCACTAAAGTTTGACCTATGACCTGTGATTTCGAATACAAACTAAGGTATTTACAGTTCATAGTCTTAAAGAGGGACTCGATCCAAGGAAGTGGCAAGTTGAATCAACGAAAACGGAGTTGTAACGAAGAAACTATGACCAAAACGAGATCGGATATCTAAGACTAGTTTGGCTACGAAAATAATTGGAGAAAATTAAATAAATCACATCTTTTTAAAATAACATGATATTTTATATATATGTACTCATAATTTAATTTTATATGGTTCAGGATCACCCGTAAACAATACGAGAAGATTAATCATAAGATCCCATGATTGTACGCAACACGTCATTTGACAACACCGGTACTTTATGTACGCAACACGTCATTTGACAACACCGGTACCATGGGTCAAGATTAATCTCGACCAATACATATACGATGGGGGTTTTTATTTATTTCATTGGGGGTTTATTAAACACCTAAAAATGAACCATTAAAATTGAATTACTAACATCGGACTGCTAACTACGGACTAAGAAATTATTAAAACTATTAAAAGTATAAAAAGTATATATATGTGACGATTGTTTAAAATAGAAATATATTGATAAACTATATATGGATAGGTTCGTGATATCAATCGGAGACCAAGTCGAAATTACATATCTTCAAGACGAAAGTGAGTATATAGTCCCACTTTTAAACTCTAAATATTTTGGGATGAGAATACATGTATTTTATGTTTTACGTTATGGACACAAGTAACTGAAAAATATATTCTACGTTGAGTTGTACCACTGGCATACTTCCCTGTAGCTTGGTAACTAATATTTACAGCGGTATTGTAAACGCGAATCCTGTTGATAGATCTATCGGGCCTGACAACCCCAACCGGACTGGACGACCAGTATTCAACGGTTGCACAGTACTTCGTTTCGTGACTACACTTGGTACGGTGTAGTAAGATTTCATAATAAAGGGAATATGCGACGTGATTAAATGTTAAGTATGGTTACCAAGTGCTCAACCACTTAGAATATTTTATTAAACTGTTTATATATGAAATCTTGTGGTCTATATATATATTGCTGCCGGCACTAAACCTATATCTCACCAACTTTATGTTGACGTTTTAAACATGTTTATTCTCAGGTGATAATTAGAAGTTTCCGCTGCATTATGTTGAATTTGAGCAGGATCTTGCGTACGCATATTTGTGTCAAAAATAAGACTGCATATCCAAGAACTTGTGTTGTAAAATATGCTAGAAATCGTGTTGTTATCATCATTTGTAAAGTTTGTAAGTCGAAGATTATCGCTAAACGATAATCATCTTTATTTTGTCCAAAGCTTGTATCAAAAATAAGAATCATGGTTTGTAATGTATAATATATGCAGTTTTTCTTTTAAAAATGTCGCATATAGAGGTCAATACCTCGCAATGAAATCATACGTTATCTAACACGTTCTTACGGTTAAGGACGGGTTATGACACATGTCGTCAACTTTCGAAGTAATGAAAGTTTGTCTTTTAAAAACAAATGCAATGTTTGTAAAATGTATCATATAGAGGTCAAGTACCTATCGATGTAACCAAATGTAATGTATTCGTCTGGATGGACTAGGACGGGTCGTTAGTGTTGGTATCAGAGCAGTGGTCTTAGCGAACCAGGTCATGCATTCGTGTGTCTAACTGATAGTCGTTAGGATGCATTAGTGAGTCTGGACTTCGACCATGTCTGCATGTCAAAAGTTTTGCTTATCATTTTTGTCGGAAATCATCTGCTTATCATCCTTAGGAAATTACATGCTCATAATTCTTAGTCTAGACACGTTTTACTGTATTGACTGCATGAATAGTGTATAGACAAAATTCATATCTTAGCGTATCTGTTACTGTAGACCTTGCCTAATATCTCTCGTAAATTCCTCCGTAATTTAAGGGATCCTGGTACTATATATACCTATGCATATTATGCATTGAGAATACATCCAACTATCAATTGCTGTCACTAAACTCTTCATACCAAAAATCTTTTCTGTGATCGCGTAAGATGGCCTCTACGCATTGACCAAGTTCATCTGACTCCGAAGACAGCGTGACGGGAGCGCACCAACCAATTAACTACCATGATTACTGGAGAAAATGGGGGTGGGTTCGTGACATACTCACCCTATGGAGAAGGGAAGAAGGTTGATGTCAAAGCTAAGGGGTATAAAATACTATTAAATTTTACAAGGAAATACTATTAAATACGATACAATTTTACACAAGATATTTATTTATTTAGAGAATGGATATACTTAAACCTTGCTACAATACTTATAGGCAGTGTACCTAATCGTACAGTAGTGTAGTTTTTAGTAAGTCCGGTTCGTTCCACAGGGAAAATCTTTTAATCAAAGCTTAACGCTATATTAGTTTAATTTATAAAAATACAAATATATATATAAGTAATATTATTATTATAAAGGGGGATTTTTACCGTTTAATGACCGGTTTGTCGATTTTAAAACTTTAGTCGCAGTTAAAACCAAATGTAAAATATTAAATAAAAGACTTAATTTAAAGCGTAAAGTAAATAACGATAATGAAATTGCGAATAATAAAAGTGCGATAAAATAAACTTGCGATAATTAAAAAGTACGATAATTAAAAGTGCAATTAAATACAATAACAATAAATAAAAATGCGATAATTAGAAGTGCAATTAAATATAAAATAAAGGAAATTAAAATGAAATAAAAGAATTATGCTTATTTAAACTTCTGTAATCATGATGTTTGACGTGTTGATTTTAGTTTTATGCCCATGGGTTAATTGTCCTTTGTCCTGGATTATTTAATATGTCCGTCTGGTTTTTGTCCATAACAGTCCATCAGTCATAAATATAAAGTGCGAGCGTCCTCGTCAAATTATCCTTATACTCGAAGTTTAAATATTATAACTAATTGGGGACTTAAACTGTAACAAGATTTTAATACTTTGTTTAATAATTACACCAGGATGTCGACTGAGTGTAACCCAAGGTTTTAATATTTTGTTAACAATTATGCCAAGTGTCCTTGTACATAATTTCACCCCTGTTTTAATAATTCTAGTGGCTATTAATCCATTCCCGTGTCCGGTTAAATGAACGATTATTCGTACATATAAATACCCCGCCCATCGTGTCCGATCGAGTGTATATGGTTATTTATAGGGACGTCCAATTGTAAATCTTTATATTAACATTAACGAATTATCATTTAGTTAAACAAATATAAAGCCCATTAATAGCCCATAGTCTAATTTCCACTAGTGTCGTTCTTTTGTCCAAACTCCAATTATGGTACAAAGCCCAATTACCCAATTTTAATAATTAGCCCAACATCATGATTACTTCATTTTAAATAAGCATAATAATAACTTAGCTACGAGACATTAAATTAAAAAGGTTGAACATAACTTACAATGATTAAAAATAGCGTAGCGTTACATGGACAGAATTTTGACTTACACCCTTACAACATTCGCTAACATACATACCCTTATTATTAGAATTAAAATTAAAATTAAAATTAAAATATAAAATATAAATATAAATATTAGGTATAGATATAGAGAGAGATTGATTTATGATATAAAAATGATCAGAATTCGTTTGCTTTTATAGGGATTTGAGTCCAGGGAAGCTCCGCGAGTCGCGGCCCATTTTCACTACAAACTCCGCAACTCGCGGAGTTTGTAAAACCAGCTCACACATTTTGGATTTTTTCTTGCCGATGATTTTTAATATATTATATAATATATAAATAATTATAAGAATTATTTAAATATTATATTATATTTATGTGCATAGTTGACTTGTACTTTTTAGTCCGTTGCGTCGAGCGTTGAGAGTTGACTCAGGTCCCGGTCCCGGATTTTTGAACGTCCTTGCGAACTATTTTATATCTTGTACTTTGCGTCTTGAATCTTGTACTCTTGTAATTTCGAGACGTTTCTTATCAATAATTAGAACCTCTTTGATTGTATTTTGTACTTTTGAGCTTTTTGGTCATTTGCGTCTTCAATTCGTCGAATCTGTCTTTTGTCTTCACCTTTTATTATTTAAACGAATATCACTTGTAAATAGAACAATTGCAACTAAAAGCTTGTCTTTCTTGAGGAATAATGCTATGAAATATATGTTCGTTTTTAGCATTATCAAATATTCCCACACTTGAGCGTTGCTTGTCCTCAAGCAATATAATCTTGAAATACTAGAATCACTTCTTTATTCTTCACACTTTGTACATCAGTGATTTCTATACGGTGGTATAAACAATGGTAGTAACGATATGGTTTACAGTCCCACATGACTATAAAATTTAGATCCATTAAGGAAATTGGATCTTTATGAAAACATTTGATCTTTTGAAAATTTTAATCTAGCTTTTACCCTAGATAAGTTTTCCGGAATAACCCTTCACCGGTGTTTGCAAAATATTTTTGTGGGTTTGGTGGGTTTCAGATTTGAAAATTTTAGCTCAAAACTTGTGGTTTTGTGTCACCCGCTTGCTAACCTTGTATTAGGAAAGCAACACATCCAGTATACTTGCTCCGTATATTACCTTTCGGTAAACTACCGTCCGGTTATAAAGGAAAGCGTTGAATAAGTAACTGTTAAGGCAATGTCCCCTGACATGCTTTTAATTATGGTCTATAACGTGTCGGACGCAATTACTATCCTTTGTAGGAGCAATAGTAAAGCTCACTCTTATGTTTTTTCAGTCTGGCACAAGGTCCTGTCTTTGACCATGCTATGCAACCACCGTTCTTACGGTTGACACCCGATTTGGTTCAGGTGACCTAATGAATTCCAGGTGAATTCCTAGGATTTTACGTTCAATGGTAATGAACGCATTGAAAATGTGTAGTGACCCGGAATTTTCCATGTTTATATATATATTAAATGAAATTGTTATTTACATGATTAAGTGTTTCTAACATGTTAAGCAATCAAACTTGTTAAGACTTGATTAATTGAAATAGGTTTCATATAGACAATTGACCACCCAAGTTGACCGGTGATTCACGAACGTTAAAACTTGTAAAAACTATACGATGACATATATATGGTTATATATATAGTTAACATGATTTTATTATAAGTATGTATCTCATTAGGTATTTTAACAATGAGTTATATACATAAAAATGAGACTATTAATTTAAGAAACTCGAAAACGATATATATAACGATTATCGTGATAACAACGTCTTACTAGGTACATATGAATCATATTAAGATATTGATACACTTGTTTAATTATGTTAAATGATAAGTAAATATATTATTAAGTGTATTAACAATGAAATACATATGTAAAAATAAGACTAATAACTTAATGATTTCGAAACGAGACATATATGTAACGATTATCGTTGTAACGACATTTAACTGTATATATATCATACTAAGATATATTATATATCATAATATCATGATAATATAACAATTTAAAATCTCATTTGATATTATAAACATTGGGTTAACAACACTTAACAAGATCGTTAACCTAAAGGTTTCAAAACAACACTTACATGTAACGACTAACGATGACTTAACGACTCAGTTAAAATGTATATACATGTAGTGTTTTAATATGTATTCATACACTTTTGAAAGACTTCAAGACACTTATCAAAATACTTCTACTTAACAAAAATGCTTACAATTACATCCTCGTTCAGTTTCATCAACAATTCTACTCGTATGCACCCGTATTTGTACTCGTACAATACACAGCTTTTAGATGTATGTACTATTGGTATATAGACTCCAATGATCAGCTATTAGCAGCCCATGTGAGTCACCTAACACATGTGGGAACCATCATTTGGCAACTAGCATGAAATATCTCATAAAATTACCAAAATATGAGTAATCATTCATGACTTATTTACATGAAAACAAAATTACATATCCTTTATATCTAATCCATACACCAACGACCAAAAACACCAACAAACACTTTCATTCTTCAATTTTCTTCATCTAATTGATCTCTCTCAAGTTCTATCTTCAAGTTCTAAGTGTTCTTCATAAATTCCAAAAGTTCTAGTTTCATAAAATCAAGAATACTTCCAAGATTGCAAGTTTACTTCCAAGTTTTCTAAATCCATTCCAAGTAATCATCCAAGATCAAGAAACCTTTGTTACTTACAGTAGGTTATCTTTCTAATACAAGGTAAAAATCATATTCAAACTTTAATTCAATTTCTATAACTATAACAATCTTATTTCGAGTGGAAATCTTACTTGAAATTGTTTTCGTGTCATGATTCTGCTTCAAGAACTTTCAAGCCATCCAAGGATCCTTTGAAGCTAGATCTATTTTTCTCATTTCCAGTAGGTTTATCCAAGGAACTTGAGGTAGTAATGATGTTCATAACATCATTCGATTCATACATATAAAGCTATCTTATTCGAAGGCTTAAACTTGTAATCACTAGAACATAGTTTAGTTAATTCTAAACTTGTTCGCAAATAAAAGTTAATCCTTCTAACTTGACTTTTAAAATCAACTAAAAACATGTTCTATATCTATATGATATGCTAACTTAATGATTTAAAACCTGGAAACACGAAAAACACCGTAAAACCGGATTTACGCCGTCGTAGTAACACCGCGGGCTGTTTTGGGTTAGTTAATTAAAAACTATGATAAACTTTGATTTAAAAGTTGTTATTCTGGGAAAATGATTTTTATTATGAACATGAAACTATATCCAAAAATTATGGTTAAACTCAAAGTGGAAGTATGTTTTCTAAAATGGTCATCTAGACGTCGTTCTTTCGACTGAAATGACTACCTTTACAAAAACAACTTGTAACTTATTTTTCTGACTATAAACCTATACTTTTTCTGTTTAGATTCATAAAATAGAGTTCAATATGAAACCATAGCAATTTGATTCACTCAAAACGGATTTAAAATGAAGAAGTTATGGGTAAAACAAGATTGGATAATTTTTCTCATTTTAGCTACGTAAAAATTGGTAACAAATCTATTCCAACCATAACTTAATCAACTTGTATTGTATATTATGTAATCTTGAGATTCCATAGACACGTATACAATGTTTCGACCTATCATGTCGACACATCTATATATATTTCGGAACAACCATAGACACTCTATATGTGAATGTTGGAGTTAGCTATACAGGGTTGAGGTTGATTCCAAAATATATATAGTTTGAGTTGTGATCAATACTGAGATACGTATACATTGGTTTGTGGATTGATTGAAGATAATATTTATCGATTTATTTATGTACATCTAACTGTAGACAACTAGTTGTAGGTTACTAACGAGGACAGCTGACTTAATAAACTTAAAACATCAAAATATATTAAAAGTGTTGTAAATATATTTTGAACCTACTTTGATATATATGTATATATTGTTATAGGTTCGTGAATCAACCAGTGGCCAAGTCTTACTTCCCGACGAAGTAAAAATCTGTGAAAGTGAGTTATAGTCCCACTTTTAAAATCTAATATTTTTGGGATGAGAATACATGCAGGTTTTATAAATGATTTACAAAATAGACACAAGTACGTGAAACTACATTCTATGGTTGAATTATCGAAATCGAATATGCCCCTTTTTATTAAGTCTGGTAATTTAAGAATTAGGGAACAGACACCCTAATTGACGCGAATCCTAAAGATAGATCTATTGGGCCTAACAAACCCCATCCAAAGTACCGGATGCTTTAGTACTTCGAAATTTATATCATATCCGAAGGGTGTCCCGGAATGATGGGGATATTCTTATATATGCATCTTGTTCATGTCGCTTACCAGGTGTTCACCATATGAATGATTTTTATCTCTATGTATGGGATGTGTATTGAAATATGAAATCTTGTGGTCTATTGTTACGATTTGATATATATAGGTTAAACCTATAACTCACCAACATTTTTGTTGACGTTTAAAGCATGTTTATTCTCAGGTAAATACTAAGAGCTTCTGCTGTTGCATACTAAAATAAGGACAAGATTTGGAGTCCATGTTTGTATGATATTGTGTAAAAATTGCATTCAAGAAACTGATTTCGATGTAACATATTTGTATTGTAAACCATTATGTAATGGTCGTGTGTAAACAGGATATTTTAGATTATCATTATTTGATAATCTATGTAAAGCTTTTTAAACCTTTATTTATGAAATAAAGGTTATGGTTTGTTTTAAAAATGAATGCAGTCTTTGAAAAACGTCTCATATAGAGGTCAAAACCTCGCAACGAAATCAATTAATATGGAAGGTTTTTAATCAATAAGAACGGGACATTTCAAAATGGGTTTTCAGAAAACAAATCGGTTTATAATTTGATCAGAATATTTTCTCGTTCAAGCTCGAGTTTAGATATCATTGAATTCCATGAGTTTGAATTTCTCAATCTTTAAGGTCAATCTCTAGGATTTAGTAATATCAGTCTTAAAAACTGATTTTTGATCTTTAAGGAGATTATCCTTTCTGGGAATCTGATTCATTAGTCTTATCCAGCTAATTTGCACGGCGCCCTCCCCATTTTACAAGACAGATCCTCTCGTGGTTAGGATAAGTCTGACCACTTGGCGACCCTGTTTAATGCTGAGGTCCGTGGATTTCCTGCTGATTTTAGTGATGACTTTTCTAGATTTTTCGTCAACCTACAGCTGGTCTGGACGACAACTTCATGACCTAAATCAAGAAGCGCGTTTCTTTTTCGAAAGACTTTACTTCCTTTTAACGATGGAATTGATTCATCATGTAGATCCATCTCTTCTTTTCTTTCATCGGGTAAAACAGTTTAGTTTAGTCCAAAGCAAAAGTATCTTCAATTATTTGTTACAGAAATATGTGACATATGTTTAAAATAACTTGGTAAATTTTCCCACACTTGGCTTTTAGTTTCCTTTTTATTGTCCTCTATTCCATTTTAAATGAATTTTAACATTTTGGTTTGTTTCTCAATTTATGTCCTTTCCGAGGTAACAATAATTTCGGTGTTAAAACCTAGTTTTATCGTTCATAAATATGTATAAACATGATTTTGAGTTCATTTAATTGAAAATTTTGAAAAATTTTACTAGAATTGGGTAGTCAGTATATAAGACTAGGGCTGTTCTTTATTATCAGAGAGCACTAGATTCTAATACAACTACTACTTTACTAGTATTTCTAATGGTAACCAAGTGTATAAAGTAAAAATTTTAAAATATGAAAGAATTTAACCCCTTCCCACACTTAAGATCTTGCAATGCCCTCATTTGCAAGAAATCAGTAACAATTTAAATTATTGAGGGTGATTTGTGTGAAAATGATTAAATTTTACCTAAGTTTCCAAACATATTGGCGTTTGTTTGCTGAATGATAAATGGTGCATATCATTTGTTCATTCCTTCTTGTTGTTATATCACATTTATTTTGCATCTTGTCGTCAAAAGTAGTTGCTTTTGCTGAACTTAATGCCAGTCTTTGAAAATGCGTTGTTTTACCCTGTTGTGTACATAAGAAACTGCAAACATATATACATATTTTTGAAGTTTGGTATATTACCCCACATTCAAACATTATTAAAATCTAAAAATAAAAATTTGTAAATTATAAAAACTAATACAATTCCAACATAAGTATTAAATGTATCAACATTACAAATTATAAAATAAATAAAACTAAGTAGACTAGGGATGATACTGATACCAGTAGGGGTTCCATGCATAACCATATGTGTTATAAAATGCTTCGGCTGGGTTATACGTAGGATACGGTGGTTGGATCTCTATAGACCAGGGAGAAAATACGGGCGATGGAGTAGGAATATAGTTTCTACCTATATGTTGGCAATAAGATATGATTTGGTTTTGATGAACTTGCCAATCTTCAAATGCTCTATGTCTAGCATTTTCATACTCTTGTGAAGCTATAAACCTTTGCATTTCTGTCATTTTATTTCCCCCTCCCACATTACCTTGCTGTTGGTTTCTCTCAACCTGTGGATGTCTACCATTATATCGTACTGCGGCATTATTTCGCCTCTTCAAAACCTTCGCACCATGGTATACATTTAAACCTATTGTATCGCGGGGTTCTGGTTCTTCGAATAATAATCCCCCCCGACTTATATCCACACCGAGATATTCAGCAATCAAAGTAATAAATATACCACCTCCTATTATGCTATGCGGTCTCATCCCCCTAACCATAGCTGATAAATAATAACCCACACAATAAGGTATACTTACAGCGCTTTGTGGGTCTCGAATACACATGTGGTAAAACAAATCCTGTTCATTTACCTTTTCCTTGTTCTTACCTCGTTGTGTAATCGAATTGGCTAAAAACCTATGAATTACTCTTAACTCTGCTCTATCTATATCCAAATAAGAGTAATTTCCCCCTTTAAATCGGTGATGGCTAGTCATTTGACTCCATACACCATGTGTATCAAAATTTTCATCAATTTTCCTACCGTTCAATATCAACCCTCTACAATTGGCAGATGCTAGCTCCTCAGGCGTATATATACGTAAGGCCTGAGCCATGTCTAGTAAAGACATGTGGCGCATCGAACCTCCTAACAAAAATCTAATAAAAGATCGATCGGTGAAACTAATTACCCGATCATTTATTTCTATACTACACAATAATTCTTCACACCATACTTTATATACAGGTCTACGCATGCTGAATAATCGTACCCAATCGTTAAAAGTAGAATTACCATACCTCTGTGTAAGTAATTCCCTAATTGGCCCGGCTAATTCTACAGCTTCTAATAGTCCCCATTCTATTACCCTAGGTACTTCAACAACTTTAGAATGAAGAGTATGCAAACCCCTTTGGTATTTTGGATAATCTATCCAACGTCTGTCAAATCTCAAGTTCGGGTGCAAATCTTCCAAGTGCATATCTGAAAATGTCATGACTGGATGAGGTATATCTTGTTTGTTGTAGTTATCCACCTCCTGTTGTTCTGCATTCTCAGCAGGAGCATTGCGAGCTTGGGATGAAGATTCACCCCTTTCAGTCTGCAAAACACATCAAACACAATTTTTGTGCATCCAAATATGCATTAGTGTCAGCAAAAATCATCAATCAAAATAATTACAATGACATGTTCAATTTATATCAAACTTAAGCTCATTTTCATATTTTTATCAAATCTACACTTTTTCAAATAAGCATATACGAAAATGTTCGCCAAGTTCATAAGCATTCTACTCAAATAACATGTCAAAATAATCATTATTAGCAATTAAACAAGTTTCAAATGGCATTATCTCTCAAAAATCAAGTTCATGAATTTTAGACTTGAAAAAGTCCACTTTAATTCTCAAAATCATGTTTAGGCTCAAGGTTTGGATCATTTAACTACCTAAACATGTTACACTACTTAATTTAGCAATAATTCATGACAAAAATTGGCCATAACCTGTTTATATCAAAAAGCCCCAAATTGCTCAAGAACACAAACCCTAGATTACTCAAAATTTGAAGTTTAAGGCTTCTAATCATGTTAAATAGCATCAATCTAGGTTATACAAGCATAATACATAAGCAATATAAGCATAATTACACTAAAAAAGCATCAAAATTGAATTGGGGAAAAAATTGCTCAAGAACACTAATTTTCGAATTAAATGGTGTTTAGGTGTAGAAATTTACCGTTTTTCTTGAGTAATTCCTTGATAACATCCTTCTCAACATGATTTTAGTAAAAGATTTGATGATAAACGGTCAAAAATTGCGAATTTGGTGTGTGTTTTTCGGGTGTTTTCGCAGTTTGGAGTGGGTGGGTGTGTGCAACTGAGCTGTTCAGCTCGTTTTATTTTTTTCTGGGTTTTGGTCTCTCCGCGAGTCGCGGTGATTTTGTTCTTCAAACTTCGCGAGTCGCGGTTTTTTTTTTTTTTTTTTTTTTAAGCCTTAACTTATAAAATAAATTTAAAATTTTGTTTTCCTTTGTTTTAGGATGAGGTCGTTTCGGATCGATGTCCTAGTCAGTCCCTCGACAAAATTTTCAAATTTGTCTTTTTCAAGCGATTGTTTTAAAAGCTTAGATTTTTGGGTTTTTTTTTTTTTAATGTTTTTGGCATACTTTAATTCAATAAGATTAAAAATAATGATAATAAAAGTTCTCGTCCCTCCCTCGGGTAAAGCAATTTCGATTCAAAGACCTAGTCTTCAACTTACGACGAATTTTAAAAATTATATTTTTAACTTAACGAAATAAAGTAAATTTTTGTTTTTAAATTCACACAACTTAAATTTAAAAATGCATAAAATTAAAAATTTACACCAAACTTAATTAAAAATGCATAATATTAAAAATTCACACCAAACTTATATTATATTTTTGTTTTTATACATACAAACTTATATTAAAAATATTAATTTTTTAAATATTGACAAACTTAAATATATTGATTTTACAAAGTTTACAATATCAATTTAAGATTTATATATTAATTTTAAAAACATGGTAAAAATAAAATTAAAAATCTTTTTGGTCTTTTATCCCACTTTAATCAATCAAATATTATCAAAAATATGTGCCCCTCTTTTCGGTAAAGAAATTTTGGTTCCATGACCTAATTTAACTCATGACGAATTTTTGAAATATTTTGGGTTGATTGATTAAAGATATTTATACCTTAAGAATAACCATTAAATTTCGCAGTGATGTAATAAATTTTTGAATAATATCAATAGTTTTGGTCGCCAAACCTAATTTTATTCAATACCAATTTAATACTTTATAGCGAACAAATTAGCGTTTATTATCAAAAGGTTAAAAATAAAAATAAAAAAAATAAAAACTGTACAGACTTACCTGTGAGATAGTATTCTTAGTTATATGATCTATCCCATTCATAAGATAGTCGGTTTAATTGGTTTTCCATAGCTACATAGGCGTAACCTCGAGCATTCAGTGTTTTTTCTTCTAAACATATGAACGGTCCGTCTCTGCATAAAGTAACAAATTCGGTGTTTGAATAGGTTTGATTATTTGAACATTTACCTCCATGTGACCATTTTCCGCATTTGTGACATCTTTCTAGGTGTCATGCTCTTCTTTTCGCTGCGGATTTTGATTTTCCTTTACCAAATTGTAACTTATTATCTTCGCATCTGGATTCTTTTCTTACTCCGTCCAATCTTTCTCTGATTACTGATACTATTTCACTCGGAAGTGTGTCATTATTACGTTTAGTGATCAAAGCGTGTAGCATTAGACCATGGTTTAGTTCACAGACAGTCTTCATTTCGTAAAAACCTAAAAAAAAAAAAATTCAGAATGGGGGGGGAGAAGACTAGTTCTTTAGGGTCTGCTAGGGAAAGACCATTCGGGTTCTATTTTCAAGAACTACACGAAAACAGACAATCTAACTCTAACAGAAATACATAAAATCCTTAAAAGACTTGATTCTCCCCACACTTAGTTAGCTGTGGTATCGAAATTGTGATTAACTTCGTTGTCGACTTCCATCGGACTATCTATGTAATGTTTAACTCTGTGACCATTAACTTTAAATTCAATTCCATTTGAATTTATTAATTCTATCGTTCCGTATGGGAAAACTCTTTTGACTATGAATGGTCCAGACCATCTTGATTTCAATTTTCCAGGAAATAGCTTGAATCGTGAATTGAAAAGAAGAACTCTGTCTCCTTCTTTAAATTCTTTTAAACTTCTGATTCTTTTATCATGCCATTTCTTCGTTCTTTCTTTATAGATTAATGAATTTTCGTATGCTTCATGTCTTAATTCTTCTAATTCGTTTAGTTGACTTAATCGTAGACGTCCAGCTTCATGTAAATCAAGATTACATGTCTTCAAAGCCCAAAATGCTTTGTGTTCAATTGCTACTGGAAGATGACATGCTTTTCCATAAACAAGTCTAAAAGGTGTGGTTCCAATTGGAGTTTTGTAGGCTGTTCTAAAAGCCCAGAGTGCATCCTCCAATTTAATTGACCATTCCTTCGGATTTGATCCTACGGTTTTCTCTAGAATACGTTTTAAAGCTCGGTTGGTATTTTCAACTTGTCCACTTGTTTGTGGATGATATGCGGTGGAGATTTTATGAGTTACTCCATATCTTTTGAGAACTTTCTCAAGTTGATTATTATAGAAATGAGTACCCCGATCACTTATTAAAGCTTTCGGTGTTCCAAACCTTGCAAAAAGACGTTTTAAAAAGTTGACTACAACTCGTGCATCGTTAGTTGGGAGAGCTTGTGCTTCCGCCCATTTAGATACATAATCAATGGCTACGAGAATATAGAGATTATTATGAGATTTTCGAAATGGACCCATAAAGTCAATACCCCAAATGTCAAATACTTCACATACTTGGATGACATTTTGTGGCATTTCATCACGTTGACTTATTTTTCCGGCCCTTTGACAAGCATCACAGGATTTGCAAAGAAGGTGTGCGTCTTTGTAAATTGTAGGCCAATAGAATCCAGCATCATAAACTTTTCTTGCTGTTAGTTGAGGCCCATAGTACCATCCTGCTGGTCCTGTGTGACAATGGTTTAAAATTTTACTAGCTTCATCTCTGAATACACATCGGCGTATTATTCCATCTGGACAACTTTTAAATAGGTGTGGATCTTCCCATAAATAGTTTTTTATATCACTGAAGAATTTCTTTCGTTTTTGGTACGATAATCCTTTTTCAAGGAATCCACATACTAAATAGTTTGCATAGTCTACAAACCATGGAATTTTATTATAATCTATCTTCAATAGATATTCATCAGGAAAGTTGTCTTGTATGGCCGATTCATTTAGAACTTCTAATTCGGGATTTTCAAGGCGAGAAAGATGATCAGCGGCGAGATTTTCTGCTCCTCTTTTATCTCGGATTTCAATATCGAATTCTTGTAAGAGTAAGATCCAACGGATTAATCTTGGTTTGGCATCTTGTTTCGAAAATAGGTGTCTAAGAGCAGAATGGTCGGTATAAAACCACCGTTTTTGCTAGAACGAGATATGATCAAAATTTGTCAAAAGCAAAGACAATAGCAAGGATTTCTTTTTCAGTAGTTGTATAATTTGTTTGTGCTCCTTGTAATGTCTTACTAGCATAATATATAGGTTAAAATCGTTTTTCAATCCTTTGTCCTAAAACGGCTCCCATTGCAAAATCACTTGCATCGCACATTAGTTCAAACGGTAGATTCCAATTTGGTGTTATCATGATCGGCGCATTAGTAAGTTTCTTTTTAAGAATATTAAAAGATTTGATGCATTCATTTGAAAAGATGAATGGAGCATCTTTTTCTAGGAGTTTATTCATAGGAGTGGCAATTTTAGAAAAATCTTTTATGAAACGTCTGTAAAACCCGACATGCCCTAGAAAACTCCTAACTCCTCTAACATTGGTGGGATGTGGAAGTTTAGCAATTACATCTACTTTAGCTCTATCCACTTCAATTCCTTCTTTTGAAATTTTATGACCAAGAACGATGCCTTCTTTAACCATGAAATGGCATTTCTCCCAATTAAGTACTAGATTTGATTGTTCGCATCTAATAAGTATTCGTTCCAGATTAGCTAGACATGTTTCAAATGTATCACCGAAGACTGAAAAGTCATCCATGAAAACTTCCATGCATTCTTCTATCATGTCGTGAAAAATCGCCATCATACACCTTTGAAAGGTTGCAGGGGCGTTGCAAAGTCCAAATGGCATGCGTTTGTAAGCAAAAGTACCATAAGGGCACGTGAACGTGGTTTTCTCTTGATCTTCGGGTGCTATTGGAATTTGAAAATATCCGGAAAATCCATCAAGAAAACAATAGTAACTATTTCTGGCTAGCCTTTCCAACATTTGATCAATGAAAGGTAAGGGAAAGTGATCTTTTCTGGTGGCGTCATTTAATTTTCTATAATCAATACATACACGCCATCCTGTTACAGTCCTAGTAGGAATAAGCTCATTTTTTTCATTTGTAATGACAGTCATGCCACCCTTCTTAGGCACGCATTGAACTGGGCTTACACATGGACTATCAGAAATTGGATAAATTAGACCTGCGTCTAGCAGTTTAATAATTTCTTTTTTAACTACATCTTGCATATTCGGATTTAGTCTTCGTTGGCGTTGCACATACGTTTTATGACCTTCTTCCATAAGGATTTTATGTGTGCAATACGAAGGACTTATTCCTTTTATATCAAGAATCTTCCATGCAATGGCTGGTTTATGAGCTTTCAACACAGAAATGAGTTGTGATTTCTCATTTTCAGTAAGAGAAGACGATATTATTACAGGTAATTCAGATTCACCATGTAAATAAGCGTATTCCAAATGGTTTGGAAGTGGCTTTAACTCTAATTTCGGAGGTTCTTCTATCGATGATTTATATCGATATCTGTCTTCTTCTTTTAGCATTTGAATTTCTTCTATTGTTGGTTCATATCCATTAGCTATAAGTGTAGCTAACATTTCAGCTTCATCAATTTGTTCAGTTCCTTCTCCTAAAGAACATTCTCATGTTCCTTGTAATTCTGGAAATTCTTCTAATAATTCTGCATGTGAATCTATAGTTTGAATATAATAACATGTATCATCTGCAGATTGCAGTTGTTGCATTGCTCTATCAACTGAAAAGGTAACACTCTCGTCCTCTATACTTAGGGTCAGTTTCTTACCAAACACGTCTATCATTGCTTTAGCCGTGTTTAAGAATGGGCTTCCTAATATGAGAGGAACTTGAGAATCTTCTTCCATGTCCAGAACAACAAAATCTACTGGAAATACTAAAGTACCAACTTTAACTAGCATGTTCTCCATTATCCCTCTAGGATATTTTATTGATCGATCAGCTAGTTGTATGCTTATTCTTGTTGGTTTCAATTCTCCAAGGTCTAGTTTAGCGTATAGTGAATACGGCATTAAATTTATACTAGCACCTAAGTCTGCCAATGCTTCTATTGAACTAAGACTACCCAGAAAACATGGAATTGTGAAACTTCCTGGATCAGATAGTTTTTCTGGTATCTTATTCAACAGCACTGCTGAACAATTAGCATTCATAGTAATGGCCGAGAGTTCTTCCATTTTCTTTCTATTTGAGATTAGATCTTTCAAGAATTTAGCATATCTAGGCATTCCTGAAATCACATCAATGAAAGGAAGATTTACATTTATCTGTTTAAACATATCCAAAAATTTGGATTGCTCGGCTTCAAGTTTTTCTTTCTTCATTTTACTCGGGTAAGGAAGTGGTGGTTGGTATGGTTTAACATAAGGTTTATCCTTAACTGTGTTATCTTCATTAACCTTTTCAACTACCGGTTCTTTTTCCTTATCTTGATCAGGTTGTGGTTCTTGTGGAGTAGGAATAGTTTCATCAGAAGTTACAGGTATTTCCGGTGGTTTAAGTGTTGTACCACTTCTTGTGGTAATGGCTTTAGCTGTTTCATTCCGGGGGTTAGCATTTGTATCACTAGGTAGACTTCCCGGTTTTCTTTCACCTATTAACCTTGCTAGGTTACTTACTTCTTGTTCCAGATTTTGAATAGAAGCTTGTTGATTTCTAAATGCTTGAGCATTTTGTTCATTGGTTTGTTTCTGAGAGGTGAAAAACTGCGTTTGAGTTTCAACTAGCTTCGTCATCATATCTTCTAAATTCGGCTTTTTATCATCGATTTGTGGTGGTTTGTTTTGAAAATTAGGTCTTTACTGGTTGTAAGTATTGTTAGATACTTGTTGATTGCTAGGACCTTGTTGGTTGTTGTATGGAATATTTCGATTATAATTCTGGTTTTGATTGTAGATCGGTCTTGGCGGTTGATAATTATTCTGATAATTATTTCCAGGCCTTTGGTTTATGTATGAAATATTCTCTCTTTGTTCCATTGTTAATTCAATACTGAGACAATCTTTTGTCAAATGTGGTCCTCCACACTGCTCACAACTAATTCGTATTGAGTGGATATCTTTAGTCATCTTTTCCATTCGTCTATCCACAGCATCTATCTTTGCGGAAATGGAATCTAAGTCATGGCTAGAATCGGCTCTAGCTGCTTTAGATGATCTAACGATATCTTTTTCTTGGTGCCACTCATGTGAGTGGGAAGTAGTGTTATCAATAATTTTGTAAGAATCAGTTACGGTTTTCTTCATAATAGAACCACCAGCTGCTATATCGATGTCTTTTCTTGTAGTGATATCGCATCCTTGGTAGAATATTTGTACTATTTGACAGGTGTCTAAACCATGTTGCGGACATCCTCTTAATAACTTTCCAAATCTTGTCCACGCCTCATATAGAGTTTCATTCGGTTTCTGTGTGAACGTAACAATTTCTCCTTGAAGACTTACGGCTTTAGATGCCGGAAAGAATTGTTTAAGAAAATTTTCAACTAAAACGTCCCATGTATCAATTGCCCCTTCAGGTAACGATTCCAACCAATCTTTGGCTTCTCCCTTTAAAGTCCAGGGAAATAACATGAGATATATCTGTTCATCCTCCACTTCTCTTATTTTAAATAGTGTGCAGATCCTATTAAAGGTACGACGATGTTCATTTGGATCTTCCTTCGGTGCACCACTAAATTGGCATTGATTAGTCACCATGTGTAGAATTTGTCCTTTGATTTCATAATCTGGCGCATTAATGTCTGGATGAGTAATTGCGTGACCTTGGCCAGTATGTTTAGCTCTCATTCGGTCTTCCATACTTAAAGATTCTAGATTCTCCATAATTGAATTTGTTGAATCGGAATCATTAGAGGATTCTGATTTAATGGTTCGTTCCTCAACAATCTCTGTTTGAATGATTGGTGGTTCCGGAGGAAAAATTAATGGTTCAGGATCTACGAATCGTTCCTGAATATTCTCCGGATTCTCAATTGTGAGGTCGGGTTCAAAAAATGGATTATCGGAAATTTGAATTGAAGTACTTGGTTGACTGGATGACGATTCAAAAGAAAAATCAACGGTGGTAATATTTGCTAAATGTCTTGATCTAGTTACAGGTGGTGAACGTACAAAAGGTGGTGAACGTCTTGCTCGGTGCATTCACTGAATATCCTATTAGTTTTTAAAAGGAAAGACAAATTATATAAGTTATCCAATTAATAGACTTTTCTGATTTTGCCCACGTTTCGAATAGCCAAAAGATGCAGCAGAGGGGCAGGATTCGTTTGGTCTCAATATAATTGAGGACTGTTTGGCTCCAATAACCCTGTCCACGTACAAATCCAACTATTACTACGAACCAGAAAATTTTGATGTCTATCAATTTAACCACTTAAAATAAATTTTCGTAATTTTAAGAAATTTAGATAAGAAGTAGAATAAAAATCTATGTCCTAAAACTAGAATGACGAGAAATAAGAAAGAAAAAGAGCGCGTCGAAAAAGGTCGAAAAAGAAAAGAAAAAAAGCGACTTATAAAATTTTAAAAACACTCGACTAACCCAACCTTATTACTATCACTAACTTAAAATTATAATCGCAAATTGAGATTACTAATTGGAATGATAATTGATACATAGGTAAAAGGCGTCGAAAAATAAAAATAAGAAAGTAGCGCGTTGAAACTTAAAAAGGCACTAAAAACTAAAAATTAAAAGTTGCTTCTAAAAATATTAAAGCTTACAAGTAAAACTATATCCCAAATGGCAATAACTTAAAAAGAAACTAAAACTTAAAAAGGCGTCGCAAAATTCTAAAGCACCTAGATCTTAGTCTAAAGAAAAAGCACTTAAGGAATTTTACGGCAAAGCCTAAAAATCTATAAATAAAAATAACTATGGCAAAAACTAAGTTTAAAACTAAATACGAGCGAAAAATACAAAAATTACGCTAAAACAATTAAAAAGGGACAAAATATAAAAATATACTAAAAGTTGTAAAAAGTACAATTTTTATAAAAATATTATTTTTATATTATTTATTTTATAAAAGTGTTAATTTTATAATTTATTTAAATTAATTAAACTAAATATACAAATTAAATAAATAAACTAAACTTAATTAATTAAAAATTAAAACCTAATTAGGGTTTTTAATTATTAATAATAATAATAATTACGTAATGATGCAGATTAGGGTTTCTGGTCACGTGTCAGAGAGAACTCCGCGAGTCGCGGTTCTCGAAGCTGGAAAACTCCGCAAGTCGCGGGGTTTTAAATTTCAGATCAGGTTGCTTCGTTTGACAGGTTCAACGTAATTTTATTTATATATATTTTTTTATTTTTCTGTTTTTAATTTAATTAAAATATTTATATAATTTAAATAAAACTTATATTTTAAAAACTAGAATAGAAATAAAAATATGTTACAATTTTATAAATAAAAATCTTAAAACTAGATTTATATATAAATTTTTTTTCGGTTTTTGATTTTATGTTTTAAATAAAAACAAAATATTTAAATAAAACTTATATTTTTATAAAATAAAAATAAAGAAACTTTATAAAACTTAAATATTTAACAAACTCTTAAAAATATTATATTTTTGTTTTCTTTTTATATTTTCGAATATATTAAAACGTATTTTTACAAAAGCGTAAATTTTTTTTTATATTAGCGTTGCGCTTCCGGCTTTTAAGCTAGATGGTTCCCCGGCAGCGGCGCCAAAAATACTTGATGTCAAAGCTAAGGGGTATAAAATACTATTAAATTTTACAAGGAAATACTATTAAATACGATACAATTTTACACAAGATATTTATTTATTTAGAGAATGGATATACTTAAACCTTGCTACAACACTTATAGGCAGTGTACCTAATCGTACAGTAGTGTAGTTTTTAGTAAGTCCGGTTCGTTCCACAGGGAAAATCTTTTAATAAAAGCTTAACGCTATATTAGTTTAATTTATAAAAATACAAATATATATATAAGTAATATTATTATTATAAAGGGGGATTTTTACCGTTTAATGACCGGTTTGTCGATTTTAAAACTTTGGCGTAGTTAAAACCAAATGTAAAATATTAAATAAAAGACTTAATTTAAAGCGTAAAGTAAATAACGATAATGAAATTGCGAATAATAAAAGTGCGATAAAATAAACTTACGATAATTAAAAAGTACGATAATTAAAAGTGCAATTAAATACAATAACAATAAATAAAAATGCGATAATTAGAAGTGCAATTAAATATAAAATAAAGGAAATTAAATATGAAATAAAAGAATTATGCTTATTTAAACTTCCGTAATCATGATGTTTGACGTGTTGATTTTAGTTTTATGCCCATGGGTTAATTGTCCTTTGTCCTGGATTATTTAATATGTCCGTCTGGTTTTTGTCCATAACAGTCCATCAGTCATAAATATAAAGTGCGAGTGTCCTCGTCAAATTATCCTTATACCCGAAGTTTAAATATTCCAACTAATTGGGGACTTAAACTGTAACAAGATTTTAATACTTTGTTTAATAATTACACCAGGATGTCGACTGAGTGTAACCCAAGGTTTTAATATTTTGTTAACAATTATGCCAAGTGTCCTTGTACATAATTTCACCCTTTTTTTAATAATTCTAGTGGCTATTAATCCATTCCCGTGTCCGGTTAAATGAACGATTATTCGTACATATAAATACCCCGCCCATCGTGTCCGATCGAGTGTATATGGTAATTTATAGGGACGCCCAATTGTAAATCTTTATATTAACATTAACAAACTTTCATTTAGTTAAACAAATATAAAGCCCATTAATAGCCCATAGTCTAATTTCCACAAGTGTCGTTCTTTTGTCCAAACCCCAATTATGGTACAAAGCCCAATTACCCAATTTTAGTAATTAGCCCAACATCATGATTACTTCGTTTTAAATAAGCATAATAATAACTTAGCTACGAGACATTAATATAAAAAGGTTGAACATAACTTACAATGATTAAAAATAGCGTAGCGTTACACGGACAGAATTTCGACTTACACCCTTACAACATTCGCTAATATACCCTTATTATTAGAATTAAAATTAAAATTAAAATTAAAATATAAAATATAAATATAAATATTACGTATAGATATAGAGAGAGATTGATTTATGATATAAAAATGATCAGAATTCGTTTGCTTTTATAGGGATTTGAGTCCAGGGAAGCTCCGCGAGTCGCGGCCCATTTTCACTACAAACTCCGCAACTCGCGGAGTTTGTAAAACCAGCTCACACATTTTGGATTTTTTCTTGCCGACGATTTTTAATATATTATATAATATATAAATAATTATAAGAATTATTTAAATATTATATTATATTTATGTGCATAGTTGACTTGTACTTTTTAGTCCGTTGCGTCGAGCGTTGAGAGTTGACTCTGGTCCCGGTCCCGGATTTTCGAACGTCCTTGCGTACTATTTTATATCTTGTACTTTGCGTCTTGAATCTTGTACTCTTGTAATTTCGAGACGTTTCTTATCAATAATTAGAACCTCTTTGATTGTATTTTGTACTTTTGAACTTTTTGGTCGTTTGCGTCTTCAATTCGTCGAATCTGTCTTTTGTCTTCACCTTTTATTATTTAAACGAATATCACTTGTAAATAGAACAATTGCAACTAAAAGCTTGTCTTTCTTGAGGAATAATGCTATGAAATATATGTTCGTTTTTAGTATTATCAAAGGTACTCCATATCATGAGCCAAATCTACCACCTAACCTTGGAGTACTTGACCCGCTCACCAGCGAACCCGTTCGCAACACCATCTATACCCTTTTTGCAAGAATTTTTCGTCTTGAGGCTATCATTAACGGAACTAGAGAAGATATCCGACCTCTACCTCACACTGATAACCAACCAGGGTTAGTAGAAGAAGTTAGAGAACTCCGAGCTCGAGTATTAACTTTAGAGAGCACGGTACACAATTTGCAAGCACCAGCAGTATCACCAACACCAGTAACATCACCAGCCTCAGCACCAACGGCACCAGTACCACCAACAACCCAAGTTTCAACATCACACGCCTCAACATTTCATTATGTACCTCGAGTATAATTAACGTTCTACATATTGTTTTACATCATTTATCTTCGTTCTACCTGGCGATTATGTAATCTCTAATGTTTTAGAGATTATGTATTCCAGTTCTAATGATAAATCAAATGAGATTAATATCACATTAACTCATTAAATCCATGATTACATCTGAAGAAAATATATATGTATATATGTTTTCATAAAGATTGTAATTAAAAATTCTCTTGTACAAACTGTTAATGGTGAAAATATTTTAACGGGTAGGTAATACCCGAGGAATATTTAGATTTCACATTAATAAGTTACACTGTACATTCTTCGAATTTGATTCAACGATCATTTACTATCCTATTTACAACCACCGATATACGTATCCATTCACCAAAGAATAACTATTTTCATTCAAATTCAATTTCATATTTGGATTTTGACCTATCAGAATCCAACAAGTGGCATAATGAAGAAATAATAGACACAATAAAAATTGATTAGAAACAGACTAATTAACAATATGAAATTTTGTTAAGAAACCACGCTAACAAAATCCTAGCTAACTGATTACATTTTATTTATCGCAGTTTATTTATCGCAATTTAATTATTGCAATTTTATTTATCATCATTTAATTTCTGTTATTTACTTTACGCATTTTATTTATCATTATTTAATTTCTGTTATTTATTTTACGCACTTTAAATATCGAGACACGTATATAAGGTTTTGACATATCATATCGACGCATCTATATATATTATTTGGAATAACCATAGACACTCTATATGCAGTAATGCGAGAGTTAGCTATACAGGGTTGAGGTTGATTCTACAATAATATATATAATTTGAGTTGTGATCGAGTCTGAGACATGTACATGGGTCACGATACGTATTAATTAATTCGGATATTATATATTAAGCTATATATGAATTATTGGACTGTTAATTGTGGACTATCAACTATGGACTGCCGACATTGGACAATTAAAATGAATTAAAATATTGATTATAACATATGAAACTAAACAAATTCTTCAAGTTGCCACTTGATTTCATCTTAAACCTCATTTGTATCTTGACGAATCCAATCTGCGTTCAAACCTTTCATGATTCTTGAAAACACCTCAAACGAGAGGATGAACCAACCACACTTCATCTACGGAAGAAAAGATTTATGCATATAGTTATGCACCTGAAAACACTCGGAACCTGAGTAAACGTTTAACTCGTATCTGTGCTAGCTCCTTTGACATTGTTATTCCGAAAATAACAATGCAATTTCTCTTCAAAATTACCCAATTTTGTCACAGCTCTAGCAAATCAACTTTGACTTTCATTCGGATTAAACTTATTATAACCTTGTTATATAAGTTACCTTTCGTCATCGTTACCGGGAAACTGTTTACATTACACCACATTAATAGAAACTTATCAGCAACTTCATTACTCATTGACTTAAGTTCTCCGAAGGATCATTATAATTGTTCGTTAAAACTCTATCATGTACTAATCCGCATCTGATAACGAGAATTACCATACCAATTACCGAGAATCAGCAATCAGTATTTTGAAATTTCGCAGCATGTCTACATCAACAGTTATATGTATATATATAACATGTATCTCTTAGAATTATGATCTTCCATTCGGAAATTTTGAAAAGCACTCAGCCTACGAATCAATACATTGAACTTTGAAAAAGTTGAATGAAGCAGCATAAACTGTAGACAACCGTAAACGACCTTAATCGTCGAAAGTTTGATGATAAAGAATAGTATGATGGGAATGCTCAGAAAAGTTGGAACTGGAAAACGGATTGAGCTAACCATGAAGGAGACCAAGGACAAATACAAGAACCAAACCCTATATTCAAAGAATCCAGGTAATTTTGGATCCGATGAAATCTTTAGAGAATATCCTGCTCCGAAGTCATGTTAAAATCTTGCTGAAAATCTTTCTTCATCAACCATCGAACTTAGAAATTCCAAAATATCATCATAAATATCTTCGAAATTTCTAAAGAAATTTTCATAACTCTTCTTATCTGAAATTAGTTATCTCTTTGTGCTATCTGTATTACATCATGAAGGAAACTAATTTAGTTTCTAAATTTCTTTAAAAATTCCATTTTGAATTATGAATGATTTTGAAGTAGTGTTGGGAGCTGATGCATGAGTTAGTATAATATAATGACACTTGATCAACGTGATTATATTACAGTAATTTATGCTGAGTTTCTAATGAAACGTGATGATTCTCAGTACCATAATCATGTGCCATTTAGACGACTCTTACATTCTACCCAATCTCCAAACATATTAAGAACATATCTTCTTAATAGTACTATCTTTTCGGATATTCTGGTAATTTGCCAAATCAAGATCGTGCCATTACGATTTCTTTCTGAGTACATTAACTATGTTCATCCAAAACTTCATATCTACGAATTCTAGACCATTATTCCTTGACTCGCGGACGGGAAGAGAAAACGAAAGCATGAAACTCTGAAATATAATGGAGAATATAAAGCCCGATAACAACCCCGAAACTACAAACTGTGTATATCAATGCGTATAGCAATATAAAGACACGGGAGAATGAAAAACACTATAACCCCAAGGTAATGATAGAAGAAAGTAACTTCCTCCGGTGGTAGATGAAAGAGAAAAATGACAGATATGAAGGTTAGAAGTATATCAAGGATCAAAACGGGATGGAGCATATTGACGAATGTTTTAAAGTATGAATTGAGGAGAAGGAATAGAAGATGTGAAATATGGAAGATAAGGAAAAGAAGAGGGTGGATTTATAGTGAAATATCCGACCGAGCAATTAAAACAGATTATCACATTTAATCAAGGAAGATCCTATTTTACCGGAGAATCAAATCTTATTACGAAGATTTTCTCTAAATTCCTTGATTCCGAAAATCAACCGTGACTACGTCATCAGTTAAGACCAATCTGCATTTAATCATTTTAATCTTTTGTGATAGATTCACTTGTGCGCTTCAAGTAATCGATTTATTTTATCAATATTACTCAATATTGATAAAAATCTATTTACCAACTCATAATCGTCATGAAAACATTTTTATTGTTAGCTATGACGACCTCGATCAAATTTCGGGGACGAAATTTCTTTAACGGGTAGGTACTGTGACGACCCGGAAATTTCCGCCCAAATTTAAACTTAATCTTATTATGATTCTGATACGATAAGCAAAGTCTGTAATGTTGAGTCTCAGAATTTGTGAACTATTTACATGGGTATCATTTAACCTTTGACCAATCCCGACGATTCACGAACACTAGTTTGTAAATAAATATGTACATATAAATATAAATATATGTATATATACAATATTTTGAATTAATAATGTATACTTTAAACATTATAATCAAAAATGTAAAGTATGATACAAAAACAATCATGCTGTTAATAAAAGGAATCTATGTAAATATATATATATATATATATATATATATATATATATATATATATATATATATATATATATATATATATATATATATATATATATATATATATATATTTTTTTTTTTTTCTACACAATTAAGATACTATATATATTGTATTAAATAATCGAACATTTTATATGAATATTACATAATTAATAATAGGTAATGTAATATATTAAATGTAATTAGAAGTTAAACATATAATATTAATATTACTTCCATTTCTATCAATAATATCAATATGAATATCAAAATTAGTGTTAGTCATATTATTATTTTCAATAGATAATATAGGAAAGTTGATACATATAAATTGTTGTGATGTTATGGTTATCATTAATAATATCATTATTATATTATAATGAGTAATAAAAGTTTGATTAAGATAATTATTATTATTATTTACTCATTATACTTATTATTAGTATTATTTTATTATCAGTATTACATTATTTTGATATTTATTAAAAGAGTAATCATAATCTATAAATATAAATATAATTATCTAAATAAAAGAGAAATACAAATAAAAATATAAATATAAATATATAGATATGACAAATATATAATTTCGGATAAACACAACAAGTATATGGAAATCGATGTGCAGAGTTTATATAAATACATATTTTTATAGAATGCAGATATATATAAATATAGATATATAAATATATAGATATAAATAAGATAAAATGAAGATAAATGAAAAGAGAAGTCCAAAATTTCTGTTTCACATCGTTCTCTAGTTGCAGTTGATTATTCGCTTGTTATACGCTCGTACAATCAAATCTTTCATCACAGGAACCAGCTAAAATCTGTTTAGGGTCAACATCTGCTTTCTATTAAATTATTTTATTTCAATTATTTTTTTTTACTAACTTTGATTCCTTCTGTCGATGTTAGTAGCAATAAATCCACATCAATTTCAGCTGTAATTGTTACAAAAGAACTTTACATTATCAATTGTCAAAAACAAACTCCCTTAACCACTTTTAAACTTACTGAATTGAAACAGAAAAGACGAACAGGTCATGAACCCTGTTCTTGAACCCGTTTTGCTCAAACCCAATTTCGAAATAAAATGCAAAATGTAATAATGCAACTTTGTCAGCAATCCTCCACTTAAACTATCTGGAAAGATTCAATAGTCAATTCTTCAAATTGAGTTCGAATTTAAGAGTCAAAGATTTGGTTTTTAAAAGTCAACTTATGTTCTTCATTCAAATTTGAAGTTTCTGTTTTGATTTAAATCAAATTGATGATCCCTAAAGTTTCTATGAGGGATTTAAAACATTTTTCATGTTATAATCGTTAGCTAAAAGTGTCTAGATTTCAAAAATCAGTTTTGAGTTCGTGGTGTTCTTCACGAGCTGTTTACAGTTCTTTTTTTTTCTTTTTATTTATTTTTTCGTTGAATTCAATTACTGAATCAAGTTGTTTTCATTTTTAATAACATTCTATTTCAAAACTTGAACCCAAAATTTTGCAAAAGTTTGGGCTGGCTGAGTCGATTTTACAAATGGGGAAGAAGAAGAAATGTAAACAGATAGTTACGGGCTTATATTTATATAAGGGGGAATTAAGACAGAAAGAGTGATATAGAGGAATGGTTGTGGGTGTTTTCGGTTTAACGGGAGGTCGCGGGTTCGAGTCCCGGCTTGGAAGATTTGTTTATCTTTTTGAGCCTTGGAGGTAGTAATCAATTTTATTATTATTATTATTATTATTATTATTATTATTATTATTATTATTATTATTATTATTATTATTATTATTATTATTATTATTATAAATTATTGTTATTGTTATTGGTAATATTGTTATTGTTATTAGTTAGTGATATAATGTTATCATTATTATTATTATTACTACCATTAACACAATTAATATTATTACCATTATAATTAGTACCAAGTATGATCCTTTTGTACTAACAATATTAATATGTAAATGATAATCTTCATTAATATTAGCATTCTTATCATATGTATAGTGATAGTTATTATTTTTACTAAGAAAATTAAGTATCATTATCATTAGTATATTTGGAGTACCCTTTAAACATTAGTTTTAGTATTATTAATTATACGAACATTAAAATTTCTAATAAAACGATAGTTATTATTAAACTTACCATTACTATAAAAAATACTATCTTTGCTAAAACTATTATTTTTACTTTATCATTATTAGTAAAATTACCATTTTTATCAAAATTACTATTATCAGAATTATTATTATTTTTAAACTAATATTACTACAATTGTTAATCTTACAAAACAAAATATATATATATATAAATATATATATATAAATATATTTATTATATAAAGTATACTAATACTATATAAAATTTCATTTTAACCAATAACCTTAATTAAATATCGAATTAAATATCATAATGTAAAGTAAGTATTAATTAAATTATATATATATATAATAATATTAATCTTAAAACATAGAACAATATGTATACACTTGTTTGATTACGATTATTCATTTTAATATAAATATACAAATGATATAGGTTCGTGAATCCAAGGCCAATCCTACACTTGTTCAATGATGTCATATGTATTTTTACTACAAAATACAGTATCGTGAGTTTCATTTGCCTTTTTACCCTTTATATTTTTGGGCTGAGAATACATACGCAATTTTTTTAACTGTTTTACGAAATAGACACAAGTAATTGAAACTACATTATGTGGTTGAATAATAGAAGTCGAATATGCCCCTTTTGCTTAGTAAACCAGTCTACTAATTGACGCGAATCCAAAGATAGATCTATTGGGCCTAACGAACCCCATCCAAAGTACCGGATGCTTTAGTACTTCGAATTCATTTTTATCAAGTCCGAAGGATTTCCCGGAATGATAGGGGATATTCTTATATGCATCTTGTTAATGTCGGTTACCAGGTGTTCAATCCATATGAATGATTTTTGTCTCTATGCATGAGACGTATATTTATGAGAAATGAAAATGAAAATCTTGTGGTCTATTAAAATGATGGAAATGAATGATTATGATGAACTAATGAACTCACCAACCTTTTGGTTGACACTTTAAAGCATGTTTATTTTCAGGTACGAAAGAAATCTTCCGTTGGTTGAGGATTTTCTTTTATTTAATCGATTTACTGTAGGTATCAATATTTCTTCCTCCAGAACCTCTTCTTCTTCCGGTTTCTCCTCTTCTGGTTCCTCCTCTTCCGGTTCCTCCTCTTCCGGTTCCTCTTCGGGAATTTGTGAATCTTCCCAAAGTATATTCGAATCTTCATTATTATTAGGTGAGTCGATGGGATTTGTACTAGTGGTAGACATCTATCACACAATATCAAACACATTAAGAGGTTAATATATCACATAATAATTACATGTTAATAATATATAGTTTCCAACAAAAGTGTTAAGCAATCGTTTTTAAAGAAAACACGGTCGAAGTCCAGATTCACTAATGTATCCTAACAACTCGATAAGACATACTAATGCAAATTTCTGGTTCTCTAAGACCAACTCTCTGATACCAACTAAAATGTCCCGTTCATATTAATTATAAACGTTCCATATTAATTGATTTCATTGCGAGGTTTTGACCTCTATAAGAGACGTTTTTCAAAGACTGCATTCGTTTTTAAAAACAAACCATAACCTATATTTTATCAACAAAGTTAAAAGGACACCACCTAGATTATCCAGAAATGATAATCTAAAAGTATCACACTTACACACTACCAATACATATTGGTTTACAATATTGATATGTTACAACAAAGTAAATCTCGAATGCAGTTTTAAACAATATTATACAAACATGCTGACACCAAATCTTGTCCATATTTTAGCAAGCAATAGCAGAAGCTCTTAATAATCACCTGAGAATAAACATGATTTAAACGTCAATAAAAATGTTGGTGAGTTATAGGTTTAACCTATATATTTATCAAATCGTAATAATAGACCACAAGATTTCATATTTCAATATACATCCCATATATAGAGATAAAAATCATTCATATGGTGAACACCTGGTAACCGACATTAACAAGATGCATATAGAATATCCCCATCATTCCGGGACACCCATCGGACATGATAATTTTGAAGTACTAAAGCATTCCAAATTCCAGAATGGGGCTTGTTGGGCCCGATAGATCTATCTTTAGGATTCGCGTCAATTAGGGGCCAGTTTCCTAATTCTTAGGCTGCCAAGCTAAAAGGGGCATATTTGGCTTCGATCATTCACCCATATAATATAGTTTCATTTACTTGTGTCTATTTCGTAAAACATTTATAAAATTGCATGTATTCTCATCCCAAATATTAGATTTTAAAAGTGAGACTATAACTCACTTTCACAGATTTTTACTTCATCGGGAAGTAAGACTTGGCCACTGGTTGATTCACGAACCTATAACAAATATGTACATATATATCAAAGTACGTTCAAAATATATTTACAACATTTAATATGTTTTAATGTTTTAAGTTTATTAAGTTAGCTGTCCTCGTTAGTAACCTATAACTAGTTATCCACAGTTAGATGTACAGAAATAAATCGATATATATTATCTTGAATCAATCCACGACCCAGTGTATACACGTCTCAGGCTAGATCACAACTCAAAGTATATATATTTTTGGAATCTGTAGTGACCCGAACTTTTCCATGTTTATATATATTAAATGAAATTGATATTTACATGATTAAGTGTTTCCAACATGTTAAGCAATCAAACTTGTTAAGACTTGATTAATTGAAATAGGTTTCATATAGACAATTGACCACCCAAGTTGACCGGTGATTCACGAACGTTAAAACTTGTAAAAACTATATGATGACATATATATGGTTACATATATAGTTAACATGATATTATGATAAGTAAGTATCTCATTAGGTATTTTAACAATGAGTTATATACA
This sequence comes from Rutidosis leptorrhynchoides, assembly GCF_046630445.1. Lineage (NCBI taxonomy): Eukaryota > Viridiplantae > Streptophyta > Magnoliopsida > Asterales > Asteraceae > Rutidosis > Rutidosis leptorrhynchoides. Next base: position 424,407,990 of record NC_092334.1, read on the forward strand.
TAAAATTGTGTTTATTGAATTAAGAAACTCGAAACGATATATATAACGATTATCGTTATAACAACGTCTTACTAATTACATATGAATCATATTAAGATATTGTTACACTATGTTTAATCATGATAAATGATCATTAAACATGTCATTATGTATATTAACAATGAACTACATATGTAAAAACAAGACTACTAACTTAAGGATTTCGAAACGAGACATATATGTAACGATTATCGTTGTAACGACATTTAAATGTGTATATATCATATTAAGATATATTAATATATCATAATATCATGATAATATAATAATTTAAAATCTCATTAGATATAATAAACATTGGGTTAACAACATTTAACAAGATCGTTAACTTAAAGGTTTCAAATCAACATTTACATGTAACGACTAACGATGACTTAACAACTCAGTTAAAATGTATATACATGTAGTGTTTTAATATGTATTCATACACTTTTGAAAGACTTCAAGACACTTATCAAAATACTTCTACTTAATAAAAATGCTTACAATTACATCCTCGTTCAGTTTCATCAACAATTCTACTGGTATGCACCCGTATTCGTACTCGTACAATACACAGCTTTTAGATGTATGTACTATTAGTATATACACTCCAATGATCAGCTCTTATCAGCCCATGTGAGTCACCTAACACATGTAGGAACCATCATTTGGCAACTAGCATGAAATATCTCATAAAATTACAAAAATATTAGTAATCATTCATGACTTATTTACATGTAAACAAAATTACACATCCTTTATATCTAATCCATATACCAACGACCAAAAACACCTACAAACACTTTCATTCTTCAATTTTCTTCATCTAATTGATCTCTCTCAAGTTCTATCTTCAAGTTCTAAGTGTTCTTCATAAATTCTATAAGTTCTAGTTTCATAAAATCAAGAATACTTCCAAGTTTGCTAGCTTACTTCCAATCTTGTAAAGTGATCATCCAACCTCAAGAAATCTTTCTTATTTACAATAAGATATATTTCTAACACAAGGTAGTACTCATATTCAAACTTTGATTCAATTTCTATAACTATAACAATCTTATTTCGAGTGGAAATCTTACTTGAACTTGTTTTCGTGTCATGATTCTGCTTCAAGAACTTTCAAGCCATCCAAGGATCCTTTGAAGCTAGATCTATTTTTTTCATTTCCAGTAGGTTTATCCACAAAACCTGAGGTAGTAATGATGTTCATAACATCATTCGATTCATAAATATAAAACTACCTTATTCGAAGGTTTAAACTTGAAATCACTAGAACACAGTTTAGTTAATTCTAAACTTGTTCGTAAACAAAAGTTAATCCTTCTAACTTGACTTTTAAAATCAACTAAACACATGTTCTATATCTATATGATATACTAACTTAATGATTTAAAACCAGAAAACACAAAAAATACCGTAAAATCGGATATACGCCGTCGTAGTAACAATGCGGGCTGTTTTGGGTTAGTTAATTAAAAACTATGATAAAATTTGATTTAAAAGTTGTTCTTCTTGGAAAATGATTTTTCTTATGAACATGAAACTATATCCAAAAATCATGGTTAAACTCAAAGTGGAAGTATGTTTTCTAAAATGGTCATCTAGACGTCGTTCTTTCGACTGAAATAACTACCTTTACAAAAATGACTTGTAACCTGTATTTCTGACTATAAACTTATACTTTTTCTGTTTAGATTCATAAACTTAAGTTCAATATGAAACCATAGCAACTTGAAACACTCAAAACGGATTTAAAACGAAGAAGTTATGGGTAAAACAAGATTGGATATTTTTGCTTGTTGTAGCTACGTGAAAATTGGTAACAAATTTATATTAACCATATCCTAGCTAACTTATATTATATTATACATGTATTCTAATATATTATGTAATCTTGGGATACCATAGACACGTATACAAATGTTTTGACATATCATATCGACCCATCTATATATATTATTTGGAACAACCATAGACACTCTATATGCAGTAATGTTGGAGTTAGCTATACAGGGTTGAGGTTGATTCCAAAAATATATATACTTTGAGTTGTGATCTAGCCTGAGACGTGTATACACTGGGTCGTGGATTGATTCAAGATAATATATATCGATTTATTTCTGTACATCTAATTGTAGACAACTAGTTGTAGGTGACTAACGAGGACAGCTGACTTAATAAACTTAAAACATTAAAACGTATTAAAAATGATGTAAATATATTTTGAACATACTTTAATATATATGTACATATTTGTTATAGGTTCGTGAATCGACCAGTGGCTAAGTCTTACTTCCCGACGAAGTAAAAATCTGTGAAAGTGAGTTATAGTCCCACTTTTAAAATATAATATTTTGGGATGAGAATACATGCAGTTTTATAAATGTTTTACGAAATAGACACAAGTAATTGAAACTACATTATATGGGTGAATGATCGAAGTCGAATATGCCCCTTTTGCTTGGTAACCTAAGAATTAGTAAACCGATCTACTAATTGATGCGAATCCTAAAGATAGATCTATTGGGTCTAACGAACCCCATCCAAAGTACCGGATGCTTTAGTACTTCGAATTCATTTTTATCATGTCCGAAGGATTTCCCAGAATGATAGGGGATATTCTTATTTGCATCTTGTTAATGTCGGTAACCAGGTGTTTACCATATGAATGAATTTTATCTCTATGTATGGGATGTATATTGAAATATGAAATCTTGTGGTCTATTATTATGATTTGATAATATATAGGTTAAACCTATAACTCACCAACATTTTTGTTGACGTTTTAAGCATGTTTATTCTCAGGTGATTATTAAGAGCTTCCGCTGTTGCATACTAAAATAAGGACAAGATTTGGAGTCCATGCTTGTATGATATTATGTAAAAACTGCATTCAAGAAACTTATTTTTGATGTAATATATTCTTATTGTAAACAATTATGTAATGGTCGTGTGTAAACGGTATATTTTAGATTATCATTATTTGATAATCTACGTAATGCTTTTTAAACCTTTATCGATAAAATAAAGGTTATGGTTGTTTTAAAAATGAATGCAGTCTTTGAAAAACGTCTCATATAGAGGTCAAAACCTCGCGACAAAATCAATTAATATGGAACGTTTATAATCAATATGAACGGGACATTTCAGTTGGTATCCGAGCGTTGGTCTTAGAGAACCAGAAATTTGCATTAGTGTGTCTTACCGAGTTTGTTAGGATGCATTAGTGAGTCTGGACTTCGACCGTGTTTTTCTTCAAAAACGATTGCTTAACATTTTTTTGTTGGAAACTATATATTATTAACATGTAAATATTATGTGATATATTAATCTCTTAATGTGTTTGATATTGTGTGATAGATGTCTACCTCTAGTACAAATCCCATTGATTCACCTAATAATAATGAAGAGTCGAATATATTTTAGGAAGATTCACAAATTTCCGAAGAAGAACCGGAAGAGGAGGAACCGGAAGAAGAGGAACCAGAAGAGGAGGAATCGGAAGAGGGGGAACCAGAAGAAGAAGAGGTTCCGGAGGAAGAAATATGGATACCTATAGTAAATCGATTAAATAAAAGAAAATCCTCAACCAACGGACCAAAGTTAATAATGGTCAATGGTGTTTCTACCGAGGAAGCAAAATATTGGGAAGATTACCAATTTTCTGATGAATCGAATCCCGATGAGGATTCCGATGATGTTATAGAAATTACCTCGACCCAATTTAATAAAGCGAAAGAAAATAATAAGGGAAAAGGTATAAAAATAGAGAAACCCGATTCCAACCCCGATGAACTTTATATGTATCGATAACATCCGTATTTCCTAAAATGTAACAATGACCCGGGAACCTATAAACCACCAGGTTTTTCTAAACCATTATGGAAAACGACGGCTCGTATTAGAGGAACACCATATATTCCTAGAAAATTAGGAAAACGAACCAAGTTCGAAGAAGAAGAAACCAGTGATTCATATTAGAGGGTTGTAATCATGTTGTGTATTATATGTATTGTAGTGTGCTTGTACTTTTATGTTCTATGTAAAAATTGCTTGTATTGTTTGTTAATTATCTTTTACGAATCTAATCCTTGTCTATTTTACAGTATAAAAACAAAATGGACGTTAAGGGTAGACAACCGAATATTTTAGAAGACCTACCAGAGGATTTGATTGAGGAAATCTTGTCTAGAGCCGGTCAGAATTCATCAGCACATTTAGAACAGGTTTGTTTATTTAAATTGGACTTCGTTTGGGTTGCCAAATGTCGTATGAAAGATATCAGATAACTGATAAATACCCGTGTGATGCACAGTGTGGGAATTAAACCCAATTAAATAACTATAATGCTGCTTCTCTCCTCACTTTCCAGACTTTTCCACAAACACACACTAAACACCTCGTTCTTCACCTACATCAAAACCTAATTTCTAATCCTTGTTTTAGAGCTCGAATCATTTACATTATCTTGTTCCTTGTATTTTACTGATTCTATCAAGGTAAGAATCAAAAGTTTTCATGCTTTAATCTTCAAGAAAATGGGATTTTTGTGTTAGTTTTTATAAAGTGTGTATTTTGGGTCAAAGTGGTTAGATTTGATGTTGTTTGAGTCCAAATCTTGTGGGTTTATGTTTCTTAATGTTTAGTGTCTTCAATTTGATGAGTTTTGAGGTTAAAAACGAGCTCTAGATCGAGAATTGGTGAGTTTGGTGAGAAACCCGTCACTTTGGTAGCTGCTGCTGCAGATGAACTACCATCGGCCGATGGTCTCTGACCACCGACAGATGGTGTGTGACGATCGGTCGATGGACTAGATGATCGACAGATGGTGGAAGTCCTTCGACCTACGGTTGTAATTTTAACGATCGGCCGATAATGTGGTCGATCGGCCGATGGTGTAGTGACGATCGACCGATGGTCTATGCAGTAGAAATTTTTACTAAGTGTTGATTTTTAGCCGTTATGCTACCCGTTTTTATTTTGATGATTTTGATGTAAATTTTGAAAGTGCACAAGTGTTAAACAGAAAATTTTTAGCGGATACTTTTTCTGACAAAAATTTATATATTGTGTTATTTGATGTTAATGGACAATAACTAACTTGGTTTGCCTTATATTCAGGTGAAAAAGATAAGGAAGCCGCTCGGTAGTAGATTATCTGAGCTGGTTACTGATAATTGGTGAGTGGGACTAACTGGAGAATATAGCATATAGAAGTATGTTATATTAAGATTACTATGCTTGTTAGATATACTTATTGTTGTGGTTAGTTAGTTCCTTGTGATAACTGCATGTTAGTTGATGCTTGTCTGCTGGAGCCCAGTGCGTCCCTATTGTGTGGTAGCCTTGATAGGAGAGATCAACCTGCGGGTTGGGTTCCTCTGTGGTAGCCTAGACAGCCGTGGTGTATATATATGTGAATGACGCGTCCATCGCGTGTGGATTATGTATATACATACGGTGGTGGAGGAACTTCTAGTAAGCCCCAGTCCGATCAGCTGGTGGTTAATGATTTGGTCGAGCCGCCAGAGTCTCTGTAGACGGCACTTGGTTGATGTTTGTGTGTTAGACTATTGTGACATGATTAGTATAACACTTATGTATGCTATGGCCTGTAGTTAGTCGTACTCACTTAGCTTCGTGCTAATTCCCCTCCATCTCCTCCCTGCAGGTTGATAGCTTTTGTAGATAGTACTTTTTGGGAGAAGACGGGCATAGTGATGTTATGTTTGACAGGATTAACTCTGATGTGATCTTTTATAGTTTAAACTGTGTACTTTTGAAAAAGATTGTAACTACATCTTCTCCGTATAAACATGTATTTTGTAATGACACGTGACACTAGTTGTCTTAGCAATAGTTAATGTTTATTTTGTAATTAATAAATAAATGCTTCCGCCACGTATTTAAAAAAAAATAGCGGTGTCACAAGTTGGTATCAGAGCTGAGTTTGGCAGCATGTGCATTGTGATCTACATGTCATGTTCCCAAACTTAGAAGAGTCATGTCAAACATAACATGCTGGGAATGGGTTAAGTGAGTACTAGAACAGGTTATGTGTTAGTTGTTAGTACTAACAAAATTTATACTAAGCTTTGGTGTGAGTGTTGTGGTAGTGCAGCAATGACAGATAACGAAGCTAACGCTACTGGCCCTGCTGCCCCTGGAACTGGTACATTCAGAGCCCCTAACGAAGATGGACATGTGTTTTCAGAAGAAGAAACTTCTCAAGAAGTAAGAGAACTTCAAAGTCGGTTACTAGAAGCTCAGGAGAAAATTAAGGAATTGAAACAAGAACGGGCGCAATGGAACCTTAATACCACTGCGTTAAACACAACCTTTCCTCCTAACCTTTATAATCAAGCCGGTGGAAGTTCCCAATCACAGTTTCCACAAAATACCTATCAAAACTATCAAATGCCATTTCCGTTTAACCAAACTTTTCCTAATCAAATGATGTACCCATTTCAAGTCCCTGAGACAAGAAGGAAGTGTACCTATAAACAGTTTATGGACTGCAAACCTCCTGAGTAAAGCGGACACACAAACCCTACGATGACCCTCAATTGGCTAAGAGAAGTGGAGAGGGCGTTAGAAGCATGTTTTTGTGAGCCAGAATCCATGGTGTTATTTGCTAGTAGGCTTCTCAAAGGTGAAGCAATGGAATGGTGGGACTCTATCACTGCATATTTACCTAAAGAACAGATCAGTCAAATTACCTGGGAACAATTTGCTGCTAAAGTTCATGAGCAGTATTGTTCTGAGTATGAGATGGAAAGATTGAAAACCGAGTTTCTGAGTATGAAGATGACAAAAAGTATGAAGATTGATGAGGTTTTCAGAGATTTCACATCTAAGCTAAGGCTCGTTCAACAGTGGGTACCAACTGAGAAAGATAAGATTCAGCATTTTATGCGGGTGATTAAGCCGGAGTACAGAACCGTTGCGAGATTTGCAACAACCTTGGCGCAGGCTCATGAGATGGCTAAAGTTACAGAAGGTGATATAATGGCAGCAAAAAGAGAAAGTTCGAGAAGTGGATCTTTTGGGGGTAAATCAGAAGGTCAATCGGGTGGTCAGTCTGTTCAACAATCAAGTAAGCAATCAGGATTTCGTGGTAAGAAGTCAGGTGGGTTTAAACAGAAAAGTAAGTCTGGTATGAGTGGATCGGGTTCTAGTCAGTCTGGGTGGTGTAATGTTTGCAAGTCGACCCATGTCTGTCCGTGTTCTCCAATGACCAGAAGGTGTTTGAAATGTGGAGTGTTAGGTCATGAATCAACAGCTTGTTCTTTTAAGTCTAATGTTTGTTGGAGTTGCCATCAAGAGGGGCATAGATCAGTAAATTGTCCATCTGCGTCAAGATCCGGTTCTGGGGCAGGGTCAGGGGCAAGGTCAGTTACTTCCGGGAGATCTTCTACTTCTACTGCCGGGCAGAAGAGAAAGAATCCTCCAACAGCAGAGGCAAGGGCATTTCAGATGACGGTAGATGCTGCAACCGCTACCGATGATGTCATTACAGGTATGTTCTTGGTTAATTCCTTGCCAGCTCGTGTGTTGTTTGATTCAGGAGCGAATCGTTCTTTTATGTCCTTAGACTTCTGTGATAAGCTAAAGTTGCCTGTTAGGATGTTAGATGAGCCTTTGGGAGTAGAAGTAGCTGATTGTAAAATGGTCCCATGCACATCATCTGTGTCTGGAATTGCCATCGAAATAGACGGCCATTCCTTTCCTTTAACCTGTTTGTTGATGCCTATACCTAGCTTTGATGTAGTCATAGGCATGAATTGGTTAAGAGCTAATAGGGCTAATATTAAGTGTGATAAGAAGATGATTTCTTTCCGTTTGGCCGACGGATCCCGAGTGATAGCTAGGGGAGAGCGCAGTGGACTTAACTTCCCTATGGTTTCCTTAATGAAAGTTCGGAAGGCAATATCGAAAGGGTGTGATTCATTCTTAGCCTACGTGATTGATGTTAAGAAATAGAAGAAGCAGGTGACAGATATTCCCGTTGTGTCAGAATTTCCAGAAGTGTTTCCAGATGATTTACCAGGGTTACCTCCAGTACGTGAAGTAGAGTATAAAATTGATTTGGTTCCCTGTGCTACGCCAGTTGCAAAAGCTCCTTACAGATTAGCTCCATCAGAAATCCGAGAAATGATGTCTCAGATTCAGGAACTGTTAGATAAGGGGTTTATCCGACCAAGCTCTTCACCGTGGGGTACTCCTGTTTTGTTTGTGAAAAAGAAAGATGGGTCTCTTCGTATGTGTATAGATTACCGCGACTTAAATAAGAGAACAATCAAGAATAAGTATTCGTTACCAAGAATAGATGACTTATTTGATCAGTTACAGGGTGCTTCCTACTTCTCAAAGATTGATTTACGTTCAAGGTATCATCAGGTACGTGTTGCAGAGAGTGATATACCGAAAACAGCGTTCAGAACTAGATATGGTCATTACGAATTTTTAGTTATGCCATTTGGGTTAACAAACGCGCCAGCAGTGTTTATGGATCTCATGAACAGGGTGTGTCGTCAGTATCTTGACAAGTTTGTGATTGTCTTCATAGATGATATCTTGATATATTCGAAAACCGAGAAAGATCATGATACGCATCTGAGGCTGGTGTTAGAGCTTCTGAAACAGGAACAGTTGTACGCTAAATTTTCCAAATGTGAATTTTGGTTGCGGGAAGTATAGTTTCTGGGTCATGTCATTTGTGAACAGGGTATTAAAGTAGATCAGTCTAAGATAGAGGCTGTAATTTCACCGAAAACGCCGACAGAAATAAAGAGTTTTCTGGGTTTAGCAGGTTATTACCGCCGATTTATCAAAGACTTTTCTAAAATAGCAGGTCCATTAAATAAGTTAACCAGAAAAGATGTAGCCTTTCGATGGACTGATGAACAAGAAAAGGCTTTTCAGACTCTTAAACAGTTGTTATGTCAAGCGCCAGTTTTAGCTTTACCAGAGGGAACAGAAGATTTTGTGGTTTATTGTGATGCGTCACGTGCAGGTCTGGGTTGTTTTTTGATGCAAAGAAATAAAGTCATAGCGTATGCTTCACGACAGTTGAAAAATCATGAACGAAACTACCCTACTCATGATTTAGAGTTAACTGCAGTTGTGTTTGCTTTGATGCTTTGGAGACACTATTTTTATGGTACACATTGTGAAATCTATACAGATCATAAAAGCCTTCAGTATATCTTTTCGTAGAAAGAATTAAATATGCATCAACATCGATGTATAGAATTGATTAAAGACTACGATTGTGAGATTAAGTACCATCCGGGTAAAGCAAATGTGGTCGCAGATGCTCTGAGTCGCAAGAAAACAGTTGAAAACGTTAGATTTATAAGAATTGAGATAGTTTCAGACTTGATCGATCAATTGAAAACAGTTCAGTTAGTAGCATTGAATGATGAAAATCTAAAGACTGAGCTCATGACTAAAAGAAAATTTGACCTATGCAATGATTCTAGAGGATTAAAGACCTATAATGACCGTATTTGGGTGCCTTTGCTTGGAGATTTGAGGGATTTAATCCTTACTGAAGCGCATAAATCGAGATTGACAGTGCATCCGGGTAGTACAAAGATGTACAGAGATTTGAAAACATTGTATTGGTGGCCGACAATGAAGACAGATGTTGCAGGTTTCGTCGAAAAGTGTCATATATGTGTGCAAGTTAAGGCAGAATATCAGAAACCATATAGATCTCTATGACAGTTAGAAATTCCTCAATGGAAATGGGATCATATAACGATGGATTTTGTAACTAAGTTACCCCGAACCCAGAAAGGTCACGACATGATCTGGGTGATAGTGGATCGCCTGAAAAAGAGTGCTCATTTTTTAGCTACTCGTGAAACAGCTTCGTTAAGTGATTTGGCAGAATTGTACTTGAAAGAGATCGTTAGTCGACATGGGATACCGTTGTCAATAGTTTCCGATAGAGATACTAGGTTTGTATCGAACTTCTGGAACAGTTTACAACAGAATTTGGGTACACATGTGAATCTAAGTACAGCATATCATCCACAGACAGACGGTCAGAGTGAACGGACGATTCAGACATTAGAAGACATGTTGAGAGCGTGTGTCTTAGAATATTGTGGTTCTTGGGATTCACATCTTCCATTGATAGAGTTTGCTTACAACAATTCATATCATTCGAGTATTGGAATGCCACAGTATGAAATGTTGTATGGTCGAAAATGCAGAACTCCGACATGTTGGTTAGAAGCAGGTGAGAAACAATTTGAAGGTCCCGAAATTGTTCAGATAACCGCAGAAAAGGTTGAAATTGCACGAGAGAAGTTAAAAGCAGCCAGAGACCGGAAAAAGATGTATGCTGATCCGCGCAGATGTCCGGTAACATTTAATGTAGGTGATCGGGTATACCTAAAAGTTTTGCCATGGAAAGGGGTGATCAGATTCGGTAAACGTGGTAAATTAGCGCCGAGATTTATTGAGCCATTTCCAATCTTAGAAATTCTGAATGATCAAACTATTGTTTTAGATCTTCCATCAGAGTTAGCAGGAATTCACAACACGTTCAACGTGTGCTATCTGAAAAAGTGCAAAGTAGACGATGAAAGTCAGATTCTTCCATTGAAAGATTTGAAAGTCGACTTGACTAAGAAACTAGTAGAAGAGCTGGTTAGAATAGTGGACAAGAAAGTCACAAAGTTAAGAAAGAAACAGATTCCAATGGTGTTAGTGGAATGGCGGCACAGTTTAGGTTCTAACTTGACGTGGGAAACCGAGGAGTTAATGAGGGTGCGCTATCCCCAGTTGTTTGACCTTGACCAGATTCCGAGGACGGAATCTTCTTAAGGGGGTAGATTTGTAACATCCTCAATCGGGTCTAGATGTAAGATTACTAAAGTGCCCTTAAGTTAGTATTGTGTTATTATATGCTTTTGTTTTTATTTAATATTTATTATTAAATAATAATGTGGTTAGGATCAGTTTGTGACAAGGGTCACAGAACAGGTTTGTTTATTTAAATTGGACTTCGTTTGGGTTGCCAAATGTCGTACGAAAGATATCAGATAACTGATAAATACTCGTGTGATGCACAGTGTGGGAATTAAACCCAATTAAATAACTATAATGCTGCTTCTCTCCTCACTTTCCAGACTTTTCCACAAACACACACTAAACACCTAGTTCTTCACCTACATCAAACCCTAATTTCTAATCCTTGTTTTAGAGCTCGAATCATTTACATTATCTTGTTCCTTGTATTTTACTGATTCTATCAAGGTAAGAATCATAAGTTTTCATACTTTAATCTTCAATAAAATGGGGTTTTTGTGTTAGTTTTTATAAAGTGTGTATTTTGGGTCAAAGTGGTTAGATTTGATGTTGTTTGAGTCCAAATCTTGTGGGTTTATGTTTCTTAATGTTTAGTGTCTTCGATTTGGTGAGTTTTGAGGTTAAGAACGAGCTCTAGATCGAGAATTGGTGAGTTTGGTGAGAAACCCGTCACTTTGGTAGCTGCTGCTGCAGATGAACTACCATCGGCCGATGGTCTCTGACCACCGACCGATGGTGTGTGGCGATCGGTCGATGGACTAGACGATCGACCGATGGTGGAAGTTCTTCGACCTACGGTTGTAATTTTAACGATCGGCCGATAGTGTGGTCGATCGGCCGATGCTGTAGTGACGATCGGCCGATAGTCTCTGACGATCGACCGATGGTCTATGCAGTAGAAATTTTTACTAAGTGCTGATTTTTAGCCGTTATGCTGCCCGTTTTTATTTTGATGTAAATTTTAAAAGTGCACTAGTGTTAAACAGAAAATTTTTAGCGGATACTTTTTCTGACAAAAATTTATATATTGTGTTATTTGATATTAATGGACAATAACTAACTTGGTTTGCCTTATATTCAGGTGAAAAAGATAAGGAAGCCGCTCAGTAGTAGATTATCTGAGCTGGTCACTGATAATTGGTGAGTGGGACTAACTGGAGAATATAGTATATAGAAGCATGTTATATTATGATTGTCTTGCTTGTTAGATATACTTATTGTTGTGGTTAGTTAGTTCCTTGTGATGACTGCATGTTAGTTGATGCTTGTCTGCTGGAGCCCGGTGCGTCCCTATTGTGTGGTAGCCTTGGTAGGAGAGATCAACCTGCGGGTTGGGTTCCTCTGTGGTAGCCTAGACAGCCGTGGTGTATATATATGTGAATGATGCATCCGTCGCGTGTGGATTATGTATATACATATGGTGGTGGAGGAACTTCTGGTAAGCCCCAATCCGATCAGCTGGTGGTTAATGGTTTGACCGAGCCGCCAGAGTCTCTGTAGACGGCACTTGGGTGATGTTTGTGTGTTAGACTATTGTGACATGATTAGTATAACACTTATGTATGCTATGGCCTATAGTTAGTCGTACTCACTTAGCTTCGTGCTAATTCCCCTCCATCTCCTCCCTGCAGGTTGATAGCTTTTGTAGATAGTGCTTTTTGGCAGAAGACGGGCATAGTGATGTTATGTTTGACAGGATTAACTCTGATGTGATCTTTTATAGTTTAAACCTTGTACTTTTGAAAAAGATTGTAACTACATCTTCTCCGTATAAACATGTATTTTGTAATGACACGTGACACTAGTTGTCTTAGCAATAGTTAATGTTTATTTTGTAATTAATAAATAAATGCTTCCGCCACGTATTTAAAAAAAAATAGCGGTGTCACAAGTTGGTATCAGAGCTGAGTTTGGCAGCATGTGCATTGTGATCTACATGTCATGTTTCCAAACTTAGAAGAGTCATGTCAAACATAACATGCTGGGAATGGGTTAAGTGAGTACTAGAACAGGTTATGTGTTAGTTATTAGTACTAACAGAATTTATACTAAGCTTTGGTGTGAGTGTTGTGGTAGTGCAGCAATGACAGATAATGAAGCTAACGCTACTGGCCCTGCTGCCCCTGGAACTGGTACATTCAGAGCCCCTGACGAAGATGGACATGTGTCTTCAGAAGAAGAAACTTCTCAAGAAGTAAGAGAACTTCAAAGTCGGTTACTAGAAGCTCAGGAGAAAATTAAGGAATTGGAACAAGAACGAGCGCAATGGAACCTTAATACCACTGCGTTAAACAAAACCTTTCCTCCTAACCTTTATAATTAAGCCGGTGGAAGTTCCCAATCACAGTTTCCACAAAATACCTATCAAAACTATCAAATGCCATTTCCGTTTAACCAAACTTTTCCTAATCAAATGATGTACCCATTTCAAGTCCCTGAGACAAGAAGGAAGTGTACCTATAAACAGTTTATGGACTGCAAACCTCCTGAGTACAGCGGACACACAAACCCTACGATGACCCTCAATTGGCTAAGAGAAGTGGAGAGGGCGTTAGAAGCATGTTTTTGTGAGCCAGAATCCATGGTGTTATTTGCTAGTAGGCTTCTCAAAGGTGAAGCAATGGAATGGTGGGACTCTATCACTGCATATTTACCTAAAGAACAGATCAGTCAAATTACCTCGGAACAATTTGCTGCTAAAGTCCGTGAGCAGTATTGTTCTGAGTATGAGATGGAAAGATTGAAAACCGAGTTTCTGAGTATGAAGATGATAGAAAGTATGACGATTGATGAGGTTTTCAGAGATTTCACATCTAAGCTAAGGTTCGTTCAACAGTGGGTACCAACTGAGAAAGATAAGATTCAGCATTTTATGCGGGTGATTAAGCCGGAGTACAAAACCGTTGCGAGATTTGAAACAACCTTGGCGCAGGCTCATGAGATGGCTAAAGTTACATAAGGTGATATAATGGCAGCAAAAAGAGAAAGTTCGAGAAGTGGATCTTTTGGGGGTAAATCAGAAGGTCAATCGGGTGGTCAGTCTGTTCAACAATCAAGTAAGCAATCAGGATTTCGTGGGAAGAAGTCAGGTGGGTTTAAACAGAAAAGTAAGTCTGGTATGAGTGGATCGGGTTCTAGTCAGTCTGGGTGGTGTAATGTTTGCAAGTCGACCCATGTCAGTCCGTGTTCTCCAATGACCAGAAGGTGTTTGAAATGTGGAGTGTTAGGTCATGAATCAACAGCTTGTTCTTTTAAGTCTAATGTTTGTTGGAGTTGCCATCAAGAGGGGCATAGATCAGTAAATTGTCCATCTGCGTCAAGATCCGGTTCTGGGGCAGGGTCAGGGGCGAGGTCAGTTACTTCCGGGGGATCTTCTACTTCTACTGCCGGGCAGAAGAGAAAGAATCCTCCAACAGCAGAGGCAAGGGCATTTCAGATGACGGTAGACGCTGCAACCGCTACCGATGACGTCATTACCGGTATGTTCTTGGTTAATTCCTTGCCAGCTCGTGTGTTGTTTGATTCAGGAGCGAATCGTTCTTTTATGTCCTTAGACTTCTGTGATAAGTTGAAGTTGCCTGTTAGGATGTTAGATGAGCCTTTAGGAGTAGAAGTATCTGATGGTAAAATGGTCCCATGCACATCATCTGTGTCTGGAATTACCATCGAAATAGATGGCCATTCCTTTCCTTTAACCTGTTTGTTGATGCCTATACCTAGCTTTGATGTAGTCATAGGCATGAATTGGTTAAGAGCTAATAGGGCTAATATTAAGTGTGATAAGAAGATGATTTCTTTTCGTTTGGCCGACGGATCCCGAGTGATAGATAGGGGAGTGCATAGTGGACTTAACTTCCCTATGGTTTCCTTAATGAAAGTTCAGAAGGCACTATCGAAAGGGTGTGATTCATTCTTAGCCTACGTGATTGATGTTAAGAAAGAGAAGAAGCAGGTGACCGATATTCCCGTTGTGTCAGAATTTCCAGAAGTATTTCCAGATGATTTACCAGGGTTACCTCCAGTACGTGAAGTAGAGTATAAAATTGATTTGGTTTCCGGTGCTACGCCAGTTGCAAAAGCTCCTTACATATTAGCTCCGTCAGAAATCCGAGAAATGATGTCTCAGATTCAGGAACTGTTAGATAAGGGGTTTATCCGACCAAGTTCTTCACCGTGGAGTGCTCCTGTTTTGTTTGTGAAAAAGAAAGATGGGTCTCTTCGTATGTGTATAGATTACCGCGACTTAAATAAGAGAACAATCAAGAATAAGTATCTGTTACCAAGAATAGATGACTTATTTGATCAGTTACAGGGTGCTTCCTACTTCTCAAAGATTGATTTACGTTCAGGGTATCATCAGGTACGTGTTCCAGAGAGTGATATACCGAAAACAGCGTTCAGAACTAGATATGGTCATTATGAATTTTTAGTTATGCCATTTGGGTTAACAAACGCGCCAGCAGTGTTTATGGATCTCATGAACAGGGTGTGTCGTCAGTATCTTGACAAGTTTGTGATTGTCTTCATAGATGATATCTTGATATATTCGAAAACCGAGAAAGATCATGATACGCATCTGAGGTTGGTGTTAGAGCTTCTGAAACAGGAACAGTTGTACGCTAAATTCTCCAAATGTGAATTTTGGTTGCGGGAAGTACAGTTTCTGGGCCATGTGATTTGTGAACAGGGTATTAAAGTAGATCAGTCTAAGATAGAGGATGTAATTTCACCGAAAACGCCAACAGAAATAAAGAGTTTTTTGGGTTTAGCAGGTTATTACCGCCGATTTATCAAAGACTTTTCTAAAATAGCAGGTCCATTAAATAAGTTAACCAAAAAAGATGTAGCCTTTCGATGGACTGATGAACAAGAAAAGGCTTTTCAGACTCTCAAACAGTTGTTATGTCAAGCGCCGGTTTTAGCTTTACCAGAGGGAACAGAAGATTTTGTGGTTTATTGTGATGCGTCACGTGCAGGTTTGGGTTGTGTTTTGATGCAAAGAAATAAAGTCATAGCGTATGCTTCACGACAGTTGAAAAATCATGAACGAAACTACCCTACTCATGATTTAGAGTTAACTGCAGTTGTGTTTGCTTTGATGCTTTGGAGACACTATTTGTATGGTACACATTATGAAATCTATACAGATCATAAGAGCCTTCAGTATATCTTTTCGTAGAAAGAATTAAATATGCGTCAACGTCGATGTTTAGAATTGATTAAAGACTACGATTGTGAGATTAAGTACCATCCGGGTAAAGCAAATGTGGTCGCAGATGCTCTGAGTAGCAAGAAAACAGTTGAAAACGTTAGATTTATGAGATTTGAGATAGTTTCAGACTTGATCGATCAATTGAAAACAGTTCAGTTAGTAGCATTGAATGATGAAAATCTAAAGACTGAGCTCATGACTAAAAGAAAATTTGACCTATGCAATGATTCTAGAGGATTAAAGACCTATAATGACCGTATTTGGGTGCCTTTGCTTGGAGATTTGAGGGATTTAATCCTTACTGAAGCGCATAAATCGAGATTGACAGTGCATCTGGGTAGTACAAAGATGTACAGAGATTTGAAAACATTGTATTGGTGGCCGACAATGAAGACAGATGTTGCAGGTTTCGTCGAAAAGTGTCATATATGTGCGCAAGTTAAGGCAGAACATCAGAAACCATATAGATCTCTACGACAGTTAGAAATTCCTCAGTGGAAATGGGATCATATAACGATGGATTTTGTAACTAAGTTACCCCGAACCTAGAAAGGTCACGACATGATCTAGGTGATAGTGGATCGTCTGACAAAGGGTGCTCATTTTTTAGCTACTCGTGAAACAGCTTCGTTAAGTGATTTGGCAGAATTGTACTTGAAAGAGATCGTTAGTCGACATGGTATATCGTTGTCAATAGTTTCCGATAGAGATACTAGGTTTGTATCGAACTTCTGGAACAGTTTACAACAGAATTTGGGTACACGTGTGAATCTAAGTACAACATATCATCCACAGACAGACGGGCAGAGTGAATGGACGATTCAGACATTAGAAGACATGTTGAGAGCGTGTGTCTTAGAATATGGTGGTTCTTGGGATTCACATCTTCCATTGATAGAGTTTGCTTACAACAATTCATATCATTCGAGTATCGGAATTGTAGTGACCCGAACTTTTCCATGTTTATATATATTAATTGAGATTGATATTTACATGATTAAATGTTTTCAACATGTTAAGCAATCAAACTTGTTAAGACTTGATTAATTGAAATATGTTTCATATAGACAATTGACCACCCAAGTTGACCGGTGATTCACGAACGTTAAAACTTGTAAAAACTATATGATGACATATATATGGATATATATATATATATATATATATATATATATATATATATATATATATATATATATATATATATATATATATATATATATATATATATATATATATATATAGTTAACATGATACTATGATAAGTAAACATATCATTAAGTATATTAACAATGAACTACATATGTAAAAACAAGACTACTAACTTAATGATTTTTAAACGAGACATATATGTAACGATTATCGTTGTAAAGACATTTAATGTATATATATCATATTAAGAGATATTCATACATGATAATATCATGATAATATAACAATTTAAAATCTCATTTGATATTATAAACATTGGGTTAACAACATTTAACAAGTTCGTTAACCTAAAGGTTTCAAAACAACACTTACATGTAACGACTAACGATGACTTAACGACTCCGTTAAAATGTATATACATGTAGTGTTTTAATATGTATTTATACACTTTTTAAAGACTTCAATACACTTATCAAAATACTTCTACTTAACAAAAATGCTTACAATTACATCCTCGTTCAGTTTCATCAACAATTCTACTCGTATGCACCCGTATTCGTACTCGTACAATACACAGCTTTTAGATGTATGTACTATTGGTATATACACTCCAATGATCAGCTCTTAGCAGACAAAGTGAGTCACCTAACATATGTGGGAACCATCATTTGGCAACTAGCATGAAATATCTCATAAAATTACAAAAATATGAGTAATCATTCATGACTTATTTACATGAAAACAAAATTACATATCCTTTATATCTAATACATACACCAACGACCAAAAACACCTACAAACACTTTCATTCTTCAATTTTCTTCATCTAATTGATCTCTCTCAAGTCCTATCTTCAAGTTATAAGTGTTCTTCATAAATTCTACAAGTTCTAGTTACATAAAATCAAGAATACTTTCAAGTTTGCTAGCTCACTTCCAATCTTGTAAGGTGATCATCCAACCTCAAGAAATCTTTGTTTCTTACAGTAGGTTATCATTCTAATACAAGGTAATAATCATATTCAAACTTTGGTTCAATTTCTATAACTATAACAATCTTATTTCAAGTGATGATCTTACTTGAACTTGTTTTCGTGTCATGATTCTGCTTCAAGAACTTCGAGCCATCCAAGGATCCGTTGAAGCTAGATCCATTTTTCACTTTTCCAGTAGGTTTATCCAAGGAACTTAAGGTAGTAATGATATTCATAACATCATTCAATTTATACATATAAAGCTATCTTATTCGAAGGTTTAAACTTGTAATCACTAGAACATAGTTTAGTTAATTCTAAACTTTTTCGCAAACAAAAGTTAATCCTTCTAACTTGACTTTTAAAATCAACTAAACACATGTTCTATATCTATATGATATGCTAACTTAATGATTTAAAACCTGAAAACACGAAAAACACCGTAAAACCGGATTTACGCCGTCGTAGTAACACCGCGGGCTGTTTTGGGTTAGTTAATTAAAAACTATGATAAACTTTGATTTAAAAGTTTTTATTCTGGGAAAATGATTTTTATTATGAACATGAAACTATATCCAAAAATTATGGTTAAACTCAAAGTGGAAGTATGTTTTCTAAAATGGTCATCTAGACGTCGTTCTTTCGACTGAAATGACTATCTTTACAAAAATGACTTGTAACTTATTTTTCCAACTATAAACCTATACTTTTTCTGTTTAGATTCATAAAATAGAGTTCAATATGAAACCATAGCAATTTGATTCACTCTAAACGGATTTAAAATGAAGAAGTTATGGGTAAAACAAGATTGGATAATTTTTCTCATTTTAGCTACGTGAAAATTGGTAACAAATCTATTCCAACCATAACTTAATCAACTTGTATTGTATATTATGTAATCTTGAGATACCATAGACACGTATACAATGTTTTGACCTATCATGTCGACACATCTATATATATTTCGGAGCAACCATAGACACTCTATATGTGAATGTTGGAGTTAGCTATACAGGATTGAGGTTGATTCCAAAATATATATAGTTTGAGTTGTGATCAATACTGAGATACGTATACACTGGGTCGTGGATTGATTCAAGATAATATTTATCGATTTATTTCTGTACATCTAACTGTGGACAACTAGTTGTTGGTTACTAACGAGGACAGCTGACTCAATAAACTTAAAACATCAAAATATATTAAAAGTGTTGTAAATATATTTTGAACATACTTTGATATATATGTATATATTGTTATAGGTTCGTGAATCAACCAGTGGCCAAGTCTTACTTCCCGACGAAGTAAAAATCTGTGAAAGTGAGTTATAGTCCCACTTTTAAAATCTAATATTTTTGGGATGAGAATACATGCAGGTTTTATAAATGATTTACAAAATAGACACAAGTACGTGAAACTACATTCTATGGTTGAATTATCAAAATCGAATATGCCCCTTTTTATTAAGTCTGGTAATCTAAGAATTAGGGAACAGACACCCTAATTGACGCGAATTCTAAAGATAGATCTATTGGGTCTAACAAATCCCATCCAAAGTACCGGATGCTTTAGTACTTCGAAATTTATATCATATCCGAAGGGTGTCCCAGAATGATGGGAATATTCTTATATATGCATCTTGTTAATGTCGATTACCAGGTGTTCACCATATGAATAATTTTTATCTCTATGTATGGGATGTATATTGAAATATGAAATCTTGTGGTCTATTGTTACGATTTGATATATATAGGTTAAACCTATAACTCACCAACATTTTTGTTGGCGTTTTAAGCATGTTTATTCTCAGGTGATTATTAAGAGCTTCCGCTGTCGCATACTTAAATAAGGACGAGATTTGGAGTCCATGCTTGCATGATATTGTGTAAAAACTGCATTCAAGAAACTTATTTTGTTGTACATATATGTATTGTAAACCATTATGTAATGGTCGTGTGTAAACAGGATATTTTAGATTATCATTATTTGATAATGTACGTAAAGGTTTTTAAACCTTTATTGATGAAATAAAGGTTATGGTTTGTTTTAAAATGAATGCAGTCTTTGAAAAACGTCTCATATAGAGGTCAAAACCTCGCAACGAAATCAATTAATATGGAATGTTTTTAATCAATAAGAACGGGACATTTCAGTTGGTATCCGAGCATTGGTCTTAGAGAACCAGAATTTTACATTAGTGTGTCTTATCGAGTTTGTTAGGATGCATTAGTGAGTCTGGACTTCGACCGTGTTTACTTGAAAAATGATTGCTTAACAAATTTTGTTGGAAACTATATATTTTTAACATGTGAATATTATGTGATATATTAATCTCTTAACACGTTTGATATTATGTGATAGATGTCTACCTCTAGAACAAGTCCCATTGACTCACCTAATAATAATGAAGAGTCAAATGTAAATTGGAATGATTCGTGGACTGATTCACAAGTTCCCGAAGAGGAACCGGAAGAAGTGTCGGAACCGAAAGATGAATCGGAACCGGAAGAAGAATCGGAACCGGATGAAGAAATAGAACCGGTGGGGGAAATAATAAAACGGTTAAGTAAAAGAAAATCCTCAACCAACCGACCAAGGTTAATTATGGTCAATGGTGTTTCCGCCAAGGAAGCAAAATATTGGGAGGATTACCAATTCTCCGATGAATCGGATTCCGAAGAGAATTCCGATGATGTTATAGAAATTACCCCAACTGAATTTAAAAAGGCAAAAGAAAATAATAAGGGAAAGGGCATAAAAATAGAGAAATCTAATTCCAACCCCGATGAACTTTATATGTATCGTCAACCCCCGAAGTCCTTAAGTTGTAACAATGACCCGGGAACCTCTAAACCACCAGGTTTTTCTAAACCAATGTGGAAAACGACGGCTCGTATTAGGGGAACATCATATATCCCTAGAAAATTGGCAAAACGAACCAAAACCGAAGAAGAAGAAACAAGCGAGTCGGAATAAGATAGTTGTATTCGTGTGGTGTAATATATGTAATATAGTGTGCTTATGCTTTATGATATATGTAAAAATTGCTTGTATTAATAAGTATTTTTTTTTTATGAATCTAACTCTTGTCTATTTTACAGTATAAAAACACAAAATGGATAGACAACCCAATATTTTAAGAGACCTACCCGGAGACATGATTGATGAAATCTTGTCTAGAGTCGGTCAGAATTCTTCGGCACAACTATTTAAGGCGAGATCAGTTTGTAAGACATTCGAAGAACGTTCTAAGAATGCCTTGGTTTATAAAAGGCTTTCGTTCGAAAGATGGGGGATAGCACATTGGGAAATCCATAAGATACGATGTGTTTACTTTGACGCATATATTGCGGGGAACCCAAATGCTATTTTACGCAATGGGTTAAGAAATTATTTTGACTCAATATATCCGAATATTGGACTTCGTGATTTAGAAAAAGCGGCTAACATGCAACATAAAGAAGCATGTTATGCTTACGGATTAGTAATGTTCGCTTCTCACCAAAGTGAGAACAAGAACATCTGGCTACAACTATTAAACAAAACGTTCCCACAAGTGACGGAGTCGGTAATTGGGGTAAGAAATGAGGTTTTTAGATTGTTACGGGACTGTTGGACATTACGTAACCCTCGTCCCTTTGACGACGTTACAACACGCTGTCTTATCAACGGCCATAACGGTTATGTTCCACAAGACCAAGGATGGGAAGTATTCCTAGTAAAACCAGAATGCATGACTTGTTTCTGGACGTATGAATTACGTGTCTTTATTGCCTTTGCTGAACGACTTGTGTACTAGCTAGAATTATCTTCACAACCATCTTGTATCAAATTTATTGTGTGCTATATTTCATGCTATATGTAAAATAAGCGGTATTGTAAGTTTGTAAAATATTGTGTAAAAGTTTGAACGCGAAATATTATTATAATCAGTTTTTCATATAGAATTGTAGTAGTTGAATTGTATATTAGCTACTAAGTATGAACTTAACGGGTAGGTACTACCCGAATTTAAACTTATAAAACGCTAATATGAAGAAAAAACTTTTATAAATGAGTTCATATTATGCTACGAAATACTATTAACTACTCTTAATATTCTGTATGATTAACTTGTTCCATTTGACTATTTTGAAGGAAATGGCACCGACTACTCGACACACCGTGAATATGAATGAAGAGGAATTCCGTACTTTTCTAGCTTCAAACATAGCTGCAGTACAGGCTGCGCTACATACCAACAATAACCTTGGATCTAGCAGTACAGGAAATCGTGTAGGATGCACCTACAAAGAATTCACTGCCTGCAAACCTTTGGAATTTGATGGAACCGAAGGACTGATCGGATTGAAACGGTGGACCGAGAAGGTCGAATCGGTGTTTGCCATAAGTAAGTGTACTGAAGAGGACAAAATGAAGTACGCTACGCATACCTTCATAGGTTCTGCGTTAACATGGTGGAATACCTATCTAGAGCAAGTGGGACAAGACGATGCGTACGCACTACCGTGGTCAGCATTCAAGCACTTGATGAACGAGAAGTACCGTCCCAGAACTGAGGTCAATAAGCTCAAGACAGAACTTAGAGGGTTATGAACCCAAGGATTTGATATTACCACATACGAAAGACGATTTACAGAATTGTGCCTATTGTGTCCGGGAGCATTCGAAGATGAGGAAGAGAAGATCGACGCGTTTGTGAAAGGATTACCGGAAAGAATCCAAGAAGATATAAGTTCACACGAGCCCGCCTCCATACAACAGGCATGTAGAATGGCTCACAAACTAGTGGACCAGATTGAAGAAAGAATTAAAGAACAGACTACTGAAGAGGCCAATGTGAAGCAAGTCAAAAGAAAGTGGGAGGAAAATGGTGATAAGAATCACTAATACAACAATAACAGCAATTACAACAATAATCGCAACAATTATCCCAATAATCGCAACATCAATCGCAACTACAACAAACGGCCCAACAACAACAACAACAACAACAGCAACTACAACAATCATCCCAACAACAATAATAACCGCAACAACAACAACAATCAGAAGCAGCTATGCCAAAGGTGTGAAAAGTATCACTCGGGGTTCTGCACCAAATTTTGCAACAAGTGTAAAAGAAATGGTCATAGCGCGGCGAAGTGTGAGGTCTACGGACCAGGGGTTAATAGAACGAAAGGAACAAATGGTGCCGGAACGAGTAATGGCGGAGCAAGTAGTGTTGGAGCAAGTTATGCCAATGTAGTTTGTTATAAATGTGGAAAATTGGGCCACATTATTAGAAATTGCTCGAACCAGGAGAACACGAATGGACAAGGCCGCGGAAGAGTTTTCAATATTAATACGGCAGAGGCACAGGAAGACCCGGAGCTTGTTACGGGTACGTTTCTTATTGACAATAAATCTGCTTACGTTTTATTTGATTCGGGTGCGGATAGAAGCTATATGAGTAGAGATTTTTGTGCTAAATTAAGTTGTCCATTGACGACTTTGGATAGTAAATTTTTACTCGAATTAGCAAATGGTAAATTAATTTCAGCAGATAATATATGTCAGAATCGAGAAATTAAACTGGTTAGCGAAATATTTAAGATTGATTTGATACCAGTAGAGTTAGGAGTTTTGATATGATAATCGGTATGGACTGGTTGAAAGAAGTGAAAGTAGAGATCGTTTGTTACAAAAATGCAATTCGCATTATACGAGAAAAAGGAAAACCCTTAATGGTGTACGGAGAAAAGGGCAACACGAAGCTACATCTTATTAGTAATTTGAAGGCACAAAAACTAATAAGAAAAGGTTGCTATGCTGTTCTAGCACACGTCGAGAAAGTACAAACTGAAGAAAAGAGCATCAATGATGTTCCCGTCGCAAAAGAATTTCCCGATGTATTTCCGAAAGAATTACCGGGACTACCTCCACATCGATCTGTTGAATTTCAAATAGATCTTGTACCAGGAGCTGCACCAATAGCTCGTGCTCCTTATAGACTCGCACCCAGCGAGATGAAAGAACTGCAAAGCCAACTGCAAGAACTATTAGAACGTGGTTTCATTCGACCAAGCACATCACCATGGGGAGCTCCTGTTTTGTTTGTCAAGAAGAAGGATGGTACATTTAGGTTGTGTATTGACTACAGATAGTTGAACAAACTTACCATCAAAAACCGTTATCCACTGCCGAGAATTGACGACTTATTTGATCAACTACAAGGCTCGTCAGTTTATTCGAAGATCGATTTACGTTCTGGATATCATCAAATGCGAGTAAAGGAGGATGATATTCCAAAAACTACTTTTAGGACGCGTTATGGTCATTACGAGTTTATGGTTATGCCGTTTGGATTGACTAACGCACCAGCTGTGTTCATGGACCTTATGAACCGAGTGTGTGGGCCATATCTTGACAAGTTTGTCATTGTTTTCATCGATGACATACTTATTTACTCAAAGAATGATCAAGAGCACGAAGAACATTTGAGAAAAGTGCTAGAAGTATTGAGGAAAGAAAAACTGTACGCTAAGTTTTCAAAGTGTGCATTTTGGTTGGAAGAAGTTCAATTCCTCGGTCACATAGTGAACAAAGAAGGTATCCAGGTGGACCCGGCAAAGATCGAAATCGTTGAAAAGTGGGACACCCCAAAAACTCCGAAGCATATACGACAATTTTTAGGATTGGCTGGTTACTACAGAAGATTCATCCAAGATTTCTCCAAAATAGCAAAACCCTTGACTGCATTAACGCATAAAGGGAAGAAATTCGAATGGAAGGATGAACAAGAGAAGGCATTTCAATTATTGAAGAAAAAGCTAACTACGTCACCTATATTGTCATTGCCTGAAGGGAATGATGATTTTGTGATTTATTGTGACGCATCAAAGCAAGGTCTCGGTTGTGTATTAATGCAACGATCGAAAGTGATTGCTTATGCGTCTAGACAATTGAAGATTCACGAACAAAATTATACGACGCATGATTTGGAATTAGGCGCGGTTGTTTTTGCATTAAAGACTTGGAGGCACTACTTATATGGGGTCAAAAGTATTATATATACCGACCACAAAAGTCTTCAACACATATTTAATCAGAAACAACTGAATATGAGGCAGCGTAGGTGGATTGAATTGTTGAATGATTACGACTTTGAGATTCGTTACCACCCGGGGAAGGCAAATGTGGTAGCCGATGCCTTGAGCAGGAAGGACAGAGAACCCATTCGAGTAAAATCTATGAATATAATGATTCATAATAACCTTACTACTCAAATAAAAGAGGTGCAACAAGGAGTTTTAAAAGAGGGAAATTTAAAGGATGAAATACCCAAAGGATCGGAGAAGCATCTTAATATTCGGGAAGACGGAACCCGGTATAGGGCTGAAAGGATTTGGGAACCAAAATTTGGAGATATGAGAGAAATGGTACTTAGAGAAGCTCATAAAACCAGATACTCGATACATCCTGGAACGGGGAAGATATACAAGGATCTCAAGAAATATTTTTGGTGGCCGGGTATGAAAGCCGATGTTGCTAAATATGTAGGAGAATGTTTGACGTGTTCTAAGGTCAAAGCTGAGCATCAGAAACCATCAGGTCTACTTCAACAACCCAAAATCCCAGAATGGAAATGGGAAAACATTACCATGGATTTCATCACTAAATTGCCAAGGACTGCAAGTGGTTTTGATACTATTTGGGTAATAGTTGATCGTCTCACCAAATCAGCACACTTCCTACCAATAAGAGAAGATGACAAGATGGAGAAGTTAGCACGACTGTATTTGAAGGAAGTCGTCTCCAGACATGGAATACCAATCTCTATTATCTCTGATAGGGATGGCAG
The DNA here is from genome assembly GCF_046630445.1 of Rutidosis leptorrhynchoides. NCBI lineage: Eukaryota > Viridiplantae > Streptophyta > Magnoliopsida > Asterales > Asteraceae > Rutidosis > Rutidosis leptorrhynchoides. The sequence continues at coordinate 424,434,018 of NC_092334.1, forward strand.
ATTTATTTCAAGATTCTGGCAGACATTACAGCAAGCATTAGGAACTCGTCTAGACATGAGTACTGCCTATCATCCACAAACTGATGGGCAGAGCGAAAGGACGATGCAAACGCTTGAAGACATGCTACGAGCATGTGTTATTGATTTCGGAAACAGTTGGGATCGACATCTACCGTTAGAAGAATTTTCCTACAACAACAGCTACCATTCAAGCATTGAGATGGTGCCATTTGAAGCACTTTATGGTAGAAAGTGCAGGTCTCCGATTTGTTGGAGTGAAGTGGGGGATAGACAGATTACGGGTCCGGAGATTATATAAGAAACTACCGAGAAGATCATCCAAATTCAACAACGGTTGAAAACCGCCCAAAGTCGACAAAAGAGCTACGCTGACATTAAAAGAAAAGATATAGAATTTGAAATTGGAGAGATGGTCATACTTAAAGTTGCACCTTGGAAAGGCGTTGTTCGATTTGGTAAACGAGGGAAATTAAATCCAAGGTATATTGGACCATTCAAGATTATTGATCGTGTCGGACCAGTAGCTTACCGACTTGAGTTACCTCAACAACTCGCGGCTGTACATAACACTTTCCACGTCTCGAATTTGAAGAAATGTTTTGCTAAAGAAGATCTAACTATTCCGTTAGATGAAATCCAAATCAACGAAAAACTTCAATTCATCGAAGAACCCGTCGAAATAATGGATCGTGAGGTTAAAAGACTTAAGCAAAACAAGATACCAATTGTTAAGGTTCGATGGAATGCTTGTAGAGGACCCGAGTTCACCTGGGAGCGTGAAGATCAGATGAAGAAGAAATACCCGCATCTATTTCCAGAAGATTCGTCAACACCTTCAACAGCTTAAAATTTCGGGACGAAATTTATTTAACGGGTAGGTACTGTAGTGACCCGAACTTTTCCATGTTTATATATATTAATTGAGATTGATATTTACATGATTAAATGTTTCCAACATGTTAAGCAATCAAACTTGTTAAGACTTGATTAATTGAAATATGTTTCATATAGACAATTGACCACCCAAGTTGACAGGTGATTCACGAACGTTAAAACTTGTAAAAACTATATGATGACATATATATGGATATATATATATATATAGTTAACATGATACTATGATAAGTAAACATATCATTAAGTATATTAACAATGAACTACATATGTAAAAACAAGACTACTAACTTAATGATTTTTAAACGAGACATATATGTAACGATTATCGTTGTAAAGACATTTAATGTATATATATCATATTAAGAGATATTCATACATGATAATATCATGATAATATAATAATTTAAAATCTCATTTGATATTATAAAAATTGGGTTAACAACATTAAACAAGATCGTTAACCTAAAGGTTTCAAAACAACACTTACATGTAACGACTAACGATGACTTAACGACTCAGTTAAAATGTATATACATGTAGTGTTTTAATATGTATTTATACACTTTTGAAAGACTTCAATACACTTATCAAAATACTTCTACTTAACAAAAATGCTTACAATTACATCCTCGTTCAGTTTCATCAACAATTCTACTCGTATGCACCCGTATTCGTACTCGTACAATACACAGCTTTTAGATGTATGTACTATTGGTATATACACTCCAATGATCAGCTCTTAGCAGCCCATGTGAGTCACCTAACACATGTGGGAACCATCATTTGGCAACTAGCATGAAATATCTCATAAAATTACAAAAATATGAGTAATCATTCATGACTTATTTACATGAAAACAAAATTACATATCCTTTATATCTAATCCATACACCAATGACCAAAAACACCTAAAAACACTTTCATTCTTCAATTTTCTTCATCTAATTGATCTCTCTCAAGTTCTATCTTCAAGTTCTAAGTGTTCTTCATAAATTCTACAAGTTCTAGTTACATAAAATCAAGAATACTTTCAAGTTTGCTAGCTCACTTCCAATCTTTTAAGGTGATCATCCAACCTCAAGAAATCTTTGTTTCTTATAGTAGGTTATCATTCTAATACAAGGTAATAATCATATTCAAACTTTGGTTCAATTTCTATAACTATAACAATCTTATTTCAAGTGATGATCTTACTTGAACTTGTTTTCGTGTCATGATTCTGCTTCAAGAACTTCGAGCCATCCAAGGATCCGTTGAAGCTAGATCCATTTTTCTATTTTCCAGTAGGTTTATCCAAGGAACTTAAGGTAGTAATGATGTTCATAACATCATTCGATTTATACATATAAAGCTATCTTATTCGAAGGTTTAAACTTGTAATCACTAGAACATAGTTTAGTTAATTCTAAACTTGTTCGCAAACAAAAGCTAATCCTTCTAACTTGAATTTTAAAATCAACTAAACACATATTCTATATCTATATGATATGCTAACTTAATGATTTAAAACCTGGAAACACGAAAAACACCGTAAAACTGGATTTACGCCGTCCTGGTAACACCGCGGGCTGTTTTGGGTTAGTTAATTAAAAACTATGATAAACTTTGATTTAAAAGTTGTTATTCTAGGAAAATGATTTTTATTATGAACATGAAACTATATCCAAAAATTATGGTTAAACTCAAAGTGGAAGTATGTTTTCTAAAATGGTCATCTAGACGTCGTTCTTTCGACTGAAATGACTACCTTTACAAAAACGACTTGTAACTTATTTTTACGACTATAAACCTATACTTTTTCTGTTTATATTCATAAAATAGAGTTTAATATGAAACCATAGCAATTTGATTCACTCAAAACAGATTTAAAATGAAGAAGTTATGGGTAAAACAAGATGGGATAATTTTTCTCATTTTAGCTACGTGAAAATTGGTAACAAATCTATTCCAACCATAACTTAATCAACTTGTATTGTATATTATATAATCTTGAGATACCATAGACACGTATACAATGTTTCGACCTATCATGTCGACACATCTATAGATATTTCGGAACAACCATAGACACTCTATATGTGAATGTTGGAGTTAGCTATACAGGGTTGAGGTTGATTCCAAAATATATATAGTTTGAGTTGTGATCAATACTGAGATACGTATACACTGGGTCGTGGATTGATTCAAGATAATATTTATCGATTTATTTCTGTACATCTAACTGTGGACAACTAGTTGTAGGTTACTAACGAGGACAGCTGACTTAATAAACTTAAAACATCAAAATATATTAAAAGTGTTGTAAATATATTTTGAACATACTTTGATATATATGTATATATTGTTATAGGTTCGTGAATCAACCAGTGGCCAAGTCTTACTTCCCGACGAAGTAAAAATCTGTGAAAGTGAGTTATAGTCCCACTTTTAAAATCTAATATTTTTGGGATGAGAATACATGCAGGTTTTATAAATGATTTACAAAATAGACACAAGTACGTGAAACTACATTCTATGGTTGAATTATCGAAATCGAATATGCCCCTTTTTATTAAGTCTGGTAATCTAAGAATTAGGGAACAGACACCCTAATTGACGCGAATCCTAAAGATAGATCTATTGGGCCTAACAAACCCCATCCAAAGTACCGGATGCTTTAGTACTTCGAAATTTATATCATATCCGAAGGGTGTCCCGGAATGATGGGGATATTCTTATATATGCATCTTGTTAATGTCGATTACCAGGTGTTCACCATATGAATAATTTTTATCTCTATGTATGGGATGTATATTGAAATATGAAATCTTGTGGTCTATTGTTACGATTTGATATATATAGGTTAAACCTATAACTCACCAACATTTTTGTTGACGTTTTAAGCATGTTTATTCTCAGGTGATTATTAAGAGCTTCCGCTGTCGCATACTTAAATAAGGACGAGATTTGGAGTCCATGCTTGTATGATATTGTGTAAAAACTGCATTCAAGAAACTTATTTTGTTGTAACATATTTGTATTGTAAACCATTATGTAATGGTCGTGTGTAAACAAGATATTTTAGATTATCATTATTTGATAATCTACGTAAAGCTTTTTAAACCTTTATTGATGAAATAAAGGTTATGGTTTGTTTTAAAATGAATGTAGTCTTTGAAAAACGTCTCATATAGAGGTCAAAACCTCGCAACGAAATCAATTAGTATGGAACGTTTTTAATCAATAAGAACAGGACATTTCAGGAATGCCACCGTACGAAATGTTTAATGGTAGAAAATGCAGAACTCCGACATGTTGGTTAGAAGCAAGTGAGAAACAATTTGCAGGTCCCGAAATTGTTCAGATAACCGCAGAAAAGGTTAAAATTGCACGAGAGAAGTTAAAAGCAGCCAGAGACCAGCAAAAGATGTATGCTGATCCGCGCAGACGTCCGGTAACATTTAATGTAGGTGATCGGGTATACCTAAAAGTTTCGCCATGGAAAGGGGTGATCAGATTCGGTAAACGTGGTAATTTAGCGCCGAGATTTATTGGGCCATTTCCAATCATAGAAATTCTGAATGATCAAACTATTGTTTTAGATCTTCCATCAGAGTTAGTAGGAATTCACAACACGTTCAACGTGTGCTATCTGAGAAAGTGCAAAGTAGACGATGAAAGTCAGATTCTTCCATTGAAAGATTTGAAAGTTGACTTGACTAAGAAACTAGTAGAAGAGCCGGTTAGAATAGTGGATAAGAAAGTCACAAAGTTAAGAAAGAAACAGATTCCAATGGTGTTAGAGGAATGGCAGCACAGTTTAGGTTCTAACTTGACGTGGGAAACCGAGGAGTTAATGAGGGCGCGCTATCCCCAGTTGTTTGACCTTGACCAGATTCTGAGGACGGAATCTTCTTAAGGGGGGTAGATTTGTAACATCCTCAATCGGGCCTAGATGTAAGATTACTAAAGTGCCCTTAAGTTAGTATTGTGTTATTATATGCTTTTATTTTTATTTAATATTTATTATTAAATAATAATGTGGTTAGGATCAGTTTGTGACAAGGGTTACAGAATAGGTTTGTTTATTTAAATTGAACTTCATTTGGGTTGCCAAATGTCGTATGAAAGATATCAGATAACTGATAAATACCCGTGTGATGCACAGTGTGGGAATTAAACCCAATTAAATAACTATAATGCTGCTTCTCTCCTCACTTTCCAGACTTTTCCACAAACACACAATAAACACCTCGTTCTTCACCTACATCAAACCCTAATTTCTAATCCTTGTTTTAGAGCTCGAATCATTTACATTATCTTGTTCCTTGTATTTTACTGATTCTATCAAGGTAAGAATCACAAGTTTTCATGCTTTAATCTTCAAGAAAATGGGGTTTTTGTGTTAGTTTTTATAAAGTGTGTATTTTGTTTCAAAGTGGTTAGATTTGATGTTGTTTGAGTCCAAATCTTGTGGGTTTATGTTTCTTAATGTTTAGTGTCTTCGATTTGGTGAGTTTTGAGGTTAAAAACGAGCTCTAGATCGAGAATTGGTGAGTTTGGTGAGAAACCCGTCACTTTAGTAGCTGCTGCTGCAGATGAACTACCATCGGCCGATGGTCTCTGACCACCGACCGATGGTGTGTGACGATCGGTCGATGGACTAGACGATCGACCGATGGTGGAAGTCCTTCGACCTACGGTTGTAATTTTAACGATCGGCCGATAGTGTGGTCGATCGGCCGATGGTGTAGTGACGATCGGCCGATAGTCTCTGACGATCGACCGATGGTCTATGCAGTAGAAATTTTTACTAAGTGTTGATTTTTAGTCGTTATGCTGCCCGTTTTTATTTTGATGATTTTGATGTAAATTTTGAAAGTGCTAAGTGTTAAACAGAAAACTTTTAGCGGATACTTTTTCTGACAAAAATTTATATATTGTGTTATTTGATGTTAATGGACAATAACTAACTTGGTTTGCCTTATATTCAGGTGAAAAAGATAAGGAAGCAGCTCAGTAGTAGATTATCTGAGCTGGTTGCAGATAATTGGTGAGTGGGACTAACTGGAGAATATAGTATATAGAATCATGTTATATTATGATTGCCATGCTTGTTAGATATACTTATTGTTGTGGTTAGTTAGTTCCTTGTGATGACTGCATGTTAGTTGATGCTTCTCTGCTAGAGCCCAGTGCGTCCCTATTGTGTGGTAGCCTTGGTAGGAGAGATCAACCTGCGGGTTGGGTTCCTCTGTAGTAGCCTAGACAGCCGTGGTGTATATATATGTGAATGACGCGTCCGTCGCTTGTGGGTTATGTATATACATACGGTGGTGGAGGAACTTCTGGTAAGCCCCAATCCGATCAGCTGGTGGTTAATGGTTTGGCCGAGCCGCCAGAGTCTCTGTAGACGGCACTTGGGTGATGTTTGTGTGTTAGACTATTGTGACATGATTAGTATAACACTTATGTATGCTATGGCCTGTAGTTAGTCGTACTCACTTAGCTTCGTGCTAATTCCCCTCCATCTCCTCCCTGCAGGTTGATAGCTTTTGTAGATAGTGCTTTTTGGGAGAAGACGGGCATAGTGATGTTATGTTTGACAGGATTAACTCTGATGTGATCTTTTATAGTTTAAACCGTGTGCTTTTGAAAAAGATTGTAACTACATCTTCTCCGTATAAACATGTATTTTGTAATGACACGTGACACTATTTGTCTTAGCAATAGTTAATGTTTATCATGTAATTAATAAATAAATTCTTCTGCCACGTATTTAAAAAAAATAGCGGTGTCACACCATAAGTTACGCCGTGTTTTCTTTAAAGCATTAAATGCGGGGAACCCAAATGCAATTTTACGCTACGGGTTAAGAACCTATTTTGACTCAACATACCCCAACATAGGATTTCGTGAATTATAAAGAGCTTCTAACATGCAACATAAAGAAGCATGTTATGCTTACGGGTTAGTGATGTTCGCTTCTTACCAAAGTGAGAAAAAGAACATCGAATTGCAAATTTTAAATAAAACCTTCCCACAAGTGACGGATTCAGTAGTTGGGGTGAGAAACAAGGTTTTTAGATTATTATAGGGCTGTTGGACATTACGAAACCCTCGTCCTTTTGACGACATTACAACATGCTGCCTAGCCAATAGTCATATCAGTTATTTTCTACAAGACCAAGGATGGGAAGTCGTCTTAGTAAAACCAGAATGCATGACTTGTTTCTGGACTTATGAATTACATGTCTTTATTTCTTTTGCTGAACAACTTGCGTATTAACTAGATTTATCTTCAAAATTGTCATGTATCATAGTGTACTATATTTCATGTTATATGTAATATAGCAAAGTTGTAAGTTTGAAGAATATTTGTATGTGATATATTATTATAATCAGTTTTTCATATAGAATTGTAGTAGTTGAATTGTATATTAGCTACTATGTATGAACTTAACGGGTAGGTAGTACCCGAATTTAAACTTATAAAACGCTAATATGAAGAAAAAGCTTTTATAAATGAGTTCATATTATGCTACGAAATACTATTGACTACTCTTAATATTCTGTATGATTAACTCAATTCAATTGGCTATTTTAAAGGAAATGACACCGACTACTCGACACACCATGAATATGAGCGAAGAGGAATTTCTTACCTTTCTTTCTGCAAACATAGCCGCAGTACAGGCTGCGCTACATACCAACAATAACTCTGAATCTAGCAATGCAGCTAACGGCGCAAGAAATCGTGTAGGATGCTCCTACAAAGAATTCACTGCCTGCAAACCTTTGGAATTTGATGGAACCGAAGGACCAATTGGATTGAAACGGTGGACCGAGAAAGTCGAATCGGTGTTTGCCATAAGTAAGTGTACTAAAGAGGACAAAGTTAAGTACGCTACGCATACCTTCACAGGTACTGCGTTAACATGGTGGAACACCTATCTTGAACAGGTAGGACAAAATGCTGCTTACGCACTACTGTGGTCGGCATTCAAGCAATTGATGAACGAGCAGTACCGTCCTAGAAACGAAGTCAATAAACTCAAGGCAGAACTTAGAGAGTTACGAACACAAGGGTTCGACGTTACCACATATGAACGACGATTCACAGAGTTGTGCCTATTGTGTTCGGGAGCATTCGAAGATGAAGAAGAGAAGATCGACGCATTTGTAAAAGGGTTACCAGTAAGGATTTAAGAAGATGTGAGTTCACACGAGCCCGCTTCTATACAGAAGGCAAGTCGAATGGCTCATAAACTCATAAATCAGATTGAGGGAAGAATTAAAGAGCAGGCGGCCGAAGAAGCCAACACGAAACAACTCAAGAGGAAGTGGGAGGAAAACGATGACAAGAGTCACCAGTACAACAACAACAACAATTACAACCACAATCGCAACAACTATCCCAACAACCGTAACAACAATCTCAACAATACCCGCAATCCTAACAATAACTACAACAAACATCCCAACAACAACAACAACAACTACAATAACCGTTTCAACAACAATAACAATCCCAACAACAACCTCAATAACAACAACGGCAACAAAAACCAAAAACAGCCATGTCATAGGTGTGAAGAAAATTATCAGGGGTTTTGCACGACATTTTGCAACAGGTGTAAAAGAAATGGTCATAGCGCGACAAAGTGTGAGGTCTATGGACCAAAGTTTAACAGAACTAAATGAACAAATAATGTCGAAACAAGTAATGCCGAAACAAATAGTGTCAGAGCAAGTAATACCAACGCTGTTTGTTATAAATGTGGAAAACCGGGCCACATTATTAGAAATTGCCCGAATAAGGGGAATACTAATGGGCAGGGCCGTGGAAGAGTTTTCAATATTAATGCGGCAAAAGCACAGGAAGACCCGGAGCTTGTTACGGGTACGTTTCTTATTGACGATAAATCTGCTTATGTTTTATTTGATTCTGGTATAGATAGAAGCTATATGAGTAGAGAATTTTATGCTAAATTAAGCTGCCCATTGACGCCTTTGGATAGTAAATTTTTACTCGAATTAGCAAACGGTAAATTAATTTCAGCAGATAATATATGTCGGGAGAGAGAAATTAAACTGGGGGATGAAACATTTAAAATTGATTTAATACCAATCGAGTTAGGGAGTTTTGATGTAATAATTGGCATGGACTAGTTGAAAAAGGTGAGAGCAGAGGTTGTTTGTTACAAAAATGCGATTTGCATTATGCGTGAAAAAGGAAAACCTTTAATGGTGTACGGAGAAAAGAACAACGCGAAATTAAATCTTATTAGTAGTTTGAAGGCGCAAAAACTAATAAGAAAAGGTTGTTATGTCATTCTAGCACACATCGAGGAAGTTAAACCTGAAGAAAAGAACATCAGTGATGTTCCCGTCGCAAAAGAATTTCCCAATGTATTTCCGAAAGAATTACCGGGATTACCCCCACATCGATCCGTTGAATTTCAAATAGACCTTGTACCAGGAGCTGCACCAATAGCTCGTGCTCCATACAGGCTCGCACCCAGCGAAATGAAAGAATTACAAAGTCAGTTACAGGAACTTTTAGAGCGTGGTTTCATTCGACCAAGCACATTACCATGGGGAGCTCCTGTTTTGTTTGTCAAAAAGAAAGATGGTACATTCAGGTTGTGTATCGACTACCGAGAGTTGAACAAACTTACCATCAAGAACCACTACCCGCTACCGAGAATCGACGACTTATTTGATCAACTACAAGGCTCGTCTGTTTATTCGAAGATCGATTTACGTTCTGGATATCATCAAATGCGGGTGAAGGAGGATGATATTCCAAAGAATGCTTTTAGGACGCGTTACGGTCATTACGAGTTTATAGTTATGCCGTTTGGATTGACTAACGCACCAGCTGTGTTCATGGACCTCATGAACCGAGTGTGTGGGCCATATCTTGACAAGTTTGTCATTGTTTTCATCGATGACATACTTATTTACTCGAAGAATGATCATGAGCACGAAGAACATTTGAGAAAAGTGCTAGAGTTGCTGAGAAAAGAAAAACTATACGCTAAGTTTTCAAAATGTGCATTTTGGTTGGAAGAAGTTCAATTCCTCGGTCACATAGTGAAAAAAGAAGGTATTCAGGTGGATCCAGCAAAGATTGAAACCGTTGAAAAGTGGGAAACCCCGAAAACTCCGAAACACATACGTCAGTTTTTAGGACTAGCTGGTTACTACAAAAGGTTCATCCAAGACTTTTCCAGAATAGCAAAACCCTTGACTGCATTAACGCATAAAGGGAAGAAATTTGAATGGAAAGATGAACAAGAGAAAGCGTTTCAATTGTTAAAGAAAAAGTTAACTACGGCACCTATATTGTCATTACCTGAAGGGAATGATGATTTTGTGATATATTGTGACGCCTCAAAGCAAGGTCTCAGTTGTGTATTAATGCAACGAACGAAAGTAATTGCTTATGCGTCTAGACAATTGAAGATTCACGAACAGAATTATACGACGCATGACTTGGAATTAGGCGCGGTTATTTTTGCATTAAAGACTTGGAGGCACTACTTATATGGGGTCAAAAGTATTATATATACCGACCATAAAAGTCTTCAACACATATTTAATCAGAAACAACTGAATATAAGGCAACGTAGGTGGATTGAATTGTGGAATGATTACGAATATAAGATTCGTTACCACCCGGGGAAGGCAAATGTGGTAACCGACGCCTTGAGTAGAAAGGACAGAGAACCCATTCGAGTAAAATCTATGAATATAATGATTCACACTAACCTTACTACTTAAATAAAGGAGGCGCAACAAGGAGTTTTAAAAGAGGGAACCCGGTATAGGGCTAACAGAATTTGGGTACCAAAATTTGGAGATATGAGAGAAATGGTACTTAGAGAAGCTCATAAAACCAGATACTCAATACATCCTGGACGGGGAATATGTACAAGGATCTCAAGAAACATTTTTGGTGGCCAGGTATGAAAGCCGATGTTGCTAAATACGTAGGGGAATGTTTGACGCGTTCTAAGGTCAAAACGGAGCATCAGAAACCATCAGGTCTACTTCAATAACCCGAACTCCCGGAATGGAAATGGGAAAACATTACCATGGATTTCATCACTAAATTGCCAAGGACTGCAAGTGGTTTTGATATTATTTGGGTAATAGTTGATCGTCTCACCAAATCAGCACATTTCCTGCCAATAAGAGAAGATGACAAGATGGAGAAGTTAGCACGACTGTAATTGAAGGAAGTCGTCTCCAGACATGGAATACCAATCTCTATTATCTCTGATAGGGATGGCAGATTTATTTCAAGATTCTGGCAGACATTACAGCAAGCATTAGGAACTCGTCTAGACATGAGTACTGCCTATCATCCACAAACTGATGGGCAGAGTGAAAGGACGATACAAACGCTTGAAGACATGCTATGAGCATGTGTTATTGATTTCGAAAACAGTTGGCAACGACATCTACCGTTAGCAGAATTTTCCTACAACAACAGCTACCATTCAAGCATTGAGGTGGCGCCGTTTGAAGCACTTTATGGTAGAAAGTGCAGGTCTCTGATTTGTTGGAGTGAAGTGGGGGATAGACAGATTACGGGTCCGGAGATAATACAAGAAACTACCGAGAAGATCATCCAAATTCAACAACTGTTGAAAACCGCCCAAAGTCGACAAAAGAGCTACACCGACATTAAAAGAAAAGATAGAATTTGAAATTGGAGAGATGGTCATGCTTAAGGTTGCACCTTGGAAAGGCGTTGTTCGATTTGGTAAACGAGGGAAATTAAATCCAAGGTATATTGGACCATTCAAGATTATTGATCGTGTCAGACCAGTAGCTTACCGACTTGAGTTACCTCAACAACTCGCGACTGTACATAACACTTTCCACGTCTCGAATTTGAAGAAATGTTTTGCTAAAAAATATCTCACTATTCCATTAGACGAAATCCAAATCAATGAAAAACTTCAATTCATCGAAGAACCCGTCGAAATAATGGATCGTGAGGTTAAAAGACTTAAACAAAACAAGATACCAATTGTTAAGGTTCGATGGAATGCTCGTAGAGGACCTGAGTTCACCTAGGAACGAGAAGATTAGATGAAGAATAAATACCCGCACTTATTTCCAGAAGATTCGTCAACACCTCCAACTGCTTAAAATTTCGGGACCAAATTTATTTAACGGGTAGGTACTATAGTGACCCGAACTTTTCCATGTTTACATATATTAAATGAAATTGATATTTACATGATTAAGTGTTTCCAACATGTTAAGCAATCAAACTTGTTAAGACTTGATTAATTGAAATAGGTTTCATATAGACAATTGACCACCCAAGTTGACCGGTGATTCACGAACGTTAAAACTTGTAAAAACTATATGATGACATATATATGGTTACATATATAGTTAACATGATATTATGATAAGTAAGTATCTCATTAGGTATTTTAACAATGAGTTATATACATAAAATTGTGTTTATTGAATTAAGAAACTCGAAACGATATATATAACGATTATTGTTATAACAACGTCTTACTAATTACATATGAATCATATTAAGATATTGTTACACTATGTTTAATCATTATAAATGATAAGTAAACATGTCATTATGTATATTAACAATGAACTACATATGTAAAAACAAGACTACTAACTTAAGGATTTCGAAACGAGACATATATGTAACGATTATCGTTGTAACGACATTTAATGTATATATATCATAATAAGAGATATTCATACATGATAATATCATGATAATATAATAATTTAACATCTCATTAGATATAATAAACATTGGGTTAACAACATTTAACAAGATCGTTAACTTAAAAGTTTCAAATCAACATTTACATGTAACGACTAACGATGACTTAACGACTCAGTTAAAATGTATATACATGTAGTGTTTTAATATGTATTCATACACTTTTTAAAGACTTCAAGACACTTATCAAAATACTTCTACTTAACAAAAATGCTTACAATTACATCCTCGTTCAGTTTCATCAACAATTCTACTCGTATGCACCCGTATTCATACTCGTACAAAACACTGCTTTTAGATGTATGTACTATTGGTATATACACTCCAATGATCAGCTCTTAGCAGCCCATGTGAGTCACCTAACATATGTGGGAACCATCATTTGGCAACTAGCATGAAATATCTCATAAAATTACAAAAATATTAGTAATCATTCATGACTTATTTACATGTAAACAAAATTACACATCCTTTATATCTAATCCATATAATAATGACCAAAAACACCTACAAACACTTTCATTCTTTAATTTTCTTCATCTAATTGATCTCTCTCAAGTTCTATCTTCATGTTCTAAGTGTTTTTCATAAATTCTATAAGTTCTAGTTTCATAAAATCAAGAATACTTCCAAGTTTGTTAGCTTACTTCCAATCTTGTAAAGTGATCATCCAACCTCAAGAAATCTTTCTTATTTACAGTAAGATATATTTCTAATACAAGGTAATACTCATATTCAAACTTTGATTCAATTTCTATAACTATAACAATCTTATTTCGAGTGAAAATCTTACTTGAACTTGTTTTCGTGTCATGATTCTGCTTCAAGAACTTTCAAGCCATCCAAGGATCCTTTGAAGCTAGATCTATTTTTATCATTTCCAGTAGGTTTATCCACAAAACCTGAGGTAGTAATAATGTTCATAACATCATTCGATTCATATATATAAAACTACCTTATTCGAAGGTTTAAACTTGAAATCACTAGAACATAGTTTAGTTAATTCTAAACTTGTTCGCAAACAAAAGTTAATCCTTCTAACTTGACTTTTAAAATCAACTAAACACATGTTCTATATCTATATGATATACTAACTTAATGATTTAAAACTGGAAAACACAAAAAACACCGTAAAACCGGATATACGCCGTCGTAGTAACACTGCAGGCTGTTTTGGGTTAGTTAATTAAAAACTATGATAAACTTTGATTTAAAAGTTGTTCTTCTGGGAAAATGATTTTTCTTATGAACATGAAACTATATCCAAAAATCATGGTTAAACTCAAAGTGTAAGTATGTTTTCTAAAATGGTCATCTAGACGTCGTTCTTTCGACTGAAATGACTACCTTTAAAAAAAACGACTTGTAACCTGTATTTCTGACTATAAACTTATACTTTTTCTGTTTAGATTCATAAACTTAAGTTCAATATGAAACCATAGCAACTTGAAACACTCAAAACGGATTTAAAACGAAGAAGTTTTGGGTAAAACAAGATTGGATATTTTTGCTTGTTGTAGCTACGTGAAAATTGGTAACAAATTTATATTAACCATATCCTAGCTAACTTATATTGTATTATACATGTATTCTAATATATTATGTAATCTTGGGATACCATAGACACGTATGCAAATGTTTGGACATATCATATCGACCCATCTATATATATTATTTGGAACAACCATAGACACTCTATATGCAGTAATGTTGGAGTTAGCTATACAGGGTTGAGGTTGATTCCAAAAATATATATACTTTGAGTTGTGATCTAGCCTGAGACGTGTATACACTGGGTCGTAGATTGATTCAAGATAATATATATCGATTTATTTCTGTACATCTAATTGTGGATAACTAGTTGTAGGTTACTAACGAGGACAGCTGACTTAATAAACTTAAAACATTAAAACGTATTAAAAATGATGTAAATATATTTTGAACATACTTTGATATATATGTACATATTTGTTATAGGTTCGTGAATCGACCAATGGCCAAGTCTTACTTCCCGATGAAGTAAAAATCTGTGAAAGTGAGTTATAGTCCCACTTTTAAAATCTAATATTTTGGGATGAGAATACATGCAGTTTTATAAATGTTTTACGAAATAGACACAAGTAATTGAAACTACATTATATGGGTGAATGATCGAAGCCGAATATGCCCCTTTTGCTTGGTAACCTAAGAATTAGTAAACCGATCTACTAATTGACGCGAATCCTAAAGATAGATCTATTGGGCCTAATGAACCCCATCCAAAGTACCGGATGCTTTAGTACTTCGAATTCATTTTTATCATGTCCGAAGGATTTCCTGGAATGATAGAGGATATTCTTATATGCATCTTGTTAATGTCGGTTACCAGGTGTTCACCATATGAATGAATTTTATCTCTATATATGGGATGTATATTGAAATATGAAATCTTGTGGTCTATTATTATGATTTGATAATATATAGGTTATACCTATAACTCACCAAAATTTTTGTTGACGTTTTAAGCATGTTTATTCTCAGGTGATTATTAAGAGCTTCCGCTGTTGCATACTAAAATAAGGACAAGATTTGGAGTCCATGCTTGTATGATATTATGTAAAAACTGCATTCAAGAAACTTATTTTTGATGTAATATATTCTTATTGTAAACAATTATGTAATGGTCGTGTGTAAACGGTATATTTTAGATTATCATTATTTGATAATCTACGTAATGCTTTTTAAACCTTTATCGATAAAATAAAGGTTATGGTTGTTTTAAAAATGAATGCAGTCTTTGAAAAATATCTCATATAGAGGTCAAAACCTCGCGACGAAATCAATTAATATGGAACGTTTATAATCAATATGAACGGGACATTTCAGAATCAACCTCAACCCTGTATAGCTAACTCAAACGTTACTGCATATAGAGTGTCTATGGTTGTTCCAAATAATATATATACATGGGTCGATATGATATGTCAAAACATTTGCATACGTGTCTATGGTATCCCAAGATTACATAATATATTAGAATACGTGTATAATACAATATGAGTTAGCTAGGATATGATTAATATAGATTTGTTACCAATTTTCACGTAGCTACAACAAGCAAAATTATCCAATCTTGTTTTACCCATTACTTCTTCGTTTTAAATCCGTTTTGAGTGATTCAAGTTGCTATGATTTCATATTGAACTTAAGTTTATGAATCTAAATATAAAAATTATAAGTTTATAGTCGGAAATAAATATTACAAGTCATTTTTGTAAAGGTAGTCATTTCAGTCGAAAGAACGACGTCTAAATGACCATTTTGGAAAACATACTTCCACTTTGAGTTTAACCATGATTTTTGGATATAGTTTCATATTTATAAGAAAAATCATTTTTCCATAAGAACGAATTTTAAATAAAAGTTTATCATAGTTTTTAATTAACTAACCCAAAACAGCCCGCGGTGTTACTACGACGGCGTATATACGGTTTTACGGTGTTTTTCGAGTTTTCAGGTTTTAAATCATTAAGTTAGCATATTATATATATATATATATATATATATATATATATATATATATATAACATGTGTTTAGTTGATTTTAAAACTCAAGTTAGAAGGATTAACTTTTGTTTGCGAACAAGTTTAGAATTAACTAAACTATGTTCTAGTGATTACAAGTTTAAACCTTCGAATAAGGTAGTTATATATATATGAATCGAATGATGTTATGAACATCATTACTACCTCAAGTTTTGTGGATAAACCTACTGGAAATGAGAAAAATAGATCTAGCTTCAAAGGATCCTTGGATGGCTTGAAAGTCCTTGAAGTAAAATCATGACACGAAAACAAGTTCAAGTAAGATTTCCACTCAAAATAAGATTGTTAAAGTTATAGAAATTGAATCAAAGTTTGAATATGAGTATTACCTTGTATTAGAAAGATATCTTACTGTAAATAAGAAAGATTTCTTGAGGTTGAATGATCATTCAAAGTGGATTTGCAAGATTGGAAGTAAGCTAGCAAACTTGGAAGTGTTGTTGGTGTATTCTTGAGTAGTTGTTTTGTATCTTAGTTTATGTATGGATTTATGAACTAGATTGAGCTAGAACAATGGAAGAAAACTTTAGAGAGTAGTTTGATGCATGTAAGTTGCAAAATGAAAGTGTTTGTGTACACCATACTTCACGTGAATGTTAGTCTCCATATAGGCTCCATTAGTTTGTAATTTTGTGAGATATTTCATGCTAGATGTTAAATGATTGTTACCACATGGTTAGGTGACTCACATGGGCTTCTAAGAGCTGATCATTGGAGTATATATACCAATAGTAAATACATTTAGAAGCTGTGTATTGTACGAGGACAAATACGAGTGCATACGAGTAAAATTGTTGATGAAAATGAATGAGGATGTAATCGTAAGCATTTTTGTTAAGTAGAAGTAATTTGATAAGTGTCTTAAAGTCTTTCAAAAGTGTATGAATACATATTAAAACACTACATGTATATACATTTTAACTGAGTCGTTAAGTCATCGTTAGTCGTAACATGTAAGTGTTGTTTTGAAACCTTTAGGTTAACGATCTTGTTAAATATTGTTAACCCATTGTTTATTATATCTAAAGAGATGTTAAATTATTAAATTATCATGGTATTATGATATATTAATATATCATAGTATGATATATATATATATATATATATATATATATATATATATATATATATAGTTAAAGGTTGTTACAACGATAATCGTTACATATATGTCTCGTTTCGAAATCATTAAGTTAGTAGTCTTGTTTTTACATATGTAGTTCATTGTTAATATACTTAATGATATGTTTACTTATCATAATATCATATTAACTATATATATATCCATATATATGACATCATATAGTTTTTACAAGTTTTAACGTTCGTGAATCACCGGTCAACTTGGGTGGTCAATTGTCTATATGAAACCTATTTCAATTAATCAAGTCTTAATAAGTTTTATTGCTTAACATGTTGGAAACACTTAATCATGTAAATATTAATTTAATTTAATATATATAAACATGGAAAAGTTCGGGTCACTACACAAGGTATTATGAAGTGTATATCATGGGATACCTTTATCTCGATGATGTGGTATGGAACAGAGTTCTAAGTGGGGGAGTTGTACTCTCACATGAAGGTGTTCTAGTGTATTGATATTGGACGATGCTCGAATGGATTCGGAACTAGCGTTGAGACCTACGTTGGTCGATTGTGGTAAAGTAAGATTTGGAATAAATTGTACTTATGGTTTTGGATTTAAATTATCACCAAGGTGGTAATGTGGCGAATCTCAATTAGAGATAATGGACGTGTTTGACGAGCAAGGTGAAATCCCTTGGTTAAGGGATGTGTGTGGCGGATTCTCTTATAGAGAATTATTGTTCTGTGCCTATGTGCGATATAGGTGGTTCTTGCTCGGTTGTGTTGGCGTTGTGTACGCGTACGTATGATGCGCATATGTGTGTGATGGATTTACTTGGGTGGGTTAGTCGTGGTGTTAAGACACCACTTGGGGGTTAGTGTTACGCGGTGTTAAGTACACTAATGGATATTTATTTGGGGTGGATGGCTAGTGTAATCCGTAAGAATTCACAATGGTATAGCAGTGCGTGATGTTACACTACTCGTTGTGATTGAGGCCAAAAGAGCGTGTGTTGATGGTTAGTGTATTCCGCTATGATTCACTATGGTGTAGCAGTGCGCGATGTTACACTACTCGTTGTATGAGTCCAAAAGAGCGTGTGTGATTGGTGGGTTATGGCCGTGACTCAGTCCGCTAACTTCATCATGGGAATAGTGTTATATCAGTAAGGTATAACGTATCGGGAAATGCGAGTAGCAATGGGGAATGGGAGTACCATTCCTGTGTTGAGATTTGGGAGGTGGATCACGTGTGGATGCGGATTCACGATGACGCGTGTAGTTTGGTCATCTTATTGTGGAAGTGAGTCTCGTGTAGTTCGGAATCACAATGACACATGTGGATGCGGTCATTATATTGAGGACGTGAGTCTCGTGTAGTTCGGATTCACAATGACATGTGTGGATGCGGTCATTCTATTAGGATAGTGACTCTCGTGTAGTTCGGATTCACTAGGGAGCATGTAGTTCGGCCAATCCCGATTATCATTGCAGTGGAGGTGGTGAGTCGCGTGTAGTTCGGATTCACTAAGGCGCGTGTAGTTTCGGCCAGCCTTCATGTGGTTTGTGTTGAGAACTATTGGTTGTTTTTATACACCAATGGTGGGTTCGTGAGGACCATGTTGTGTGATTAGTGATGCGATAGCCGTGTTTCGCTCACATGTTGTTACGGGTGTGACAATAGTCGATTTTGTACACTTTGAGATTTGCGTTGCCATAGTCATTTTGGACGCTAGCGGATTTAGTCATTTGCTTGCGACTTTATGATAGTTGAGTATTGATCATGTGGCGCACTACAAGAGATGTTAAGTGGTAGGTGCTATCCGTAAGGATTCGTTTGGTTCGGTCTTCATCATTCGGGTTGTTGACCTTAGGTTGAAACTTGGTTTCTTTTAGCATTGTACACGGTAAGGGTGCGCTAAGGGGTAGAAATCTCGGTAAGAGATTGGTTGAGTTTTTCCCGATGTGAGGGATTGAGCGAGTTTTAGTGCTCGGATTTGTGGATTTTAATAAATCGCGGATGACGATTTAGTGTTAGAGGCGATTCGTTGAGAAGGATTGCCTAGAGAAGTTAGAAAGAAACATGATGTCTCCGCGTATGTTAAGCGATTGAGGTAGACTTCGGATGTTGTATGCATTGCATGTCCCCCAATGCGTGCAAGTGTGTATTTGGTAAATGGGATAATCTTCGGATTAACGATAAATGCGGTGGAAATTGGTTTGGAACGTATGTTTGAGGACCATTGAGTGTGGGTCCGTTTGGTTACGTGGCGAGGATCACGAGGACGTGATCGATTCTAGGTGAAGGAGAGTTGTAAGACCCAAATATTTATTGTACATAGAGTATAAATGCCGTACATAAAGTGTATGAAGCATGGCGTGAATTAAAAAGCTAAAATACTGCTCAGACCATTGTGCATGCCGCGCACCACTAGGTGAGCGTGCCGCGCACCTTACCAGCGACAGTTTTCTGTCTTTTTATATTTTGTGTTAAATGAAGGGCATTTTGATTTTTTCAATTGAGGACGGATCTGTGGATATATTGGCAGATTTGGATCCAACTTTGGATCATTTTCACATCCACAAACACTCTCAACTATCTTAGAGAGAGAGAGTTTTAGAGAGAGAATTGGGGTTTTGGAGAAGAAGAAGATCGAATTGATCAAAAGCTCGAGTGTTAAAGTTGTTCACCTCATTCCTAGCAACGTTTTGGTTGTTGTGGTAAGTTCTAACTCCGAATTTCATTGTTTTATTTTGATATTCAAGTTAGGGTTTGAACTTAAATTGTTGAGAAACCCATTTAAACTCATAAAGTGAGTTTAGTGTTGCTAGTAATCGGGTTTATTGTTGTTGTTGGTGGGTTTTGGGTTGGAAACCGACTTGACCATGATTTAGGACTTGGAATTGGGTTTAATCACTAGGTTTGGTGATTATGGAAGTGTTGGAACCCATTTTAGTGTATTTGAAAGACTAATTTTGAAATGAGTCAAAATTAAGGTTTATGGGTGATTTTGAGAATGATAAGTGTTTAACACTTGTGTTTGGGTTTGATTGGCGTATTAGGACCATTTTCACATGTGTTAGTGATTATTGGTTAGTTTGGGCGCGGTTTATGCTTGAAAATGCAATTGGTCGAAATTGCACTAAGTGTCGTTTTGAGTTGGTTTGTAAATCCACTCTAAGTGTGTTACTTGTATTGTGATTTTGGAATAGGTACATTCCATCGGCGAGTTGCGAATTATTTCGGTAACATTCATCAAGACGACAAGGTGCGTGTTAATATCCTATGTGCATATGTATGTGTAGGATGGGTGCGGGTCGGGTGAAGTGTTTCTCGGTTATAGAGCTCACTTGACATATAGGTGGATTTGATGGACTTGTGTAATAGGTCCAATTGGCACGGTTGTGCGCGTTGGTTGACCACCTTTGGCGAGGTGCACACTTTGTGTGTACGTTATCACATATGCTTATGATGTGGATTATACAACCCCAATGGCGAAGGGTTGGTATTGAGTTGTGATTGGAGAAGTGGATCACGTGTGGATGTGGATTCACGATGAGTCGTGTAGTTCGGTCATCTTATTGAGGTAGTGATCTCGTGTGGTTGCGGATTCACTAAGGCTCGTGTAGTTCGGCCAACCTCGATGTTGTTGTAGTAATGAAGATAGTAGTCTCGTGTGGATGCGGATTTACTATAGATCGTGTAGTTCGTCCAATATTCATTATGGTAATTGACTTTTGGTATTGGGTTAAGGGGTTAACCTTGGGCGTTGTACGCTTTATTGTTATATATATATCGTTGTATCGTTGTGATGTAGCTAACCCTCTGGGTGTAGCTTGTTGGTGTTGTTCATATCGTCGTTGGTGAACTTACTTTGTTGGCTTCTTAGCTTGTTGTATAACGCTCGTACGGTATGCTTAGTTTAGCTTACCTTATACTTGGATGCTACGGTATGTGTTAATTGACTATTTGTGTGTCGTGTCCATTTTATGCATATATATGTATGTAGTATATTCTCACTCACTAAGCGTTAGCTTACCCTCTCGTTGTTTACATTTTAATAGATTTGCATGGAGGCGGTGGCTCGGGTAAGCGTGGGAACTAGTGGACTCGCGTAGGTTGCTTTAGAAGACGTGCTTTTAGATTGGTTAGGATTAGGTAGCGTATCCCCAATCGTCATGCTCGGTCTTTATTTTGTGTTAAAATCATGTGATCGAAAACTTGTATTTTGTATGAAAGTCGTAAAACGGCCGATGTGGGCCCGGTGTCATAAAACTCATTTTATTATTAGAACGTGTTAGTTTTACTTATTATAATGTGTTGTGAAAACCGTTTCGTCTAAAAGTGTCGGGAAGTGGGAGCTCTTTAATCAAAATTTGGAAAATCCGGACAGAACCTGATGGGATCTGTGCGCACCGCGCACAGCAAAGGTTGCGCGCCGCGCACCCTTCTATTATAAAAAAATATTTTGCGTATTCGGTTGGATAACGGGTTGGGTCATTACAAGTGGTATCAGAGCATGGTCTAAGGGATTTAGGCGACTTGAGATAGGTGCCTAGACTTAGACTTTTGTGTGTGCTTATTTGTTGCAGGACTTGTAGGAGTACGGGTCAGAATGGGAACTTGGTTAGTACCTTAGCGTGTAGGTGAACTAACTAGGGTTTTGGCTTGTGTTGTGACATTATTCTTGCGTGTATTTAAGTCGCGTTGAATATTTGGTTGTGTTGTTTATATCATCGAGCGAGGAGGTCGTTGTAGTAACAAGTTGATACGGCGTGTGTGCGTAATAAGGACTTGCAAACCTTATTACGGGTGCAAAACATGTCTAACAAGTGATGTACGACGAGTGTTTAACAAGATGGGGCGGTGTTGTGCGTGTGGTTTTATACGTTCGTGGACTAATCGATTTTGTATTCTTTAGAATGACGACGCGAAACGAGATCGAGACGAAAGACGAGGAGTTTAACGCTAGAGTTGCGGCCGCCGTTGCGGAGCAAATGGGTGCGTTTCGAGAAGAAATGGATAGGAAATATTCCGAATTTCAAAGTAAAGGCGAAATGGAGCGTTGTCATAAGAGCTTCATGAGGACTAAACCCCCGATGTATGACGGGAAACCGGGTCCTTTGGTAAGCACAACTCGGATCTCGGATGTTTAAGGGTGTTTTCGTACTATTGATTGCCCTCCCGAGAAGAGGACAAGACTCGCTACTAGCTTGTTGCGGGGTAGGACGAAGGATTGGTTAGATGGTAAGATTGATCTTGTCGGTAGTGAACTATTTATGGCGTTATAGTGGGACGAGTTTAAGAAGGAATTCTTTGAGGAGTTCCGAACGCAAGTCAATTTGGTGGAATTGCGTGATGAGTTGCGAGATTTGCGACAAGGATCTATGGACTTGAATACTCTCAAGACGACCTTTATGGCAAAGGCTCGTTTTTGCCCGGAGTATATGGGGAATTATCGTATGTTGATGGAAGATTTCTATCGAACCCTGAATGATGACTTGAAGAATAAAATTAGTCGGGGTCATGTGAAGTCGTTTGCGGAGTTATTCGCGGTGGCTAGGGGTTTCGAATCATATTCGCGATCAAAGATTAGTGAACCTTCAAGTGAGAGAAGGGTTGTTTCATATGGTGCTCCAAGTAAGAGAACTAAGGGTGCAAGTGTGAGCATGGGTGGTACACGTACGAGTATATCGGATTCTAGTGCATCTAGATGTTACAATTGTGGTGTGAGGGGTGACAAGTCTTGGGAATGTTCGGTGCCAAAGGGTAATGGCACGGTGTGCTTCAATAGCCAAGAAGAAGGACATCGTAAGTCGGAGTGTCCCGAGTTAGCAGGGACGGGTGTGGCGAGAAGACGTTAAGGTACTTTTCGTTTTAATAAAAATGTCCTTTGATTTATTTTTATTAACATGTGCCGATTGAGTTTGGGTTTGTTAAATGCCTTGTGTTGTGCATAATATTGTTATGGGTGACGTTCTTAATGGAACTACCCTATGGTGATGTTTTGATTAATGGGCGAAGGGAGTAAGACTTGGAGCAACCAAGCATTCCTTGGTGTTCGAGAAATGTTTCTACCAGTGTGGAGACTCAGAAATTTTCGACCAAATTTAAACTTTATTCTTATATGATTTCGACATGATAAGCAAAGTTAATTTAACTGAGTCTTAAAATTTTAAGAACTGTTTACATGAATACATTTGACCTTTGACAATTCCGACGATTCACGAATAATTGTGTAAATAAATATGTATGTATATATATATATATATATATATATATATATATATATATATATATATATATATATATATATATATATATATATATATATATATATATATATATATTTATGATTATGTGAAATAATAAAATACAATTAAAACATTTGAATTAAACCATATATTAGATAATACAGATCTATGTAAAATATATATATACATATATAAATATATATGACTCCTATGAAGAATTATTATTATAAGTATATTATAATATACATAAAATTTATAAATAACAACTAATCAATAAAAATTATTATGTAATATATAAGATATAATCATTAAGAATTACATGATTAATAATATATAACATCAATGTATTAAATTTAAGTATTAGTTAAAGTATAGTTGTTATTCTAGTATATCTACTACTGTCGTTATATATATTAATTACTAATATCAATGTTAGTATTAATTCTATTATTATTATTACTATTATAATTGTAATTAATAAAATTTTAATAATTTTAAATATGATCACATCTATTATTATTAATATCACTAAAAGTTATCATTTGTATTTAAAATCATTATTATCATTATTTTTGTTACTACTTCTAATCATTATACTTATTAGTATTATTTTTTTAAAAACAATATCAATATTATTATTAATATAATTATTATTGATTTTTAAATTAATTATGAAAATGATAAAGTATGATGAATTATAGGAAGATGGTTGCATATCGATATCCGCTTGATTTACTGTCTGAGAAAAGTGATTCAATTGAATCTTCATTATAATAAGTTAATAGAGTAAACACAAAAGCAGTTACCAATCTAATTCACCTTTATGACTTTCTTTTGTTTTATTTTTTTCTTTTTGTCTTCCTGCTATTTGTATGGACGCTTTTCCCACTTAAAGTCTAGCCGAATAATTCTATTATAGAGGACTTAAAACCATTCAATTATATCCATTTTATCATAAATTATCCATTACAATTTAGTTCAACAGATACAAGGCTAATGGATTATACAGAAAATTAAACCCAAGTCTAAACCAATCGGCTACCCCCATGATCACCAATTTCGTATGCTAACCGCTCATCTTCTATTTTGTTTTTCGTTTCTGTTGCTAACGGATACAACCACCAACAAAGATCCTTTAGTTGTTTGCTATTATCATGGAATTTCATGATAATCAACTTGTTACTTGATGCTGCATTACGATGACTGCTGCTATTTTGTTTTGCTTTTCTGTCAACCGAAGCTAACCAGTGCACCACTAATCATCACCACTTCAACATCCTATCGATATCTTATTATATTCTTCTTTCTTACCATCACTTTCTATAATACTGTTTTTGATTTACAACATCATCTTCGATCACCATATTTACGATGTACGTTTTTGTTTCTAAACCAAGACCAAAACACTACCACCACCTTAATTATTAACCAACAAGATCAAACACCATCACCAATCACCATACAACGACCACTTGAACCCTCACTGCTAACGGACTGTGTTTCAGTCCAATTCACGAACACCACCTATTTTCTCTCTCTTTTCTCTCCTAGAATCCATCGTGAACCACTTGGTTTTCTTTTCTTTGTGTTAAAACCAACCAAGACCATTGAAACCTTTCTTCTTTGTTGTTGCTATCTCATCGATCACCAATAAGAGACTACACCCACTACTTTTCAAAAAAGTTAGGACCACAATTTATGAAGAAACCCTTTAATCCAATAAATCAAATATGGCGATAACAATAGTTGAAAACCGCTGCTGTTGCTACTTTATTTTTTTCCTGCCGACATTCTTACCCCATTTACCAAGGATTTCGTTAGTGGTACTAATACAATAATGAAATATACTAACAACTTAGTCAAAAAAGGAGAGTAATGATTGATAACAAAGTAGATGTTGATGGTACGTTATTTTTTTTTCTTTGATGGACGACAATTACCAAGTTATAACCCCACTTGGAACCTTGCTTTATATATGTGTTTCTATATAATGCTTTTCATACGTGTTCTTCTGATTTCCCAGCTGACTAGGAACAAATCGGATTAGATTAGGAGTTCATAATAATATTGAACTATAGTTGGGCCTTTTTATTATTAAAGGAGTTACAAAAGTATTAGGCCAAACAAATATTTCGGATCAGGCTTCAATAACACTACTAGGCCTATTCAAGCAACTTGTGCCGTGTTTTTTTTTTCCCTATTGGCATTTTATACGGAGGCCATCTGAAATAATAAAGATGATGATTAAGTGCTGAAATAATAATCAAAGATAATTATCGAGGATATTAATACTAAATAAATAAACGTTTAAGGCATATTCAAAAAGTAATAGATAGAGCGGTTGGTTCAAGGGTGTGGATGTTAATCGAGAGGTCTTGGGTTCAATCCCGGGCAGTGGTGGTTATTTTTCTTTAAAGAGCTCATTACATGGAGGTAGTTTTATTATTCTATTTTTATTGTTATTATTATTATTTATTAAGTATTAGTATCAAAATTATTATTTTCATTATCATTATTATTATTGTTATCCTTAACTTAGTAGTATTACAATTACTAATTTTTACAAACATAAGATATTTATATAAAAATATATTTATGTATACTAATATTACATAATATTATGTTATTTATATTGATATAATGTTAACTAAATCATATATCAAATAAACATTATGATATATTAAATGTATTAATAAAATTATAAATGAATAAAAATCTAAATACATAACTAAATATACATTATGTTGTTCGATCACCATTATATGTGTTAACATATATAAATGATATAGGTTCGTGAATTCGAGGCCAACCCCTCGTTGTTCAATATAGTCATATGTATTTTTACTACAAAATATATTAGGTGAGTTTCATTTGCTCCATTTTTAAATGCTTTTGCAATATATATTTTGGGACTGAGAATACATGCGCTGCTTTTATAACTGTTTTACGAAATAGACACAAGTAATCGAAACTACATTCTATGGTTGAATTATCAAAATCGAATATGCCCCTTTTTATTAAGTCTGGTAATCTAAGAATTAGGGAACAGACACCCTAATTGACGCGAATCCTAAAGATAGATCTATCGGGCCCAACAAGCCCCATCCAAAGTACCGGATGCTTTAGTACTTCGAAATTTATATCATGTCCGAAGGAGGATCCCGGAATGATGGGGATATTCTTATATGCATATTGTGAATGTCGATTACAAGGTGTTCAATCCATATGAATGATATTTTGTCTCTATGCATGGGACGTATATTTATGAGAACTGAATATGGAAATCTTGTGGTCTCTATGCGTGGTATTCGACTCCGGTGATGTTGCGGTTACATTGTACTTAGGGTACCGGAGAGAAACCCTTAGGTACATGAGTGACTAGGTGGGAATTTGACAAGCTAGAGCAATTGGAGGATTGCAAGATTAAAGTTTGTGTAATTGTTGTAAACTCTTCGTTCGTAGGGCTTAAGGATAGGTTAAAATCCTTTGTATGCTCACGGATAGGGCAAGGTATTGTGAAGTGTATATCATGGGATACCTTTATCTCGATGATGTGGTTATGGAACAGAGTTCTAAGTGGGGGAGTTGTACTCTCGCACGAAGGTGTTCTAGTGTATTGATATTGGACGATGCTCGAATGGATTCGGAGCTAGCGTTGAGACCTACGTTGGTCGATTGTGGTAAAAGTACGATTTGTAATAAATTGTACTTATGGTTTTGGATTTAAATTATCACCGAGGTGGTAATGTGGAGAATCTCAATTAGAGATAATGGACGTGTTTGACGAGCAAGGTGAGATCTCTCGGTTAAGGGATGTGTGTGGCAGATTCTCTTATAGAAAAATTATTGTTATGTGCCCATGTGCGATATAGGTGGTTCTTGCTCGGTTGTGTTGGCATTGTGTACACGTACGGATGATGCGCATATGTGTGTGATGGATTTACTTGGCTGAGTTAGCCGCGGTGTTAAGACACCACCTGAGGGTTAGTGTTACACGGTGTGAAGTACACTAATAGATATTTGTTTGGGGTGGATGGCTAGTGTAATCCGTTAGGATTCACTATGGTGTAGCAGTGCGCGGTGTTACACTACTCGTTGTGATTGAGGCCAAAAGAGCGTGTGTTGATGGTTATTGTATTCCGCTATGATTCACTATGGTGTAGCAGTGCGCGATGTTACACTACTCGTTGTATGAGGCCAAAAGAGCGTGTGTGATGTAGTGACCCGAACTTTTCCATGTTTATATATATTAACTGAGATTGATATTTACATGATTAAATGTTTCCAACATGTTAAGCAATCAAACTTGTTAAGACTTGATTAATTGAAATATGTTTCATATAGACAATTGACCACCCAAGTTGATCGGTGATTCACGAACGTTAAAACTTGTAAAAACTATATGATGACATATATATGGATATATATATATATAGTTAACATGATACTATGATAATAAAACATATCATAAAGTATATTAACAATGAACTACATATGTAAAAACAAGACTACTAACTTAATGATTTTTAAACGAGACATATATGTAACGATTATCGTTGTAAAGACATTTAATGTATATATATCATATTAAGAGATATTCATACATGATAATATCATGATAATATAATAATTTAAAATCTCATTTGATATTATAAACATTGGGTTAACAACATTTAACAAGATCGTTAACCTAAAGGTTTCAAAACAACACTTACATGTAACGACTAACGATGACTTAACGACTCAGTTAAAATGTATATACATGTAGTGTTTTAATATGTATTTATACACTTTTGAAAGACTTCAATACACTTATCAAAATACTTCTACTTAACAAAAATGCTTACAATTACATCCTCGTTCAGTTTCATCAACAATTCTACTCGTATGCACCCGTATTCGTACTCGTACAATACACAGCTTTTAGATGTATGTACTATTGGTATATACACTCCAATGATCAGCTCTTAGCAGCCCATGTGAGTCACCTAACACATGTGGGAACCATCATTTGGCAACTAGCATGAAATATCTCATAAAATTACAAAAATATGAGTAATCATTCATGACTTATTTACATGAAAACAAAATTACATATCCTTTATATCTAATCCATACACCAACGACCAAAAACACCTACAAACACTTTCATTCTTCAATTTTCTTCATCTAATTGATCTCTCTCAAGTTCTATCTTCAAGTTCTAAGTGTTCTTCATAAATTCCAAAAGTTCTAGTTTCATAAAATCAAGAATACTTTCAAGTTTGCTAGCTCACTTCCAATCTTGTAAGGTGATCATCCAACCTCAAGAAATCTTTGTTTCTTACAGTAGGTTATCATTCTAATACAAGGTAATAATCATATTCAAACTTTGGTTCAATTTCTATAACTATAACAATCTTATTTCAAGTGATGATCTTACTTGAACTTGTTTTCGTGTCGTGATTCTGCTTCAAGAACTTCGAGCCATCCAAGGATCCATTGAAGCTAGATCCATTTTTATCTTTTCCAGTAGGTTTATCCAAGGAACTTAAGGTAGTAATGATGTTCATAACATCATTCGATTCATACATATAAAGCTATCTTATTCGAAGGTTTAAACTTGTAATCACTAGAACATAGTTTAGTTAATTCTAAACTTGTTTGCAAATAAAAGTTAATCCTTCTAACTTGACTTTTAAAATCAACTAAACACATGTTCTATATCTATATGATATGCTAACTTAATGATTTAAAACCTGGAAACACGAAAAACACCGTAAAACCGGATTTACGCCGTCGTAGTAACACCGCGGGCTGTTTTGGGTTAGTTAATTAAAAACTATGATAAACTTTGATTTAAAAGTTGTTATTCTGAGAAAATGATTTTTATTATGAACATGAAACTATATCCAAAAATTATGGTTAAACTCAAAGTGGAAGTATGTTTTCTAAAATGGTCATCTAGACGTCGTTCTTTCGACTGAAATGACTACCTTTACAAAAACGACTTGTAACTTATTTTTCCGACTATAAACCTATACATTTTCTGTTTAGATTCATAAAATAGGGTTCAATATGAAACCATAGCAATTTGATTCACTCAAAACGGATTTAAAATGAAGAAGTTATGGGTAAAACAAGATTGGATAATTTTTCTCATTTTAGCTACGTGAAAATTGGTAACAAATCTATTCCAACCATAACTTAATCAACTTGTATTGTATATTATGTAATCTTGAGATACCATAGACACGTATACAATGTTTCGACCTATCATGTCGACACATCTATATATATTTCGGAACAACCATAGACACTCTATATGTGAATGTTGGAGTTAGCTATACAGGGTTGAGGTTGATTCCAAAAAATATATAGTTTGAGTTGTGATCAATACTGAGATACGTATACACTGGGTCGTGGATTGATTCAAGATAATATTTATCGATTTATTTCTGTACATCTAACTGTGGACAACTAGTTGTAGGTTACTAACGAGGACAGCTGACTTAATAAACTTAAAACATCAAAATATATTAAAAATGTTGTAAATATATTTTGAACATACTTTGATATATATGTATATATTGTTATAGGTTCGTGAATCAACCAGTGGCCAAGTCTTACTTCCCGACGAAGTAAAAATCTGTGAAAGTGAGTTATAGTCCCACTTTTAAAATCTAATATTTTTGGGATGAGAATACATGCAGGTTTTATAAATGATTTACAAAATAGACACAAGTACGTGAAATTACATTCTATGGTTGAATTATCAAAATCGAATATGCCCCTTTTTATTAAGTCTGGTAATCTAAGAATTAGGGAACAGACACCCTAATTGACGCGAATCCTAAAGATAGATCTATTGGGCCTAACAAACCCCATCCAAAGTACCGGATGCTTTAGTACTTCGAAATTTATATCATATCCGAAGGGTGTCCCGGAATGATGGGGATATTCTTATATATGCATCTTGTTAATGTCGGTTACCAGGTGTTCACCATATGAATGATTTTTATCTCTATGTATGGGATGTGTATTGAAATATGAAATCTTGTGGTCTATTGTTACGATTTGATATATATAGGTTAAACCTATAACTCACCAACATTTTTGTTGACGTTTTAAGCATGTTTATTCTCAGGTGATTATTAAGAGCTTCCGCTGTCGCATACTTAAATAAGGACGAGATTTGGAGTCCATGCTTGTATGATATTGTGTAAAAACTGCATTCAAGAAACTTATTTTGTTGTAACATATTTGTATTGTAAACCATTATGTAATGGTCGTGTGTAAACAGGATATTTTAGATTATCATTATTTGATAATCTACGTAAAGCTTTTTAAACCTTTATTTATGAAATAAAGGTTATGGTTTGTTTTAAAAATGAATGCAGTCTTTGAAAAACGTCTCATATAGAGGTCAAAACCTCGCAACGAAATCAATTAATATGGAACGTTTTTAATCAATAAGAACGGGACATTTCAGTTGGTATCCGAGCGTTGGTCTTAGAGAACCAGAATTTTGCATTAGTGTGTCTTATCGAGTTTGTTAGGATGCATTAGTGAGTCTGGACTTCGACCATGTTTACTTGAAAAATGATTGCTTAACAAATTTTGTTGGAAACTATATATTTTTAACATGTGAATATTATGTGATATATTAATCTCTTAACGCGTTTGATATTATGTGATAGATGTCTACCTCTAGAACAAGTCCCATTGACTCACCTAATAATAATGAAGAGTCAAATGTAAATTGGAATGATTCGTGGACTGATTCACAAGTTCCCGAAGAGGAACCGGAAGAAGAGTCGGAACCGGAAGAAGAATCGGAACCGGAAGAAGAATCGGAACCGGATGAAGAAATAGAACCGGTGGGGGAAATAATAAAACGGTTAAGTAAAAGAAAATCCTCAACCAACCGACCAAGGTTAATTATGGTCAATGGTGTTTCCGCCAAGGAAGCAAAATATTGGGAGGATTACCAATTCTCCGATGAATCGGATTCCGACGAGAATTCCGATGATGTTATAGAAATTACCCCAACTGAATTTAAAAAGACAAAAGAAAATAATAAGGGAAAGAGCATAAAAATAGAGAAATCTAATTCCAACCCCGATGAACTTTATATGTATCGTCAACCCCCGAAGTCCTTAAGTTGTAACAATGACCCGGGAACATCTAAACCACCAGGTTTTTCTAAACCAATGTGGACAACGACGGCTCGTATTAGGGGAACATCATATATCCCTAGAAACTTGGCAAAACGAACCAAAACCGAAGAAGAAGAAACAAGCAAGTCGGAATAAGATAGTTGTATTCGTGTGGTGTAATATATGTAATATAGTGTGCTTATGCTTTATGATATATGTAAAAATTGCTTGTATTAATAAGTATTTTTTTTTATGAATCTAACTCTTGTCTATTTTACAGTATAAAAACACAAAATGGATAGACAACCCAATATTTTAAGAGACCTACCCGGAGACATGATTGATGAAATCTTGTCTAAAGTCGGTCAGAATTCTTCGGCACAACTATTTAAGGCGAGATCAGTTTGTAAGACATTCGAAGAACGTTCCAAGAATGTCTTAGTTTATAAGAGACTTTCATTTGAAAGATGGGGGATATCACATTGGGAAACCCATAAGTTACGATGTGTTTACTTTGACGCATATATTGCGGGGAACCCAAATGCTATTTTACGCAACGGGTTAAGAAATTATTTTGACTCAATATATCCGAATATTGGACTTCGTGATTTAGAAAAAGCGGCTAACATGCAACATAAAGAAGCATGTTATGTTTACGGATTAGTAATGTTCGCTTCTCACCAAAGTGAGAACAAGAACATCGGGCTACAACTATTAAACAAAACGTTTCCACAAGTGACGGAGTCGGTAATTGGGGTAAGAAATGAGGTTTTTAGATTATTACGGGACTGTTGGACATTACGTAACCCTCGTCCCTTTGATGACGTTACAACACGCTGTCTTATCAACGGCCATAACGGTTATGTTGCACAAGACCAAGGATGGGAAGTAGTCCTAGTAAAACCAGAATGCATGACTTGTTTCTGGACGTATGAATTACGTGTCTTTATTGCCTTTGCTGAACGACTTGTGTACTAGCTAGAATTGTCTTCACAACTATCTTGTATCAAAGTTATTGTGTGCTATATTTCATGCTTTATGTAAAATAAGCGGTATTGTAAGTTTGTAAAATATTGTATAAAAGTTTGAACGCGAAATATTATTACAATCAGTTTGTCATATAGAATTGTAGTAGTTGAATTGTATATTAGCTACTAAGTATGAACTTAACGGGTAGGTACTACCCGAATTTAAACTTATAAAACGCTAATATGAAGAAAAAGCTTTTATAAATGAGTTCATATTATGCTACGAAATACTATTAACTACTCTTAATATTCTGTATGATTAACTTGTTCCATTTAACTATTTTGAAGGAAATGGCACCGACTAATCGACACACCGTGAATATGAATGAAGAGGAATTCCGTACTTTTCTAGCTTCAAACATAGCCGCAGTACAGGCTGCGCTACATACCAATAATAACCTTGGATCTAGCAGTACAGGAAATCGTGTAGGATGCACCTACAAAGAATTCACTGCCTGCAAACCTTTGGAATTTGATGGAACCGAAGGACCGATCGGATTGAAACGGTGGACCGAGAAGGTCGAATCGGTGTTTGCCATAAGTAAGTGTACTGAAGAGGACAAAGTAAAGTACGCTACGCATACCTTCACAGGTTCTGCGTTAACATGGTGGAATACCTATCTAGAGCAAGTGGGACAAGACGATGCGTACGCACTACCGTGGTCAGCATTCAAGCACTTGATGAACGAGAAGTACCGTCCCAGAACCGAGGTTAATAAGCTCAAGACAGAACTTAGAGGGTTACGAACCCAAGGATTTGATATTACCACGTACGAAAGACGATTCACAGAATTGTGCCTATTGTGTCCGGGAGCATTCGAAGATGAGGAAGAGAAGATCGACGCGTTTGTGAAAGGATTACCGGAAAGAATCCAAGAAGATATAAGTTCACACGAGCCCGCCTCCATACAACAGGCATGTAGAATGGCTCACAAACTAGTGAACCAGATTGAAGAAAGAATTAAAGAACAGACTGCTGAAGAGGCCAATGTGAAGCAAGTCAAAAGAAAGTGGGAGGAAAACGGTGATAAGAATCACCAATACAACAACAACAGCAATTACAACAATAATCGCAACAATTATCCCAACAATCGCAACATCAATCGCAACTACAACAAACGGCCCAACAACAACAACAACAACAACAACAACAACAACAGCAACTACAACAATCATCCCAATAACAATAATAACCGCAACAACAACAACAACAATCAGAAGCAGCTATGCCAAAGGTGTGAAAAGAATCACTCGGGGTTCTGCACCAAATTTTGCAACAAGTGTAAAAGAAATGGTCATAGCGCGGCGAAGTGTGAGGTCTACGGACCAGGGGTTAATAGAACGAAAGGAACAAATGGTGTCGGAACGAGTAATGGCGGAGCAAGTAGTGTCGGAGCAAGTTATGCCAATGTAGTTTGTTATAAATGTGGAAAACCGGGCCACATTATTAGAAATTGCCCGAACCAGGAGAACACGAATGGACAAGGCCGCGGAAGAGTTTTCAATATTAATGCGGCAGAGGCACAAGAAGACCCGGAGCTTGTTACGGGTACGTTTCTTATTGACAATAAATCTGCTTACGTTTTATTTGATTCGGGTGCGGATAGAAGCTATATGAGTAGAGATTTTTGTGCTAAATTAAGTTGTCCATTGACGCCTTTGGATAGTAAATTTTTACTCGAATTAGCAAATGGTAAATTAATTTCAGCAGATAATATATGTCGGAATCGAGAAATTAAAATGGTTAGCGAAACATTTAAGATTGATTTGATACCAGTAGAGTTAGGGAGTTTTGATGTGATAATCGGTATGGACTGGTTGAAAGAAGTGAAAGCAGAGATCGTTTGTTACAAAAATGCAATTCGCATTATACGAGAAAAAGGAAAACCCTTAATGGTGTACGGAGAAAAGGGCAACACGAAGCTACATCTTATTAGTAATTTGAAGGCACAAAAACTAATAAGAAAAGGTTGCTATGCTGTTCTAGCACACGTCGAGAAAGTACAAACTGAAGAAAAGAGCATCAATGATGTTCTCATTGCAAAAGAATTTCCCGATGTATTTCCGAAAGAATTACCGGGATTACCCCCACATCGATCCGTTGAATTTCAAATAGATCTTGTACCAGGAGCTGCACCAATAGCTCTTGCTCCTTACAGACTCGCACCCAGCGAGATGAAAGAACTACAAAGCCAATTACAAGAACTTTTAGAGCGTGGTTTCATTCGCCCAAGCACATCACCGTAGGGAGCTCCTGTTTTGTTTGTAAAGAAGAAAGATGGTACATTCAGGTTGTGTATCGACTACCGAGAGTTGAACAAACTTACCATCAAGAACCGCTACCCACTACCGAGAATCGACGACTTATTTGATCAACTACAAGGCTCGTCTGTTTATTCAAAGATTGACTTACGTTCCGGGTATCATCAAATGCGGGTGAAAGAAGATGATATTCCAAAGACTGCTTTCAGAACACGTTACGGTCATTACGAGTTTATGGTCATGCCGTTTGGTTTAACTAATGCACCAGCTGTGTTCATGGACCTTATGAACCGAGTGTGTGGACCATACCTTGACAAGTTTGTCATTGTTTTCATTGATGACATACTTATTTACTCAAAGAATGACCAAGAACACGGTGAACATTTGAGAAAGGTGTTAGAAGTATTGAGGAAGGAAGAATTGTACGCTAAGTTTTCAAAGTGTTCATTTTGGTTGGAAGAAGTTCAATTCCTCGGTCACATAGTGAACAAAGAAGGTATTAAGGTGGATCCGGCAAAGATAGAAACTGTTGAAAAGTGGGAAACCCCGAAAACTCCGAAACACATACGCCAGTTTTTAGGACTAGCTGGTTACTACAGAAGGTTCATCCAAGACTTTTCCAGAATAGCAAAACCCTTTACTGCATTAACGCATAAAGGGAAGAAATTTGAATGGAATGATGAACAAGAGAAAGCGTTTCAGTTATTGAAGAAAAAGCTAACTACGGCACCTATATTGTCATTGCCTGAAGGGAATGATGATTTTGTGATTTATTGTGATGCATCAAAGCAAGGTCTCGGTTGTGTATTAATGCAACGAACGAAGGTGATTGCTTATGCGTCTAGACAATTGAAGATTCACGAACAAAATTATACGACGCATGATTTGGAATTAGGCGCGGTTGTTTTTGCATTAAAGACTTGGAGGCACTACTTATATGGGGTCAAAAGTATTATATATACCGACCACAAAAGTCTTCAACACATATTTAATCAGAAACAACTGAATATGAGGCAGCGTAGGTGGATTGAATTATTGAATGATTACGACTTTGAGATTCGTTACCACCCGGGGAAGGCAAATGTGGTAGCCGATGCCTTGAGCAGGAAGGACAGAGAACCCATTCGAGTAAAATCTATGAATATAATGATTCATAATAACATTACTACTCAAATAAAGGAGGCGCAACAAGGAGTTTTAAAAGAGGGAAATTTAAAGGATGAAATACCCAAAGGATCGGAGAAGCATCTTAATATTCGGGAAGACGGAACCCGGTATAGGGCTGAAAGGATTTGGGTACCAAAATTTGGAGATATGAGAGAAATGATACTTAGAGAAGCTCATAAAACCAGATACTCAATACATCCTAGAACGGGGAAGATGTACAAGGATCTCAAGAAACATTTTTGGTGGCCGGGTATGAAAGCCGATGTTGCTAAATACGTAGGAGAATGTTTGACGTGTTCTAAGGTCAAAGCTGAGCATCAGAAACCATCAGGTCTACTTCAACAACCCGAAATCCCTGAATGGAAATGGGAAAACATTACCATGGATTTCATCACTAAATTGCCAAGGACTGCAAGTGGTTTTGATACTATTTGGGTAATAGTTGATCGTCTCACCAAATCAGCACACTTCCTACCAATAAGAGAAGATGACAAGATGGAGAAGTTAGCACGACTGTATTTGAAGGAAGTCGTCTCCAGACATGGAATACCAATCTCTATTATCTCTGATAGGGATGGCAGATTTATTTCAAGATTCTGGCAGACATTACAGCAAGCATTAGGAACTCGTCTAGACATGAGTACTGCCTATCATCCACAAACTGATGGGCAGAGCAAAAGGACGATACAAACGCTTGAAGACATGCTACGAGCATGTGTTATTGATTTCGGAAACAGTTGGGATCGACATCTACCGTTAGCAGAATTTTCCTACAACAACAGCTACCATTCAAGCATTGAGATGGCGCCGTTTGAAGCACTTTATGGTAGAAAGTGCAGGTCTCCGATTTGTTGGAGTGAAGTGGGGGATAGACAGATTACGGGTCCGGAGATTATACAAGAAACTACCGAGAAGATCATCCAAATTCAACAACGGTTGAAAACCGCCCAAAGTCGACAAAAGAGCTACGCTGACATTAAAAGAAAAGATATAGAATTTGAAATTGGAGAGATGGTCATGCTTAAAGTTGCACCTTGGAAAGGCGTTGTTCGATTTGGTAAACGAGGGAAATTAAATCCAAGGTATATTGGACCATTCAAGATTATTGATCGTGTCGGACCAGTAGCTTACCGACTAGAGTTACCTCAACAACTCGCGGCTGTACATAACACTTTCCACGTCTCGAATTTAAAGAAATGTTTTGCTAAAGAAGATCTCACTATTCCGTTAGATGAAATCCAAATCAACGAAAAACTTCAATTCATCGAATAATGGATCGTGAGGTTAAAAGACTTAAGCAAAACAAGATACCAATTGTTAAGGTTCGATGGAATGCTCGTAGAGGACCCGAGTTCACCTGGGAGCGTGACGATCAGATGAAGAAGAAATACCCGCATCTATTTCCAGAAGATTCGTCAACACCTTCAACAGCTTAAAATTTCGGGACGAAATTTATTTAACAGGTAGGTACTGTAGTGACCTGAACTTTTCCATGTTTATATATATTAACTGAGATTGATATTTACATGATTAAATGTTTCCAACATGTTAAGCAATCAAACTTGTTAAGACTTGATTAATTGAAATATGTTTCATATAGACAATTGACCACCCAAGTTGATCGGTGATTCACGAACGTTAAAACTTGTAAAAACTATATGATGACATATATATGGATATATATATATATATAGTTAACATGATACTATGATAATAAAACATATCATAAAGTATATTAACAATGAACTACATATGTAAAAACAAGACTACTAACTTAATGATTTTTAAACGAGACATATATGTAACGATTATCGTTGTAAAGACATTTAATGTATATATATCATATTAAGAGATATTCATACATGAAAATATCATGATAATATAATAATTTAAAATCTCATTTGATATTATAAACATTGGGTTAACAACATTTAACAAGATCGTTAACCTAAAGGTTTCAAAACAACACTTACATGTAACGACTAACGATGACTTAACGACTCAGTTAAAATGTATATACATGTAGTGTTTTAATATGTATTTATACACTTTTGAAAGACTTCAATACACTTATCAAAATACTTCTACTTAACAAAAATGCTTACAATTACATCCTCGTTCAGTTTCATCAACAATTCTACTCGTATGCACCCGTATTCGTACTCGTACAATACACAGCTTTTAGATGTATGTACTATTGGTATATACACTCCAATGATCAGCTCTTAGTAGCCCATGTGAGTCACCTAACACATGTGGGAACCATCATTTGGCAACTAGCATGAAATATCTCATAAAATTACAAAAATATGAGTAATCATTCATGACTTATTTACATGAAAACAAAATTACATATCCTTTATATCTAATCCATACACCAACGACCAAAAACACCTACAAACACTTTCATTCTTCAATTTTCTTCATCTAATTGATCTCTCTCAAGTTCTATCTTCAAGTTCTAAGTGTTCTTCATAAATTCCAAAAGTTCTAGTTTCATAAAATCAAGAATACTTTCAAGTTTGCTAGCTCACTTCCAATCTTGTAAGGTGATCATCCAACCTCAAGAAATCTTTGTTTCTTACAGTAGGTTATCATTCTAATACAAGGTAATAATCATATTCAAACTTTGGTTCAATTTCTATAACTATAACAATCTTATTTCAAGTGATGATCTTACTTGAACTTGTTTTCGTGTCGTGATTCTGCTTCAAGAACTTCGAGCCATCCAAGGATCCATTGAAGCTAGATCCATTTTTCTCTTTTCCAGTAGGTTTATCCAAGGAACTTAAGGTAGTAATGATGTTCATAACATCATTCGATTCATACATATAAAGCTATCTTATTCGAAGGTTTAAACTTGTAATCACTAGAACATAGTTTAGTTAATTCTAAACTTGTTTGCAAATAAAAGTTAATCCTTCTAACTTGACTTTTAAAATCAACTAAACACATGTTCTATATCTATATGATATGCTAACTTAATGATTTAAAACCTGGAAACACGAAAAACACCGTAAAACCGGATTTACGCCGTCGTAGTAACACCGCGGGCTGTTTTGGGTTAGTTAATTAAAAACTATGATAAACTTTGATTTAAAAGTTGTTATTCTGAGAAAATGATTTTTATTATGAACATGAAACTATATCCAAAAATTATGGTTAAACTCAAAGTGGAAGTATGTTTTCTAAAATGGTCATCTAGACGTCGTTCTTTCGACTGAAATGACTACCTTTACAAAAACGACTTGTAACTTATTTTTCCGACTATAAACCTATACTTTTTATGTTTAGATTCATAAAATAGGGTTCAATATGAAACCATAGCAATTTGATTCACTCAAAACGGATTTAAAATGAAGAAGTTATGGGTAAAACAAGATTGGATAATTTTTCTCATTTTAGCTACGTGAAAATTGGTAACAAATCTATTCCAACCATAACTTAATCAACTTGTATTGTATATTATGTAATCTTGAGATACCATAGACACGTATACAATGTTTCGACCAATCATGTCGACACATCTATATATATTTCGGAACAACCATAGACACTCTATATGTGAATGTTGGAGTTAGCTATACAGGGTTGAGGTTGATTCCAAAATATATATAGTTTGAGTTGTGATCAATACTGAGATACGTATACACTGGGTCGTGGATTGATTCAAGATAATATTTATCGATTTATTTCTGTACATCTAACTGTGGACAACTAGTTGTAGGTTACTAACGAGGACAGCTGACTTAATAAACTTAAAACATCAAAATATATTAAAAATGTTGTAAATATATTTTGAACATACTTTGATATATATGTATATATTGTTATAGGTTCGTGAATCAACCAGTGGCCAAGTCTTACTTCCCGACGAAGTAAAAATCTGTGAAAGTGAGTTATAGTCCCACTTTTAAAATCTAATATTTTTGGGATGAGAATACATGCAGGTTTTATAAATGATTTACAAAATAGACACAAGTACGTGAAATTACATTCTATGGTTGAATTATCAAAATCGAATATGCCCCTTTTTATTAAGTCTGGTAATCTAAGAATTAGGGAACAGACACCCTAATTGACGCGAATCCTAAAGATAGATCTATTGGGCCTAACAAACCCCATCCAAAGTACCGGATGCTTTAGTACTTCGAAATTTATATCATATCCGAAGGGTGTCCCGGAATGATGGGGATATTCTTATATATGCATCTTGTTAATGTCGGTTACCAGGTGTTCACCATATGAATGATTTTTATCTCTATGTATGGGATGTGTATTGAAATATGAAATCTTGTGGTCTATTGTTACGATTTGATATATATAGGTTAAACCTATAACTCACCAACATTTTTGTTGACGTTTTAAGCATGTTTATTCTCAGGTGATTATTAAGAGCTTCCGCTGTCGCATACTTAAATAAGGACGAGATTTGGAGTCCATGCTTGTATGATATTGTGTAAAAACTGCATTCAAGAAACTTATTTTGTTGTAACATATTTGTATTGTAAACCATTATGTAATGGTCGTGTGTAAACAGGATATTTTAGATTATCATTATTTGATAATCTACGTAAAGCTTTTTAAACCTTTATTTATGAAATAAAGGTTATGGTTTGTTTTAAAAATGAATGCAGTCTTTGAAAAACGTCTCATATAGAGGTCAAAACCTCGCAACGAAATCAATTAATATGGAACGTTTTTAATCAATAAGAACGGGACATTTCATGTGATTGGTGGGTTATGGTCGTGACTCGGTCTGCTAACTTCATCATGTGAGTAGTGTTATATCGGTAAGGTATAACGTATCGAGAAATGCGAGTATCGATGGGGAATGGGAGTACCATTCTTGTGTTGAGATTTAGGAGGTGGATCACGTGTGGATGCGGATTCACGATGACGCGTGTAGTTCGGTCATCTTATTGTGGAAGTGAGTCTCGTGTAGTTCGGATTCACAATGACACGTGTGGATGCGGTCATTATATTGAGGAAGTGAGTCTCGTGTAGTTCGGATTTACAATGACACATGTGGATGTGGTCATTCTATTGGGATAGTGACTCTCAAGTAGTTCGGATTCACTAGGGCGCGTGTAGTTCGGCCAATCCCGATTGTCGTTGCGGTGGATGTGGTGAGTCGCGTGTAGTTCGGATTCACTAAGGCGCGTGTAGTTTCGGCCAGCCTTCATGTGGTTTATGTTAAGAACAATTAGTTGTTTTTATACTCCAATGGTGGGGTC
Source organism: Rutidosis leptorrhynchoides (assembly GCF_046630445.1). NCBI lineage: Eukaryota > Viridiplantae > Streptophyta > Magnoliopsida > Asterales > Asteraceae > Rutidosis > Rutidosis leptorrhynchoides. Next base: position 424,475,461 of record NC_092334.1, read on the forward strand.
GTGAGGACCATGTTGTGTGATTAGTGATACGATAGCCGTGTTTCGCTCACATGTTGTTACGGGTGTGACAATAGTCGATTTTGTACACTTTGAGATTTGCGTTGCCATAGTTGTTCTGGATGCTAGCGGATTTAGTCGTTTGGTTGCGACTTTATGATAGTTGCGTATTGATCGTGTGGCACACTACAAGGGATGTTAAGTGGTAGGTGTTATCCGTAAGTATTCATTTGGTTCGGTCTTCATCGTTCAGTTTGTTGACCTTAGGTTGAAACTTGGTTGCTTTTAGCATTGTACACGGTAAGGGTGCGCTAAGGGGTAGATATCTCGGTAAGAGATTGGTTGAGTTTTTCCCGATGTGAGGGATTGAGCGAGTTTTAGTGCTCGAATTTGTGGATTTTAATAAATTGCGGATGACAATTTAGTGTTAGAGGCGATTCGTTGAGAGGATTGCCTAGAGAAGTTGGAAAGAAACATGATGTCTCCGTGTATGTTAAGCAATTGTGGTAGACTTCGGATGTTGTATGCATTGCATGTCCCCCAATGCGTGCAAGTGTGTATTAGGTAAATGGGATAATCTTTGGATTAACGATAAATGCGGTGGAAATCGGTTTGGAACGTATGTTTGAAGACCATTGAGTGTGGGTCCGTTTTGTTACGTGGCGAGGATCACGAGGACGTGATCGATTCTAAGTGGGGGAGAGTTGTAAGACCCAAATATATATTGTACATAAAGTATAAATGGCGTACATAAAGTGTATGAAGCATGGCGTGAATTAAAGAGCTAAAATACTGCTCAGACCATTGTGGAGTGACAGTTTTCTGTCTTTTTCTATTTTATGTTAAATGAAGGGCATTTTGGTCTTTTCATTTGAGGACGGATCTATGGACATATTGGCAGATTTGGATCCAACTTTGGATCATTTTCACATCCACAAACACTCTCAACTATCTTAGAGAGAGAGAGAGAGAGTTCTAGGGAGAGAATTGGGGTTTTAGAGAAGAAGAAGCTCGAATTGATCAAAAGCTCGAGTGTTAAAGTTGTTCACCTCGTTCCTAGCTACGTTTTAGTTGTTGTGGTAAGTTCTAACTCAGAATTTCATTGTTTGATTTTGATATTCAAGTTAGGGTTTGAACTTAAATTGTTGAGAAACCCGTTTAAACTCATGAAGTGAGTTTACTATTGCTAGTAATCGGGTTTATTGTTATTGTTGGTGGGTTTTGGGTTGGAAACCAACTTGACCATGATTTAGGACTTGGAATTGGGTTTAATCACTAGGTTTGGTGATTATGGAAGTGTTGGAACCCATTTTAGTGTATTTGAAAGACTAATTTTGAAATGAGTCAAAATTAGGGTTTATGGGTGATTTTGAGAATGATAAGTGTTTAACACTTGTATTTGGGTTTGATTGGCATATTAGAACCATTTTCACTTGTGTTAGTGATTATTGGTTAGTTTGGGCGCGGTTTGTGCTTGGAAGTGCAATTGCTCGAAATTGCACTAAGTGTCGTTTTGAGTTGGTTTGTAAATCCACTCTAAGTGTGTTACTTGTATTATGATTTTGGAATAGGTACATTCCATCGGCGAGTTGCGGATTATTTCGGTAACATTCATCAAGACGACAAGGTGAGTGTTAATATCCTATGTGCATATGTATGTGTAGGATAGGTGCGGGTCGGGTGAAGTGGTTCTCAGTTATAGAGCTCACTTCACATATAGGTGGATTTGATGGACTTGTGTAATAGTTCCAATTGGCACGGTTGTGTGCGTTGGTTGACCACCTTTGGCGAGGTGCACACTTTGTGTGTACGTTATCACATATGCTTGTGATGTGGATTATACAACCCCAATGGCGAAGGGTTGGTATTGAGTTGTGATTGGAGAAGTGGATCACGTGTGGATGCGGATTCACGATGACTTGTGTAGTTCGGTCATCTTATTGAGGTAGTGATCTCGTGTGGTTGCGGATTCACTAAGGCTCGTGTTGGTTAAGATTCAAAGCATAATATTCAAAAGTTAATCACTTTGTTTTGATGATGACACACAAGAACTAAGTAGTTAAATCATATGTAGGACGACATGAGTTCATGAGACTAAACTATCTCTAGCAAAAGACCAATACTTAAGAAATCATCTTGGGAAAAATGCTACACGGCTGCACCACGGTCGACTGTGACATCAACCGTGTGTGTCCTGCACCAACGAGTTCAAGCTTTTCTAAAACTGCAAACCCACGGCTGACCTCACGGACGACCGCAGCCCGACCGTAGTTTTCTCTGTTACCAATCTTGACCAAATAAAGTTTGACTAGTTCCCGGCATCTATAATTTACAAAACCTTTTTTAACATGCTTATAATAGTTGCCCTCTTTGATCTAAAAAGAGCTTTGAACCAAAAGATGTTAATTTTCACTAATCACACCTAATGACATCTTAATGACACTTTAAGCCTGATTTAGGCTAAAATACTCAAATGTCATATCTCTTTACCCCAATACATAGTATCATCTAAACATATTAATAATGGTCATTAAAGTCCCAACTAAAGAGTTGCTCTCCCATTAGTTCTATGTATCATTATTTGTATGAAAATGTACTTAGCTCAAGATGTAACAAGAATCATCATATACAAACTAGATTCAAACTAGTTCATTTAAGTTGTAACAATGTTCTAAAGGGCAAGAAACTCCCATAAGCTGAATGACAAGTGATTAAGAAAGGTAGATGAAGATTTTAGAAGTTAATGGTTTGTCAAGAGAAAAAAAATCTGCAATTACCTCTTTTGGTAATCAATGACAAATGGTCAAAGATTGAAGACTTTCTTCTTTAGAGGACATGTCAACCTCCAAGCTTATGTCCAAAATATAAAGGGTAATGAGGATAATTTCAGAAGTAATTAGCCACTAGTTGCAGCTATTCAACAAGGGAAATTGACAAATTTCAAAGGACAAAAACGGCCTTAAGAATCAGATGTCAGGGGTACACGGTCGAACCACGGTCAACCGTGCAGTAAGCCGTATGACTTCCTGGCAGATTTCTCTTTCCTATAAAAGCCAAGCCTTGAAGCATTTGAAGACTCACTTCTTGCACTCATAATTTCTCATACTTACTGATATCATTCTTATACTTAATTTGTAATCTTTTAGAGTGATTCTAGCAAGAGTACTTGTAAGCTTAAAGTTGTAAGTTTACTTGTAAACTATCTTCTTAAAGGGATCTAGAGGATAGTTGTGTTTTCACTAGGATAAGTTCATTAGGATCTTGTGGTAAGAGCTATAGGTGTTTGTGAAGTCTTCAAAGAGACGTAAGAGTTCACAAGGTGCGGCTTATCGAAGTATTAGTGTTGTATCCGGACACTCCACCGAGTTTGGAGTATCATAGTGAAGAAAAATCTCAATTCGTAGAATTGAGGAGTGGATTAAGGAAGATTAGTTAACATTGTGACGACCCGGGAATTTCCGACCAAATTTAAACTTAATTTTTATATGTTTCTGACACGATAAGCAAAGTATGTAATGTTGAGTCTAGAAAATTTTGAAACGATGTTCATATATTCAATTGACCTTCGACTGCTCTCGATGATTCACGAACAGTTAATTGTAAATAGATATGTGTGTATGTATATATAAATAATAATTCGAAATATATTTTGAAGTATTATATATTGTTGTTATTAAAAATTAATAAAATAAAAAAAAGATATTATAATAATTATTATTTAAAAATATATCTCTATATATAAATAAAGTATATTAAAAATAAATATTAAATGCTTGTAATACTCGTTTGCTGTTCCGATTGATATTAAGCAAGTTAAATTCGAACTTATGTAATTTTAAAATAAAAGGTGATCCGAAAATGAGTTATATGAGTTATAGGCTTATTAAAGGTATATTTAGGATCTGATTATTTAATTTTAACACTTTTTATATTTCACTCATAAATGAGAGGGACAGTTGATGTAACTTTTATTTATCAAATTAAGGATCGAATTTTATACCATAATGACCAAAATAAATAAATATAGTTAATTTAAAAATATGGGATTTTTCTGAACACTTTTATTTACCACTGATTTCGCACGATACACAGTCCGTTAAAACTATCGGTAGATAAATTAAAAATCACGATGGTTAAACTGTTGATGATTGATGATAATTGAATCACTTTTTGTTTAATTAACTTAATGGATGCAAGTGTTCTATTTTTGGATTCCATTGACCCCCACTACCTATTTAATATCAATATAACCATACTTATGCATATACATGTATTACTTCACCAACCAAGTGTATATCACCCTCCTTTCTTGTTCTTCCCGCTTCTTTCCTTTATGTCGAGCACTATCACCATTCATCACCAAAACCACCACAGCCTTTCTCCTTTCAAACTACACCATCACCCATAGTTGTTGAACCATGATCATTAACCACCACCAAACACCCAACACCACGAAGACCATCACCTTTATTGATTATTTCAATTTCTGTTTCCATTTTACTCACAACCTGCCTGTTACTATTAGAAAACATCACCAATCGAAACCTCCTACTACATATGATTTCTGTCTTTTAATTCTGTTTTGAAATCGAAAACAAACACCCAGGTTAACCATCCTTAATCACCCTAAACCGTCACCACAACCTCCACCATCCTCTCTCTCTCTCACTCTCATCTCTCTCATATATTTTTCTTGTTGAGATCACTACAAAACACCACTTCTTTGTGCTGCTATTTTCTGAACCTGTCACCACCATTGTACGCGAAACACCACCGCTACCATCTCCGGTCATCATCTCAACCATTCCATCACCACCATCGCCAACCGTTTCTATATTTTTTTTTTCGTTTGAAGATCATAAAACAACCACCAAGAACTTTCCACCATTAAACCACTAAAACAGGCTGTTATTTGTATCCTCTTTCTAGTCTCGTTACCAACCACCAAAGACTACCACCTTAACGTCACAAACCGCCACCCCACTCCTCTTTAACTTCCTGCAAAAATAGTTTCATCACTGCCATCAAAACCCACCGTTGTGTTATTTTATGCTACTGCAACATGTTCTATTCTATTCCTGCCCAGCTGCAACCACAACCACCACAATCCACTAAATTTTAGGAAGACATTAGATGAGATGTTGCATATTTTGTGAAGACAGGCTAAATATTGGAAAGTATAGTTAGCGAGTGGTTGGGTCTTCATTCGAATTACTTAAATGAGTACAACGACCACAGAAGCTGGGAATTTATGATGAAGTTGCAATGTCTTCCAGGAACGAAACAAAAAACAACGAAATAAGTAAGCTGTGAAGAAGAACAATGAACGGCCAACACACCACCAAAACCTATTTATTTTAACTGCTACAGTATCGTGGTTTTGATCTACTAATACTACCGATTGGTTCTATATTGATACAAACCCATTTCATTTTTTTCGTTAAGTTGGATTAAAGCCCAATAACCGAACAGGCGTGTGGCATTTTCTTTGGGGTTTATGTAACGACCCTGGAATTTCCAACATTTATCTATTAATAATTGTTATTATTAATACGTGTGATAAAACGAATGTATGTTATTACATTTACATGTTGCCATGATTGCCCGAACTTGACTTTAATTGCCCGAAACGTCTTTGTGACACCCGGAACTTTCACGAATAATATTTTTAGATATTATTTACATTCATGATTAAGATTATTAATCACTTTAATTAACTAAAGTTGTTAGTTAGTTACTTGGGCTTTTAATTGGATTTATTTGTTAAATACTTAAACTTGGGCTGGACAAAGTTAATGGACTCATGAATAAGACTTATAAGCCCACCCTACCTTTTAAATGGACTTAGTTAGCACACTCTTTCATGTGTAAGTACCAAGTTAAAAGGAAACTAGTTGGTTAAGGCTTTTAGAATCTATTTAGCAACTTATCCCCATGCATAACCATTCTATTAACCAACTTTTGTCATCTTTACATGCTTGTAACCATTGAATACATCCCTTCTCCTTTTGCTACTGCAGGCCGTGGCCTTTATGGCCTTGGTAGTGCATTTTTTTGTTTCAAAATTTGATCACATATTGCTAGCATTTCTCTCATTTCTCACACACACTCATTTGCTCTCAAACTCCTTCTCTCATTTCTCTCTCAAGTTGTAAGTAACTTGAAGTTTTCTCTCTTCTTTCTTTGTCCCTAAACCGAAACCAAGCATCCATATATCATCATCATTCCTTGTTTGTTATAGTCTTTTGTTAGTTGTAGTTGTTTACTTGATTATTGTTACTTATATACTAGTTGTTATTGTGATGCCCCGTACAAAACCATCGTGTACGAATCATCAACAACAGGATCATTACAAGGTTAAGTACTATATGCGTTTTCAAAAAGAGTTTGCATTCAATAATAAAGTGACGTCATAACTGACATCTAATGTTTTACAACCCAAAATCATGCTTCACTAAGTAGAAGCAAATAATAAGTGTATGTGACCACAATGGTCGTTACAAGTTGATGTCGAACGAGGTGTATATAAAATAGTTATTATTTTACTAGGAAAACACTATTAAATACGATACAATTTTACACAAGATATTTATTTATTTATAGAATGGATATACTTAAACCTTGCTACAACACTTATAGGCAGTGTACCTAATCGTACAGTAGTGTAGTTTTTAGTAAGTCCGGTTCGTTCCACAGGGAAATCTTTAAACAAAGCTCAACGCTATATTAGTTTACTTTTATAAAAATACAAATATATATATAAGTAATATTATTATTATAAAGGGGGGTTTTTACCGTTTAATGACCGGTTTGTCGATTTTAAGACTTTAGTCGCAGTTAAAACCTAATGTAAAATATAAAATAAATACAAGACTTAAATTAAAGCGTAAAGTAAATAACGATAATGAAATTGCGAATAATAAAAATGCGATAAAATAAACTTGCGATAATTAAAAAGTACGATAATTAAAAGTGCGATAAAATATAAAATAATTAAAAAGTGCGATAATTAGAAGTGCAATTAAATATAAAATAAAGGAAATTAAATATGATATAAAAGAATTATGCTTATTTAAACTTCCGTAATCATGATGTTTGACGTGTTGATTTTAGTTTTATGCCCATGGGTTAATTGTCCTTTGTCCTGGATTATTTAATATGTCCGTCTGGTTTTTGTCCATAACAGTCCATCAGTCATAAATATAAATTGCAAGTGTCCTTGTCAAATTATTATTATACCCGAAGATAAATATTCCAACTAATTGGGGATTCGAATTGTAACAAGGTTTTAATACTTTGTTTAATGAATACACCAGGTTATCGACTGCGTGTAAACCAAGGTTTTACTACTTTGTTAACAATTACACCAATTACCCTTGAATGTAATTTCACCCCTGTTTTAATTATTCTAGTGGCTATTAATCCATTCCCGTGTCCGGTTAAATGAACGATTATTCGTACATATAAATACCCCGCCCATCGTGTCCGATCGAGTGTATATGGTAATTTATAGGGACGCCCAATTGTAAATCTTTATATTAACATTAACAAACTTTCATTTAGTTAAACAAATATAAAGCCCATTAATAGCCCATAGTCTAGTTTCCACAAGTGTCGTTCTTTTGTCCAAACCCCAATTATGGTACAAAGCCCAATTACCCAATTTTAGTAATTAGCCCAACATCATGATTACTTCGTTTTAAATAAGCATAATAATAACTTAGCTACGAGACATTAATATAAAAAGGTTGAACATAACTTACAATGATTAAAAATAGCGTAGCGTTACACGGACAGAATTTCGACTTACACCCTTACAACATTCGCTAACATACCCTTATTATTAGAATTATAATTAAAATTAAAATATAAATTATAAATATAAATATATTTTCGTATGAAGAGGAAGAAAAAAAAGATGATTAAAACTCGGCACAAAACTGGCTTTATATAGGACCTGACCAGCAATCTCACTCCATGCGACTCGCATGGATTTGTGCCTTTGGCCATGCGAGTCGCATGGCCACCCTGGATCCAGCCAAATTGGTTTGTTTTCTTCTTGCCGACGTAATATAATAATAATATATAAAATAATATATAATTATATATAATTATATATATATTATATTATATTCTTGTGCATAGTAGACTAGATATTTTTGGTCCGTTGCGTCGGGCGTTTCTTCTTGGCTCAGGTCCCGGTTCCGGATTTTCGGACGTCCTCGCGTATTATTTTAAATCGCGTACTTTGCGTCTTGTAACTTGTACTCTTGTCATTTTGAGACGTTCCTCATCAATATTTTGAACCTTTTTAGTTGTATCTTGTACTTTTTAGCTCTTTGGACCTTTTTGTCTTCAATTTGTCGAATCTGCCTTTTGTCTTCACTTTTTAATATTTAAACGAATATTGCTTGTAAATCGAACAATACCAACTAAAATCTTGTCTTTCTTGGGGAATAATGCTATGAAATATATGTTCGTTTTTAGCATTATCAAATATTCCCACACTTGAGCGTTGCTTGTCCTCAAGCAATATTGTCTTGAAATACTAGAATCACTTTTTTTATTCTTCACACTTTGTACATCAGTGATTTCTATACGGCGGTATAAACAATGGTAGTAACGATATGGTTTACAGTCCCACATGACTATAAAAATTTAGATCCATTAAGGAAATTGGATCTTTATGAAAACATTTGATCTTTTGAAAATTAAATCTAGTTTTTACCCTAGATAAGTTTTCCGGAATAACCCTTTACCGGTGTTTGCAAAATATTTTTGTGGGTTTGGTGGGTTTCAAATTTGAAAATTTTAGCTCAAAACTTGCGGTTTTGTGTCACCCATTTGCTAACCTTGTATTAGGAAAGCAACACGTCCAGTTTACTTGTTCCGTATATTACCTTTCGGCAAACTACCGTCCGGTTGTAAAGGAAAGCGTTGAACAAGCAACTGTTAAGGCAATGTCCCGTGACATGCTTTTAATTATGGTCTATAACGTGTCGGACGCAATTACTATCCTTGGTAGGAGCAATAGTAAAGCTCACCCTTATAATTTTTCGGTCTGGCACAAGGTCCTGTCTTTGACCATGTTATGCAACCACCGTTCTTACGGTTGACACCCGATTTAGTTCAGGTGATCTAATGAATTCTAGGTGAATTCCTAGGATTTTACGTTCAATGGTAATGAACGCATTGAAAATAGGGTTAGTTACTTGGGCTTTTAATTGGATTTATTTGTTAAATACTTAAACTTGGGCTGGACAAAGTTAATGGACTCATGAATAAGACTTATAAGCCCACCCTACCTTTTAAATGGACTTAGTTAGCACACTCTTTTATGTGTAAGTACCAAGTTAAAAGGAAACTAGTTGGTTAAGGCTTTTAGAATCTATTTAGCAACTTATCCCCATGCATAACCATTCTATTAACCAACTTTTGTCATCTTTACATGCTTGTAACCATTGAATACATCCCTTCTCCTTTTGCTACTGCAGGCCGTGGCCTTTATGGCCTTGGTAGTGCATTTTTTTGTTTCAAAATTTGATCACATATTGCTAGCATTTCTCTCATTTCTCACACACACTCATTTGCTCTCAAACTCCTTCTCTCATTTCTCTCTCAAGTTGTAAGTAACTTGAAGTTTTCTCTCTTCTTTCTTTGTCCCTAAACCGAAACCAAGCATCCATATATCATCATCATTCCTTGTTTGTTATAGTCTTTTGTTAGTTGTAGTTGTTTACTTGATTATTGTTACTTATATACTAGTTGTTATTGTGATGCCCCGTACAAAACCATCGTGTACGAATCATCAACAACAGGATCATTACAAGGTTAAGTACTATATGCGTTTTCAAAAAGAGTTTGCATTCAATAATAAAGTGACGTCATAACTGACATCTAATGTTTTACAACCCAAAATCATGCTTCACTAAGTAGAAGCAAATAATAAGTGTATGTGACCACAATGGTCGTTACAAGTTGATGTCGAACGAGGTGTATATAAAATAGTTATTATTTTACTAGGAAAACACTATTAAATACGATACAATTTTACACAAGATATTTATTTATTTATAGAATGGATATACTTAAACCTTGCTACAACACTTATAGGCAGTGTACCTAATCGTACAGTAGTGTAGTTTTTAGTAAGTCCGGTTCGTTCCACAGGGAAATCTTTAAACAAAGCTCAACGCTATATTAGTTTACTTTTATAAAAATACAAATATATATATAAGTAATATTATTATTATAAAGGGGGGTTTTTACCGTTTAATGACCGGTTTGTCGATTTTAAGACTTTAGTCGCAGTTAAAACCTAATGTAAAATATAAAATAAATACAAGACTTAAATTAAAGCGTAAAGTAAATAACGATAATGAAATTGCGAATAATAAAAATGCGATAAAATAAACTTGCGATAATTAAAAAGTACGATAATTAAAAGTGCGATAAAATATAAAATAATTAAAAAGTGCGATAATTAGAAGTGCAATTAAATATAAAATAAAGGAAATTAAATATGATATAAAAGAATTATGCTTATTTAAACTTCCGTAATCATGATGTTTGACGTGTTGATTTTAGTTTTATGCCCATGGGTTAATTGTCCTTTGTCCTGGATTATTTAATATGTCCGTCTGGTTTTTGTCCATAACAGTCCATCAGTCATAAATATAAATTGCAAGTGTCCTTGTCAAATTATTATTATACCCGAAGATAAATATTCCAACTAATTGGGGATTCGAATTGTAACAAGGTTTTAATACTTTGTTTAATGAATACACCAGGTTATCGACTGCGTGTAAACCAAGGTTTTACTACTTTGTTAACAATTACACCAATTACCCTTGAATGTAATTTCACCCCTGTTTTAATTATTCTAGTGGCTATTAATCCATTCCCGTGTCCGGTTAAATGAACGATTATTCGTACATATAAATACCCCGCCCATCGTGTCCGATCGAGTGTATATGGTAATTTATAGGGACGCCCAATTGTAAATCTTTATATTAACATTAACAAACTTTCATTTAGTTAAACAAATATAAAGCCCATTAATAGCCCATAGTCTAGTTTCCACAAGTGTCGTTCTTTTGTCCAAACCCCAATTATGGTACAAAGCCCAATTACCCAATTTTAGTAATTAGCCCAACATCATGATTACTTCATTTTAAATAAGCATAATAATAACTTAGCTACGAGACATTAATATAAAAAGGTTGAACATAACTTACAATGATTAAAAATAGCGTAGCGTTACACGGACAGAATTTCGACTTACACCCTTACAACATTCGCTAACATACCCTTATTATTAGAATTATAATTAAAATTAAAATATAAATTATAAATATAAATATATTTTCGTATGAAGAGGAAGAAAAAAAAGATGATTAAAACTCGGCACAAAACTGGCTTTATATAGGACCTGACCAGTAATCTCACTCCATGCGACTCGCATGGATTTGTGCCTTTGGCCATGCGAGTCGCATGGCCACCCTGGATCCAGCCAAATTGGTTTGTTTTCTTCTTGCCGACGTAATATAATAATAATATATAAAATAATATATAATTATATATAATTATATATATATTATATTATATTCTTGTGCATAGTAGACTAGATATTTTTGGTCCGTTGCGTCGGGCGTTTCTTCTTGGCTCAGGTCCCGGTTCCGGATTTTCGGACGTCCTCGCGTATTATTTTAAATCGCGTACTTTGCGTCTTGTAACTTGTACTCTTGTCATTTTGAGACGTTCCTCATCAATATTTTGAACCTTTTTAGTTGTATCTTGTACTTTTTAGCTCTTTGGACCTTTTTGTCTTCAATTTGTCGAATCTGCCTTTTGTCTTCACTTTTTAATATTTAAACGAATATTGCTTGTAAATCGAACAATACCAACTAAAATCTTGTCTTTCTTGGGGAATAATGCTATGAAATATATGTTCGTTTTTAGCATTATCAAATATTCCCACACTTGAGCGTTGCTTGTCCTCAAGCAATATTGTCTTGAAATACTAGAATCACTTTTTTTATTCTTCACACTTTGTACATCAGTGATTTCTATACGGCGGTATAAACAATGGTAGTAACGATATGGTTTACAGTCCCACATGACTATAAAAATTTAGATCCATTAAGGAAATTGGATCTTTATGAAAACATTTGATCTTTTGAAAATTAAATCTAGTTTTTACCCTAGATAAGTTTTCCGGAATAACCCTTTACCGGTGTTTGCAAAATATTTTTGTGGGTTTGGTGGGTTTCAAATTTGAAAATTTTAGCTCAAAACTTGCGGTTTTGTGTCACCCATTTGCTAACCTTGTATTAGGAAAGCAACACGTCCAGTTTACTTGTTCCGTATATTACCTTTCGGCAAACTACCGTCCGGTTGTAAAGGAAAGCGTTGAACAAGCAACTGTTAAGGCAATGTCCCGTGACATGCTTTTAATTATGGTCTATAACGTGTCGGACGCAATTACTATCCTTGGTAGGAGCAATAGTAAAGCTCACCCTTATAATTTTTCGGTCTGGCACAAGGTCCTGTCTTTGACCATGTTATGCAACCACCGTTCTTACGGTTGACACCCGATTTAGTTCAGGTGATCTAATGAATTCTAGGTGAATTCCTAGGATTTTACGTTCAATGGTAATGAACGCATTGAAAATAGGGTTTTCAGAAAACAAATCGGTTTGTATTTTTGATCAAAATATTTTCTCGTTCAAGCTCGAGTTTAGATATCATTGAATTCCATGAGTTTGTAATTCTCAATCTTTAAGGTCAATCTCTAGGATTGAGTAATATCAGTCTTAAAAGCTGATTTTTAATCTTTAAGGAGATTATCCTTTCTGGGGATCTGATTCATTAGTCTTATCCAGCTAATTTGCATGGTGCCCCCCCATTGTACGAGATAAATCCTTCTCATGGTTAGGATAAATCTGACCACTTGGCGACCCTGTTTAATGCTGAGGTCCGTGGATTTCCTGCTGATTTTAGTGATGACTTTTCTAGATTTTTCGTCAACCTACAGCTGGTCTGGACGACAACTTCATGACCTAAATCAAGAAGTGCGTGTCTTTTTCGGAAGACTTTACTTCCTTTTAGTGATGGAATTGATTCATCGTGTAGATCCATCTCTTCTTTTCTTTCATCGGGTAAAACAGTTTAGTTTAGTCCAAAGCAAAAGTATTTTTAGTTATTTGTTACAGATATATGTGACATATGTTTAAAATAACTTGGTAAATTTTCCCACACTTGGCTTTTATTTTCCTTTTTATCGTCCTCTATTCCATTTTAAATGAATTTTAACATTTTCGTTTGTTTCTCAATTTATGTCCTTTCCGAGGTAACAATAATTTCGGTGTTAAAACCTAGTTTTATCGTTCATAAATATGTATAAACATGATTTGAATTCATTTAATTAAAAATTTTGAAAAATTTTACTAGAATTGGGTAGTCAGTATATATGACTAGGGCTGTTCTTTTTTTATCAGAGAGCACTAGATTCTAATACAACTACTGCTTTACTAGTATTTTTAATGGTAACCAAGTGTTTAATATAAAAATTTTAAAATCCGAAAGAATTTAACCCCTTCCCACACTTAAGATCTTGCAATGCCCTCATTTGCAAGAAATCAGTAACAATTTAAATTATTGAGGGTGATTAGTGTGAAAATGATTAAATTTTTACCAAAGTTTCCAAATATATTGGCGTTTGTTTGCTGAATGATAAATGGTGCACGTCATTTGTTCATTCCGTCTTGTTGTTATTTCACATACATTTTGCATCATTGTCGTCAAAATTACTTGCTTTTGCTGAACTTAATGCCAGTCTTTGAAAATGCGTTGTTTTACCCTGTTTTGTGCATAAAATAGAATACATACAATACAAATATAATCATACATGCAATTTGAAATGGAACTTTGGCATCCCACTTTCAAACTATAAGAAAAATATTAGTACACAATAATAATAAAATATCAAACATTACATAAACGTAATAAAATGTTAAGTGTTTAAAATAAAAATAAAAATTACCAACTTATCTCTACTGATCAGGAGGTGGGTTAGGAGGATAATTAGGATAGGGATCCCAATTCATGTTCGCGTCCGGGTTCCATGGCTGATTATAGGTGAACTGGTATGCTGCGTCATAATCATATGAATCATAGGGTGGTCTCATTTCTGGCTGATGTGCGGGATAGTATGCGGGTCGGGTCGGATAATACATCTCGCCAGGCTGCAACTGGCTTATAATTTGGCGCTGATGATAATCCCATCGGCCATGCTCTCGTTGCCGGGAATGCTCGTAGTCATTCCGACGTTGCCATGCCTCGTACTGCATATGCCTATCATAGTTCGTCATGTATTCATCCTCCATACGAACGCCTAAATCAAGAGCAGTCTCCCGAACAACTCCTATAATGTTGTTCGCATCCTCCATCTCGTCATCCGAACCTCTTTCTACCTGTCGCTGAGGTCCCTCGTATCGATATACCCGACCACGTCTCATTAATAATACCCTTGCACCGTGATAAAGGTTTGAACTTATAGTTTCACCTCCGTCCTCTATTTCGTTCATTGGACCCCCTTGGTGCTTATCTACACCTAAATACTCTCCAATGAGAGTAATGAAAATACCACCACCTATAATACTCCCCGATTTCATCCCCGAAACTACATTAGCGAGATAATAACCAACACAATAGGGAATGTTAACGAAACTCCTCGGGTCTCTAATACACTTGAGGTAGAACAAATCATTTACGGTCAATTTCTCCTTATTTCTTCCCCTTTGTGTAATTGTGTTTGCTAAGAATCTATGAATCACCCGGAGTTCAGCTCTGTCTATATCTAAGTATGTATGATTTCCACTGGCGTGAAATTCATTAAAGTGGGACATACGCCTCCAGACAGCGTTAAAAACAAATTCCCTATCTACCCTTTCTCCTTGGGCAATCAGGCTATTACAGTCGGGGCTCAAAAGTTCAGCAGGGGTGTAAATCTGTAAGGCCCTAGCTAAATCTATCATGGACATTCTGTACATGCGTCCACCTAACAGAAATCTAATAAAGCTTCTATCATCTATCCTCCTAACATCACTGTTTAACTTAATAGTACTAAGTAATTCTATACACCATTCCCTATATATGGTTCTACGAATGGAAAATAGGCGCATCCAATCGTTAAACTGAGAATTATCATACCTTTGCACCAATAATTCCCGAATCGGTTCGGCAAGGTCAACTGTTTCCAAAGGTACCCAGTCAATTGCCCTTGGCATTTCAACAACCTTAAAGTAGAGAATGTGCATGTTCTTTTGATAATCTGGATACTCTATCCAACATCGATCAAATCTCAGATTTGGGTGTAACTGATCTTCATTAATGTCTAAGCTCAGAATCCTTTGATGTGGAGCGAATTGACGAAACTGATTCATGAATAATTGATCTTGATCGTGATATGGAATATGTTGCTCCTCCTGTTCTTCTTCTTCTTGTTGCATATGTTGTTCTTGTTCATGAAACATTTCCGGTTCGGGCTCTGGTTGCCTGGACGATGATGCTCCTGAACCTCCAGTATCGGCTTTCTGTAAAACACATTAAACACAAAAATTGTGCATCCAAATATGCATTAGTGTTAGCAAAATAATAACTTGAAACAATTATGATGACATGTTCAATTCATAACACATTTTATACACATTTTCTTAACAATAACAATTCTACATTTTTACATACGAAAATGTATACAATGTTTTATCACATTTAAACTCTTAAACATGTCAACAATAATCATTATAGCAATTAAACACTTGTTACATGGCATTCAAATCAAACTAGTGCTCATTTTCATATTTTTGTCAAGTCTACACTTTGTCAAATAAGCATATACGAAAAATGTACATCAAGTTCATAAGCATTTATCTTAAATAACATGCCAAAATAATCACTACTAGCAATGAAACAAGTTTCAAATGGCCTTTATATCAATTTAACCTAGTTCATGAATTTTTAGACTTAAAAAGTCTACTTTAATTCTCAAAATCATGTTTAGGCTCAAAGTTTGGATCAATTAACTACCTAAACATGTTACACTACTTAATTTAGCAACAATTCATGACAAAAATCGGCCATAACCTGTTTATATCAAAAAGCCCCAAATTGCTCAAGAACACAAACCCTAGATTCTTAAAAATTTGAAGTTTTTAGCTTCAATTCATGTTAAATAGCTTCTATCTAGGATATACATGCATAATATAACAACAATTTAGCTCTAATTACACCTAAAATTAACAAAATCAAAATATAAAATTTCTAGCTCAAGAACACAAAAATTCGAATTTAAAGAGATTAGGGGTGAAATCTTTACCTTTCTCCTGAAGGGGTTGAGACTACTGAATCTAGGCATGATTATTGTGAAATTTTTGCAAGAAATTTGGTGAAAATTGGTGAAAAATTGAGAGAGTTTGGGAGGTTTTCGTGTTTGTGTATGTGTATTGTGAGAAAGAAGCAGGTCGACTGGAAATTTGATCCTGTCCAGTTTTTTTGATCCATGCGAGTCGCATGGTTTTGTGCCCATCCCCATGCGACTCGCATGGGGGTATTTTCCAGGGTTTTTTTTTTTTTTTTTTTTTTTTTTTAACTAAAAAAAAAAAACCTTATACTTTTAAAACATAGAATTAAATAAAATTTTAAAAATTTTGTTTCTTTTTAGGACGAGGTCGTTTCGGGACGATGCCCTAGTCCGTCCCTCGACAAAATTTTAAAATTTTGTCATTTTCAAGCGATTGTTTTAAAAGCTTAGATTTTTGGATTTTTTCAATGTTTTTGGCATACTTTAAATCAATAAGATTAAAAATAATGATAATAAAAGTTCTCGTCCCTCCCTCGGGTAAAGCAATTTCGGTTCAAAGACCTAGTCTTCAACTTACGACGAATTTTAAAAATCATATTTTTAACTTAATGAGATAAAGTAAATTTTTGTTTTTAAATTCACACAATTATAAAATTCAAAATTAATACTAAAAAAAAATCACACCAAACTTAAAAATTTGAAATGCATAAAATTAAAATTTCATATTTTAAAAATTAAAAATTCACACCAAACTTAATTTAAAAATTCATATTATAAATTCATACCAAACTTATATTAATTTTTCAAATATTTACAATTTTAAATATATTATTTTTACAAAATTTACAATATTAATTTAAGATTTAAATATTAATTTTAAAAATATGGTAAAAATAAAATTAAAAATCTTTTTGTCTTTTTATCCCACTTTAATCAATCAAATATTATCAAAAATATGCGCCCCTCTTTTCGGTAAAGTAATTTCGGTTCCAAGACCTAATTTAACTCATGACGAATTTTTGAAATATTTTGGGTTGATTGATTAAAGATATTTATACCTTAAGAATAAACGTTAAATTTCGCAGTGATGTAATAAATTTTTGAATGATATCAATAATTTCGGTCGCCAAACCTAATTTTATTTAATACCAATTTAATACTTTTTAGCGAACAAATTAGCGTTTATTATCAAAAGGTTAAAAATAAAAATAAAAATAAAAACTGTACAGACATACCTGTGAAATAGATTTCTTAGTTATATGATCTATTATATTCATAAGATAGTCGGTTTAATTGGTTTTCCATGGCTGCATAGGCGTAACCTCGAGCATTCATTGTCTTTTCTTCTAAACATATGAACGGTCCGTCTCTGCATAAAGTAACAAATTCGGTATTTGAATAGGTTTGATTATTTGAACATTTACCTCCATGTGACCATTTTCCGCATTTGTGACATCGTTCTAGGTGTCGTGCTCTTCTTTTCGCTGCGGATTTTGATTTTCCTTTACCAAATTGTAACTTATTATCTTCGCATCTGGATCCTTTTCTAACTCCGTCCATTCTTTCTCTGATTACTGATACTAATTCACTCGGTAGTATGTCATTATTTCTTTTAGTGATCAAAGCGTGTAGCATTAGACCATGGTTTAGTTCACAGGCAGTCTTCATTACGTAAAAACCTAAAAAAAATAAAAATTCAGAATGGGGGAAGAAGACTAGTTCTTTAGGGTCTGCTAGGGAAAGACCATACGTGTTCCATTTTCGAGAACTACACGAAAACAGACAATCTAACTCTAACAGAAATACATATTATCCTTTAAAGACTTTATTCTCCCCACACTTAGTTAGCTGTGGTGTCGAAATTGTGATTAACTTCGTTGTCGACTTCCATTGGACCCTGTATGTAATGTTTAACTCTGTGACCATTAACTTTAAATTCAATCCCATTTGAATTTATTAATTCTATCGTTCCGTATGGGAAAACTCTTTTGACTATGAATGGTCCAGACCATCTTGATTTCAATTTTCCAGGAAATAGCTTGAATCGTGAATTGAAAAGAAGAACTCTGTCTCCTTCTTTAAATTCTTTTAAACTTCTGATTCTTTTATCATGCCATTTCTTCGTTCTTTCTTTATAGATTAACGAATTATCGTATGCTTCATGTCTTAATTCTTCTAATTCGTTTAGTTGACTTAATCGTAGACGTCCGGCTTCATGTAAATCAAGATTACATGTCTTCAAAGCCCAAAATGCTTTGTGTTCAATTTCTACTGGAAGATGACATGCTTTTCCATAAACAAGTCTAAAAGGTGTGGTTCCAATTGGAGTTTTGTAGGCTGTTCTAAAAGCCCAGAGTGCATCCTCCAATTTAATGGACCATTCCTTTGGATTTGATCCTACGGTTTTCTCTAGAATACGTTTTAAGGCTCGGTTGGTATTTTCAACTTGTCCACTTGTTTGTGGATGATATGCGGTGGAGATTTTATGAGTTACTCCATATCTTTTAAGAACTTTCTCAAGTTGATTATTACAGAAATGAGTACCCCGATCACTTATTAAAGCTTTCGGTGTTCCAAACCTTGCAAAAAGACGTTTTAAAAAGTTGACTACAACTCGTGCATCGTTAGTTGGGAGAGCTTGTGCTTCCGCCCATTTAGATACATAATCAATGGCTACGAGTATATATAGATTATTATGAGATTTTGGAAATGGACCCATAAAGTCAATACCCCAAATGTCAAATACTTCACATACTTGGATGACATTTTGTGGCATTTCATCACGTTGACTTATTTTTCCGGCCCTTTGACATGCATCACAGGATTTGCAAAGAAGGTGTGCGTCTTTGTAAATTGTAGGCCAATAGAATCCAGCTTCATAAACTTTTCTTGCTGTTAGTTGAGGCCCATAATGCCCTCCTGTTGGTCCTGTGTGACAATGGTTTAAAATTTTACTAGCTTCATCTCCAAATACACATCGGCGTATTATTCCATCGGGACAACTTTTAAACAGATGTGGATCTTCCCAGAAATAGTGTTTTATATCACTGAAGAATTTCTTTCGTCTTTGGTACGATAATCCTTTTTCAAGGAATCCACAAACTAAGTAGTTTGCATAGTCTGCAAACCATGGGATTTCTTTATAATCTATCTTCAATAGATATTCATCAGGAAAGTTGTCTTGTATGGCCGATTCATTCAGAACTTCTAATTCGGGATTTTCAAGACGAGAAAGATGATCAGCGGCGAGATTTTCTGCTCCTTTTTTATCTCGGATTTCAATATCAAACTCTTGTAAGAGTAAGATCCAACGGATTAATCTTGGTTTAGCATCTTCTTTTGAAAATAGGTATCTAAGAGCAGAATGGTCGGTATAGACCACCGTTTTTGCTAGAACGAGATATGATCGAAATTTGTCAAAAGCAAAGACAATAGCAAGGAGTTCTTTTTCAGTAGTTGTATAGTTCGTTTGTGCTCCTTGTAATGTCTTACTAGCATAATATATAGGTTGAAATCGTTTTTCAATCCTTTGTCCTAAAACGGCTCCCATTGCAAAATCACTTGCATCGCACATTAGTTCAAATGGTAGATTCCAATTTGGTGTTATCATGATCGGTGCATTAGTGAGTTTCTCTTTAAGAATATTAAAAGATTTGATACACTCATCTGAAAAGATGAATGGCGCATCCTTTTCTAGGAGTTTATTCATAGGAGTGGCAATTTTAGAAAAATCTTTTATGAAACGTCGGTAAAAACCGGCATGCCCTAGAAAACTCCTAACTCCTCTAACATTGGTGGGATGTGGAAGTTTAGCAATTACATCTACTTTAGCTCTATCCACTTCAATTCCTTCTTTTGAAATTTTATGTCCAAGAACGATGCCTTCTTTAACCATGAAATGGCATTTCTCCCAATTAAGTACTAGATTTGATTTTTTGCATCTAATTAGCATTCGTTCCAGATTAACTAGACATGATTTAAATGTATCACCGAAGACTGAAAAGTCATCCATGAATACTTCTATGCATTCTTCTATCATGTCGTGAAAAATCGCCATCATACACCTTTGAAAGGTTGCAGGGGCGTTGCAAAGTCCAAATGGCATGCGTTTGTAAGCAAAAGTACCATAAGGGCACGTGAATGTGGTTTTCTCTTGGTCTTCGGGTGCTATTGGAATTTGAAAATATCCGGAAAATCCATCTAGAAAACAATAGTAACTATTTCAGGCTAATCTTTCCAACATTTGATCTATGAAAGGTAAGGGAAAGTGATCTTTTCTGGTGGCGTCATTTAATTTTCTATAATCAATACATACACGCCATCCTGTTACAGTCCTAGTAGGAATAAGCTCATTTTTCTCATTTGTAATGACAGTCATGCCACCCTTCTTAGGCACGCATTGAACTGGGCTTACCCATGGACTATCAGAAATTGGATATATCAAACCTGCATCTAGCAGTTTAATAATCTCTTTCTTAACTACATCTTGCATATTAGGATTTAGTCTTCGTTGGCGTTGCACATACGTTTTATGACCTTCTTCCATAAGGATTTTATGTGTGCAATACGAAGGACTTATTCCTTTAATATCATGAATCTTCCATGCAATGGCTGGTTTATGAGCTTTCAACACAGAAATGAGTTGTGATTTCTCATTTTC
Organism: Rutidosis leptorrhynchoides; assembly: GCF_046630445.1. Classification (NCBI taxonomy): domain Eukaryota; kingdom Viridiplantae; phylum Streptophyta; class Magnoliopsida; order Asterales; family Asteraceae; genus Rutidosis; species Rutidosis leptorrhynchoides. The sequence continues at coordinate 424,496,481 of NC_092334.1, forward strand.
AGTAAGAGAAGACGATATTATTACAGGTAATTCAGATTCACCATGTAAATAAGCGTATTCCAAATGGTTTGGAAGTGGCTTTAACTCTAATTTCGGAGGTTCTTCTATCGATGATTTATATCGATATCTGTCTTCTTCTTTTAGCATTTGAATTTCTTCTGTTGTTGGTTCATATCCATTAGCTATAAGTGTAGCTAACATTTCAGCTTCATCAATTGGTTCATTACCTTCTCCTAAAGAACATTCTCCCGTTCCTTGTAATTCTGGAAATTCTTCTAATAATTCTGCATGTGCATCTATAGTTTGAATATAATAACATGTATCATCTGCAGATTGTGGTTGTTGCATGGCTCTATCAACTGAAAAGGTAACACTCTCATCCTCTATACTTAGGGTCAGTTTCTTACCGAACACGTCTATCATTGCTTTAGCCGTGTTTAAGAATGGTCTTCCTAATATGAGAGGAACTTGAGAATCTTCTTCCATGTCCAAAACAACAAAATCTACTGGAAATACTAAAGTACCAACTTTAACTAGCATGTTCTCCATTATCCCTCTAGGATATTTTATTGATCTATCGGCTAGTTGTATGCTTATTCTGGTTGGTTTTAATTCTCCAAGGTCTAGCTTAGCGTATAGTGAATACGGCATTAGATTTATACTAGCACCTAAGTCTGCCAATGCTTCTATTGAACTAAGACTACCCAGAAAACATGGAATTGTGAAACTTCCTGGATCAGATAGTTTTTCTGGTATCTTATTCAACAGCACTGCTGAACAATTTGCATTCATAGTGACAGCCGAAAGTTCTTCCATTTTCTTTCTATTTGTGATCAGATCTTTCAAGAATTTAGCATATCTAGGCATTCCTGAAATCACATCAATGAAAGGAAGATTTACATTTATCTGTTTAAACATATCCAAAAATTTGGATTGCTCGGCTTCAAGTTTTTCTTTCTTCATTTTACTCGGGTAAGGAAGTGGTGGTTGGTATGGTTTAACATAAGGTTTATCCTTAACTGTGTTATCTTCATTAACCTTTTCAACTACCGGTTCTTTTTCCTTTTCTTGCTCGGATTGTGGTTCTTGTGGAGTAGGAATGGTTTCATCAGAAGTTACAGGTATTTCCGGTGGTTTAAGTGTTGTACCACTTCTTGTGGTAATAGCTTTAGCTGTTTCATTCCGGGGGTTAGCATTTGTATCGCTTGGTAGACATCCTGGTTTTCTTTCACCTATTAACCTTGCTAGGTTACTTACTTCTTGTTCCAGATTTTGAATAGAAGCTTGTTGATTTCTAAATGCTTGAGCATTTTGTTCATTGGTTTGTTTTTGAGATGTGAAAAACTGCGTTTGAGTTTCAACTAGCTTCGTCATCATATCTTCTAAATTCGGCTTTTTATCATCGGTTTGTTGTGGTGGTTTGTTTTGAAAATTAGGTCTTTGCTGATTGTAAGTATTATTGGATACTTGTTGATTGCTAGGACCTTGTTGGTTATTGTATGGAATATTTCGGTTATAGTTCTGATTTTGATTGTAAATCGGTCTTGGCGGTTGATAATTATTCTGATAATTATTTCCAGGCCTTTGGTTTATGTATGAAATATTCTCTCTTTGTTCCATTGTTAATTCAATACTGAGACAATCTTTTGTCAAATGTGGTCCTCCACACTGCTCACAACTAATTCGTATAGCATGAATATCCTTAGTCATCTTTTCCATTCGTCTCTCGAAAGCATCTATCTTTGCCGAAATGGAATCTAAGTCATGGCTAGAATCGGCTCTAGCTGCTTTAGATGATCTAATGATATCTTTTTCTTGGTGCCACTCATGTGAGTGGGAAGCAGTGTTATCAATAATTTTGTAAGCATCAGTTTCGGTTTTCTTCATAATAGAACCACCAGCTGCTATATCTATGTCTTTCCTTGTAGTGATGTCGCATCCTTGGTAGAATATTTGTACTATTTGACAGGTGTCTAAACCATGTTGCGGACATCCTCTTAACAACTTTCCATATCTTGTCCACGCCTCATATAGAGTTTCATTTGGTTTTTGTGTGAACGTAACAATTTCTGCTTGAAGTCTTACGGCTTTAGATGCAGGAAAAAATTGTTTAAGAAATTTGTCAACTAAAACATCCCATGTATCGATCGCCCCTTCAGGTAACGATTCCAACCAATCTTTGGCTTCTCCCTTTAAAGTCCAGGGAAATAACATGAGATATATCTGTTCATCCTCCACTTCTCGTATTTTAAATAGTGTGCAGATCCTATTAAAGGTACGTAGATGTTCATTTGGATCTTCCTTCGGCGCACCACTAAATTGGCATTGATTAGTCACCATGTGTAGAATTTGTCCTTTGATTTCATAATCTGGCGCATTAATGTCTGGATGAGTAATTGCGTGACCTTGGCCAGTGCGTTTAGCTCTCATTCGGTCTTCCATACTTAAAGGTTCCAGATTCTCCATAATTGAATTTGTTGAATCGGAATCACTAGATGATTCTGATTTAATGGTTCGTTCCTCAACAATCTCTGTTTGAATGATTGGTGGTTCCGGAGGAAAGTTTAATGGTTCAGGATCTACGAACCGTTCCTGAATATTTTCCGGATTCTCAATTGTGAGGCCGGGTTCAAAAAATGGATTATCGGAAATTTGAACTGAAGTACTTGGTTGACTGGATGACGATTCTAAAGAAAAATCAACGGAGGTTATATTTGTTAAACGATGTCTTGATCGAGTTACAGGTGGTGAACGTACAAAAGGTGATGAACGTCTTGCTCGGTGCATTCACTGAATATCCTATTAGTTTTTAAAAGGAAAGAAAAATTATAATAAGTTATCCAATCAATAGACTTTTCTGATTTTGCCCACGTTTCGAATAGCCAAAAGATGCAGCAGAGGGGCAGGATTCGTTTGGTCTCAATATAATTGAGGACTGTTTGGCTCCAATAACCCGGTCCACGTACAAATCCAACTATTACTACGAACCAGAAAATTTTGATGTCTATTAATTTAACCACTTAAAATAAATTTTCGTAATTTTAAGAAATTTAGATAAGAAGTAGAAAAAAAATTCTAAGTCCTAAAAACTAGAATGGCGAGAAATAAGAGAGAAAAAGAGTTCGTCGAAAAAGGTCGAAAAAGAAAAAATGGTTGAAAAATAAAAGGTGACGGAAAAATAAAAGAAACTTATAAAAACTTAAAAATACTTTACTAACCTAACCTTATTACTACAACTAACTTAAAATTATAATCGCAAATTGATATTACTAATTGAAATGATAATTGATACATAGTAAAAGGTGTCTAAAAATATTAAAGCTTACAGGAAAAACTAAATCCCAAATGGAAATAACTTAAAAAGAAACTAAAACTTAAAAAGGCGTCGCAAAATTCTAAAGCACCTAAATCTTAGTCTAAAGAAAAAGCACTTAAGGAATTCTACGGCAAAGCTTAAAAATCTAGGAGTAAAAATAACTATAGCAAAAACTAAGTTTAAAATTAATTATGAGCTAAAAAATACAAATATTACGCTACAACGATTAAAAAGGGACAAAATATAAAAATATACAAAAAGTTGTAAAAATATAATTTTTATAAAAATATTATTTTTATATTTTATAATAAAAGTATTAAGTTTATAATATATAAAACTAGTTTAAAAGTAATATAAATAAAATAAAGTAAAAACTTAATTATAATAATAATAAAAACATTAGGGTTTAATAATAATAATAATAAATTATCCGTAATAAATGCGTGATTAGGGTTTGGTTGTGGCCCTGTCAGACCCCTCATGCGAGTCGCATGGTTTAAGGGGGTGGGTCATGCGACTCGCATGGACACCCTGAACTGGTTCAATTGGACTGGTTCAAATGACAGGTCACGTAATATTTATTATTTATTTATATTTTTCTGTTTTATATTTAAAAGATAAATATATATATAATTAAAATAAAACTTAATTTTAAAAAACTAAAAATGTACTTAAAATACTTTATAATTTTGTAAAAATAAAAGAAAAACTTAAAAATATACTTAAAATAGTTTTTTTTTTTTTTCGATTTTAAAAGCTTTTTTTTTTATATTTTTTTATTTTTTTTTTAAAATATAAATTTTACAAAAACTAATTATAACTTTAAAAATTAAAAATTATAACGTTTCGCTTTGGCGAATGTTCCCCGGCAGCGGCGCCAAAAATAACTTGATGTCGAACGAGGTGTATATAAAATAGTTATTATTTTACTAGGAAAACACTATTAAATACGATACAATTTTACACAAGATATTTATTTATTTATAGAATGGATATACTTAAACCTTGCTACAACACTTATAGGCAGTGTACCTAATCGTACAGTAGTGTAGTTTTTAGTAAGTCCGGTTCGTTCCACAGGGAAATCTTTAAACAAAGCTCAACGCTATATTAGTTTACTTTTATAAAAATACAAATATATATATAAGTAATATTATTATTATAAAGGGGGGTTTTTACCGTTTAATGACCGGTTTGTCGATTTTAAGACTTTAGTCGCAGTTAAAACCTAATGTAAAATATAAAATAAATACAAGACTTAAATTAAAGCGTAAAGTAAATAACGATAATGAAATTGCGAATAATAAAAATGCGATAAAATAAACTTGCGATAATTAAAAAGTACGATAATTAAAAGTGCGATAAAATATAAAATAATTAAAAAGTGCGATAATTAGAAGTGCAATTAAATATAAAATAAAGGAAATTAAATATGATATAAAAGAATTATGCTTATTTAAACTTCCGTAATCATGATGTTTGACGTGTTGATTTTAGTTTTATGCCCATGGGTTAATTGTCCTTTGTCCTGGATTATTTAATATGTCCGTCTGGTTTTTGTCCATAACAGTCCATCAGTCATAAATATAAATTGCAAGTGTCCTTGTCAAATTATTATTATACCCGAAGATAAATATTCCAACTAATTGGGGATTCGAATTGTAACAAGGTTTTAATACTTTGTTTAATGAATACACCAGGTTATCGACTGCGTGTAAACCAAGGTTTTACTACTTTGTTAACAATTACACCAATTACCCTTGAATGTAATTTCACCCCTGTTTTAATTATTCTAGTGGCTATTAATCCATTCCCGTGTCCGGTTAAATGAACGATTATTCGTACATATAAATACCCCGCCCATCGTGTCCGATCGAGTGTATATGGTAATTTATAGGGACGCCCAATTGTAAATCTTTATATTAACATTAACAAACTTTCATTTAGTTAAACAAATATAAAGCCCATTAATAGCCCATAGTCTAGTTTCCACAAGTGTCGTTCTTTTGTCCAAACCCCAATTATGGTACAAAGCCCAATTACCCAATTTTAGTAATTAGCCCAACATCATGATTACTTCGTTTTAAATAAGCATAATAATAACTTAGCTACGAGACATTAATATAAAAAGGTTGAACATAACTTACAATGATTAAAAATAGCGTAGCGTTACACGGACAGAATTTCGACTTACACCCTTACAACATTCGCTAACATACCCTTATTATTAGAATTATAATTAAAATTAAAATATAAATTATAAATATAAATATATTTTCGTATGAAGAGGAAGAAAAAAAAGATGATTAAAACTCGGCACAAAACTGGCTTTATATAGGACCTGACCAGCAATCTCACTCCATGCGACTCGCATGGATTTGTGCCTTTGGCCATGCGAGTCGCATGGCCACCCTGGATCCAGCCAAATTGGTTTGTTTTCTTCTTGCCGACGTAATATAATAATAATATATAAAATAATATATAATTATATATAATTATATATATATTATATTATATTCTTGTGCATAGTAGACTAGATATTTTTGGTCCGTTGCGTCGGGCGTTTCTTCTTGGCTCAGGTCCCGGTTCCGGATTTTCGGACGTCCTCGCGTATTATTTTAAATCGCGTACTTTGCGTCTTGTAACTTGTACTCTTGTCATTTTGAGACGTTCCTCATCAATATTTTGAACCTTTTTAGTTGTATCTTGTACTTTTTAGCTCTTTGGACCTTTTTGTCTTCAATTTGTCGAATCTGCCTTTTGTCTTCACTTTTTAATATTTAAACGAATATTGCTTGTAAATCGAACAATACCAACTAAAATCTTGTCTTTCTTGGGGAATAATGCTATGAAATATATGTTCGTTTTTAGCATTATCACAAGTCATAGTTCAAAAGTACGAATGTTTGAATGCAAAATAAAGTAGTTCATGCGATAGCAACTCTAAGCAGCGGGGGTCTACAGCACGACTAGTACACAGCGGAAGCTAACCTCAAGCACCTGAGAAAAACATGCTTAAAAATGTCAACACAAAGGTTGGTGAGCTATAGTTTAAGTATAACAGTAATGTAAGTAGGCCACGAGATTTCAGTGCTACAACGAGCGTTTCGAAAGTATGTAAAAGTATATGCTAACCGTGGGCACTTGGTAACTAACTTAACGTTTATACCCCCTAAAAGTACACTTGGCAAGTGCGTATGTCTACGAAGTATTAAACACTCGTTAAATGCTAGCGCTACTAGCCCGAGTGGGGATGTCAAACCCTATGGATCCATATCTAAGATTCGCGTTCACGGTTCATAAACCAATGATTAAACATTACCGAGCTAAAGGGAATCTTTCTGCCGTTATATAACCCACACATATATAAAGTTTAAGTACTCGTGCCTAGTATGTAAAACATAAAATCCGCATGTATTCTCAGTTCCCAAAACAAGTTAAAGTAAAAAGGGAATGCTATAACTCACAATGATATGTAGCGGTAAAGTAGTAGTCGGGAAAGGTGTGCAAGTAAACGGTCCGAGGTCCTCAACCTAAGTCAAATAGTACTAAGTCAGTAAATCATCTTAATAGATTTAAAAGTATGTAATTAAGGTCTTAAGGGTCATCATCAATCATCATTAAACAAAAGGCGTAAAGTAGGTTTCGTTTATGAAAGTAGTTTAAAACAAAGTCTGACTTCAGTCAGTCACCACGGCCTCTACCCTTACTGAATTATGGTGAGACCAGTGTCCGTGGCTCCGTCTATGAGTCCCTTAAGTGTGGTAAAAATTCCATAAGCAAACTCGTCTTCGTTTAACCGTGGTGACGGTCTAAGTGCGAGTAGGTCAGAAATTTCTGCACAACGTTAAAGGACATAGTGACGATCGGAGGGCCATAAATCCTAAACCGTAACTCGGATTAAGACGAGTCCTATATGAAAAGTTATCTACTCGAAAAGTTCTACCTAAAAATCATGATTAGAACAGCCCAGGTCTGCTGGTCTGTTACAGAAACAGCAGGTCAGTAGGTTTTGGACAGAAACAGTAAGTTTAAGTGAGTTCCGGTGGTCTTGGTGTTTGATGTTCATCATGGTTCTCATCCTTGATGCATATAGCTTCAAGTGTACAACTCATGGGTGTGTTTACATCATCTTAACCAAGTCTTGACTATCATAACACTAGTGCAAGTCTAAGACATGAAGCACAACTCACTTAAGAGTTGCATGAAGTTTGATGAACCCAAGTTACATCAAAGTCTTAGATCTAACACATACATGAACTTTAAAGCTAATAACAAGTTACAAACTTGAAAGTAAACTAACTAATCAAGATCTTAAGATGTAGAACATAGTTCTTAGTTAGATCTTGAAGATCCAAGACTCAAAAGTCTAGATCAAGCATAAGTATACAAAGTTATATTTAAAGAAAACTTAATTACATGTTCTTGAACTTTCAAAGTTAACTTTTAGTTCCAAGAGATATGAGATCAAGACTAACTTGTAGTACTTGACCAACAACAACCAAAATCATAAAATTAAAGTGCAAGTAAAACTAAATAAACAAGTAAATAAGTTCATGAGTTTCATACTTTAAAGATTCAAACCAAAGTTTGATCTTTAGAAAGTAAACTTTAAGTTTACTTCAAGAACTACAAGTATGATTTCAACACATGAACATTAATCTTTTAAAATTAACAAGTGTAGAACATAACTAGAAAGTTTATGTTCTTGTTGTTCTTGTTATAACAAGATAAAATGAAGAATCAAACTAACAAGTCTTGATTCTTGAAAGCTAGTAAGTAAGTAACAACAAGTAATTAACTAAACAACATGAACAAATTAAACAACAAACAAATGATGATGATGTAGGGGTGTTGGATTCGGTTTTAATCAAGAAAAGAAGAAGAAAAAAACTCAAGTTACTTACAATATTAAGAAAGAAAAGAGAGAAAAAGTTGAGAGAATTATGAGAGGTAAGTTTGAAGTGAAGTGTGAGAGTGAGTTTGCAAGTAATGAAGTAGTAAAAAAAAAAATTTTGAATCCCCTAATAGCCAAAGAGGCCGACGGCCAGCTGCATACAAGAGGGAGGAAGCAATTGTTTGATGGTTTCAAGCATGAAGTTGTCCTTAAAGGTGGTTACTAGATGGTTGTTTATGGGAACTAGTTGTAAGTATAATGTAATTTGATTCTTTACTAAGTTAACTAACTAGTTACCATTTAATTGATACTTACACTTTGAAAGAGTGGGCTAACTAAGCCCACTTAAAGGTAGGGTGGGCTTACAAGTCTTAATTCATGAGTCCATTAACTAATCAAAGCCCAAGTTCAATTAATTAACAATTAAACCCAATTAAAGCCCAAGTAACTAACTAATAGCCTTAGTTAATTAAAATGATTAATAAAATTAATCATGAATGTAAATAATATCTAGAAATATTATTCGTGAAGTTTCGTGTGTTACAAAGACGTTTCGGGCACTTAATAGTCAAGTACGGGCAATCATGGCAACATGTAAATGTAATCACATACATTCGTTTAATCGCACGCATTAATAATAATAATTATTAATAAATAAAATTTGGAATTTCCAGGGTCGTTACAAACCGCCACAAACCGCCACCCCACTCCTCTTTAACTTCCTGCGAAAATAGTTTCATCACTGCCATCAAAACCCACCGTTGTGTTATTTTATGCTACTGAAACATGTTCTATTCTATTCCTGCCCAGCTGCAACCACAACCACCACAATCCACTAAATTTTAGGAAGACATTAGATGAGATGTTGCATATTTTGTTAAGACATGCCAAATATTGGAAAGTATAGTTAGCGAGTGGTTGGGTCTTCATTCGAATTACTTAAATGAGTACAACGACCACAGAATCTGGGAATTTATGATGAAGTTGCGATGTCTTCCAGGAACGAAACAGAAAACAACGAAATAAGTGAGCTGTGAAGAAGAACGATGAACGGCCAACACACCACCAAAACCTATTTATTTTAACTGCTACAGTATCGTGGTTTTGATCTACTAATACTACCGATCGGTTCTATATTGATACAAACCCATTTCATTTTTTTCGTTAAGTTGGATTAAAGCCCAATAACCGAACAGGCGTGTGGCATTTTCTTTGGGGTTTATGTAACGACCCTGGAATTTCCAACATTTATCTATTAATAATTGTTATTATTAATACGTGTGATAAAACGAATGTATGTTATTACATTTACATGTTGCCATGATTGCCCGAACTTGACTTTAATTGCCCGAAACGTCTTTGTGACACCCGGAACTTTCACGAATAATATTTTTAGATATTATTTACATTCATGATTAAGATTATTAATCATTTTAATTAACTAAAGTTGTTAGTTAGTTACTTGGGCTTTTAATTGGATTTATTTGTTAAATACTTAAACTTGGGCTTGACAAAGTTAATGGACACATGAATAAGACTTATAAGCCCACCCTACCTTTTAAATGGACTTAGTTAGCCCACTCTTTCATGTGTAAGTACCAAGTTAAAAGGAAACTAGTTGGTTAAGGCTTTTAGAATCTAGTTAGCAACTTATCCCCATGCATAACCATTCTATTAACCAACTTTTGTCATCTTTACATGCTTGTAACCATTGAATACATCCCTTCTCCTTTTGCTACTGCAGGCCGTGGCCTTTATGGCCTTGGTAGTGCATTTTTTTGTTTCAAAATTTGATCACATATTGCTAGCATTTCTCTCATTTCTCACACACACTCATTTGCTCTCAAACTCCTTCTCTCATTTCTCTCTCAAGTTGTAAGTAACTTGAAGTTTTCTCTCTTCTTTCTTTGTCCCTAAACCGAAACCAAGCATCCATATATCATCATCATTCCTTGTTTGTTATAGTCTTTTGTTAGTTGTAGTTGTTTATTTGATTATTGTTACTTACATACTAGTTGTTATTGTGATGCCCCGTACAAAACCATCGTGTACGAATCATCAACAACAGGATCATTACAAGGTTAAGTACTATATGCGTTTTCAAAAAGAGTTTGCATTCAATAATAAAGTGACGTCATAACTGGCATCTAATGTTTTACAACCCAAAATCATGCTTCACTAAGTAGAAGCAAATAATAAGTGTATGTGACCACAATGGTCGTTACAAGTCATAGTTCAAAAGTACGAATGTTTGAATGCAAAATAAAGTAGTTCATGCGATAGCAACTCTAAGCAGCGGGTGTCTACAGCACGACTAGTACACAGCGGCAGCTAACCTCAAGCACGTGAGAAAAACATGCTTAAAAATGTCAACACAAAGGTTGGTGAGCTATAGTTTAAGTATAACAGTAATGTAAGTAGGTCACGAGATTTCAGTGCTACAACGAGCGTTTTGAAAGTACGTAAAAGTATATGCTAACCATGGGCACTTGGTAACTAACTTAACATTTATACCCCCTGAAAGTACACTTGGAAAGTGCGTATGTCTATGAAGTATTAAACACTCGTTAAATGCTAGCGCTACTAGCCCGAGTGGGGATGTCAAACCCTATGGATCCATATCTAAGATTCGCGTTCACGGTTCATAAACCAATGATTAAACGTTACCGAGCTAAAGGGAATCTTTTTGTCGTTATATAACCCACACATATATAAAGTTTAAGTACTCATGCCTAGTATGTAAAACATAAAATCCGCATGTATTCTCAGTTCCCAAAACAAGTTAAAGTAAAAAGGGAATGCTATAACTCACAATGATATGTAGCGGTAAAGTAGTAGTCGGGAAAGGTGTGCAAGTAAACGGTCCGAGGTCCTCAACCTAAGTGAAATAGTACTAAGTCAGTAAATTGTCTTAATAGGTTTAAAAGTATGTAATTAAGGTCTTAAGGTTCATCATCAATCATCATTAAACAAAAGGCGTAAAGTAGATTTCGTTTATGAAAGTAGTTTAAAACAAAGTCTGACTTCAGTCAGTCACCACGGCCCCTACCCTTACTGAATTAAGGTGAGACCAGTGGCCATGGCTCCGTCTATGAGTCCCTTAAGTGTGGTAAAAATTCCAGAAGCAAACTTGTCTTCGTTTAACCGTGGTGACGGTCTAAGTGCGAGTAGGTCAGAAATTTCTGCACAACGTTAAAGGACATAGTGACGATCGGAGGGCCATAAATCCTAAACCGTAACTCGGATTAAGACGAGTCCTATATGAAAAGTTATCTACTCGAAAAGTTATATCTAAAAATCATGGTTATAACAGCCCAGGTCTGCTGGAAAGTTACAGAAACAGCAAGTCAGTAGGTTTTGGACAGAAACAGTAAGTTTAAGTGAGTTCTGGTGGTCTTGGTGTTTGATGTTCATCATGGTTCTCATCCTTGAGGCATATAGCTTCAAGTGTACAACTCATGGGTGTGTTTACATCATCTTAACCAAGTCTTGACCATCATAACACTAGTGCAAGTGTAAGACATGAAGCACAACTCACTTAAGAGTTGCATGAAGTTTGATGAACCCAAGTTACATCAAAGTCTTAGATCTAACACATACATGAACTTTAAAGCTAATAACAAGTTACAAACTTGAAAGTAAACTAACTAATCAAGATCTTAAGATGTAGAACATAGTTCTTAGTTAGATCTTGAAGATCCAAGACTCAAAAGTCTAGATCAAGCATAAGTATACAAAGTTATATTTAAAGAAAACTTAATTACATGTTTTTGAACTTTCAAAGTTAACTTTTAGTTCCAAGAGATATGAGATCAAGACTAACTTGTAGTACTTGACCAACAACAACCAAAATCATAAAATTAAAGTGCAAGTAAAACTAAATAAACAAGTAAATAAGTTCATGAGTTTCATACTTTAAAGATTCAAACCAAAGTTTGATCTTTAGAAAGTAAACTTTAAGTTTACTTCAAGAACTACAAGTATGATTTCAACACATGAACATTAATCTTTTAAAATTAACAAGTGTAGAACATAACTAGAAAGTTTATGTTCTTGTTGTTCTTGTTATAACAAGATAAAATGAAGAATCAAACTAACAAGTCTTGATTCTTGAAAGCTAGTAAGTAAGTAACAACAAGTAATTAACTAAACAACATGAATAAATTAAACAACAAACAAATGATGATGATGTAGGGGTGTTGGATTCGGTTTTAATCAAGAAAAGAAGAAGAGAAAAACTCAAGTTACTTACAATATTAAGAAAGAAAAGAGAGAAAAAGTTGAGAGAATTATGAGAGGTAAGTTTGAAGTGAAGTGTGAGAGTGAGTTTGCAAGTAATGAAGTAGTAAAAAAAAAAAATTTGAATCCCCTAATAGCCAAAGAGGCCGACGGCCAGCTGCGCACAAGAGGGAGGAAGCAATTGTTTGATGGTTTCAAGCATGAAGTTGTCCTTAAAGGTGGTTACTAGATGGTTGTTTATGGAAACTAGTTGTAAGTATAATGTAATTTGATTCTTTACTAAGTTAACTAACTAGTTACCATTTAATTGATACTTACACTTTGAAAGAGTGGGCTAACTAAGCCCACTTAAAGGTAGGGTGGGCTTACAAGTCTTAATTCATGAGTCCATTAACTAATCAAAGCCCAAGTTCAATTAATTAACAATTAAACCCAATTAAAGCCCAAGTAACTAACTAATAGCCTTAGTTAATTAAAATGATTAATAAAATTAATCATGAATGTAAATAATATCTAGAAATATTATTCGTGAAGTTTCGTGTGTCACAAAGACGTTTCGGGCACTTAATAGTCAAGTACGAGCAATCATGGCAACATGTAAATGTAATCACATACATTCGTTTAATCACACGCATTAATAATAATTATTATTAATAAATAAAAGTTGGAATTTCCAGGGTCGTTACAGTTATCTCTCTTTACTTACATGTTTTCAAGAATCAAACTTGGTAGTTTATTCTTCATTTTTCTTGTATTTACAAGAACAAAACAAGAACATAAACTCTCTAGTTTATGTTCTACACTTAAAGTATCAAAAGATTAATGTTCATGTGTTGAAATCATACTTGAAGTTCATGAAGTAAACTTTAAAAGTTTACTTTCTAAAGATCAAGACATAGGCTTGAATCTTTAAAGTATGAACAACCATGAATAAGTTACTTGTTTACTTAGTTTACTTCCTCATTCTTGCACTTTAATTTCATGATTTATGTTCTTATTGGTCAAATGTTACAAGTTAACTTTGATCTCATTAATCTTGAACTTAAAGTTAACTTTAAAGTTCAAGAACATATAAATGAAACTTTTTAATTATAACTTTGTTAGATCTAGACTTTTGAGTATTGGATCTTCAAGATCTAACTAAGAACTATATTCTACATTTTAAGATCTTGATTAGTTAGTTTACTTTCAAATTTGTAACTTGTTATTAGCTTTAAAGTTCATGTATGTGTTAGATCTAAGACTTTGATGTAACTTTGGTTCATCAAAACACTTGCAACACTTAAGTGAGTTGTTCTTCATGTCTTAGACTTGCACTTGGGTTATGATGGTCAAGTCTTGGTCAATATGATACAAACACATCAACGAGTTGTACACTTGAAGCTATATGCATCAAGGATGAGAACCGTGATAAGCATCGAGCACCGGAACCCATTATTTTACTGCTTTCTGTCTTATACCTACTGTTTTGCTGATTCTGTAACAGGCCAATAGACATGGGATGTTGTGGTTATGATTTTCAAATATCTCTGTTCGAGTAGATAACTTTTCATATAGGACTCATCTTAATCCGAGTTACGGTTTAGGATTTATGGCCCTCCGATCGTCACTATGTCCTTTTAACGTTGTGCAGAAATTTCTGACCTACTCGCACTTAGACTGTCGCCACGGTCAAACGAAGACGAGTTTGCTTCTGTAAATTTTACCACACTTAAAGGACTCATAGACGGAGCCATGTCCACTGGTCTCACCTTAATTCAGTAAGGGTAGAGGCCGTGTTGACTGACCGAACTCAGCCCTTGTTTTAAACTACTTTCATAAACGAAACTTACTTTACACCTTTTGTTAAATGATGAATGATGATGACCCTCAAGACCTTATTTACATACTTTTAAACCTATTAAGATGATTTACTGACTTAGTACTATTTGCCTTAGGTTGAGGACCTTCGGACCGATTACTTGCACACCTTTTCCGAACCGACTTTACGACTACTTTATCATTGTGAGTTATAGCATTCCCTTTTTACTTTAACTTATTTTGGGAACAGAGAACACATGCAGATTTTATGTTTTACATACTAGGCACGAGTACTTAAACTTATATATGTGTGGGTTATACAAGGGCATAAACATTCCCTTTAGCTCGGTAACGTTTAATCATTGGTTTTTGAACCGTGAACGCGAATCTTAGATATGGATCCATAGGGTTTGACATCCCCACTCGGGCTAGTTGCGCTAGCATTTAACGAGTGTTTAATACTTCGTATACATACGCAGTTGCCAAGTGTACTTTCAGGGGGTATAAACGTTAAGTTAGTTACCAAGTGCCCATGGTTAACATATACTTTATCATACTGTTTTGAAACGCTCTTTGTAGCACTGAAATCTCGTGGCCTACCTTACTTACTGTTATACTTAAACTATAGCTCACCAACCTTTGTGTTGACATTTTAAAGCATGTTTTTCTCAGGTGCTTGAGGTTAGCTTCCGCTGTGTACTAGTTGTGCTGTAGACACCCGCTGCTTAGAGTTGTTATCGCATGAACTACTTTATTTTGCATTCAAACATTGGTACTTTTGAACTATGACTTGTAATGACCGTTGTGGTCACATACACTTATTATTTGCTTCTACTTAGTGAAGCATGCTTTTGGATTGTAAAACATTTGATGTTGGTTTAGACATCACTTTATTAATGAATGCAAACTCTTTTTGAAAACGCATATAGTACTTAACCTTGTAATGATCCTGTTGTTGATGATTCGTACACGATGGTTTTGTACGGGGCATCACATTTGGTATCAGAGCATTGGTTGTAGGGAATTAGGTTGCATTAGTGAGTCTAAGACCGACCCGATTAGGATTCACTAATAGGACTAATCTACAACTTGCTAGTTTACTTGTTTTCGCTGAACTTACTGCATGCTGCTGCTTGCTTTTACTGCTATATGCCGTATGCTACTACATGATTTCACTTCTGTATGATATTACTTGCTTTCGATTGCATGCTACCTTCGTACGATTTGCGGTTATTGCCATGCTACTTATTGTTATACATGATTTAAACTGTTGGCCTAATACGTGCTTGCTTATGACTTACTGACATGGAAAATTTATTTTTCCTTGTTCAGATGTCGGATGTACCACCAGCTAGCGTTTTGGGCAGTTTAGACTCTTCAGCTACTCCACCTACCACTGTTACCGATCCACCGATCCCGATACGCACGAGTGACCCCGGCGCTTCATCTTTCGGGACTAGCAGCCAGCCGCCTGCACCAGTGGCTACTTCTGATGGACACGTGAGCCCTACGGAGATTCCAGCTCCGTCTGCTTCTGGACCCTCGGATTCACAGCCCCGCATTGGTGGAGTTGTGATCCCCGCGGAGTTCGGGGAAGGGCCATTCCGCAACCATATGCGCATTCCGTGCCGACGCACTCCAGATGGACGTTTAGTGCCAATTTCGCCAGGCAGACACAGAGAGATGTTGGCCGCCTTCGGACTGCCAGTTCAGCCACCCGTGCCACCACTGCATGATTCGGATGACTCATCATCCGCCGATTCTTCATCAGATGATTCTTCATCAGACTCCAGTGACGACGAGGACCCTGCTGATATACCTATACAGGCACCCTCCACCCCGCCGAAGAAGCGGTACCGTCCTGATGGCACCGTTATTCCAGGGGTGAATGGAGGTCGTGCTTTCACCGACGCTTTTGGTCGGCGTCGGAGGGTTACTGCCCGTAAGCGGCTTGTGCCGTACCCTGCCGACCCACTCATACATAAGGCACCTCATTACGTGCTGACTATTTCTGGAGCCGGGACATCTGCACCCCGCTTCGTGCGGTCTGCACCACCCGCTCCACCAGTGTAGCGACCCCGACAAATCGTCAAATGACGGCGTCATCTACGTATGGTCCCATTACATGGTCGTAAGTCTTTATAACAAAGTTTGACCGAAAAGTATGTCGCATTCATTTCATAAATAAGGGTGTTTCAAAGTTTACAAAAGTAGTTTCCATAATCAAGTACATAACAATGTTTAAAGTTTGTATGAAACACGTGCGACACGATTAAAAGTAGTCCAAAAAGACGTTCCACGTAAGCAAGTATACTCGACATCCAATGCAAGTATCAAATAGTATGAGCGGAAGCATGTATCACCTAAGTTCAAGGACCTGAGAAAAACATAGAGAATCTGTCAACGAAAACGTTGGTGAAATCATAGGTTTAAACAAGTAAATGAGTAATAGTAAGTTGAACCACAAGATTTGCAACATCAATAAAGCCATAGTACATTCTAAAAGTTAATATTCACGAGCACCCAATTATCAAAGCTTAACGTTCCGTCCGTTGAATACCCCATCAATTAGTGCTAGAACAACACTGTTCCCGAAAATATATTTCATTCGTAAACGGTAGCGAACCGTTTGAATGAGGGTTTGTCAAACCCATATGGCCATATAACATAAGTTCTCGCTTACACCATCTGATGTAACTAATGATAATCGGATTGAGGATTTTCGTTCTAAACTCGTATGTAGAATGTTTGTTTTCCCGTTCTTGTGTTCACTTAGTTCAAAAGAATCGTTTATGTTTTCTCATCCCAAAAGTAAGTTTAAAAGAGTAAAAGTGGGACTATGATCTCACCTTGTATGCACGAACCAAAAAGTACTTCGACAAGTAACGTGTGCAAAGAACAATGCTAGTCTTGACCTAAACAAATAGGTTGTATTAATAACGGTAACCACGATAGGTCAAAGATGTTCAATTAGTCCTATGGCTCGTTAAGACTCGATCATAATAGCATGTGAATCAAATTATCATGTTTCATGCAAGGTACAAGTATAAAAACATGTTAGAACGATTGCACAAATATTTGGTTAAGTTTGATTAAAAGTCAAACTTTGGTCGGTCAAAGTCAACGAAAGTCAACACGTTCGGGTCGGGTCCCAAACTATTTTTCTAAGCTTAGAAGTCATATATGAGCATGTTGGCCAAGTTACATGTTAATCGGAGGTGCGTAGCATAGCAAACATTATTCGAAATTTGACCAAGTTGGACAGAATCTGTCCAGGTTATTCTGCGCGCCGCGCAGAAAGGGGGCGCGCCGCGCCACTTCCTGGGCAGAGAATCCTGGCCAGTTTTTCAAAGTGTGCACGAACCAAAACCTTTTCTAACACAATTCTTGACCCGCAAACACTTATAACGCCTATCATACATCGTTGGAAAGGTAATTTGACGAGGAAAGCAACTAAACACATATCATCAATCAAACTTGCACTTATAACAACCTAAAATCGCATTTAATGTTCCATAATCAATGCATTCAAGTCAATATTGAAATTAAATGATTCGGTAACCAAATTACATGAACGATATGCCGTTTCGTAGGTAATTAAGCATACAACACAACCTAACACTTACAATTAACATTCATGTCATTTAATGCATCAAAGATTCATTCTTAGTTCATGAAACCCCAACCAAAAATCACCAAATTTCATAATCAAGTTTAAGGGGTTTCCTTGGTCAATCTTTACATCATAATGAAGCTAGTAACACTAGGAACAAGATTAAAACATGAAGTCTTAGCATCTAACAACATATGAACACTTAATATTCAAGATTAAACATGTTAACTTTCCATATGAACTAGTTACTTCAAAATATCGAAATCACGCATACAAATCACATAAACAAACTAAACTTGAGCCATAGACACTAATTAACAAACTTATAACTTAAAAATCTCAAGAACACAAAGATTAGTGATTTTAGAAAGTTACCCAAATTTGATGAGGTTGGTATGGAATCGAAGAGGAGATCACGAGGAGTTCAAATATGTAAACGGTTTGGAATGAATCCTTCTTGAATGATTTTAGATGATGATTTGCTTTTTGGAGAATTTGAGAAAAATGGAGAAGTATGAAAAGAAAAGAAGAAAGAAAATGAAAATGGGGAGGATAAGGGGGTTGACTAGTCAAATGGCTAGTCACCATTTTGGCATGTTGGCGAAACAAGTCCCTCTACTTCCAATCGGGTGCGTTAAATTACCTAATCAATATAAATCGAAACGCGTATTAACGGGAGATGTTATAAACATATAACGGAACTCAAATAGTTAAACGGAAAAGTAGACGGAAAAAGGCGGGATGTTACATTACCTACACCTTAAAAGAAATTTCGTCCCGAAATTTAGGCAGGCGTAGTAATCGTTGTTTCTTCCTCGAGATCTTGCGTTTCCGAATTCACGAATAGATGAGGATACTTCCCTTGCATTTGATCTTGTCTTTCCCAAGTAAACTCGGGTCCTCTTTTGGCATTCCAACGAACCTTGACAATTGGAATTCGGCTTTGTTTCAATGTCTTGACGGAGGTGTCTACAATTTCAACCGGTTCCTCCACAAAATGAAGTTTGTCATCGATAGTAAGTTCCTCGAGAGGGATGACGATATCGGGTTCGGCAAGACACTTTTTCAAGTTAGATACATGGAAGGTAGGATGAACGGAGTTCAGTTGAGGCGGAAGATCTAAACGATAAGCAACGGTTCCAATACGCTCCAAGATTTCGAAAGGACCAATATACCGCGGATTTAGCTTCCCGCGTTTCCCAAAACGGATTACACCCTTCCAAGGTGCGACTTTCAACATTACTCGGTCACCGACTTGAAATTCAAGATCGTTGCGTCGTTTGTCGGTATAGCTCTTTTGACGACTTCGGGCCGTCCTAAGCCTATCTCGGATTTGAACGATTTTCTCGGTGGTTTCGTGAATGAGTTCGGGTCCGGTGATTTGCACGTCGCCTACCTCGGCCCAACAAAGAGGTGAACGACATTTGCGGCCATATAGCGCTTCAAAAGGTGCGGCTTTAATACTCGCGTGATAACTATTGTTGTAAGAGAACTCGGCGAGAGGTAAGTGCTTGTCCCAAGCTTTTCCGAAATCAACCACGCAAGCTCGTAACATGTCCTCTAAGGTTTGAATTGTACGTTCACTTTGTCCATCGGTTTGAGGATGATATGCGGTGCTCATGTCTAAACGCGTTCCCAACGCTTCTTGCAATGTACGCCAAAATCTAGAAACGAAACGACCATCTCGGTCGGAGATAATCGATAAAGGTACACCGTGTCGGGCTACGATCTCCTTAATGTAAAGTTGTGCAAGTTTCTCCATTTTGTCCGTTTCTTTCATGGCAAGGAAGTGTGCGGATTTGGTGAGACGGTCAACAATAACCCAAATGGTATCATAACCGCCCGTCGTTTTTGGTAGCTTGGTGATAAAATCCATCGTTATCCTTTCCCACTTCCATTGCGGGATCTCGGGTTGTTGAAGTAGTCCGGACGGTCTTTGGTGTTCGGCTTTGACTTTGGAACATGTCAAACACTTGGAAACATAAGTAGCTACGTCCTTTTTGATGTTCGGCCACCAATATAGTTGTTTAAGGTCGTGGTACATCTTATTGGCACCGGGGTGAATCGAGTATCGTGACTTATGGGCTTCATCTAAAATAAGGCTTCGTAGGTCCCCATAACTAGGCACCCAAATCCTTCCGGCGTAATATCGGAGTCCGGTCTCCCTAATTTCGAATCGAGAGACGAGAATGTTCAAGAGCTCGTGTGAAAGGTTTTCATCCTTGAGAGCCTCATCTTGGGCTACCCGAATTTGGCTATTGAGGTTTGTGTGGATGGTGATGTTTAAGGCTCGGACACGAAGAGGCACCGCTCTTTCTTTTCGACTTAAGGTATCGGCTACTACATTTGCCTTCCCGGGATGGTAACGAAGCTCGCAATCGTAATCGTTTAAGGTTTCAATCCACCTTCGTTGTCTCATGTTTAGTTGCTTTTGATCGAAAATGTGTTGGAGGCTTTTGTGGTCGGTAAAGATAGTACTCTTGGTTCCATAAAGATAGTGTCTCCACATTTTAAGTGCAAAGACAACGGCTCCGAGTTCGAGATCATGTGTCGTATAGTTTCGTTCATGAATTTTGAGTTGTCGAGAAGCATAAGCAATGACTTTCGTTCGTTGCATCAATACACACCCAAAACCATGTTTCGAGGCATCACAATATACAACAAAATCATCATTGCCTTCGGGGAGTGACAAGATAGGAGCGGTGGTCAGCTTCGTTTTCAAGATTTGGAATGCGGATTCATGTTCGGTCGCCCAAATGAATTTCTTTCCCTTGTGAGTCAATGCGGTTAGAGGACGTGCAACCAAAGAGAAATTTTCGATGAATCTACGATAGTACCCGGCGAGACCCAAAAATTGACGAATGTGAGTAGGAGTAGTAGGAGTCTCCCATTTGCTAATGGCTTCGATTTTTGTTGGATCGACTTTAATACCTTGGTCACTTACAACATGACCAAGAAATTGAACTTCCTTTAACCAAAATTCACACTTGGAGAATTTGGCATAGAGTTGTTCTTGTCTTAAAAGTTCAAGCACAAGTCGGAGATGTTGTTCGTGCTCTTCTTCATTTTTAGAATAGATCAATATGTCATCAATGAACACAATAACGAATTTATCGAGATACGGTTTGCACACGCGGTTCATAAGATCCATGAACACTGCCGGTGCGTTAGTGAGACCAAATGGCATGACAAGGAATTCATAACTACCATAACGAGTTCGGAAAGCGGTTTTGGAGACATCTTCCCCCTTAACCCTCAATTGATGATAACCCGAGCGGAGATCGATTTTCGAATATACACAAGACCCTTGTAGTTGATCAAAGAGGTCATCGATGCGAGGAAGGGGATATCGGTTCTTAACCGTCAATTTATTTAGTTCACGATAATCAATGCACATTCGTAGGGATCCGTCTTTCTTTTTAACAAACAAAATCGGAGCGCCCCAAGGTGAATGGCTAGGTTGGATAAAACCACGATCAAGTAGTTCTTGGATTTGACTTTGCAATTCTTGCATTTCAGATGGAGCGAGTCTATATGGTGCACGCGCTACGGGTGCGGCTCCTGGAATAAGATCGATTTGAAATTCAACCGGTCGATGAGGTGGAAGACCCGGTAATTCGTCGGGAAATACATCGGAATAGTCACTAACAATTGGCACATCATCAATGTGTTTCTCATCGGACTCGACTTTCTTAACGTGAGCAAGGATCGCAAAACAACCTTTACGGAGTAGTTTTCTAACTTTAATACTCGAAACGAGGTTGAGTCCGGTGCAACTCTTATCGCCATAGACGATCAAAGGTTCACCATTCTCGATAGGAATTCGGATTGCGTTAAGATCACAAAGAATGTGAGTTTTCGTTTTGACTAACCAATTCATACCGATTATTACATCAAAGCTTCCTAGTTCCATGGGTATTAAGTCAATTTCAAATTCCTTACCCAAAATGTTCAAAGTACACCCCCGGTAATATGTGTCGGCACTTAAGAGTTTTCCGTCGGCCACTTCGATGGAATAAGTAGTATCTAAAGGGTGTGGTGGAGTGCAAAGGGTAGGAGCTAAAGTCTTGGACACAAAACATTTGTCGGCACCCGAATCGAATAAGCAAGTAACATAAGAGTTGTTGAGAAGAAACGTACCCGTGACTAGTTCATTGTCATCTCGGGCTTCCTCGGTGTTGATGTTAAAGGCTCGGCCTCGGTTGTTGGGGTTGGCTTTCTTTTTCGGGCATTCGTTCTTATAATGGCCCGTTTGGCCACATTCGTAACAAGTGACCGTTTTTGGAGGATTGGGCCCCTTTCGAGCGACGGGGGCGGTGCTTGTGCAATTGTTGGCCCTATGACCAACTCCTTGGCAACGGTGACAAATTAGTTTGTTACATTCGCCGTAATGATGTTTGTGGCACTTGTTGCACAAAGGTAAGTTTCCGACATAACCCTTCTTGCCGTCGTTGTTGAAGGGCTTTTTGGTGAAGGTGTTGTTGTTGTAGTTGGTTGATGGAGTGGCTTCCCATTTCCTTTTGTTGCCACCCGACTTGTCCTCGGCCTTAGGAGCCGGCGCTACGATTTCGTCAACCGTTTCAATTAGTTGGCGAGCCATGTTCATAGCGGCTTGATGAGTAGTGGGTTTGGATGACATCACCCCTTGTTTGATGCTTTTTGGAAGACCGAGCATGTAAAGCTCAATCCTTTGAGATTCGGGGTTAACAAGATTAGGACACATTAAGGATAGTTCGGCGAAGCGTTGATTATAAGCCTTAAGATCGTTTCCGACCGCTTTCAAAGCTCTTAGTTCTTCTTCAAGCTTTCGGGTTTCTTCGCGCGGAAAATATTCGACAATCATCTTTTCCTTCAAATCGGTCCAAGAGAGGGCATGAGCTTCATCGGTACCCACCGATTGAACATAGGTGTTCCACCAAGTGAGAGCAACACCGGAGAACGTGTGGGTGGAGTATTTGACCTTGTCTTGATCACGACAACCGCTTATGCTAAAGACGGCCTCGGTTTGTTCAAACCAACGAGTAAGCACAACCGGTCCACCGGTTCCATCATAAGTGTGAGGTTTGCACCCCATGAAAGCTTTGTAGGAGCATCCCTCGTTTGAGTTACCGGCCCCATTGTTGTTGTTGTTGTTGTTGTGGTTGTTGTTATTGTTATTGTTGTTGGAAGAGTGACCGGCCATGGCCGCATCTACGGCGGTAGCTATCATCCGTTCGAGAGCTTGTTCGGGAGTTTCATTGCGGCGTACACGACGAGGAGCCATTGTTCCTTCAAAACAAAATAATACCGTTGGTTAGTATTCTAAATAATACTAACCGTGATATGGGATAAAGATAGAGAGAAAATTATCCTTAACCCGCCTTAAATTCTTTATGTCATAATGTCGGAACGTTCATATGAGTCACCGTAATATAATCCCGGAAATTACATTACCCTAATTCATATGTGCATTCGACATTACTACATATAGTCAAGGTGGCGTGTCAATTAAATCATACAACGCAAGAGTAAGATAGAATAAGAGTAGATATGAGTAAGAGAGTTCGAGTATAAATGCACAAGTAGTCAGGTAATTCCTATGTCAAGTCTATATGCCGGTTGTAGTCTAGACTCACCAATGTACCCTAAGACTCGGGGTTGACACCAATGAACTCTAAATCCCTACAACCAAGGCTCTGATACCACTTGTAGCGACCCCGACAAATCGTCAAATGACGGCGTCATCTACGTATGGTCCCATTACATGGTCGTAAGTCTTTATAACAAAGTTTGACCGAAAAGTATGTCGCATTCATTTCATAAATAAGGGTGTTTCAAAGTTTACAAAAGTAGTTTCCATAATCAAGTACATAACAATGTTTAAAGTTTGTATGAAACACGTGCGACACGATTAAAAGTAGTCCAAAAAGACGTTCCACGTAAGCAAGTATACTCGACATCCAATGCAAGTATCAAATAGTATGAGCGGAAGCATGTATCACCTAAGTTCAAGGACCTGAGAAAAACATAGAGAATCTGTCAACGAAAACGTTGGTGAAATCATAGGTTTAAACAAGTAAATGAGTAATAGTAAGTTGAACCACAAGATTTGCAACATCAATAAAGCCATAGTACATTCTAAAAGTTAATATTCACGAGCACCCAATTATCAAAGCTTAACGTTCCGTCCGTTGAATACCCCATCAATTAGTGCTAGAACAACACTGTTCCCGAAAATATATTTCATTCGTAAACGGTAGCGAACCGTTTGAATGAGGGTTTGTCAAACCCATATGGCCATATAACATAAGTTCTCGCTTACACCATCTGATGTAACTAATGATAATCGGATTGAGGATTTTCGTTCTAAACTCGTATGTAGAATGTTTGTTTTCCCGTTCTTGTGTTCACTTAGTTCAAAAGAATCGTTTATGTTTTCTCATCCCAAAAGTAAGTTTAAAAGAGTAAAAGTGGGACTATGATCTCACCTTGTATGCACGAACCAAAAAGTACTTCGACAAGTAACGTGTGCAAAGAACAATGCTAGTCTTGACCTAAACAAATAGGTTGTATTAATAACGGTAACCACGATAGGTCAAAGATGTTCAATTAGTCCTATGGCTCGTTAAGACTCGATCATAATAGCATGTGAATCAAATTATCATGTTTCATGCAAGGTACAAGTATAAAAACATGTTAGAACGATTGCACAAATATTTGGTTAAGTTTGATTAAAAGTCAAACTTTGGTCGGTCAAAGTCAACGAAAGTCAACACGTTCGGGTCGGGTCCCAAACTATTTTTCTAAGCTTAGAAGTCATATATGAGCATGTTGGCCAAGTTACATGTTAATCGGAGGTGCGTAGCATAGCAAACATTATTCGAAATTTGACCAAGTTGGACAGAATCTGTCCAGGTTATTCTGCGCGCCGCGCAGAAAGGGGGCGCGCCGCGCCACTTCCTGGGCAGAGAATCCTGGCCAGTTTTTCAAAGTGTGCACGAACCAAAACCTTTTCTAACACAATTCTTGACCCGCAAACACTTATAACGCCTATCATACATCGTTGGAAAGGTAATTTGACGAGGAAAGCAACTAAACACATATCATCAATCAAACTTGCACTTATAACAACCTAAAATCGCATTTAATGTTCCATAATCAATGCATTCAAGTCAATATTGAAATTAAATGATTCGGTAACCAAATTACATGAACGATATGCCGTTTCGTAGGTAATTAAGCATACAACACAACCTAACACTTACAATTAACATTCATGTCATTTAATGCATCAAAGATTCATTCTTAGTTCATGAAACCCCAACCAAAAATCACCAAATTTCATAATCAAGTTTAAGGGGTTTCCTTGGTCAATCTTTACATCATAATGAAGCTAGTAACACTAGGAACAAGATTAAAACATGAAGTCTTAGCATCTAACAACATATGAACACTTAATATTCAAGATTAAACATGTTAACTTTCCATATGAACTAGTTACTTCAAAATATCGAAATCACGCATACAAATCACATAAACAAACTAAACTTGAGCCATAGACACTAATTAACAAACTTATAACTTAAAAATCTCAAGAACACAAAGATTAGTGATTTTAGAAAGTTACCCAAATTTGATGAGGTTGGTATGGAATCGAAGAGGAGATCACGAGGAGTTCAAATATGTAAACGGTTTGGAATGAATCCTTCTTGAATGATTTTAGATGATGATTTGCTTTTTGGAGAATTTGAGAAAAATGGAGAAGTATGAAAAGAAAAGAAGAAAGAAAATGAAAATGGGGAGGATAA
Source organism: Rutidosis leptorrhynchoides (assembly GCF_046630445.1). Classification (NCBI taxonomy): domain Eukaryota; kingdom Viridiplantae; phylum Streptophyta; class Magnoliopsida; order Asterales; family Asteraceae; genus Rutidosis; species Rutidosis leptorrhynchoides. Next base: position 424,522,133 of record NC_092334.1, read on the forward strand.
GGGGGTTGACTAGTCAAATGGCTAGTCACCATTTTGGCATGTTGGCGAAACAAGTCCCTCTACTTCCAATCGGGTGCGTTAAATTACCTAATCAATATAAATCGAAACGCGTATTAACGGGAGATGTTATAAACATATAACGGAACTCAAATAGTTAAACGGAAAAGTAGACGGAAAAAGGCGGGATGTTACAACCAGCACCACCCGCTCCACCAGCACCATCCGCTCCACCGGCACCACCTGCACCACCAGCACCGCCTGCCCCACCATCTCCCACAGTCGAGGAATTGACAAGGGAGGTGGGAATCCTCCGAGCTCGGGTTACTGAGCTCAAGGAGCAGTTGGCTCAGGTTTTAGACATCCTTCACCCACCTTCACCGTAGGACTTTTGTATTTAGATTTCATGATGTAATCTAGTTGTAGCTTCTTGTATCATTTATGTATTGTAAGAACTTATCCTGATGTATGAAACTTATTATTATTAATGAATGGAACTTTGCGTTATTTAATTTTTGCATGATGTTCTATTTACATTACTGTATGATGATTCTGTGGTATTCGTACCTAGATGCGTTATTTAATAACATGTGATGTTTTGATTCCATGTTGGTTACTATATACTGTATTATTATATATTAAATACTGGATTTTGACTTGAGTCAAAATTTTTGTTTAGAACACCATGGCTAACGGTCGATCCACACCTACTGCTGCTCAAATTGAAGAGATGATCCAAGAACGTGTAGCTGCAGCCCTAGCAGAAAGAAACCTCCAAGCTCCACCGCCACCACCACCGGTTATCCCACCCGTTCGAAATGGGTGTACTTACAAGGAATTTCAGAGCTGCAAACCACATAACTTCAGTGGAACCGAGGGACCGGTTGGTCTCACCAGATGGTTCGAGAAACTTGAATCAGTATTCCGAGTTAGCAACTGTTCGGAGGATAATAAGACCAAGTTTTCTTCGTGCACGCTATCTGACGGCGCGCTAACGTGGTGGAACACGTTAGCTCAAGAGAAAGGCATTGATGAGGCGTATGCTACGCCATGGGAGGAATTCAAAGCTGCTATGATTGATGAGTATTGTTCGAGAACCGAAATCCAGAAGATGGAAATGGAATTCATGCAGTTAAAGGCCGTTGGGAACGACCTTGATGGTTACAACAGGAGGTTTCTTGAGTTAGCTCTTATGTGTCCGACAATGGTCACCCCGAAATTCAAGCGTATGGAGAGATACTTCTGGGGACTCCCTAAGTTCATCAAAGGAAACGTCACATCGTCCAAACCACCGAATGTTCCCGAACAATGCGCATGGCTCATACTCTCATGAACCAAATCATTATTGATGAGCCGGAGAAGGCTAAGTTTGAAGCTGGTAGTAGCGAAAAGCGAAAGTGGGATAATAACAGCAACAACAACAACAACCACAACCACCACCACAACAACAGGGGGAGAACCTATGACTAGACCCCCGCCAAGAGGCACAACAACGGTGGAAACCCCAACCCCAACAACAACACCAACTCCAACCCGAAATACAAGGGAACCTTACCACAATGCAAGAGGTGTTACAAACACCACACTGGGTATTGCAATGTTGTTTGTGAGAAATGCCAACGGGCTGGGCATATCGGGAGAGACTGCAAGGTCACCACTTTGAATGGGAAGCCGAACACCAATGGACCGAAGAAGTGTTACGAATGTGGACAGACGGGCCATTTAAGAAATGTGTGCCCAAACAAGCGAAAAGATGGCGGACCACCCCGTGCTAGAGCTTTCAATGTTAATGCAAGGGACGCACGCGAAAACCCCGACTTGGTGACAGGTATATTCAAAATCAACAATCTTTTAGCTTCTGTCTTGTTTGATACTGGTGCGGATAGAAGTTATGTATGTAGACATTTTTGCGATAAGATTAATTGGTCGTTAGTCCCATTAAAAGAGAGTATGCTTGTCGAGGTCGCCAATGGAAAACTTGAAAAGGTTGACCATATTAGTCGTGGAGCTATTATCAACATAGCTGTAGCAGATTTCGAAATTGATTTGATACCTATCAAACTGGGAAGTTTTAACGTGATCATTGGTATCGATTGGTTGAGCAAGATAAAGGCCGATATTATCTGTGGAGATAAAGCACTTCGCATACCACAAGGAGATGGCGAACCACTGGTTATCTATGGAGAGAGATGTACCTCGAAGTTGAACCTCATTAGTTGCGTGAAAGCGCAAAAGATTATGAAGAAGGGACGTTTTGCTGTCCTAGCACATATGAAAGCGGTAGAAACTGAGGTGAAGAGCGTGAACGACGTTCGAATTGTGAACGAATTTTCTGATGTCTTCCCAGAGGAATTACCTGGATTGTCGCCGCAGAGAGCAGTAGAGTTTCAGATTGATTTAGTGCCAGGAGGTGCACCTGTAGCTCACACGCCTTATAGACTCGCACCTTCCGAGATGCAAGAATTACAGAGTTAACTACAAGAGCTGTTAGATCGTGGATTTATCCAACCAAGTTTCTCGCCTTGGGGCGCACCCGTGCTATTTGTGAAGAAGAAGGATAGATCCTTCCGTATGTGTATCGACTACCGTGAACTCAACAAATTGACTATCAAGAATTGGTATCCTCTTCCACGAATTGACGATCTTTTTGATCAACTACTAGGACCGAGCGTTTACTCAAAGATTGATTTGCGATCCAGTTATCACCAGTTGAGGGTGAAAGAAAGGGACGTGATGAAAACTGCATTCAGAACTCGTTATGGTCATTATGAGTTTCTCGTGATGCCATTCGGTTTGACAAATGCACCTGCCGTGTTCATGGACCTCATGAATCGTGTCTGCAAGCCGTACTTGGATAAGTTTGTTATCGTCTTCATAGATGATATCCTTATCTACTCTAAGAGTGAAGAAGATCATGAGCAACACCTCCGACTAGTACTTGAACTCTTGAGACAAGAGCAACTTTACGTCAAATTCTCCAAGTGTGAATTTTGGTTGAAAGAAGTACAATTTCTGGGTCATGTTGTGAGCGACCAGGGTATCAAAGTTGATTTCTCCAAGATTGAAGCCATCAGCAAGTGGGAGACCCCCACTACTCCGACGCATATTCGCCAATTCCTAGGTCTCGCCGGTTATTACCGAATATTCATCGAAGGATTTTCTCTGATTGCGCGTCCTTTGACCGCGCTGACTCACAAGGGCAAGAAGTTCATTTGGGAACCCGCACACGAATCAGCATTCCAAACTTTGAAGAACAAGTTAACCACCGCACCTATCCTATCGCTTCCCGAAGGCAGTGACGATTTTGTTGTTTATTGTGATGCATCAAAGAGTGGTTTTGGTTGTGTACTGATTCAACGATCAAAGGTTATTGCCTATGCCTCTCGCCAACTGAAGATTCATGAGCGGAACTACACTACGCATGATCTTGAACTTGGAGCCATTGTCTTTGCATTCAAATTGTGGAGACACTATTTGTATGGAACTAAGAGCACTATCTTCACCGATCACAAGAGTCTCCAGCACATCTTTGATCAGAAGCAACTGAATATGAGACAGCGTCAATGGATCGAGAAGCTCAACGACTATGATTGTGAACTCCGTTATCACCCTGGCAAGGCTAATGTTGTAGCTGATGCTTTGAGCCGAAAGGAGAGGATTGCACCTCTTCGTGTTAGGGCTCTGAACATCACCATCCATTCGAACCTCAACAGCCAGATCAGAGTAGCCCAAGATGAGGCTCTCAAGGAGGAGAATATATCTCATGAACATTTGAACATACTTGTCTCTCGATTCGAGGTTAGGGAGTCTGGACTCCGATGTTATGCCGGAAGAATTTGGGTACCTCTTTATGGAGATCTACGAAACCTTATACTTGATGAAGCACACAAATCAAGATATTCGATTCATTCTGGAGCGGGCAAAATGTACCACGACCTTAAAGAACAGTATTGGTGGCCGAATCTTAAGAAGGACGTTGCGACCTATGTTGGTAAGTGTTTTACTTGCTCGAAGGTTAAAGCCTAGCATCAGAGACCTTCTGGTTTACTTCAACAGCCAGAAATCCCGCAATGGAAGTGGGAAAGGATAACGATGGATTTTATCACCAAGCTACCAAAGACGGTGGGCGGATACGATACCATCTGGGTTATCGTTGACCGTCTCACCAAATCTGCACACTTTCTAGCAATGAAGGAAACGGATACAATGGAGAGACTTGCTCAACTATACATTAAAGAGGTTGTATCTCGTCACGGTGTACCGTTATCGATCATCTCAGATCGCGATCCCCGTTTTGCCTCTAGATTTTGGTGTTCTTTGCAAGAAGCCATGGGAACTCGTCTTGACATGAGTACTGCTTATCATCCTCAGACTGACGGACAAAGTGAACGAACGATTCAGACCTTGGAGGACATGCTGCGTGCATGTGTCATTGATTTCGGAAAGGCCTGGGAAAGGCATTTGCCACTCGCCGAATTCTCGTACAACAACAGTTATCACTCTAGCATTAATGCTGCACCTTTCGAAGCATTGTATGGCTGTAAGTGCCGATCTCCTATTTGTTGGGCCGAAGTAGGCGAAAAGCAAATCACCGGACCCGAGGTAGTCCATGAAACGACGGAGAAGATTGCTCAGATTCAAGCTAGACTTAAGACTGCCCGTGATCGCCAAAAGAGTTATGCCGATCTTAAACGTAAGGACTTTGAATTCAACGTTGGTGATCGTGTAATGTTGAAGGTTGCACCTTGGAAAGGTGTGATCCGTTTTGGAAAACGTGGAAAGTTAAACCCACGATACATTGGTCCTTTTGAAATTTTGCAACGTATTGAACCCGTTGCTTACCGTTTAGATCTACCAGCACAATTCAGCTCAGTTCATCCTACCTTCCATGTGTCAAACTTGAAGAAGTGTCTTGCTGCAATTGAACTTATCATACCACTGGAAGAACTTACAATTGATGACAAACTCCACTTTGTGGAAGAGCCTGTTGAGATTATGGATCATGAGATCAAAACTTTGAAACGCAACAAGATTCCAATCGTCCGAGTGCAATGGAATGCAAAACGAGGACCTGAGTTTACTTGGGAGCGAGAGGATCAAATGATGCGGAAGTATCCTCACCTTTTCCCGACTCCTCCATCTATCTCAGCTTAAATTTCGGGACGAAATTTTCTTTAACAGGTGGGTAATGTAACGACCCTGGAATTTCCAATGTTTATCTATTAATAATTGTTATTATTAATACGTGTGATAAAATGAATGTATGTTATTACATTTACATGTTGTCATGATTGCCCGAACTTGACTTTAATTGCCCGAAACGTCTTTGTGACACCCGGAACTTTCACGAATAATATTTTTAGATATTATTTACATTCATGATTAAGATTATTAATCATTTTAATTAACTAAAGTTGTTAGTTAGTTACTTGGGCTTTTAATTGGATTTATTTGTTAAATACTTGAACTTGGGCTTGACAAAGTTAATGGACTCATGAATAAGACTTATAAGCCCACCCTACCTTTTAAATGGACTTAGTTAGCCCACTCTTTCATGTGTAAGTACCAGGTTAAAAGGAAACTAGTTGGTTAAGGCTTTTAGAATCTAGTTAGCAACTTATCCCCATGCATAACCATTCTATTAACCAAATTTTGTCATCTTTACATGCTTGTAACCATTGAATACATCCCTTCTCCTTTTGCTACTGCAGGCCGTGGCCTTTATGGCCTTGGTAGTGCATTTTTTGTTTCAAAATTTGATCACATATTACTAGCATTTCTCTCATTTCTCACACACACTCATTTGCTCTCAAACTCCTTCTCTCATTTCTCTCTCAAGTTGTAAGTAACTTGAAGTTTTCTCTCTTCTTTCTTTGTCCCTAAACCGAAACCAAGCATCCATATATCATCATCATTCCTTGTTTGTTATAGTCTTTTGTTAGTTGTAGTTGTTTACTTGATTATTGTTACTTACATACTAGTTGTTATCTTTCTTTACTTACATGTTTTCAAGAATCAAACTTGGTAGTTTATTCTTAATTTTTCTTGTATTTACAAGAACATAAACTCTCTAGTTTATGTTCTACACTTAAAGTATCAAAAGATTAATGTTCATGTGTTGAAATCATACTTGAAGTTCATGAAGTAAACTTTAAAAGTTTACTTTCTAAAGATCAAGACATAGGCTTGAATCTTTAAAGTATGAACAACCATGAATAAGTTACTTGTTTACTTAGTTTACTTCTTCATTCTTGCACTTTAATTTCATGATTTATGTTCTTATTGGTCAAATGTTACAAGTTAACTTTGATCTCATTAATCTTGAACTTAAAGTTAACTTTAAAGTTCAAGAACATATAAATGAAACTTTTTAATTATAACTTTGTTAGATCTAGACTTTTGAGTCTTGGATCTTCAAGATCTAACTAAGAACTATGTTCTACATTTTAAGATCTTGATTAGTTAGTTTACTTTCAAATTTGTAACTTGTTATTAGCTTTAAAGTTCATGTATGTGTTAGATCTAAGACTTTGATGTAACTTTGGTTCATCAAAACACTTGCAACACTTAAGTGAGTTGTGCTTCATGTCTTAGACTTGCACTTGGGTTATGATGGTCAAGTCTTGGTCAATATGATACAAACACATCAACGAGTTGTACACTTGAAGCTATATGCATCAAGGATGAGAACCGTGATAAGCATCGAGCACCGGAACCCATTATTTTACTGCTTTCTGTCTTATACTTACTGTTTTGCTTATTCTGTAACAGGCCAATAGACCTGGGCTGTTGTGGTTATGATTTTCAAATAGCTCTGTTCGATTAGATAACTTTTCATATATGACTCGTCTTAATCCGAGTTACGGTTTAGGATTTATGGCCCTCCGATCGTCACTATGTCCTTTTAACGTTGTGCAGAAATTTCTGACCTACTCGCACTTAGACCGTCGCCACGGTCAAACGAGGACGAGTTTGCTTCTGTAAATTTTACCACACTTAAAGGACTCATAGACGGAGCCATGTCCACTGGTCTCACCTTAATTCAGTAAGGGTAGAGGCCGTGGTGACTGACCGAACTCAGCCCTTGTTTTAAACTACTTTCATAAACGAAACTTACTTTACACCTTTTGTTAAATGATGAATGATGATGACCCTCAAGACCTTATTTACATACTTTTAAACCTATTAAGACAATTTACTGACTTAGTACTATTTACCTTAGGTTGAGGACCTTCGGACCGATTACTTGCACACCTTTTCCGAACCGACTTTACGACTACTTTATCATTGTGAGTTATAGCATTCCCTTTTTACTTTAACTTATTTTGGGAACTGAGAATACATGAAGATTTTATGTTTTACATACTAGGCACGAGTACTTAAACTTATATATGTGTGGGTTATACAACGGCATAAACATTCCCTTTAGCTCGGTAACGTTTAATCATTGGTTTTTGAACCGTGAACGCGAATCTTAGATATGGATCCATAGGGTTTGACATCCACACTCGGGCTAGTCGCGCTAGCATTTAACGAGTGTTTAATACTTCGTATACATACACAGTTTCCAAGTGTACTTTCAGGGGGTATAAACGTTAAGTTAGTTACCAAGTGCCCACGGTTAACATATACTTTATCATACTGTTTTGAAACGCTCTTTGTAGCACTGAAATCTCGTGGCCTACCTTACTTACTATTATACTTAAACTATAGCTCACCAACCTTTGTGTTGACGTTTTAAAGCATGTTTTTCTCAGGTGCTTGAGGTTAGCTTCCGCTGTGTACTAGTCGTGCTGTAGACACCCGCTGCTTAGAGTTGTTATCGCATGAACTACTTTATTTTGCATTCAAACATTGGTACTTTTGAACTATGACTTGTAACGACCGTTGTGGTCACATACACTTATTATTTGCTTCTACTTAGTGAAGCATGCTTTTGGATTGTAAAACATTCGATGTTGGTTTAGACATCACTTTATTAATGAATGCAAACTCTTTTTGAAAATGCATATAGTACTTAACCTTGTAATGATCCTGTTGTTGATGATTCGTACACGATGGTTTTGTACGGGGCATCACAGTTTATTAATTTCGTCAGTGGACTCATAATATTGGGCTCATGAAATAGTTTGATCCTAAAACATAAATAATTAAATGATGTTGGGCCAAGTGTGATTGGATTTTTCTGATTGGAAACAGAAAATGGGTTATAAACAATTAAATTGTGGTTAAGTCAGAGAAACAAGGGACAGAGGAATGTTTAGTGTGTTGGTGAGGGAACGGGAGGTCATGGGTTCAAGCCCGGGCGGGGGCACAGGCGTTTTTTTTTTTTAAGGCTTATCACATTGAGGTAGTTTTCTAATATTTCTATTATTATTATCATTATTATTATTATCGTTATTATTATTATTATTATAATTATTGTTATCATTAGTGATTGTTATTAATACAAGTATTATAATTATTATCATTAGTAGTTACCATTTATTATTTATCATAATTAAAATTACAAATATTATTATTATTATTATGGTTATTACAAATATTATTATCATTCCCAGTATTATTAATATGTAGTAATGTTATTAATATTTTAATAGTGTTATTATAAGTATTACTAAAAACATAATTTTTACCATTTTAGTATTATTATCAAAATTATGATTATGAATATTATCATTGTGAATATAATAGAAATTATTATTATTTTCATAAATATTAGTATTAGTTTTTTTTATAATAAAATTATTAATATTAACATATGTATTATTATTTGTATTATCTTGAGTTTTATTATTATGTAATTACTAAAGTCATTAACATAATTATCATTAACAGTAAAATTATCTCATTAACAGTAAAATTTACAATTATAATTATTAATATCATTAATTATTATCATTAATAGAAATATTAACATTATTATCTCATTAGTAATATCAAGTATTATAACTATTATCATTTTTACCAATATTAATATAAATTTAGTATTACTATAATCCCTATTTTTACAAATGAAATATATATAAAAATATATTTACTACATATAACATAACAAAATTTAATATTTTTATATACAACATGAATATATGAAACATATATATATTATTAATATAAAAATGATATAACTAATAAATTTATATATATATAATTGTTCGATTTCAACTATGTATATTAATAAATACATAAATGATATAGGTTCGTGAATCCGAGGCCAACCCTACACTTGTTAAATGTCGTCATATGTATTTTTACTACAAAATACAGTATGGTGAGTTCATTTGATTCCCTTTTACTCTTTACATTTTTGGGACTAAGAATACATGCGCTACTTTTACAACTGCTTTATTAAATGCTTTTGAAATACATTTTGAACTGCGAATACATGAAATGCATTTATAAATGTTTGACGAGATAGACACAAGCAAAACATTCCTCGAATGAATTATGTGGACGTGATAATTGCCACTATTGAATTATGTGGACGTAATAATTGCCACAATTGATATGAATATTTTTCCCCTAATTATTATTGCTTGGTAACCTAAGAATTAGAATCGGGTATGGCCCTAAGTCACGCGAATCCTAAAGGTAGCTACCGGGTTTAACACCCCCACCCAGAATGTTCACTAGACGGAAGGGCTAGTGGGCGTGGTGTTTAGTACTTCGAAGTTTATATGATTATTATACAGACGAGATGTTCTGTTTTCGGGATATTATTATGTGCATTATATGTTAAGGTCGATTACCAAGCCAAGCTATCAAAGCAATGAAAAGTGAATGTTATGTATCGAGAGAATGATTTTATACACAGGTTATGTGTATGTTATTTTTGTGCACGAGATATGTGTACGGTTACTAAGATTTATGAAAGATGATTTCGTACACGAGAAAGGTGTACTGTATTTAAAAGATATCGCATGTACATTACATGTGGGTAGAGGTTTCAGGCCCATTTGTACCATGCAGCATTTAAATCTTGTGGTCTATCAAAATGATGAATTTTATTGTTTTATGATAAACCTATGAACTCACCAACCTTTTGGTTGACACTTGAAAGCAGGTTTATTCTCAGGTATGAAAGAAATCTTCTGCTATGAATTCGCTCATTTTAGAGATATTACTGGAGTCATTCATGACATATTTCAAAAGACGTTGCATTCGAGTCATTGAGTTCATCAAGATTATTATTAAGTCAATTATAATTGGATGTATTATGAAATGGTATGTATGTCGTCAACTTTCGATGAAAAGAAAGTTTGTCTTTTAAAAATGAATGCAATGTTTGTAAAATGTATCATATAGAGGTCAAATACCTCGCGATGTAATCAACTATTGTGAATCGTTTATAATCGATATGGACTTCGTCCGGATGGATTAGGACGGGTCGTGAAAAACATCTTCCCGAACCACTATAAATCGTTGTGTTTGTTCTCTCTTCCCATATTTTTTATTTACAATTTAACATATATTTGTATTGTTAGCATTGTTAGAGAACAAACATTTCAAATCACACTATATCAAGTTCAACAAAACGTCAAAGAAAATTTTTAAAAATTGTCTAAGTAACTATTCACCCCCCTCTAGTTACTTACAATTGGTATTAGAGCGGTTGCTCTAAACGTTTTGTTAAAAATTACTAATTCGAAATTAAAACTAATTTTTGCAAATCTTAGAGTTTAAGATCATGGAACAAAAATTTGAGAACTTGAACTATAGTGAAGGATGTTCCATGCAAAGACCTCCACTTCTTGAAAGTGAAGGATTTTGCTATTGGACGCATCGATTTGAGACGTATGTCCGTTCTAAAGATATAGACTATTGGAACATTATTACTAAAGGTGAGCATGCTCCATTTAAGATTAGTGATGATAAGAAAACTAAAATATATATAACCGAAGAAGAATGGACCAAGGAACATAAAATAGAAGTAGGCAAAAACTATGAGGCTAAAATGACCATTTTTAATGCATTGCCTAGGAAAGAATATGAGAGGGTGTTTATGATGGGTAGTGCTAAGGAAATTTGGGATAGTATCATGGTTACTCATCTTAGAAACCCACAAGTCATAGAAAATAAAGTAGAATTGCTTATAACTAAATATGAACAATTTGCTATTGAAGATTATGAAAAAATAGATAGTGCCTACACTAGATTTAACAATATTTGTTCAAGTTTGAAAGCTCTAGGTACAACTTACATGGATAAGTAATATGTTCGTAAGTTCTTAAGGGCTCTACCATCAAGATGGAGACCAAAGGTGACGGCAATTGACGAATCAAAGAATACAGAAAAGCTAACTCTAGATGAACTCATTGGAAATCTCAAAGTACATGAGGTCATCCTAGATAAAGATGATGAGTTAGAAAAGGCCAAGAGAGAAAAGAACAAGTCAATCGCTCTAAAGGCTAAGATTTATGATGAATATGACATTGATGATGACGATGATGATATTCTTAATGATGATGAGCAACTCGCATTTATTGTTCGCTCATTCAAGAAATTCTATCGAAGACCGGGAAACCAAGTTCGCCCTCCGATGGAACAAAGAAAGACGTCATTCGATCTCAAGAAAAATTTTGGTACGAAAATGTTTTGGGTGTGGTGATCCAAATCACTTAATAAGTGAATGTCCTAAAAGAAATAATGAAAAGGATTTTCTTGGAGGTGCGTGGGATGATGAATAAAATGACACTCAAGAAGAAGGAAAGGAAACATGTCTCATGGCCATTGACACACCAAGTGATGAGGACAAAGGATCACAAGTTGGACAAACCAACAATGAGGTACTTCGAAATTCCTTTGAGTTTAGTATTGACAACTTTGCTAAATTGTGTACCTTGAGTAGTAAAGTAAGTGACAAAAACACAAGTCTAAAGGAAGAAAATAACTTGCTTAGGTTAGAAATATTACAACTTAAAGAAAGAATATCTAACTCACAAGAATGTCTTACATGTGATGACTTAAAACAAGAAAACTATGCCTTGAACAAAACTAACAAACTACTTGAAAATAAAATTAAGTTTTCAAAATATGACGGAAGTAGTAAAGTGTTAGAAAACATCTTAAGTGTTCAAAAATCAACAAATGAAAAACAAGGGTTAGGATACAAGGAAAATACTCTTGAAACAAAGTCTTCCAAACATAAGCCCATAGTGTTTGTTAGACCTCAAGTAGTAAAAACACCAAAACCAAAGGCCTTCACAACCAATCAAGTTAAGACAAGAGAAAGAGAAATCAAATCATTTGTAAAAAGTTCTTCAAGAAAAATGATTAATCAAAACTCTAAGAATAGAGTCAAAACTAAAAGGAACAATAAAATTAAAATTGTTAAGAAATGGGTTAGAGTAGGAATCTTTAATGCTAATCATCCCGGACCCAACAAACATTGGGTACCAAAGTTATTGATTAATCAAATATAGGTTTGTCTCAATTTTGTTATTGATAATGTTAAAAACGAACATATATTTCATAGCATTATCCCTCAAGAAAGACAAGCTTTTAGTTGCAATTGTTCTATTTACAAGTGATATTCGTTTAAATAATAAAAGGTGAAGACAAAAGACAGATTCGACAAATTGAAGACGCAAATGACCAAAAAGTTAAAAAGTACAAAGTACAAACAAAGTGGTTCAAATTATTGATGAGAAACGTTTAAAAATTACAAGAATACAAGCCGTGAAACAGAAAGTACAAGATATTAAATTGTACGAAAAGGCGTTCGAAAATCCGGAACCGAGACATGAACCAACTTTCAGTGTGCGATGCAATGGACCAAAAATTACAAGTCAACTATGCACAAGAATATAATATTATATATAATTAATTATATATATTATATATTATTTTAATCAAAGGAGCCCACGTTTAATTCAATTGGTGAGCTGGATTCCAGACCTCCGCACTCGCGGAGGTTTAAAGCATAAAAGTACAGCACTCGCGAAGATCTATAGTATAACGTGGGCCTATAAAAGTCGCGCATTCTAATCGATTTTAACACATCTTTCTCTACTCTCTATCTCTCACACGATATATATATATATATATATATATATATATATATATATATATATATATATATATATATATATATATATATATATATATATATATATATATATATATATATATATATATATATATATATTATAATTTTAATTTTAATTTTAATTTTAATTTAATAATAATAAGGGTATGTTAGCGAATGTTGTAAGTGTGTAAGTCAAAATTCTGTCCATGTAACGCTACGCTATTATTAATCATTGTAAGTTATGTTCAACCTTTTTAAATTAATGTCTCGTAGCTAAGTTATTATTATGCTTATTTAATGTCGAAGTAATCGTGATGTTGGGCTAAATATTAAGATTGGGTAATTGTGCTTTGTACCATAATTGGGGTTTGGACAAAAGAACGACAGTTGTAGAAATTAGACTATGGGCTATTAATGGGCTTTATATTTGTTTAATTGAATGATAGTTCGTTAATTTAATATAAAGATTTACAATTGGACGTACCTATAAATAACCATATACACTCGATCGGACACGATGGGTGAGATATTTATAAGTACTAATAATCGTTCATTTAACCGGACACGGGAATGGATTAATAGTCAATGGACTTATTAAAATAGGGGTGAATTACATACAAGGAAAATTGGTGTAATTATAGTTTAAGTCCCCAATTAGTTGAAATATTTGACTTCGGATATAAGGATAATTTGACGAGGACACTCGCACTTTATAATTATGACTGATGGACTGTTATGGACAAAAACCAGATGGACATATTGAATAATCCAGGACAAAGGACAATTAACCCATGGTAATAAACTAAAATCAACACGTCAAACATCATGATTACGGAAGTTTAAATAAGCATAATTCCTTTATTTCATATTTCATCGCATTTTTATTTACTGTCATTTTATTTAATTGCACTTTTAATTATCGTATTTTTTTTAATTATCGCAATTTTATTTATTGTCATTTTATTTATCGCATTTTAATTATCGCAATTTAATTATTGTCATTTACTTTACGCTTTAAATTAAGTTATTTTTATTTTTAATATTTTACATTAGGTTTTAACTGCGACTATAGTTTTAAAATCGACAAACCGGTCATTAAACGGTAAAAACCCCCTTTTATAATAATAATATTACTTATATATACATACATATATATATATATATATATATATATATATATATATATATATATATATATATATATATATATATATATATATATATATATATATATATATATATATATATATATATATATTATATTTTTACAAATATAGTTTTAAAAATATAGCGTTAAACTTGGCTAGATCCCTGTGGAATGAACTGGGCTTACTAAAAACTACACTACTGTACGATTAGGTACACTACCTATAAGTGTTGTAGCAAGGTTTAGGTATATCCACTCTATAAATAAATAAATAACTTGTGTAAAATTGTATCGTTTTTAATAGTTTTTCATAACAAATATATAAGTATTTCGTATACACCTCTACGCACATCAAGTATTTTTGGCGCCGCTGCCGGGGAATCCTAAACGCCGAAAGCGCAACGCTATAAAAAAAGATTTTTATTAAGTCGTAATCTATTTCTGTAAAAATATACGTTTTAAATATTAAAAATACAAGAAAAAGAAAAATATATCTATATATTTTTAAGTTTAGTTAAATTAAAAAGTTTATTTTTTTATTTATTGTGAAAAAGTTATAAAAAAAAGCAATAAGTTATATTTATATTTTATATATATTAAAAACAGAAAAATTAAAAAATAAAAAAAATTCTGAACCTGCACGAATTCGACCTGCACCTCAGCTGAATCTGTATCATCCGCACTCGCGGTACTTTTTGCCAGCTGAGATCTGCACTCGCGGAGGTCTCTGACAGCTGCAACCTCAGACAGCATTAATTAAGTATTAGGGTTTTAATTTAATTATTATTATTATTAATTAACCTAATTAGGGTTTATGTTTAATATTAATTAGTTTTAGTTTAATTAAATTTGTATTTTTAAGTATTAATTAGTTTTATTACTTGTAAAATTAATACTTTTATAAAATAATAATATAAAAATAATATTTTTGTAAAAATTGTATTTTTATAATTTAAGTTTTATTTTTAAATTTTGTATCTTTTTAATAATTTATTCGTAATATTTATATTTTTCGCTCGTAATTAGTTTTAAGTTATAGTTTTTGCCGTAGTTATTTTTATTTCTAGATTTTTAGGCTTTGCCGTAAAATCCCTTAAGTGCTTTTTCTTTAGATTAAGATTTAGGTGCTTTAGAATTTTGCGACGCCGTTTTATAAATTTTAGTACTTTTTAAGTTATTGCTATTTTGGATATAGTATTCCTTTTAAGCTTTAATACTTTTAGACGCAACTTTTAATTCTTAGTTTTTAGACTTTTAAGTTTCGACGCGATACGTTCTTTTTATTATTTTTTTGACCTTTTATTTTTTGACGTTTTTCGACGCACTCTTTTTCTTTCTTATTTCTCGACGCTCTAGTTTTTAGGATATAGAATTTTCTATTTCTTCTCTAAAATTTCTTTAAATTTCGACGAAAAATTATTTTAAGCGGTTAAATTGATAGACTTCCAAAATTTTCTAGTTCGTAGTAATAGTTGGATTTGTTAGTGGCGAGTTGTGGGCTTTCGATTTAAAGGGTCCTGGCTACCTGCTGCATCTATTGGCTATTCGAAACGTAGGCAAAATCAGAAAAGTCTATTAATTTGATAACTTATATAATTTTTATCTTTTATAACTAATAGGATATTCAGTGAATGCACCGAGCAAAATGTTCACCACCTTTCATACGTTCACCACCTGTAACTTGAAAGGACCCATCCTAATCCATTCGGACGGAGTCCATATCGATTATAAATGATTCACAACAGTTGATTACATCGCGAGGTACTTGACCTCTATATGATACATTTTACAAACATTGCATTCGTTTTTGAAAAGACAATCTTTCATTTCATCGAAAGTTGACAACATGCATACCATTTCATAATATATCTTACTATAATTGACTTAATAATAATCTTTATGAACTCAACGACTCGAATGCAACGTCTTTTGAAATATGCCATTAACGACTTCAAGTAATATCCCTAAAATGAGCAAATGCACAGCGGAAGATTTCTTTCGTACCTGAGAATAAACATGCTTTAAAGTGTCAACCAAAAGGTTGGTGAGTTCATTAGTTTAACATAAATAATCATTTCATAATTTTAATAGACCACAAGATTTCATATTTCCATTTCTCATAAACATACGTCCCATGCATAGAGATAAAAATATCATTCATATGGATTGAACACCTGGTAATCGACATTCACAATATGCATATAAGAATATCCCCATCATTCCGGGATCCTCCTTCAGACATGATATTAATTTCGAAGTACTAAAGCATCCGGTACTTTGGATGGGGCTTGTTGGGCCCGATAGATCTATCTTTAGAGTTCGCGTCAATTAGGGTGTCTGTTCCCTAATTCTTAGATTACCAGACTTAATAAAAAGGGGCATATTCGATTTCGATCATTCAACCATATAATGTAGTTTCGATTACTTGTGTCTATTTAGTAAAACATTTATAAAAGCGCATGCATTCTCAGTCCCAAAAATATATATTGCAAAAACATTTAAAAGGGGAGTAATGAAACTCACCTAATGTATTTTGTAGCAAAAATACATATGACTATATTGAACAATGCAGGGTTGGCCTCAGATTCACGAACCTATATCAATTTTATATCCATTAAAACATAAAATCGTAATTTAGCAAAATTTATATTTATTATTAATAATATACTTGTTGTATTTATGTATTATATAGATATAGATATAGATAATTTAATATACTTAGTTCATGTAACCTGTTTAATATCATTTTACTAATAACAATATTGTGATATGTAAAAGAGAAAAAAAAAAATATCTATTTGTAATAATCCTGATAATGGTAAAATGATAATAGTAATAATATTAATTTAAAATTGAAAATTTTTAATATAAATGATAAGACAAAAATGATAGTTTTAATAAACATATTACTTTTAATAATAAGGTTAATTTTAATCATAATACTAGTTTAAGTAGAAATTTTAGTAATCATGAGATAGTACTAATATTAATGTTTAAATGATAATTCTAAAATTTTTAACAATAATACTTTTAATGATTTTGCTAAGGACAACAATAATAATATTAATGATAGTATAACAATAATTTTAATCTTAATCATAACAATAAGAGTAGTATTAATAATAATAATAATACTTATACGATTAATAATAATAATAATAATAACGGTTGTAATACTTTATAATTACTATTGTGATATTAATACTAATAATAATAATTACTATACTAAAAACATTTATAATACTTTCAATAACAATAATAATAATAGTCACAATAATAATAAAGATAATAATAATGATAATAATGATAATTATATTAGTAAGAAGACTACCTCACAAGAAAGAATCCCATAAAAAAAATAGCTGCCCTCCCTCTAGATTGAACCCGAGACCTTTCGTTCCTAAACAAGACTCCTAACCATGCTTCTGTTTATGATTATCTACTTTATTTGTTAACTAAATTTCATTTAACTCTTACAGTTTCAGTTTCTTTTTATGCCTTCAACCCAAAACAATCGACCCGATATATATATATATATATATATATATATATATAACTCGTGCGTATCTGTTGCCTTTAAACCCTAAACCCCATCGACAATATCATCATCAATATCATTTATCATCATCTATTCTACCCATTATCATTAACTTATCTTTCGTTTTCAAATTTTTATCACCATCAACGAATCATCATCATCATCGAATCATCATCTTCAGTAAATCATCATCATCATAACATGCTTCCATGATTACGATCATCACCATTCTTTATCAACATAATCGGACATCATCATTCACCAAAATATATATATATATATATATATATATATATATATATATATATATATATATATATATATATATATATATATATATATATATATATATATATATATATATATATATATATATATATATATATATATATAACGAAAGTGGGTATGGTTGTGACTGAACCCGGAAGACAGATAGGTACAGCAGCGATTAAAATAATGTAAGTGGAATTATCTTGTTAAGGATTGCTGGCCATAACTATCGGTTTTTGTCCCACATAAAATAACACTTGTTTGGAATTTGATCATGCTCTATCAACTTGCCAAAACTTTAGAAAATGACTTAACATTATTATCTCCACATTTCATAAATATTCTAAATGGGGTTGTTGAATTAGATTTTGTCGACCAGAAGAAAAAAAATCACGAAAAGGAAAATGGTAGGGTCTCGGTTTTTATTATAATCGTCCCACTAACTCTCAATCATATACAGTACATATTATTCAATTTGTTATGGTATATGTTTATAACTTTCAGAACTAAGTCGAGTGGTGAGGTGGGGTTCAAACAGTGCAGTAAATAGAAGAAGATGACATCGGTTTGTAGCAGTCATTGGTGAGGTTTAAATGAGTTGTTGAAGGTGGCAGTTTTTAAATGGGAAAATAGCAACAATTCACAGCGGTGTTATTGGTGATGATTGATGGTCTGTGGTGGTTTGTTCAAGTCCAAAACAGAAAGAGAAATGAGAGAGATAGAGGATAGAAAGTGGTGGTTCACAAAGAGAATGGAGAGGGAGAAGGGAGAATTAAAGAGTTGATGATTGTTCACGGTACCGAAACTAAAGAAAACAAATATAATAACGATACTCATGGTGTTCGATGTTAGAAGCAAGAGGAATAAGGATCAAGCGATGGTAATTTATCTTGTATCATATAAAGAAAGAGATGGTGAGATTATGTTTGGTTAGTTCTCATATCAAGAAAGAAAGAAAGAATGAAAGGATGAGTTTGTGCTTTGGAATGATCATAAAAAAAATGAATTTGATTGATCTCAAGCGATTGTTTTATGGGTTGGTGGTGTGTAATTGGGGTAGCCAAGAATATTACATGGAAGCAGAAGACAAATAAAAGAAATAAAAGTTAGATGGCGACTAGTAACAGATTTTATATGTATCAGGAATTTAATTCAATTGAATGTCAATCATATAGACAAATTGAAATGAACGGAAAGTGATATGAAGCATCTTCTTGTAGTATTTATGTTTAATTTATATTAAATAAATATTAATACTAAATGTATTAATACTAATAATAATACTAATAAGAATTATTTTAATAATAATAAAATCATTAATAATAAGGATATAAAAAAAATGATAATTATAATATATTGTATTATTTTTTTAAAAGAAATATAATAGTAATGATAGCTATACCAATGATTTTTGATATTAATGGTAATAATAATTATAACAGTAATAATATTAATAATGATAATATAAAAATTATAACTAAATTATAACTTATAATTACTTTTAGTATAATACTGTTACAATTTATTACTTACGTAATGTTTACTAGTAATATTTAATTTAATATATATTTACTATATCTATTACATTATGCATTTAATAATAATTATACATTGAACTTTTATCTATTTATATATAGACTCATTTTTAAATTACAACATAATTATTTTGTATTTTGTTTTTACATATTCAATTTTAATGCTTAAATTACATTTTATAGCCAATGGGGCTTTGCCTCATTGGTCACCATGTTAACATGGTGTTCGAGGAGACCAGGGTTCGAGTCTCGGGGGGGGGGATTTTCGTGAATTAACTTCTAACCACTAACATTGCCTTTCAAAAAAAAAAAAAAAAAAAAAAATTACATTTTATAATTTCAATTTAATATACATATACTTACATTTATATATACATATTTATTTACAATTAATTATTCATGAATCGTCGAGAATAGTCAAAGGTTAAGTGAATCTATATAAAAAAATTCAAAAATTTGAATACTAAACATTACAGACTTTGCTTATCGTGTCGGAATCATTCAAAGATTAAGTTTAAATTTGGTCAGAAATTTCCGGGTCGTCACAGTACCTACCCGTTAAATAAATTTCGTCCCGAAATTTGAGTGTGGTCATCATGGCTAACAAAAAAAATGTTTTCATGACAATATGAGTCAATAATTAAAGTTTTATCACCATCGGGTGATTTGAATAAAATAACTCGGTTATTCGAAGCGTACGAGTAAAATTATCACAAAAGATTTGAAATGAGTAAATGTAGGTTTGTCTTAACCAGTGATGTAGTCATGGTTGATTTCCGGAATTCAAGGGATATAAAGAAAATCTTCGAAATCTAAAAGATTTGATTCTTCGGTGAATAAGGAGATTAAGATCTCTATAATTAAATACGGTGATCTGCCTCGATTACTCTGTCTGATATTTTCACTATAAATTAAGCTCTTCCGTTCCATTATTCTCATCATTCCTATGCTTTCTTTCTTAGTTCATACATCCAAAAGATTGTGGAAATGCTTAATCCAGTTCTAATCCTTGATATTTTTCTAATTATCATTTCTGTCATCCTTCTTTTCAATCTTCCATCAGAAGAATCTGTTTACTTCTACTATTACCTTGGGATGATACTATTCTTAATTATACTGTGCCTTTATATTGCTATTCGTATTAATATCCACAGTTTGTAACTTCTGAGTTGTTGTTGGGTTTTATATCTTCCTTTCTATTTCGATGTCTCGGCTTTCGTCCTTCTGTAATTATTGACATCCACAGTTAATACTCTCTCCAATTTACTGTGATTTGTACTCTCATTTATTTCAGATCTTTATTCTTTTGTTTTCTCTTCCCGACTTTAAATCAAGCGAATAATGGTCCGAAATTTCTAAATGTGGAGTTTCGAATGAATTTAATGTTCTAAACAAGAAAGAACGTAATCGCACGATTTGATTTGTCAAATTACCAGAATCACTGAGAATAGAACTATCAAGAATATATTTTCTTGATGTGTTCAGACGTTAATCAGAATGAAAGAGTTATGTAACATGACACATGATGATGTTATAATCTGTGAATCATCATGTTCCATTTAGAAACTCAGCATGACTTTTTGTAATATAATCACGTTGATCAAGTGTCATTATATTATACTAACTCATGCATCAATTCCCAACATTACTTCAATAACATTCGTATTTTAAGCTCGAAAGTTTACAGAATATAGAAACTAACAGTTTCTATATGATGTAACACTGATAGTACGAATAGATTAATGATTTCAGATAAGAATAGTTATGAAAATATCTTCAGAAATATGGAGGATATTTATAATGAAAGATACGATGATATCTTGGAATTTCTAATATCGAAGGATGGTGAAGAAAATTTGTCTGCAAGAGTTTGGAGTCAAAAGCAAGGTATTCGTTAATGACTTCAGTAGGTACTGAATCATTTAGATTCTTTGAAGTCAAACTTATTCTTTGTGATTTGTCCACGGCTTCCTTCATAGTTTGCTCAATCAGTTTTTTTTTTTTCAGTTTCAAACTTTTTCTGAGCTTTGCCAACCTAAAATTCTTTATCATCAACTTCCGACGATTAAGGTCGCTTACGGTTGTCTATGGTTTCTGCTGCTTCATTCAGCTTTCAACATTCAGAGTATTTATTTGTGACTGAGTGCTTTTCAGAATTTCAGAATGAGAGATCATAATTCTAAGAGATAAATGTTATACATATAACGGTTGATGTAGATATGCTGCGGGTTTTCAAAGTACTGATTGCTGATTCCCGATAATTGGTATGTCAATTATTGTTACAAGATGTAGATGAGTACATGATAGAGTTTCAAAGAACAATACTGATTTTTCGGAAAGTCAAAGATCAATGAAATTGCTGGTAAGTTTACCGCTAATGTGGTGGAATATAAATGGTTCTCCGGTAACGATGACGAAAGGTAAACTTACATATCAAAGTTATAGTAGAGTTTACTCGAATGAAAAGTCGAAGTTGATTTGCTGAAGCTGTGACAAAATTTGCTACTTTGAAAGGAATTAACAAGTTATTTTGGGTAATAATAACACTAAAGGAATTAACACAACTACGTGTTAAACGTTTACTCAGTTTCCGAGAGTTTTTTAAATGCATAACTAAATGCATCAATCTTTTCTCCCGTAGATGAAGTGCGGTTGGTTCATCCTCTCGTTTGAGATGTTTTCAAGAATCATGAAAGGTTTGAACGTGGGTCGTAATAGTCAAGATACAAATGAGGTTTGAGATGAAATCAAGTAGCAAACTTGAATAATTGTTTAGTTTCATATGTTATAATCAATATTTTAATTCATTTTTAATTATCCAATCTTATTAGTCCACAGTCGATAGTCCACAATTAACAGTCCAATAATTCATATATTGTTTAATATATAATATTCGAATTAATTAATATGTATCGTGACCAGTATTCGTCTCAGACTCGATCACAACTCAAAGTATATATATTATTATAGAATCAACCTCAATCCTGTATAGAGAACTCGATCATTACTGCATATAGAGAGTCTATGGTGATTCCAAATAATATATATAGATGCGTCGATATGATATGTCAAAACCTTGTATACGTGTCCCGATATTTAAAGTGCGTAAAATAAATAACAGAAATTAAATGACGATAAATAAAATTGCGAGAATATAAATTGCGATAAATAAACTGCCATAAATAAATTGCGATAATTAAATTGCGATAAATAAATTGCGATAAAATAAAATGTAATACGGAATAAACAGTTAGCTAGGAACAGTTAGCTAGGATCTTGTTAGCATGGATTCTTAACAAAATTTCATATTGTTAAATAGTCTGTTTCTAATCAATTTTTATTGTGTTCATTATTTCTTCATTATGCCAATTGTTGGATTCTGATAGGTCAAAATTCAAATATGAAATTGAATGAAAATAGTTGTTCTGTGGTGAATCAGATTCGTATATCTGTGGATGTAAGTAGGATGGTAATTGACCGTTAAATCAGGTTCGAAGAATGTACAGCGTAACTTATTAATGTGAAATCTAAATATTCCTCGGGTATTACCTACCCTTAAAATATTTTCACCATTAACAGTTTGTACGAAAGAATTTTTAATTACAATTTTTATGAAAATATACTTTCATATATATTTTCTTCAGATGTAATCATAGATTCAATGAGTTAATATAATATTAAACTCATTTGATTTACCGTTATAACTAGAATACATAATCTCTAAAACATTAGAGATTACATAATTGCCATGAAGAACGAAAATAATTGATGTAGAATGATACGTAGAACGATGATTATGCTTGAGGTATAGATTGCGAGGTTAAGACGTGTGGTGATGTTGTTGCTGTTGGTACTGGTTATGCTACTGGTGCTGCTGATGGTGGTACTGTTGCTGTCGGTGCTACAAGTGTTGTTGGTGCTGAGGTTGATGATGATGTTGGTGTAGTAAGTATAGCTTGTAATTCACGCACCATTCTTGTCAGGGTTTCTATCCTACCCTCTATCATTTCTATCCATCCACTCATCTGATTCGATAGATCTTGATTATCAATTCGAAGTTCCCTAACTTCTTCTAATATTCCCCTTCGATTAGTATTCGGAAGTAGAGGTTGAATATTTTCTGAGATTAAGGTAACGCGACCTTCGAGGTGGAAAACTTTAGCAAGAAGGGTGAATACAGTGTTGCGCATAGGTTCACCGGTGAGTACATCGTTTTCTCCGATGTTAGGAGGTAAGTTTGGTTCGCGGTAGGGCTCGCCTTCTTCATTTCTCCATCGAGTGAGTAAGTCTTGGACCCACCCCTATCTCTTCCAGAAAGAAAAATAACTAAATGGTTGAGGCACTTTTGATTCATTGACTTCGGAGTTTGTTTCAATATACATCTCGAAATCGCTTCCGGAACTAATGGAATCCAAGCTAGGTGTAGGATCCATCTCTCACGATCAGTTAAAGGGTTTTGATATGAAATGATTTTTGAATATCGAATGATATTCTATTTATATATAGAATATCTATACATACTTCCAAAGATTCCCGTGAATTACGGAGAAAATTAAGGAAACGTGTCAGATAAGGTCTACAGTGACAGATACGCTATGATATGGATTTTGTCTATACATTATTCATGCAATCACTGCAGTCAGATGTGACTAGACTAAGAATCATAAGCAGGTAATTTCCTAAGAATGATAAACTGATGATTTCCGACAAAGATGATAAGCAAGATTTTTGACATGCAGACACGGTCGAAGTCCAGACTCACTAATGTATCCTAACGACTTATCAGTTATACACACTAATGCAGACCTAGTTCGCTAAGACCACCGCTCTGATACCAACTGAAAGGACCCGTCCTAATCCATCCGGACGGAGTCCATATCGGTTATAAACGATTCATAACAGTTGATTACATCGCGAGGTACTTGACCTCTATATGATACATTTTACAAACATTGCATTCGTTTTTGAAAAGACAATCTTTCATTTCATCAAAAGTTGACAACATGCATACCATTTCATAATATATCTTACTATAATTGACTTAATAATAATATTTATGAACTCAACGACTCGAATGCAACGTCTTTTGAAATATGCCATTAATGACTTCAAGTAATATCCCTAAAATGAGCAAATGCACAGCGGAAGATTTCTTTCGTACCTGAGAATAAACATGCTTTAAAGTGTCAACTAAAAGGTTGGTGAGTTCATTAGTTTAACATAAATAATCATTTCATAATTTTAATAAACCACAAGATTTCATATTTCCATTTCTCATAAACATACGTCCCATGCATAGAGACAAAAATATCATTCATATGGATTGAACACCTGGTAACCGACATTCACAATATGCATATAAGAATATCCCCATCATTCCGGGATCCTCCTTCGGACATGATATTAATTTCGAAGTACTAAAGCATCCGGTACTTTGGATGGGGCTTGTTGGGCCTGATAGATCTATCTTTAGAGTTCGCGTCAATTAGGGTGTATGTTCCCTAATTCTTAGATTACCAGACTTAATAAAAAGGGGCATATTCAATTTCGATCATTTAACCATATAATGTAGTTTTGATTACTTGTGTCTATTTCGTAAAACATTTATAAAAGCGCATGCATTCTCAGTCCCAAAAATATATATTGCAAAAACATTTATAAGGGGAGTAATGAAACTCACCTAATGTATTTTGTAGTAAAAATACATATGACTATATTGAACAATGCAGGGTTGGCCTCAGATTCACGAACCTATATCAATTTTATATCCATTAAAACATAAAATCGTAATTTAGCAAAATTTATATTTATTATTAATAATATACTTGTTGTATTTATGTATTATATAGATATAGATATAGATAATTTAATATACTTAGTTCATGTAACCTGTTTAATATCATTTTACTAATAACAATATTGTGATATGTAAAAGAGAAAAAAAAATATCTATTTGTAATAATCCTGATAATGGTAAAATGATAATAGTAATAATAGTAATAATATTAATTTAAAATTGAAAATTTTTAATATAAATGATAAGACAAAAATGATAGTTTTAATAAACATATTACTTTTAATAATAAGGTTAATTTTAATCATAATACTAGTTTAAGTAGAAATTTCAGTAATCATGAGATAGTACTAATATTAATGTTTAAATGATAATTCTAAAATTTTTAACAATAATACTTTTAATGACTTTGCAAAGGACAACAATAATAATATTAATGATAGTATAACAATAATTTTAATCTTAATCATAACAATAAGAGTAGTATTAATAATAATAATAATAATAATACTTATACGATTAATAATAATAATAATAACGGTTGTAATACTTTATAATTACGATTGTGATATTAATACTAATAATAATAATTACTATACTAAAAACATTTATAATACTTTCAATAACAATAATAATAATAGTCACAATAATAATAAAGATAATAATAATGATAATAATGATAATTATATTAGTAAGAAGACTACCTCACAAGAAAGAATCCCATAAAAAAAATAGCTGCCCTCCCTCTGGATTGAACCCGAGACCTTTCGTTCCTAAACAAGACTCCTAACCATGCTTCTGTTTGTGATTATCTGCTTTATTTGTTAACGAAATTTCATTTAACTCTTACAGTTTTAGTTTCTTTTTCTGCCTTCAACCCAAAACAATCGACCCGATATATATATAACTCGTGCGTATCTGTTGCCTTTAAACCCTAAACCTCATCGACAATATCATCATCAATATCATTTATCATCATCTATTCTACCCATTATCATTAACTTATCTTTCGTTTTCGGATTTTTATCACCATCAACGAATCATCATCATCATCGAATCATCATCTTCAGTAAATCATCATCATCATAACATGCTTCCATGATTACGATCATCACCATTCTTTATCAACATAATCGTACATCATCATTCACCAAATATATATATATATATATATATATATATATATATATATATATATATATATATATATATATATATATATATATAACGAAAGTGGGTATGGTTGTGACTGAACCTGGAAGACAGATAGGTACAGCAGTGATTAAAATAATGTAAGTGGAATTATCTTGTTAAGGATTGTTGGCCATAACTATCGGTTTTTGTCCCACATAAAATAACACTTGTTTGGAATTTGATCATGCTCTATCAACTTGCCAAAACTTTAGACAATGACTTAACATTATTATCTCCACATTTCATAAATATTCCAAGTGGGGTTGTTGAAATAGATTTTGTCGACCAGAAGAAAAAAAATCACGAAAAGGAAAATGGTAGGGTCTCAGTTTTTATTATAATCGTCCCACTAACTCTCAATCATATACAGTACATATTATTCAATTTGTTATGGTACATGTTTATAACTTTTAGAACTAAGTCGAGTGGTGAGGTGGGGTTCAAACAGTGCAGTAAATAGAAGAAGACGACATCGGTTTGTAGCAGTCATTGGTGAGGTTTAAATGAGTTGTTGAAGGTGGCGGTTTTTAAATGGGAAAATAGCAGCAATTCACAGCGGTGTTGTTGGTGATGATTGATGGTCTGTGGTGGTTTGTTCAAGTCCAAAACAGAAAGAGAAATGAGAGAGATAGAGGATAGAAAATGGTGGTCACAAAGAGAATGGAGAGGGAGAAGGGAGAATTAAAGAGTTGATGATTGTTCACGGTACCGAAACTAAAGAAAACAAATATAATAACGATACTCATGGTGTTCGATGTTAGAACCAAGAGGAAGAAGGATCAAGCGATGGTAATTTATCTTGTATCATATAAAGAAAGAGATGGTGAGATTATGTTTGGTTAGTTCACATATCAAGAAAGAAAGAAAGAATGAAAGGATGAGTTTGTGCTTTGGAATGATCATAAAAAAAATGAATTTGATTGATATCAAGCGATTGTTTTATGGGTTGGTGGTGTGTAATTGGGGTAGCCAAGAATATTACATGGAAGCATAAGACAAATAAAAGAAATAAAATTTAGATGGCGACTAGTAACAGATTTTGTGTGTATCAGGAATTTAATTCAATTGAATGTCAATCATATAGACAAATTGAAATGAGCGGAAAGTGATATGAAGCATCTTCTTATAGTATTTATGTTTAATTTATATTAAATAAATATTAATAATAAATGTACTAATACTAATAATAATACTAATAATAATTATTTTAATAATAATAAAATTATTAATAATAAGGATATAAAAAAATGATAATTATAATATATTGTATTATTTTTTTAAAAGAAATATAATAGTAATGATAGCTATACCAATGATTTTTGATATTAATGGTAATAATAATTATAACATTAATAATATTAATAATGATAATATAAAAATTATAAATAAATTATAACTTATAATTACTTTTAGTATAATACTGTTACAATTTATTACTTACGTAATGTTACTAGTAATATTTAATTTAATATATATTTACTATATCTATTACATTATGAATTTAATAATAATTATACATTAAACTTTTATCTATTTATATATAGACTCATTTTTAAATTACAACATAATTATTTTGTATTTTGTTTTTACATATTCAATTTTAATGCTTAAATTACATTTTATAATTTCAATTTAATATACATATACTTACATTTATATATACATATTTATTTACAATTAATTACTCGTGAATCGTCGAGAATAGTCAAAGGTTAAGTGAATCTATATAAACAAATTCAAAAATTTGAATACTAAACATTACAGACTTTGCTTATCGTGTCGGAATCATTCAAAGATTAGGTTTAAATTTGGTCAAAAATTTCCGGGTCGTCACATAACTCGATCAAGACATCTAGCCAATATTGTCGCCATTGATTTTTCTTTAGAATCGTCATCTAGTCGACCAAGTACTCCAATTCAAATTTCCGATAATCCATTTTTTGAACTCGACCTCACCATTGAGAATCCGAAGGATATTCAGGGACAATTCAGAGATCCTGAACCACTAATCATTCCTCCTGAACCACGAATCACTCATCCAGAGATTGTCGAGGAAGAAACCATTAAGTCAGAATCCTCTAGTGATTCAGATACAACAAATTCAATCATGAAAAATCTGGAACCTCTAAGTATGGAAGACCAAATGAGAGCTAAACGCACTAGCCAAGGTCATGCAATTACTCAACCATACATTAATGCACTAGATTATGAAATCAAAGGACAAATCCTACACATGGTAACTAATCAATGCCAATTTAGTGGTGCACCGAAGGAAGATCCAAATGAACATCTTCGTACCTTTAATAGGATCTGTACTTTATTTAAAATCCGGGAAGTAGAGGATGAACAGATCTATCTAATGTTATTTCCCTGGACTTTAAAGGGAGAAGCCAAAGATTGGTTAGAATCGTTACCTGAAGGGGCGATTGATACATGGGATATTTTAGTTGAAAATTTTCTTAAGCAATTCTTTCCGGTATCTAAAGCCGTGAGACTTCAAGGAGAAATTGTTACGTTCACACAAAAGCCAAATGAAACTCTACATGAGGCGTGGACAAGATTTGAAAAGTTATTGAGAGGATGTCCGCAACATAGTTTAGACACTTATCAAATAGTACAAATATTCTATCAAGGATGCGACATCACTACAAGAAAAGACATCGATATAGCAGCTGGTGGTTCCATTATGAAGAAAACCACAACTGAAGCTTACAAAATTATTGATAACACTGCTTCCCACTCATATGAGTGGCATCAAGAAAAAGATATCGTTAGATCATCTAAAGCGGCTAGAGCCGATTCTAGCCATGACTTCGATTCTATTTCCGCAAAGATAGATATTGTCGAGAGACGAATGGAAAAGATGACTAAAGATATTCACTCAATACGAATTAGTTGTGAGCAGTGTGGAGGACCACATTTGACAAAAGTGTGTCTCAGTATTGAACAAACAATGGAACAAAGAGAGAATGTTTCATACATTAACCAAAGGCCTGGAAATAATTATTAGAATAATTATCAACCGCCAAGAATCAGAACTGGATTAAGTATTTTCACAACCTTTTGAAATTGGGAATTGAGTATAGGAGTGATAAAGGTAATGGAACGGAAGAAGTTAATTTATAGTGAAATATCTGAAATAGAATTCAAGCAGATAATCGCATTTAATTAAAGAGATCTTATTCACTAAAGAATCAAATCTTTCAGATCTCAACGATTTCCTCTAAATCCCGTGAATTCTGGAAATCAACCATATCTACGTCAAAAGATTTGACGAAACACTATTTACTCATTTCACACTTTTGTGATAGCTTCATTTATGCTCTTTGAATAATCGAATTGTTTTATCCATATTACTCAATGATGATAAAACTCTATTTACCAACTCATATTCGTCATGAAAACATGTTGGTCCCTTAATAACAACAGGAGTATTGTAGAGGGGGGGTGAATACAATTCTCTTCTTAATTAACTAGTCAGTTAATCACGTTTAGTATTCTGTAGTAAATAATATAGAGTCACAGGTAATTTTCAACTGTTATTCTTTATTGATTAAATCAGAAAGAATCACAACTATCCTTGGCGGAAATGATAGTTGGTTGATACAGATTACCTAGATTATAGCTAAGAGACAAACTAAAGCTATTACACGGTTTGGACTCTAACAAATAAACCCACACCACTAGTTTTTACAATAGTGGATACAACAATATATATAGTAGTTCTATTAACCGTGTAATTAATCTATTGTCCACTAGTACATTGGATGCCTTGTACTTGTGGGGACAATTGTGTCAGAAGGCGTGCTCTCCTTCTTTCCTCTTAGGTAGCTATTTGCTGGAACACACCAATTCGGTTTGGCACTATCATTTGATTTAAACAAATGGAATGTTGTGTTCCCTAGGTATGAATAAAGTATAACACATGTCTGCACATGCGTTCCACTTCTGCATTCCCACGTGGTCTTGTAAGGTCACTTGTCAGCCGCCGACTCCTGTCCTTTTCTGTTCAACTTTGTCTTCGACTTCTGTTGAATAGTGCGTTGATGTAGACCACTCTGGGAAACTACCATGCTTGTAATGGAGCATGGCTGTCTTGTGTTGTATGCTAATATCCAGACTTACTGGTCCTTCATATGCTGAGTCACTTGATATTCTTGATTTGCTGGGTGCACATCCTGTGCTGATTCGAAGAATACATTTCTACCTTGTGCTGATAGACTAGGCAGCATACTAAACACTCGACACAGCTATATAAGCTGACTATACATAAACAAACGTGTGCTGGCTGCACATAACACTTTAGTGCAAATAAATATTGTTTTGTCATAATTAAATCCTTAATTATTTTGGGGACTCAACAATCTCCCCCTATTTGATGATGACAAAACCTATGACTTGAAGAGAAAACACTAAAGCCAGCACTTAGGGACCTAGAGAGAGTAGACAGTAAATTCGTCCCTTTAAGTTTGTTTTGGGATCTTTTGATGAGTTATCTATATCTTATAATTTGATATGATTTTGAAGATAAACTCACTTTACTTACATTACATCAGATATATACAATAATTACAAGATAATTCAAAAATAAAAAGTAAATTACAAAGATACAAGTTAAGCACATAGGAGACTATCTATCTTTATCCCTTTCTCTTTCTCTTTCTTCATCAGATAGCTCCTCTTGTTTAATCTTCCAGGCTTCAGGGAACAGGAGAGGTAATTCAGCAGGGTCAAAAACAGGGATGGAAGGAGGTAGAACAATTCGGCTTCTCCCAGTTGGTCCTTCACCAGTAGGTTGCCTCCCTTTAGGCTTTTGAGCAAGAAATTCATCAACATCAACTACTGGTGCATTCCCAAACTTAGTTGCCTTCTTGAACAGCTGTTGGAGTTCAGTCTTAAGAGCACTCTTGATAGCACTCTCACCTTTACCAATGAAATACTCCAAGATTTCTATCCATTCACTGAATCCAAGAGTTCTTAAGTCATCAAAACTAATCCTTTCTTGAACATTGTTCTCCCTGACAACATTGAAAGCCCTTTTTGTCCCCCTGTTTACCTTGATAATTCTGCAGGGATTAGATCTTCTATTCATCACATTACCATACCTGCTCTTATAGTAAGTATCAGGAAACTCAATATTGTGATCAGGTACTACAGGAGCAGTGGTAGGTACTTTCTCAGCAGTTTCTATCTTATCAAAAACCCTATCCTGTTCTTTGACAATGGCTCTGGCTAGTTTGAGGGACTCAGCCTGTTGCTTTCTGTCAGCAGCCAATCTGTCTTCAATATCCTGAAGCCTTGAACGTTCAGCAAGTTCAGCATCAGCAGCTTCTCTGGCTTCCCTTTCAGCAGCTAAACCCATCAGATAATCATCATAAGAAATGTTCAGGGATCTTACTGCTTCAACCATCTTTCTACCCTCTTCAGTACTAAGGGCAGCACAATACTCCCTTATATCCATACCCAGCTGGAGAGCATCTTCAAAATGAATTCTTTCATCAGTAGTGGAGAGCCTGAGACCACTGTTATTCAAGTACACCCTAATGTCAACGCCAAAGGTTAGTGCAGCAATATAGTGTGGCTGATCAAGAGGGTGATGCAGCAGCCTGACTTGACGAATTCTTTCATTAAGTTCAATTTGTCTTTGTTCAAGCAACTCTGGAACAGTGATCTGAAGTCTGTAGGCATCTCTTTCATCTGGGTTCATTTTTCTGATGTTCGGCTCACCATGGGTTACTGAGTCATCTTCCCAAGTGATATGTTTGTCATGAACCCTTGGGGAAGATGGAGGATACATAGATGATTCATAGCTGCCAGATGAACTAACTGGATGCTGATTGACCCGGTTATCCTGTGTTCTGTCAAAGTAAACTTGAATCTGGGGAGGAAGAGGAGATAGAACAAATGTTTGGCCATCTCTTCCCCAGACTGTGAAGTGAGCAGGATCAACCGTTTCATCACCTACTTGTTTAGCACCCAGCTCAACCGACTTTGCTGGGTCTTCAACACTTGTACTACCCAGCAGCACACTTCTGGCTGGGTCTTCTATCACAGCACTCCTTGCTGTGTCTTCAATGCCAGCTTACTGATTAGTATCAGCTGGCTCAACCACATCAGTACCTTCATCAGCTGCCTCGAATAGGGGTCCTTTCCTCAGGGGCTGATTGTCCCTAGGAGCAGATTTCACCCTGTATTTGTCAATAGGCCTGGGTTCAGCTGATGGTTCTTGTGTCGATACTGGTTGAATAGGAGGCAGGTAAGGAACAATAGCAAGATGCTCCCCCTGTCTAATAACATCATCATTAAGGATGATTGTTTCTGCTGGTTGTGTTTGTTGTGTAGCTGGCTGAGCAGCAGATGCTGGTTGAGGAGTAGAGCTGGCTTCTAACATAGCATCAACCCATTTCATGAAAATATCAGCTCTAACTCCACCAGTTGACTCAGTAGAATCAAGATAATCCTTCATCTCAGCAGGAGTCATGTTCCTGATTCTTTCTGCTCTCTGTGCATACAGCTTTGCCCTCTGTTTGTCGTATTTGACCATGAACTTGGCATTTCTTTTTCTTGCCTCTTTTCTGTGTTTATCAAAGGCAGTCAGGTCATCATCGACTTCCAATGCTTTTGGACTCAGCCATCTTCTGTGCATAATCTTACGACGTTTAAGTTCAGCAAAGGCCTCAAACTTGGCATTGAAGGCATCATCTAGTTCCTGCTGTCGCTTTTGATGTCTCTCTAACTTCCTCTTCATTTTACGTTCAATAGATTGAGACAGCACAAAAGCTTCAGCTACAGCCATATCAGAAACATCACTGGGCTTACTGCCAGAACCAATATCATCCACTGGTGTGGCAGACACACTGGGTTGAGTACCACCAGTTGCCTGTGCACCACCAGCTTCAGTATGAGCGTTGCTGGGCTTAGGGCCAGTGTCTTGACCATCACCATCACCATCTCCATCTCTCCTGGTTTGTTTAGGAGCCTTTTCATGTTCATGCTCCCCCTCAGACTGTTTTCTCTTTTTAGATTTCTTTTGAGACTTTTTCTCCCCCTTTTTGTCATCAGCACGGGCAGTAAGGTGAATAGAAGGGGAGACAGTAGCATCAAGATCACTGTCTGACTGAGGAGCAGAGAAGGCAAAATTGTTCCACTCAGCAACCTCTGGAGTAAGATGGGCACCAGGATCCACACCAAATTGTCGTAGCAGAAGATTGGAGGATCTAACTTCATTCCTGGCTACACCCATAGCCATTTGTTCAACGATGGCCCGAACATCACCTTGCAAAGCAGCCATTCGTTGCATGTTTTCAACCATCTGAACATAGGCAGCAGCAGGAATCATGTTAGCCATTTGAGCTTCCTGCGATTCCAATCTCTCGTGTAACACCCTGTTCTCCTCATTTAAGAAAGTATTTCTGCGGTTAGCAGCATCCAAATCAGCTTGGAGTCGGGTGATATTTTCACAGTACTCATTGTGAGAGATAATTCGCCTTTGAAGCTCCTCTTCATCTTCGTGGTGCTTTGTGATTGCTTCGACTGCCACATCAGCAAAAGCACACACCTGCTGGAGTTTAAGATCAATAGGAGTTGTAACAGCCTCTCCAGCAGATCTGACAGCAGCAGAGACACTATCAACAATAGCTCTGCGAATAGTTTCCTCCAAATTTGGTGTGATCCCTTGCAGTGTCTTATAGACAGCAAAGGTGGAAATATCAGCAACCTCATCTGCATTGAACTTTAAGTATGCAGAGGTTGAAGGTTGGTCAGCACAAGCTAACAGAGGAGTATCACCGTGGGGTGGTGGAGATGGAAGGTCAGGAGCTGACTCATCATCATGATCACCATCGTTTTTACCTTCGCCCGAAGGCTTAGAACCACTGATATCCTTGTCAGCATTACTATCAGCATTGTCATCAGTAAGATCCACTGGTTTATCTTTGGAACCAGTCACATTATCATGAGTGACTGGTTCGCCCTTACCAGTACCTTCATCAGCATCCTCATCAGAAGAAGATGAGGAGGAAGAAGCTGAGGAAGAAGAAGGTACTGGCGAATCAGGGACATTTTGCATAACACACTTACCAGTAGTAGGATCGATGACAAACTTGAGAGGCCTCCATGTACCAGGAAATGGCGAAGCAGCTGGAGCCATACCAAAAACATGATAGTAAGGCTGTTCATTGATTTGCTCCAGCAGGGCTATCCTCTCATAAATTTCTTCACGAGGTAATCTGCTGGTAATCTGCTGGCTGAGACTATCGCAGATTCGGGATCAATGGTCAGCTGATCGACCAGCATAGCAATCTTGGGAGAGATTGAAGCTCCCTTGAAAATGAAGTTAGGAACAACTTCATCTGGATCTGGTACCTGCACAACATATGGCTTTGTTTCCTCAGTAACAGAAGCCTTAGTCGAATCAGTAGTTGTGTCAGCAGAGGTACCAGCATCCTTAACAGCAGCAACCTGTGCACCAGAAATAGAACCAGGAATGACAATAACATTAGCTGCATTCGGCTGAATGGTTTCAAACTCCATCTCAGCAGCTGGTTCAGTAGCAACCAAAATCGGACCAATAGGATGACGAACTGCCGATTCTGTAAGAACTTGACGTTCCATAGAAGAAGAATCAGAAGAATCAGCAGGCTCATCAGACATTAATGCAGAGTCCACTCTTGGCTGGGTGACAGGTTCATCAAGAAGAACATCCTTGACAATATTGTCAATAACCTTCTCAAGAACAGGAGGTTCTTCCATGATAACATCTTCCACACCAGCAGCAGCAGAATCAACAGTACTAGCATCAGCACCACCAGCAACAGAATCAGTGGCGCCAACACCAGTAGCAGAGGCAGCAATATCACCAGTAGGAATAACAACATCTTTATTTTGCTCCCCCTCTGCCTGTTCATCTACCCTGCTAAGAACTGAAACAATAGAACAAGTTATGTTAGCAACTGTAGAACCAAATAAATTTGACTCAACAATTGCATCTGTTTTTGGTCTCTGGGGACAGACTTTTGATTTGGTCAGCCCTTCGAATGAGACAGAAGAAGGTGTCTGTAAGTACAGCGGTGACTCTGCTGACTCATTGGCAACACATGTTGACCCAGATAGTGTAAGAGATCTGGCTGGTAAAGATGTAGGAGTGCGACTCTTATCAGTATCCGAGTAACATACTGGCTGTGCAGTCACCTGAGCTGGTTCAACACTATGAAGACCCAGCTCAAGCCTGCTTTGGGGGTCAGTTATGTTCTCTGCTGGTTGTACTGTCAGCAGAGAGTATTGCAATAAGTTCATTTCAGAAAAATGTGGAAGTGCCTGGTTAGACGAGTATGGGTTGCTACTCTTCTTGACACCAGTTTTAAAACCAGTCAGCTTGGGAGCCAGGGTTATACCGTTAACTCCCTCAACATTTTTCAAGTCAGCAGTTAAAAAATTTTCAATTAAGTTAGATTGTTCTGCTGTTTGGTCTAGAAACGCACCAGGTTCCATAGCTACATCCTTTGTAGGAGCAGCAGCTGAGACTGGTGCAATCTCCCCTGTGGTTCGCTTGGAGCCAGCTTTAGCACGCTTAGGTTTGCCTGTTACCAAGAAATAGATGAGCAACGGATTCCAACACTAGAATTGGGTAGTCAGTATATAAGACTAGGGCTGTTCTTTATGATTAGAGAGCACTAGATTCTAATACAACTACTGCTTTACCAGTATATGAGACGGTGGCTGTACTAGTTGAGGTAGCTGGCTGCTTCCTTCGCGTTGCTGGCTTTCGCTGAGGACCCTCCCCCTCAGCTGGTGCAGAACCAGAGGCAGTCGATTGGGTGGCTCCACGACGAGCAGCAAGATACTCGTTCATTGCTGGTGTCAACTCAGCATATGGAGCAGCAGGTACATCCTTTGGCATACCCCCTTGTTTTACTGGGACCTCAAATGATTGATCAGCAATTTGCTGATAAGCTTCACCCAGTTCACTTTCAAATACCAGGCTTAAGAATCGTGGAAATGGAATCAAGTTGGTTCTTACTCTAGCAGTCACCATTTCCCTTAGCCTCAAATAAATTTCAAGGGCGTAATCGATGTTCCTGTTGAACAACAACCCATGACCAAGCTTGAGCTCAAAATCTGAGCATTGGTCAAAGCTTCCTGACTTTTGACTCATGCACTGAGTCATCAACCCAAAGAAGTAGTACCACAGAGGTGGCATATGCTTTCTCAACGGTGTATGTGCCACTGGTCCAGCAAACCCAATGGTCTCCAACACCTCCCTTCTTAATTCGTCACTAGTAGGTGAAGCAACAAATGGTCCACCGGGCAATTGAAGAGCACGTCTAATAGCTTCGACGGTGACAGAGCAATTTAGGGTTTCAGTCACCATGCCACGAATACATGGAACGTTGCCGGGAGTGGTGGCAACAGTGGCAGTATACCAAAATCGTGCCAAACAGGCAGCATAGAATCGGGAAGGTACACCGGTGATGGCTCTTGCCAGAGGTGATTGACGGATGTATTCGATGAGGGCCTCATACCCTTTGTTAACCTTTGATTTGGGAATAGAGAGGGCATGTGCAGCATTGCCTCTAGATAGGCGAATCAGTGAGTGATCAGGTGCATTGGGAGCCCTAATCAGGTTGGGGTGGAGATTGAACAGTGGTCCTTGAACGACGTGTTCTTGAACCACCGGTTCCTCCGGTGCCGGTGCCGGTTGTGGTTGCTGTTGTGGTTCGACTGTTTGAGGTTGTTGTTGCTGTTGTTCCTCTTGCTGGCTTGCAGCACGTGGTGATTGCTGTTGTTGTTCTGCCATTGATGAGTGTAGGATGAAGATTTGAAGATTGAAAAGATTTTGAGAGTAAAAGTGTGTGTATTTTGAAAAATGAATAACCGAAGGTTATTTTGTAAGATGAAACACACTTTTATCCGTTGTGAGTGGGTGAAAAAGTGCAGGAGAGAGAAAGTTACTGTCATCTGCAGGCGCGTGGGCAGATGTGACAGACTGGCACGTTTTCAAATGGAGACAGACGGTTGACATGACATTTATACGGCTTAAACACTCATTACTCCCATACAGCATTAAATGCATCAGATTTTATTTCAAACAAATTGATTTAAAACCTCAAAAAAAATTTTTTTTTTTTTTGTATTAAATACAAAATACTTTTGTTACATTTAATATGTCATGAATTTAATTTAAATCATTGGAAGTAAATGAGTTTCCAGTTTTAAGGAATCATTAAATTTGGAGAGCTATTTATTATTTCATTTAAAACATTTAAGTAACCAAAATATAAAAGACCTTGCTGTGCTGGTTGTTTGACATGTAGGCAGTAAGTAAATGAATGTGACTTACTGGTTTGCCCTACACGTTGTAGAACCAGCACACCAACAAAAGTTGTCCTTTATTTAAAGCTCAAGCATACCCAGCTCAGAGATGAGATAGTTAAAACGTTTCTCATCTAATGGCTTTGTAAATAGGTCTGCTAATTGCTGGTCTGTAGAAATAAAATGTAACTCAACATCACCCTTTTGAACATGATCCCTTATGAAATGATACCGAACATCGATGTGCTTAGTCCTTGAGTGCATCACAGGATTGTTGGTGATAGCAATTGCACTGGTGTTGTCACAGTAGATTGGAGTTTTTGTAACATGAACACCATAGTCCTTTAGCTGGCTTTGCATCCACAGTACTTGAGCAGTACAACTACCAGCAGAGACATATTCTGCTTCAGCAGTGGATGTGGACACAGTATTTTGCTTTTTGCTTGTCCAGCTGACTAGCCTACTACCCAGTAACTGGCACCCACCAGTAGTACTTTTCCTGTCTATTTTACACCCTGCAAAGTCAGCATCTGAATACCCAATTAGTTCAAAATCCTGGTCTTTGGGATACCAAAGACCACGTTTAGCAGTACCTTTTAGGTATCTGAATATTCTTTTTACTGCCAGCAAGTGTGACTCTTTAGGATCAGCTTGATATCTGGCACAGAGACATGTGGCGAACATAATATCTGGTCTGCTAGCTGTGAGATAAAGTAGGGATCCAATCATACCTCTATATTCAGTGATATTGACTGGTTCACCATTTGGATCAGCATCTATTTTAATGGATGCTGCCATTGGAGTCCCTATGTCTTTTAAACAGGTCAGACCAAATTTCTTTAACATATCTTTGATATATTTATCTTGACTTATGAATATTCCATCATCAAGTTGTTTGATCTGCAATCCTAAAAAGTATTGCAGATCTCTTTGTAAACTCATTTCATATGCCTTTGACATACGTTTTGAAAAATCTTGACAATGTTTTTCATTTTTAGAACCATAAATAATATCATCCACATATATCTGTACCAACAAGAGATCACCATCTATCTCTTTTGAGAATAGAGTGGTATCAATTGTTCCAACTTTAAAACCTATACCAGTGAGATACACATGAAGTGTCTCATACCATGCTCTTGGAGCCTGTTTAAGGCCATAAAGAGCTTTGTCTAGCTTGTAGACATGGTCTGGATATTTACTGCTTACAAAACCAGGAGGCTGTTTGACATAAACTTCTTCTTGCAGCTTCCCATTCAGAAATGCAGATTTAACATCCATCTGAAATACTCTAAAGTTCATCCTAGCAGCATATGCTAAGAACAATCTGATAGCTTCCATCCTAGCCACTGGTGCATAAGTTTCCCCATAATCCAATCCTTCTTCCTGTCTAAACCCTTGAGCAACCAATCTTGCTTTGTTTCTGATAACGACACCATCTTCATCCATCTTGTTTTTAAACACCCACTTAGTACCAATGATCTTCTTTGTCTTATCCTCAGGTTCAGGTACCAATGTCCACACTTTGTTCCTATCAAACTGAGTAATTTCTTCTTGCATTGAACCAACCCAGCTGGGATCTTGAAGTGCTTCCTCAGGACACGTGGGCTCAATGGTAGACACAAAATTAACATGCATACAAAAGTTACTGGTAGCATGCCTCCGTGTTTTAACACCACTCGCAAGATTACCAATAATCTGCTCAATCGGATGCTCCCTTGTCCATTTGGTGTTATGAACAGGTGAGCTGGTTGTAGAACACACAGCATCTTGATCATCAGCTGGTTCAGATGAGTGAGCAGCAACAGAAGGTTGCTGATCAATATCAGTAGAAACAGTACCAGCTTGTGATCTCTCAGAACCAGCAGACCTAGGCTCAAGTTGCAGCACTTCAGTAGAGCCAGTAGGTCCACTTGGTTTAGACACAGATGGAACAGAATGTTCCATTTCATCATCAGAGAACCCAGCAGCATGGATTGGTGAGGGTTGTGCTGCTGGCTCTTCATCATCAAGAGCTTGCTGAGTAGGCTCTTCAAACAGTAACACTTCATCTTCACGATCAGTAGATGAAGCAGAGGCAGTTTCATCGAATGTAACATTAATGGATTCTTCAAAACAACCTCTTCTTTTGTTGTAGACCCTATATGCCTTTGACATGTTGGAATATCCAAGGAATATACCTTCATCAGCTTTAGCATCGAATTTGCCCAGCTGATCCCTATTATTTAGAATGTAACAGGGAGTGCCAAATACATGAAGAAATGAAATTGAGGGTCTTCTTCCTTTGAGAACTTCATAAGCAGTTTTCTGATGTCTTTTCACAATAAGAGATCTATTCTGGGTAAAACAGGCAGTATTCACAGCTTCTGCCCAGTAGGAATTCTTCAACCCAGACTCAGCCAACATAGATCTTGCTGCTTCAATGAGAGTTCTGTTTCTTCTTTCTGCAACACCATTTTGCTGAGGTGTTCTCACAGCAGAGAAATTTTGGGAAAGACCTTTGTCAGCACAAAATTCTTCTAATGTAGCATTTCTGAATTCTGTACCATGATCACTTCTTAGTTGCTTCACCAGTTGCCCATTCAAAAGCTCCATTCTTTTGATAAAATTGATGATTTCATCAGCAGCTTCACTCTTTTGCCTTAGAAAGAACACCCAAGTGTATCTCGAGTATTCATCAACAATAACCAGTGTATACTTCTTCCCACTACAGCTGGCCACATTCACTGGACCAAATAGATCCATATGAAGTAAGTGAAATGGTTTCTCAACAGATGAGATTTGCTTTGATTTGAACGAGGCATGGTGATGTTTTCCCTTTTCACAACCAGGACACAATCTGTCCTTCACATAAGACATTGTGGGTAGCCCAGACACCAAACTTCTACTGGATAATTTGTGAATATCTTTGAAGTTGAGATGTGAGAGTCTCTTGTGCCATAACCACTTCAGGTTGTCTGCTGCCTTCGAATAGAAACAAGTATCAGTTGTTGTGACTGCTGTGTTCATGTCAATTTGATACATGTTTTCATGACGTTTTGCAGTCAGCAGTGGCTTCCCTGTCTTATCAAAAATAGTACCAATTTTCTTTCTGAATTGGACTATCTTATTCTTGCTTGTCAGTTGGCTTATGCTGAGTAAGTTATGTTTAAGCCCAACTACATATGCAACATTTGAGAACGTGACATTCCCATTTGTCAAAGTACCAAAACCCTTTGTGTAACCCAACGAATTATCTCCATACGAAACAACTGGACCATCCTTTTCCTGATAGTCCATCAGCAGGGACTTACTTCCGGTCATATGTCTCGAACAACCACTGTCGAGATACCAGATTTGCTTGTTTTGAATGCCCTGCACAATAACTTAGAGATTAGTTCTTTTTGGGAACCCATCCTAGGATGGGTTCTGAAGGAGTCACCTTTGATGACTTCTTCTTTTCTACTGGCTTGCTAGAAGAAGCAGCAGATGGGGTTTGGGTTTGAGTACACTGGTTAGCCAGGTGAGCTTTGCTGCCACATTTGTAGCATTTTCTCACTTTTGGCTTTTGTGGCTGGTCATGCACAGATCTAATAAGGGCAGTAGGATCGGGTCGACTTTTAGTTACTGCCTCAATTAGCTGGTCAAGCTTGGCTGTCATTATCTCAGTGATAGACAGCTCATCAGTCGAGTCAATTTTTGCTTTTCCCTTATGGGCAGCTTTCCTTTTGGAACCAGTACCATGACCATGGCGAACTGTCTTTCCTTTATCATTTGACAAGTTAGCGTGGGAAGTTGCTGGCTTGTCTTCTGATGCTGATGAACCAGTAGGTATCTTAATTGCTGCCTTAGATTTGCCAGTATTTCGTTTCACTGGCTTGTCTGCAGCTACTGGGTGACCAGTAGATTGGTCATCAGCTGGCTTAGCACTCTTAGAACTCGAACACGAAGGGGAATCAGTTGGTTTAACTTTTCTCAAATTGTTTTCAGTGATTTCCCTTTTAATACGTCTTTCTTTCGGAGTCATGTAGTGGATGCTTGAGGGGTCAGTAGTCTCATCAATTGAGTTACTGGCTTCTCTTGCTTTAACTTCATCCTCCAAAATTTCTTTCATGGCAGGTGGTGGGGACACAGTAGGTCTAACAAATTTGTTTGTCACAACCTTTTTACCTTCAACTATCTTGGCAAAAGTATTTGGCAAGACAGCTTCAGGATCAGTTTCAAGAATCGGGTCCATGAAAGTAACTTCTGCAATAGCAGCAGCAGCAGCATAGTCACCAGCAAAGAAGGCTTGAACTTGGTCAGGCACCTGCTCGTTAACACATTTAGCTGTGCGTTGAGCAGATGTGCACCATGAAGCAACAACTCTTTTGAGATTGTCCAGCTGGGTCTTGACTTCTGCTGCCTCAACGTGAAGAGTTTCTAAAGCAAAGTTTTGTTTTTCAAGTTTGGAAATTGTATCTTTTAAGATCTTAATTTCATCATTTTTGCCTTTGAGTTTTTCATTTAAAGATTTGTTATTAGATTTCAAACTCTCTTCACGTTTGCAGCTTCTGCATAAATCAATTCTTAGGTAGTCAAACATTTCAGCTTTTTCATCATCAGTATAAGTTCGAAAATTATCAACCTTATACATCATTTCAGTTTTCCATTGAGGAGAATCTCTGTTTTGATCAGCTTCCCTCATATCAGCCAAAAACGTACTACCACCATCATCCTCATCAGACTCCTCTACCTCTTTGGCCATCAAACACAGCTTCTTACCAGTAGCATAACCAGCACCATCATCATCAGTATCACTATCAGAAGATGAGGACGTGCTGGCTTCATCCCAGTCATGATGTTCAGCAACTAGAACCTTTTCTGGCTGTTTACCCTTCTTGTCAGTCTTTGCACTTTCCTTCATCTGAGCTTTCATAGCTTTGTACTTGTTTTTGTACTTATCAGCTTTTGAGAAAGAGTTAGCATGTGACGTGGAAGGTTTCTTGGACATGCATTCAGCAGCAAAATGTCCAACCTTCCCACAATTAAAGCACTCAGATTTAGGACCCTTGACTGACTTGCTGTTGTACCTAGCATTTGGCTTTTTGCTCCCTTTGTATGACTTGCTGGTTCTACTACGATTGAACCTTTTGAACTGCCTAGCCAGCAGAGCCATACCTTCAGCAAACCCTTCTACATCACTTTCATCTGTACTGCTTTCTTCAGACCCAGTACCATTTTCCTCAACACTATCAGC
This sequence comes from Rutidosis leptorrhynchoides, assembly GCF_046630445.1. NCBI lineage: Eukaryota > Viridiplantae > Streptophyta > Magnoliopsida > Asterales > Asteraceae > Rutidosis > Rutidosis leptorrhynchoides. Next base: position 424,565,166 of record NC_092334.1, read on the forward strand.
TGACTCTTGTTCTGCCAGTAACTTTTGAACCAGTAAAGCTTTTTGAGCTTTCTTCCATTTAGCAGCAGCAATAAGAGCAGCATCATCATTTTTAGATGATTTTGAAGTGGTGGGGGCAGACCTAAAGTTTTCTTTCATGTTAAGTTCAAACTTGGCTTCTGCCTTCTCATGATTCCAAAGGGAACTGTAGAGAGAAGACAGGTTAAAGTTCTTTAGGGTCTGTGTGGTTCTTAATGGGTCAGTAACAGGTTTCCATTTACATGGCAGTGCATCAATGAATTTGTTCACTTGTTCAAATTCAGTGTAGGTTACATTTAAAGTGTTCAGGTCTGCTATCAAAGAGTTAAACCTAATGAATGTTTGCTTAAGGGTTTCATTCTTATAGGCAAAGAACATTTCATATTCTCTTTTAAGAGCAATCATCCTGTTCTGCCTAACTTCTCCCATACCCTCATAGGTGACATCTAGGTAGTCAAGCATAAGCTTAGCATTTTCTTTTCCCTTGATCAGTTTGAACAGTGGGTTAGGCAAAGTTATGGCTAACAGGGTTCTGATTTTAGGGTCAAGACCAACTCGACGTTTATCCTCATCATCCCATCTAGAGGGAGTGAGAATAACCTCTCTGCCAGGGATGGCAGGAGTGTCAGCTGTTGCTGGTGCACTACCAACTGTCTCAGTGGGAACAAAAGGGCCATCTTTGGCAATTCCAGGCATGAGTGAATCCACAGACTCGAGATGGAGCATGAACCTTGCCTTCCAGGTTTCATACTCATCTTCATCAAACTTAGGTGGTCTGTTAGACGAGCCATTCTCAAGGTAAGCTGAGTTTGAATACGAAGCCATAAGAGAATTCAGATCCAAGATATTAATTATCAAGACTGAAGCTCTGATACCAGTTGTTGGTCCCTTAATAACAACAGGAGTATTGTAGAGGGGGGGTGAATACAATTCTCTTCTTAATTAACTAGTCAGTTAATCACGTTTAGTATTCTGTAGTAAATAATATAGAGTCACAGGTAATTTTCAACTGTTATTCTTTATTGATTAAATCAGAAAGAATCACAACTATCCTTGGCGGAAATGATAGTTGGTTGATACAGATTACCTAGATTATAGCTAAGAGACAAACTAAAGCTATTACACGGTTTGGACTCTAACAAATAAACCCACACCACTAGTTTTTACAATAGTGGATACAACAATATATATAGTAGTTCTATTAACCGTGTAATTAATCTATTGTCCACTAGTACATTGGATGCCTTGTACTTGTGGGGACAATTGTGTCAGAAGGCGTGCTCTCCTTCTTTCCTCTTAGGTAGCTATTTGCTGGAACACACCAATTCGGTTTGGCACTATCATTTGATTTAAACAAATGGAATGTTGTGTTCCCTAGGTATGAATAAAGTATAACACATGTCTGCACATGCGTTCCACTTCTGCATTCCCACGTGGTCTTGTAAGGTCACTTGTCAGCCGCCGACTCCTGTCCTTTTCTGTTCAACTTTGTCTTCGACTTCTGTTGAATAGTGCGTTGATGTAGACCACTCTGGGAAACTACCATGCTTGTAATGGAGCATGGCTGTCTTGTGTTGTATGCTAATATCCAGACTTACTGGTCCTTCATATGCTGAGTCACTTGATATTCTTGATTTGCTGGGTGCACATCCTGTGCTGATTCGAAGAATACATTTCTACCTTGTGCTGATAGACTAGGCAGCATACTAAACACTCGACACAGCTATATAAGCTGACTATACATAAACAAACGTGTGCTGGCTGCACATAACACTTTAGTGCAAATAAATATTGTTTTGTCATAATTAAATCCTTAATTATTTTGGGGACTCAACAAAACATATTTACTGTCCATCATGACCACCCCAATCAAATTTCGGGACGAAACTGTAGTGACCTGAACTTTTCCATGTTTATATATACTAAATTAAATTGATATTTACATGATTAAGTGTTTCCAACATGTTAAGCAATCAAACTTGTTAAGACTTGATTAATTGAAATAGGTTTCATATAGACAATTGACCACCCAAGTTGACCGGTGATTCACGAACGTTAAAACTTGTAAAAACTATATGATGACATATATATGATTATATATATAGTTAACATGATATTATGATAAGTAAGTATCTCATTAGGTATTTTAACAATGAGTTATATACATAAAATTGAGTTTATTGAATTAAGAAACTCGAAACGATATATATAACGATTATCGTTATAACAACGTCTTACTAAATACATATGAATCATATTAAGATATTGATACACTATGTTTAATCATGATAAATGTTAAGTAAACATGTCATTATGTGTATTAACAATGAACTACATATGTAAAAACAAGACTACTAACTTAAGGTTTTCAAAACGAGACATATATATAACGATTATCGTTGTAACGACATTTAAATGTATATATATCATCTTAAGATATAGTAATATATCATAATATCATGATAATATAATAATTTAACATCTCATTATATATAATAAACATTGCGATAACAACATTTAACAAGATCGTTAACTTAAAGGTTTCAAATCAACATTTACATGTAACGACTAACGATGACTTAACGACTCAATTAAAATGTATATACATGTAGTGTTTTAATATGTATTCATACACTTTTGAAAGACTTCAAGACACTTATCAAAATACTTCTACTTAACAAAAATGCTTACAATTACATCATCGTTCAGTTTCATCAACAATTCTACTCGTCTGCACCCGTATTCGTACTCGTACAATACACAGCTTTTAGATGTATGTACTATTGGTATATACACTCCAATGATCAGCTCTTAGCAGCCCATGTAAGTCACCTAACACATGTGGGAACCATCATTTGGCAACTAGCATGAAATATCTCATAAAATTACAAAAATATTAGTAATCATTCATGACTTATTTACATGAAAATAAAATTACACATCCTTTATATCTAATCCATATACCAACGACCAAAAACACCTACAAACACTTTCATTCTTCAATTTTCTTCATCTAAGTGATCTCTCTCAAGTTCTATCTTCAAGTTCTAAGTGTTCTTCATAAATTCCATAAGTATAGTTTCATAAAAATCAAGAATACTTCCAAGTTTGCAAGTCTACTTCCAAGCTTTCTAATCCATTCCAAGTAATCATCTAAGATCAAGGAACCTTTGTTATTTACAGTATGTTATCTTTCTAATTCAAGATATTATTCATATTCAAACTTTGATTCAATTTCTACAACTATAACAATCTTATTTCGAGTGGAAATCTTACTTGAACTTGTTTTCATGTCATGATTCTACTTCAAGAACTTTCAAGCCATCCAAGGATCCTTTGAAGCTAGATCCATTTTTCTCATTTCCAGTAGTTTTATCCAGAAAACTTGAGGTAGTAATGATGTTCATAACATCATACGATTCATACATATAAAGCTATCTTATTCGAAGGTTTAAACTTGTAATCACTAGAACATAGTTTAGTTAATTCTAAACTTGTTCGCAAACAAAAGTTAATCCTTCTAACTTGACTTTTAAAATCAACTAAACACATGTTATATATCTATATGATATGCTAACTTAATGACTTAAAACCTGGAAACACGATGAACACCATAAAATCGGATATACGCCGTCGTAGTGAAACCTGGGGCTGTTTTGGTTTAGATAATTAAAAACTATGATAAACTTTGATTTAAAAGTTGTTCTTCTGGGAAAATGATTTTTCATATGAACATGAAACTATATCCAAAAATCTTGGTTAAACTCAAAGTGAAAATATATATCGATGTATGTAATCTTGGGATACCATAGAAACGTATGCAAATGTTTTGACATATCATATCGACCCATATATATATATATTATTTGGAACAACCATAGACACTCTATATGCAGTAATGTTGGAGTTAGCTATACAGGGTTGAGGTTGATTCCAAAAATATATATACTTTGAGTTCTGATCTAGCATGAGACGTGTATACACTGGGTCGTGGATTGATTCAAGATAATATATATCGATTTATTTCTGTACATCTAACTGTGGACAACTAGTTGTAGGTTACTAACGAGGACAGCTGACTTAATACACTCAAATCTTTAAAACATAATAAAAATGGTTGTAATTATATTTTGATCATACTTTGATATATATGTACATATTTGTATAGGTTCGTGAATCGATCCGTGGCCAAGTCTTATTTCCGAGGAAGAAAATATCTGTGAAAGTGAGTTATAGTCCCACTTTTAAAATCTAATATTTTTGGGATGAGAATACATGCAGGTTTTATAAATGATTTACAAAATAGACACAAGTACGTGAAACTACATTCTATGGTTGAATTATCGAAATCGAATATGCCCCTTTTTATTAAGTCTGGTAATCTAAGAATTAGGGAACAGACACCCTAATTGACGCGAATCCTAAAGATAGATCTATTGGGCCTAACAAACCCCATCCAAAGTACCGGATGCTTTAGTACTTCGAAATTTATATCATGTTCGAAGGATTTCCCGGAATGATAGGGGATATTCTTATATGCATCTTGTTAATGTCGGTTACCAGGTGTTCACCATATGAATGATTTTTATATCTATGTATGGGATGTATATTGAAATATGAAATCTTGTGGTCTATTATTATGATTTGATAATATATAGGTTAAACCTATAACTCACCAACATTTTTGTTAACGTTTTAAGCATGTTTATTCTCAGGTGATTATTAAGAGCTTCCGCTGTTGCATACTAAAATAAGGACAAGATTTGGAGTCCATGTTTGTATGATATTGTGTAAAAACTGCATTCAAGAAACATATGTCGATGTAATATATTTCTATTATAAACCATTATGTAATGGTCGTGTGTAAACAGTATATTTTAGATTATCATTATTTGATAATCTACGTAATGTTTTTAAAACCTTTATTGATAAAATAAAGGTTATGGTTGTTTTAAAAATGAATGCAGTCTTTGAAAAACGTCTCATATAGAGGTCAAAACCTCGCAACGAAATCAATTAATATGGAACGTTTATAATCAATATGAACGGGACATTTCAGTTGGTATCATAGCGTTGGTCTTAGAGAACCAGAAAATTTGTATTAGTGTGTCTTATCGAGTTTGTTAGGATGCATTAGTGAGTCTGGACTTCGACCATGTTTTCTTTAAAAATGATTGCTTAACATTTTTGTTGGAAACTATATATTATTAACATGTAAATATTATGTGATATATTAATCTCTTAACATGTTTGATATTGTGTGGTAGATGTCTACCTCTAGCACAAATCCCATTGACTCACCTAATAATAACGAAGAGTCGAATATATATTGGCAAGATTCACAAGTTCCCGAAGAACAGGAAGAAGAGAAAATGGAACCGGAAGAAGAGGAACCGGAAGAAGAGGAACCAGAAGAAGAGGTTCCAGAGGGGGGAATAGTAGGAACCATAAAAAAACCGGTCAAATAAAAGAAAATCCTCAACCAATGGACCAAAGTTAATAATGGTCAATGGTGTTTCTGCTAAGGAAGCAAAATATTAGGAAAATTACCAATTTTCCGATGAATCGGATCCTGATGAGGATTCTGATGATGTTATAGAAATTACCCCGACCCAATTTAATGAGGCAAAAGAAAATAATAATGGAAAAGGCATCAAAATAGAAAAATCTGATTCCGACCCCGATGAACTTTATATGTACCGTCAACACCCGTATTTTCAATATCGTGACAATAACCCGGGAACCTCTAAACCACCAGGTTTTTCTAAACCAATGTGGAAAATGAAGACTCGTATTAGAGGAACACCATATATTCCTAGAAAATTAGGAAAACGAACCAAGTCCGAAAAAGAAGAAACTAGTGATTCAGATTAGAGGGTTGTAATCATGTTGTGTATTATATGTATTGTAGTGTGCTTGTACTTTTATGTTCTATGTAAAAATTGCTTGTATTGTTTGTTAATTATCTTTTACGAATCTAATCCTTGTCTATTTTACAGTATAAAAACAAAATGGACGTTAAGGGTAGACAACCGAATATTTTAGAAGACCTACCAGAGGATATGATTGAGGAAATCTTGTCTAGAGTCGGTCAGAATTCATCAGCACATTTAGTTATGGCGAAATTAACTTATCAAACATTTGAAAGACTTTCCAAAAATGCCTTAGTTTATAACAGGCTTTCCTTTGATAGGTGGGGTATATCACATTGGGGAGACCGTAAGTTACGCCATGTTTTCTTTAAAGCGTTAAATGCGGGGAACCCAAATGCAATTTTACGCTACGGGTTAAGAACCTATTTTGACTTAACATATCCCAACATAGGATTTCGTGAATTAGAAAGAGCTTCTAACATGCAACATAAAGAAGCATGTTATGCTTATGGGTTAGTGATGTTCGTTTCTTACCAAAGTGAGAAAAAGAACATCGGATTGCAGCTTTTAAATAAAACTTTCCCACAAGTGACGGATTCGGTAGTTGGGGTGAGAAACAAGGTTTTTAGATTATTATGGGCTGTTGGACATTACGAAACCCTCGTCCTTTTTACGACATTACAACATGCTGCCTAGCCAATGGTCATAATGGTTATTTTCCACAAGACCAAGGATGGAAAGTCGTCTTAGTAAAACCAGAATGCATGACTTGTTTCTGGACTTATGAATTACGTGTCTTTATTTCCTTTGCTGAACAACTTGCGTATTAACTAGATTTATCTTCAAAACTATCATGTATCAAAGTGTACTATATTTCATGTTATATGTAATATAGTGAAGTTGTAAGTTTGAAGAATATTTTTATGTAATATATTATTATAATCAGTTTTTCATATGGAATTGTAGTAGTTGAATTGTATATTAGCTACTAAGTATGAACTTAACGAGTAGGTAGTACCCGAATTTAAACTTATAAAACGCTAATATGAAGAAAAAGCTTTTATAAATGAGTTCATATTATGCTACGAAATACTATTGACTACTCTTAATATTCTGTATGATTAACTTGATTCAGTTGGCTATTTTGAAGGAAATGGCACCGACTACTCGACACACCATGAATATGAGCGAAGAGGAATTTCGTACTTTTCTTGCTGCAAACATAGCTGCAGTACATGCTGCGCTACATACCAACAATAACTCTGAATCTAGCAATATAGCTAACGGCGCAAGAAATCGTGTAGGATGCTCCTACAAGGAATTCACTGCCTGCAAACCATCAGAATTTGATGGGATCGAAGGTCTAATCCGATTGAAACGGTGGACCGAGAAAGTTGAATCAGTGTTTGCCATAAGTAAGTGTGCTGAAGGAGACAAAGTGAAGTACGCTACGCATACCTTCACAGGTATTGCGTTAACATGGTGGAATACCTATCTAGAGCAAGTGGGACAAGATGCTGCTTACGCGCTACCGTGGTCAGCATTCAAGCACTTGATGAACGAGAAGTACCGTCCCAGAACCGAGGTCAATAAGCTCAAGTTAGAACTTAGAGGGTTACGAGCACAGGGATTCGATATTACTTCGTACGAAAGACGATTCACAGAATTGTGCCAATTGTGTCCAAGAGCGTTCGAAGATGAGGAAGAGAAGATCGACGCGTTTGTGAAAGGGTTACCGGAGAGAATCCAAGAAGATATAAGTTCACACGAGCCTGCCTCCATACAAAAGGCATGTAGAATGGCTCACAAACTAGTGAACCAGAATGAGGGAAGAATTAAAGAACAGGCGGCCGAAGAGGCCAACGTGAAGTTAGTCAAAAGAAAGTGGGAGGAAAACGGTGATAAGAGTCACCAAAACAACAACTATCCCAACAATCGCAACATCAATCGCAACTACAACAAACGGCACAACAAAAACAACAACAACAACAACAACTACTACAACAATCATCCCAATAACAATAACAACCGCAACAACATCAAGAATCAGAAGCAGCTATGTCAAAGGTGTGAAAAGTATCACTCGGGGTTTTGCACCAAATTTTGCAACAAGTGTAAAAGAAATGGTCATAGCGTGGCGAAGTGTGAAGTCTACGGACCAGGGGTTAACAGAACGAAAGGAACAAATGGTGTCGGAACGAGTAATGGCGGAGCAAGTAGTGTCGGAGCAAGTTATGCCAATGTAGTTTGTTATAAATGTGGAAAACCGGGCCACATTATTAGAAATTGCCCGAACCAGGAGAACACGAATGGACAAGGCCGCGGAAGAGTTTTCAATATTAATGCGGCAGAGGCACAGGAAGACCCGGAGCTTGTTAAGGGTACGTTTCTTATTGACAATAAATCTGCTTACGTTTTATTTGATTCGGGTGCGGATAGAAGCTATATGAGTAGAGATTTTTGTACTAAATTAAGTTGTCCATTGACGCCGTTGGATAGTAAATTTTTACTCGAATTAGCAAACGGTAAATTAATTTCAGCAGATTATATATGCCGGAATCGAGAAATTAAACTGGGTAGCGAAATATTTAAGATTGATTTGATACCAGTAGAGTTAGGGAGTTTTGATGTAATAGTTGGCATGGACTAGCTGAAGGAGATGAAAGCAGAGATCGTATGTTACAAAAATGCAATTCACATTGTACGAGAAGAAGGAGAACCCTTAATGGTGTACGGAGAAAAGGGCAACACGAAGCTACATCTTATTAGTAATTTAAAGGCACAAAAACTAATAAGAAAAGGTTGCTATGCTGTTCTAGCACACGTCGAGAAAGTACAAACTGAAGAAAAGAGCATCAATGATGTTCCCGTCGCAAAAGAATTTCTCGATGTATTTCCGAAAGAATTACCGGGACTACCTCCACATCGATCTGTTGAATTTCAAATAGATCTTGTACCAGGAGCTGCACCAATAGCTCGTGCTCCTTACAGACTCGCACCCAGCGAGATGAAAGAACTGTAAAGCCAACTGCAAGAACTATTAGAACGTGGTTTCATTCGACCAAGCACATCACCATGGGGAGCTCCTATTTTGTTTGTCAAGAAGAAGGATGGTACATTTAGGTTGTGTATTGACTACAGAGAGTTGAATAAACTTACCATCAAAAACCGTTATCCACTGCCGAGAATTGATGACTTATTTGGTCAACTACAAGGCTCGTCGGTTTATTCGAAAATCGATTTATGTTCTGGATATCATCAAATGCGAGTAAAGGAGGATGCTATTCCAAAAACTGCTTTTAGGACACGTTACGGTCATTACGAGTTTATGGTTATGCCGTTTGGATTAACTAACGCACCAGCTGTGTTCATGGACCTCATGAACCGAGTGTGTGGGCCATATCTTGACAAGTTTGTCATTGTTTTCATCGATGACATACTTATTTACTCGAAGAATGATCAAGAGCACGAAGAACATTTAAGAAAAGTGCTAGAGTTGCTGAGAAAAGAAAAATTGTACGCTAAGTTTTCAAAGTGTGCATTTTGGTTGGAAGAAGTTCAATTCCTCGGTCACATAGTGTACAAAGAAGGTATCCAGGTGGACCTGGCAAAGATCGAAATTGTTGAAAAGTGGGAAACCCCAAAAACTCTGAAGCATATACGTCAATTTTTAGGATTGGCTGGTTACTACAGAAGATTCATCTAAGATTTCTCCAAAATAGCAAAACCCTTGACTGCATTAACGCATAAAGGGAAGAAATTTGAATGGAAGGATGAACAAGAGAAGGCGTTTCAGTTATTGAAGAAAAAGCTAACTACGGCACCTATATTGTCATTGCCTGAAGGGAATGATGATTTTGTGATTTATTGTGACGCATCAAAGCAAGGTCTCGGTTGTGTATTAATGCAACGAACGAAGGTGATTGCTTATGCGTCTAGACAATTGAAGATTCACGAGCAAAATTATACAACTCACGATTTGGAATTGGGTGCTGTTGTTTTTGCATTAAAGACTTGGAGGCATTATTTATATGGGGTCAAAAGTATTATATCTACTAACCACAAAAGTCTCCAACATATATTTAATCAGAAGCAACTGAATATGAGACAATGCATGTGGATTGAACTGTTGAATGATTATGATTTTGAGATTCGATACCACCCGGGGAAGGCGAATGTAGTAGCCGACACTTTGAGTAGAAAGGACAGAGAACCTATACGGGTAAAAGCTATGAATATAATTATTCGTACTAACTTTCTACTCAAATAAAGGAGACGCAACAGGGGGTTGTAAAAGAAGGAAAGTTGAAGAATGAGATACCCAAAGGATTAGAGAAACATCTTAATATTCGGGAAGACGGAACCCGATATAGGGCTGATAGAATTTGGGTACCAAGGTTTGGAGATGTGAGAGAAATGGTACTTAAAGAAGCACATAAAACCAGATATTCAATACATCCCGGAGCAGGGAAGATGTATAAAGATCTCAAGAAACACTTTTGGTGGCCGAGTATGAAAGCCGATATTGCTAAATATGTAGGAGAATGTTTGACGTATTCTAAGGTCAAAGCTGAACATCAGAAACCATCAGGTCTACTACAACAACCTGAAATCCCGAAATGGAAATGGGAAAACATTACCATGGATTTCATTACTAAATTGTCAAGGACTGCAAGTGGTTATGATACTATTTGGGTAATAGTTGATCGTCTCACCAAGTCAGCACACTTCCTGCCAATGAGAGAAGATGACAAAATGGAGAAGTTGGCGCGATTGTATTTGAAGGAGGTTATCTCCAGACATGGAATACCCGTCTCTATTATCTCTTATAGGGATGGTAGATTTGTTTCAAGGTTCTGGAAGACGTTGCAACAAGCATTGGGGACTCATCTAGACATGAGTACTGCCTATCATCCACAAACTAATGGGCAGAGTGAAAGGACGATACAAATGCTTGAAGACATGCTACGAGCATGTGTTATTGATTTCGGAAACAGTTGGGATCGACATCTACCGTTAGCAGAATTTTCCTACAACAACAGCTACCATTCAAGCATTGAGATGGCGCCATTTGAAGCACTTTATGGTAGAAAGTGCAGGTCTCTGATTTGTTGGAGTGAAGTGGGGGATAGACAGATTACGGGTCCGGAGATAATACAAGAAACTACCGAGAAGATCATCCAAATTCAACAAAGGTTGAAAACCACCCAAAGTCGACAAAAGAGCTACGCCGACATTAAAAGAAAAGATATAGAATTTGAAATTGGAGAGATGGTCATGCTTAAGGTTGCACCTTGGAAAGGCGTTGCTCGATTTGATAAACGAGGGAAATTAAATCCAAGGTATATTGGACCATTCAAGATTATTGATCGTGTCGGACCGGTAGCTTACCGACTTGACTTACCTCAACAACTCGCGACTGTACATAACACTTTCCATGTCTCGAATTTGAAGAAATGTTTTGCTAAAGAAGATCTCACTATTCCGTTAGAAGAAATCCAAATCAACGTAAAACTTCAATTCATCGAAGAACCCGTCGAAATAATGGATTGTGAGGTTAAAAGATTTAACAAAACAAGATACCAATTGTTAAGGTTCGATAGAATGCTCGTAGAGGACCCGAGTTCACCTGGGAATGAGAAGATCAGATGAAGAAGAAATACCCGCACTTATTTCGAGAAGATACGTCAACACCTCCAACTGCTTAAAATTTCGGGACGAAATTTATTTAACGGGTAGGTACTGTAGTGACCCGAACTTTTCCATGTTTATATATATTAAATGAAATTGATATTTACATGATTAAGTGTTTCCAACATGTTAAGCAATCAAACTTGTTAAGACTTGATTAATTGAAATAGGTTTCATATAGACAATTGACCACCCAAGTTGACCGGTGATTCACGAACGTTAAAACTTGTAAAAACTATATGATGACATATATATAATTATATATATAGTTAACATGATATTATGATAAGTAAGTATCTCATTAGGTATTTTAACAATGAGTTATATACATAAAATTGAGTTTATTGAATTAAGAAACTCGAAACGATATATATAACGATTATCGTTATAACAACGTCTTACTAAATACATATGAATCATATTAAGATATTGATACACTATGTTTAATCATGATAAATGATAAGTAAACATGTCATTATGTATATTAACAATGAACTACATATGTAAAAACAAGACTACTAACTTAAGGTTTTCGAAACGAGACATATATGTAACGATTATCGTTGTAACGGCATTTAAATGTATATATATATCATGTTAAGATATAGTAATATATCATAATATCATGATAATATAATAATTTAACATCTCATTAGATATAATAAACATTGGGTTAACAACATTTAACAAGATCGTTAATTTAAAGGTTTCAAATCAACATTTACATGTAACGACTAACGATGACTTAACGACTCAGTTAAAATGTATATACATGTAGTGTTTTAATATGTATTCATACACTTTTGAAAGACTTCAAGACACTTATCAAAATACTTCTACTTAACAAAAATGCTTACAATTACATCCTCATTCAGTTTCATCAACAATTCTACTCGTATGCACCCGTATTCGTACTCGTACAATACACAACTTTTAGATGTATGTACTATTGGTATATACACTCCAATGATCAGCTCTTAGCAGCCCATGTGAGTCACCTAACACATGTGGGAACCATCATTTGGCAACTAGCATGAAATATCTCATAAAATTACAAAAATATTAGTAATCATTCATGACTTATTTACATGAAAACAAAATTACACATCCTTTATATCTAATCCATATACCAACGACCAAAAACACCTACAAACACTTTCATTCTTCAATTTTCTTCATCTAAGTGATCTCTCTCAAGTTCTATCTTCAAGTTCTAAGTGTTCTTCATAAATTCCATAAGTATAGTTTCATAAAAATCAAGAATACTTCCAAGTTTGCAAGTCTACTTCCAAGATTTCTAATCCATTCTAAATAATCATCTAAGATCAAGGAACCTTTGTTATTTACAGTAGGTTATCTTTCTAATTCAAGGTAATATTAATATTCAAACTTTGATTCAATTTCTACAACTATAACAATCTTATTTCGAGTGGAAGTCTTACTTGAACTTGTTTTCGTGTCATGATTCTACTTCAAGAACTTTCAAGCCATCCAAGGATCCTTTGAAGCTAGATCCATTTTTCTCATTTCCAGTAGTTTTATCCAGAAAACTTGAGGGAGTAACGATGTTCATAACATCGTACAATTCATACATATAAAGCTATCTTATTCGAAGGTTTAAACTTGTATTCACTAGAACATAGTTTAGTTAATTCTAAACTTGTTCGCAAACAAAAGTTAATCCTTCTAACTTGACTTTTAAAATCAACTAAACACATGTTCTATATCTATATGATATGCTAACTTAATGATTTAAAACCGGAAAACACAATGAACACCATAAAATCGGATATACGCCGTCGTAGTGAAACCGGAGGCTGTTTTGGTTTGGATAATTAAAAACTATGATAAACTTTGATTTAAAAGTTGTTCTTCTAGGAAAATGATTTTTCATATGAACATGAAACTATATCCAAAAATCTTGGTTAAACTCAAAGTGAAAGTATGTTTTTCAAAATGGTCATCAAGATGTCGTTCTTTCGACGGAAATGACTACCTCTTTAGTAATTGACATGTAACTTAAATTTCCGACTATAAACCTATACTTTTTCTATTTGGATTCTTAAATTAGAGTTTAATATGAAACCATAGCAATTTGATTCACTCAAAACGGATTTAAAATGAAGAAGTTATGGGTAAAACAAGATTGGATATTTTTGATCTTTTTAGCTACGGGAAATGTTTAACAAATCTATACAAATCATATCCTAGCTAACTTATATTGTATTATACATGTATTCTAATATATTATGTAATCTTGGGATACCATAGACACGTATGCAAATGTTTTGACATATCATATCGACCCATGTATATATATTATTTGGAATAACCATAGACACTCTATATGCAGTAATGTTGGAGTTAGCTATACAGGGTTAAGCTTGATTCTAAAAATATATATACTTTGAGTTGTGATCTAGCCTGAGACGTGTATACACTGGGTCGTGAATTGATTCAAGATAATATATATCGATTTATTTCTGTACATCTAACTGTGGACAACTAGTTGTAGGTTACTAACGAGGACAGCTGACTTAATACACTCAAATCTTTAAAACATAATAAAAATGGTTGTAATTATATTTTGATCATACTTTGATATATATGTACATATTTGTATAGGTTCGTGAATCGATCCGTGGCCAAGTCTTATTTTCGAGGAAGGAAATATCTGTGAAAATGAGTTATTGTCCCACTTTTAAAATCTAATATTTTTGGGATGAGAATACATGCAGGTTTTATTAATGATTTACAAAATAGACACAAGTACGTGAAACTACATTCTATGTTTGAATTATTGAAATCGAATATGCCCCTTTTTATTAAGTCTGGTAATCTAAGAATTAGGGAACAGACACCCTAATTGACGCGAATCCTAAAGATAGATCTATTGGGCCTAACAAACCCTATCCAAAGTACCGGATGCTTTAGTACTTCCAAATTTATATCATGTCCGAAGGATTTCCCGGAATGATAGGGGATATTCTTATATGCATCTTGTTAATGTCGGTTACCAGGTGTTCACCATATGAATGATTTTTATCTCTATGTATGGGATGTATATTGAAATATGAAATCTTGTGAAAGGACCCGTTCATATACATTATAAACGATTCACAATAGTTGATTACATCGCGAGGTATTTGACCTCTATATGATACGTTTTTACAAACATTGCATTCGTTTTTAAAAGACAAACTTTTTTTACATCAAAAATTGATGGCATGCATACCATTTCATATTACATCCAACTATAATTGACTTAATATTAATCTTGATGAACTCAACGTCTCGAATGCAACGTCTTTCAAAGTACGTCATGAATGACTCCAAGTAATATCCTTAAAATGAGCTAATGCATAGCGGAAGATTTCTTTACTACCTGAGAATAAACATGCTTTAAAGTGTCAACCAAAAGGTTGGTGAGTTCATTAGTTTATCATAATCAATCATTTTCGTAATAGTAATAGACCACAAGATTTTCGTTTATAAATATATGTACACTCGCAAGTGTATAAAAGTATTCTATAAGTTGTAGGCACCCGGTAACAAGCCTTAACATTCATGTTTTACCCTCTGAAGTACACCAGATCAGGTGTGTTTAAAATAACCTCGAAGTACTAAAGCATCCCATAGTCAGGATGGGGTTTGTCAGGCCCAATAGATCTATCTTTAGGATTCGCGCCTACCGTACATAGACAAATAGTTTAATGTTACCAAGCTAAGGGTATATTTCTGGTTTAAACCCACATAGAATTAGTTTTAGTACTTGTGCCTATTTCGTAAAACATTTATAAAACAGCGCATGTATTCTCAGCCCAAAAATATATATAAAAAGGGAGTAATGAAACTCACAATACTGTATTTCGTAGCAATTATGTATATGACGGAACTGAACAAGTGCAAGGTTTGTCTTGGATTCACGAACCTATATTAAGTATATATATTTATATGTTGGTCAATATCTGTCTAACAATTTAGGTCAAGTCGTAGTGTATCGCAATCCTAATGCTCGAGACCGACATGCAAAAGTCAACAAAAGTCAACTTGACCCAAAATGACTTCCAAAATCTATACATGTTTATTATATAACTTATATATAGTCATTTTATATATTTAAATATATTTATCAGATCTTATTATACTAAATAATACAAGTCATTTATTAATAAATAAAAATTTATATTTAAATTCATATATGATAAAAAATATACTTTTATATATCTCAAGTAATAAAATTTATAAAATTCACTTGATATCATAAAAATACAGTGGTATGTATTATTAATGTAATTATATTATGTGTGTTAAAAATATCTTTGTACGCATATTTATTTGATTAAATAATATTGATAATAATAATAATGATACAAATAATAAAATGATAGTTTCAATAAAAATATTAATTTTTAGTAATAAAGATAATTTTAGTAATAACATCAACTGATAACAATTATAATAATAGTTTTAATAATAATATTAAAATTAATAATAATTCAGTTGGCCATATCTTTTAATCCGTTCATCGAACCCACACGATTTCTAAATGAAAAGTTATTAATTTTTCTTTAGCTTTTTAACGACATGCATATCATATACCTTATCTCAGTAGCATATGTATCAAATTCGTGATTTATCATAAACTATTTAACGACGAAACTAAGCATACAAACATGCATAATCATATATACTCGAGCACTAGTCAGGGATACACTATGAATATAAAAAAATAAGATATGAATGCTCACGTATCAATATTGTGATTCAATATTGCAGGAAAGTACGTAGACGCAATGAAAATGATAAACGTTAGGTTGACCTCACGAGCAATACCCTCGGACAATACCCATAACCTCCATAGCTATAACCCATAATTTCCTTAGCTCTATCCCGTTTGAAAACTTATTTTGAAATCGTCTGAATATAACTCCATCGTAGTATTTTATGTATACTAATAATATCTTGAAATAATACTAAGTAAATATATATATGTAATTCGATTGAGAGAGTTTAGAGAAATATATTTTCAAGTTTCTATGAAATAATGAAACCTATTGAATTCTATTTATAGTAGATTTTTGAATTATTAAAGTGAATTATTAAAGTATGAATTATTAAAGTAAATTATTAAAGTGAATTATTAAAGTATGAATTATTAAAGTATGAATTATTAAAGTGAATTATTAAAGTATGGATTATTAAAGTATGAATTATTAAAGTGAATTATTAAAGTATGAATTATTAAAGTGAATTATTAAAGTATGAATTATTAAAGTGAATTATTAAAGTGAATTATTAAAGTATTAATTATTAAAGTATGAATTATTAAAGTGAATTATTAAAGTATGAATTATTAAAGTGAATTATTAAAGTATGAATTATTAAAGTTAAAGTAAAGTAAAAGTAAAGTAAAAGTAAAGTAAAAGTAAAGCAAAAGTAAAGTTAAAGTATAGTAAAAGTATAAAACTATGTACGTATAATACGCGTATGAATATATTTAATATTAATTTAAATCGTTATATCATAAAACATTTTAGAAAAGTAGAATTATATATATTCATAATAGGTTTCAAGTTTTTAAATTACAGTCTGTTGGTGAAGCATGGGATAAAGTCCAAAGGTTTAATAAACGTATGAAATCATCTTAATGAAAAATGTCGAGTTACTTAACTTGTCGATATCCAACATCTAAGCTATTTACACTCCACATTCTTACTTATAGATCACTTTACCATTTTCCGAATATTGTCAAAAAGAATAGATTTCTTTAATCACAGTGGACCTCATAACATTGGCCCATAATCATATCATCATGTATCTGATAATTCAATCATTTGATATTATCTCTTAATTCTGTCGATAAATATATCGAAACAAATACGTTCATGTAAAGTATCATATATATCAAATACTTTGTTAATGTTTTCAGTTATTATATATTATATATACATATCTATATACACATAATTGTTCGTGAATCGTCAAACACGGTCAAAGGGTAATTGATTACATGAATGTAGTTCCAAACTTTTTGAGATTCAACATTACAAATTCTGCTTATCGTGTCGGAAACATATAAAGGTTAGGTTTAAATTTGGTCAGAAATTTCCGGGTCGTCACAGTACCTACCCGTTAAAGAAATTTCGTCCCGAAATTTGATCGAGGTCGTCATGGCTAACTTTAAAAATGTTTTCATGACGAATATGAGTTGATAAATAGAGTTTTATCATCATTGAGTAATATAGATAAAATAATTTGATTACGCGAAGAGTATAAGTGAAGCTATCGCAAGAGAGTGAAATGAGTAAACGTATATTTGTTTTAACCGATGATGTAGTTATGATTGATTTCCAGAATTCATGGGATTTAAAAAAAATCTTTGCAATAAGATTTGGTTCTTCGGCGATTAAGGAAATCATGATCTTCTTTGATTAAATGTGATAATCTGTCTCGATTTCTCTGTCTGATATTTTACTATAAATCCACCCCATTCATTTCTTTATTTCCACAGCTCACACCTTCTAGTCTTCACCCCAATTCATACTTTAAAGCATTCGTTAATATGCTTCATCAAGTATTGATTCTTGATATACTCTTAACTTTCATATCTGTCATTCTTATTTTTCATCTACCACCGGATGAAGTTATTTTCTTCTACCATTACTTTGGGGTTATTGTGTTTTTCATTCTCCTATGTCTTTATATTGCTATACGCATTGATATACACATTTTGAAATTTCGGGATTGTTATCGGGCTTTATATTCTCCATTATATTTCGGAGCTTCTTGCTTTCGCCTTAAGTCAAGCGGATAATGGTCCAGAATTTGTAGATATGAATTTTTGGATGAACATAGTTAATGTTCTAAGAAGAAAATCGTAATGGCACGATCTTGATTTGGCAAATTACCAGAATATCCGAAAATATAGAGCTATCAAGATGATATGTTCTTAATATGTTTCGAAATTGGGTAGAATGTAAGAGTCATGTAAATAGTACATGATGATGGTATGTTCTGTGAATCATCACGTTCCATTAGAAACTCAGCATGACTTACTGTAATATAATCACGTTGATCAAGTGTCATTATATTATACTAACTCATGCTTCAGTTCCCAACACTACTTTAAAAAGATTCCTATTTTAAATTCGATTTTTTTTCAGAATTTAGAAACTAACACAGTTTCTTTTTATGTTGTAACGCAGATATTGCGAAGAGATAAAAGATTTCGGATAAGAATAGTTGTGAAAATATCTTCAGGAATATCGAAGATATTTATAATAAAAGATACGATAATATATTAGAATTCTTAACATAGATGGATGATGAAGAAGATTTGTCTCTGAAGGTTTAGAATAAGAAGTAAGGTGTTTGCTAACGATTTCAGTAGACACTGAATCATTTGGATCCTTTGAAGGTAGGTTTAGTCTTTGTGATTTGTCCACAGCCTCCTTCATGGTCTGCTCAATCCGTTTTCCAGTTTCAAACCTTCTCTTTTTCTCAGCTTTACCACCATACTATTCTTTATCATCAAACTTTTGACTGTTAAAGTCGTTTACAGTTTTCGCTGCTTCATCAACATTTTTCCAATTTCAAAGAACTAGTTCATAGTTTGGGATGTTTTTCAGAAAATTCACATTCGAAGTATGTAAGTCTAGGAGATAGACGTTATATGTATACATATAAATTTTGACGTAAAATTGTCGCGAAATTCAAAATACTGATTGCTAATTCCCAGTAGTTGGTATGACAATTATTGTTACAGGATGTAGGAGAGTACATGATGGGGTTTTAATGAATAAGTATAGTGGCTTTTCGGAGAGGCTTAAGTCGAAGGTTAATGAAGTTGTTGATAAGTTTACTGCTAATGTGGCGAGATATGAAAGGTTCCCCGGTAACAATGATGAAGGGTTTATTCGTATAAACAAATGAAGGTGATTTGCTGGAGCTGTGACAAAACTGCCTATTTTGGAAAGAGATTGAAAAATTATATTTGGTAATAAATATCAAAGGATCTGACACGGATACGTGTTAAACTATAACTTTGGTTTCGAGAGCTTTTTAGGTGCATGACAGTGGGTAATGTGTGGTTGGATCATCATCTCGCATGTCTTTAAGAATTTTGAAGTGTTTGAACACATATTGTAATTGTTAATATACATATGATGTTCTAAGATTTTGAATGATACAAATATTTTTGTGAGTTTCATGAATAGAAATGAGGTTCTAGGACAGTTTTGAAGTCAAAGTATAGTTTTGAAAGATGTAGAAATCTAAGAGTGATGATTTCGGTTATATCTTGAATCGAGTTCTGAGATTTCAAAATCAGAATATGTAATTAGATTTTGAATGAGTATGGTTGTTTTGATTTCTATAAAAGAATGTATATTGTTGTGAAAGTAGGGAGTATAATGGATGATTTGCTGAATCAGATTCGAAGAATGTAACATATTAATTGTGAATTTATGTATCTCTCGGGTATTACCTGCCCGTTAAAAAAAAAATTCACAATTAATATTTTGTACAAAAGAATTTTATTACAGTCTTTAAGGAAATATATATGTGTATATTTCTTCAGATGTAATATAGATTTAATGAGTTAATATTAAATTAAACTCATTTGATTTATGGTTAAGGTTAGGATAGATAATTTCTAAACTTTAGAAATTACATAATCGTCGTAGAATGTTTCCCCAATGAAGTTATGAATCAATAATTCATCGTTGTGGTATTCCTTGGTATCTACATGGCGTATGACGTTGATGCTCGTGGGACATATTGTGAAGTTGAGGTTTGCGAAGCGGTTGTTGTTGGTGGTGGTAATGGTACTGTTGATGTTGTTGATGGTGGTACTGGTTATGCTGCTGGTGTTTGTAACCTTTGCACCATATTCTCCAAAGCCACTACCCGAGCGCGAAGCTCGTTGACTTCTTCTATTACACCGGGGTGATTGTCGGTTCGGACGAGCGGATAGATAAGATCTAGAATTTGGTGTAGTATATAATCATGACGAGATACTCTGGAAATGAGAGAGAAAATGGTGTTTCGGACAGGTTCGCCGGTAAATGCTTCAGGTTCATTGCCAAGAGGGCAATGTGGTGGATGAAAGGGATCACCTTCTTCTTGTCTCCAATGGTTAAGTAGATTACGAACTCATCCCCAATTCATCCAAAATAGATGATGGCTAATTGGTTGATCCATTTCGGTCACGCTGCTTTCGGAGCTCATGTGAAAATCCATATCGGCATAGCTGTCGGAATCCGAGGAACTCGAACTGGTTGAGGGATCCATCTTGTATGATCAGGGAAAGAATTTTTGGTATGAAATAGATTGTAGAATTTAGATTTGGTATTCTTCAATACATAATTTACATATGTATATATAATACCAAAATTCCATAAATTACGGAGGAATCTTTGAAAGATGTCAATCAAAGTTCACAGTAACAGATATGCTAAGATAAGAATTCGTCTATACATTATTATGCAATAAATGTAGGAAAACGCGTCTACACTTAAGAATGATAAGCAGGTAATTTCCTAAGGATGGTAAGTAGATGATTTCCGACTAAAAATGATAAGCAAAACTTTTGACATGCAGACACGGTCGAAGTCCAGACTCACTAATGCATCTTAACAACTATCAATTAGACACACTAATGCAAGACATGGTTCGCTAAAACCACCGCTCTGATACCAACTAAAAGGACCCGTTCATATACATTATAAACGATTCACAATAGTTGATTACATCGCGAGGTATTTGACCTCTATATGATACGTTTTTACAAACATTGCATTCGTTTTTAAAAGACAAACTTTTTTTACATCAAAAATTGATGGCATGCATACCATTTCATATTACATCCAACTATAATTGACTTAATATTAATCTTGATGAACTCAACGACTCGAATGCAACGTCTTTCAAAGTACGTCATGAATGACTCCAAGTAATATCCTTAAAATGAGCTAATGCACAGCGGAAGATTTCTTTACTACCTGAGAATAAACATGCTTTAAAGTGTCAACCAAAAGGTTGGTGAGTTCATTAGTTTATCATAATCAATCATTTCCGTAATAGTAATAGACCACAAGATTTTCGTTTATAAATATATGTACACTCGCAAGTGTATAAAAGTATTCTATAAGTTGTAGGCACCTGGTAACAAGCCTTAACGTTCATGTTTTACCCTCTGAAGTACACCAGATCATGTGTGTTTAAAATAACCTCGAAGTACTAAAGCATCCCGTAGTCAGGATGGGGTTTGTCAGGCCCAATAGATCTATCTTTAGGATTCGCGCCTACCGTACATAGACAAGTAGTTTAATGTTACCAAGCTAAGGGTATATTTTTGGTTTAAACCCACATAGAATTAGTTTTAGTACTTGTGCCTATTTCGTAAAACATTTATAAAACAGCGCATGTATTCTCAGCCCAAAAATATATATAAAAAGGGAGTAATGAAACTCACAATACTGTATTTTGTAGCAATTATGTATATGACGGAACTGAACAAGTGCAGGGTTTGTCTTGGATTCACGAACCTATATTAAGTATATATATTTATATGTTGGTCAATATCTGTCTAACAATTTAGGTCAAGTCGTAGTGTATCGCAATCCTAATGCTCGAGACCGACATGCAAAAGTCAACAAAAGTCAACTTGACCCAAAATGACTTCCAAAATCTATACATGTTTATTATATAACTTATATATAGTCATTTTATATATTTAAATATATTTATCAGATCTTATTATACTAAATAATACAAGTCATTTATTAATAAATAAAAATTTATATTTAAATTCATATATGATAAAAAATATACTTTTATATATCTCAAGTAATAAAATTTATAAAATTCACTTGATATCATAAAAATACAGTGGTATGTATTATTAATGTAATTATATTATGTGTGTTAAAAATATCTTTGTACGCATATTTATTTGATTAAATAATATTGATAATAACAATAATGATACAAATAATAAAATGATAGTTTCAATAAAAATATTAATTTTTAGTAATAAAGATAATTTTAGTAATAACATCAACTGATAACAATTATAATAATAGTTTTAATAATAATATTAAAATTAATAATAATTCAGTTGGCCATATCTTTTAATCCGTTCATCGAACCCACACGATTTCTAAATGAAAAGTTATTAATTTTTCTTTAGCTTTTTAACGACATGCATATCATATACCTTATCTCAGTAGCATATGTATCAAATTCGTAATTTATCATAAACTATTTAACGACGAAACTAAGCATACAAACATGCATAATCATATATACTCGAGCACTAGTCAGGGATACACTATGAATATAAAAAAAATAAGATATGAATGCTCATGTATCAATATTGTGATTCAATATTGCAGGAAAGTACGTAGACGCAATGAAAATGATAAACGTTAGGTTGACCTCACGAGCAATACCCTCGAACAATACCCATAACCTCCATAGCTATAACTCATAATTTCCTTAGCTCTATCCCGTTTGAAAACTTATTTTGAAATCGTCTGAATATAACTCCGTCGTAGTATTTTATGTATACTAATAATATCTTGAAATAATACTAAGTAAATATATATATGTAATTCGATTGAGAGAATTTAGAGAAATATATTTTCAAGTTTCTATGAAATAATGAAACCTATTGAATTCTATTTATAATAGATTTTTGAATTATTAAAGTAAATTATTAAAGTATGAATTATTAAAGTGAATTATTAAAGTGAATTATTAAAGTATGAATTATTAAAGTATGAATTATTAAAGTGAATTATTAAGTATGAATTATTAAAGTGAATTATTAAAGTATGAATTATTAAAGTATGAATTATTAAAGTGAATTATTAAAGTATGAATTATTAAAGTATGAATTATTAAAGTTAAAGTAAAGTAAAAGTAAAGTAAAAGTAAAGCAAAGGTAAAGTTAAAGTATAGTAAAAGTATAAAACTATGTACGTATAATACGCGTATAAATATATTTAATATTAATTTAAATCGTTATATCATAAAACATTTTAGAAAAGTAGAATTATATATATTCATAAAAGGTTTCAAGTTTTTAAATTACAGTCTGTTGGTGAAGCATGGGATAAAGTCCAAAGGTTTAATAAACGTATGAAATCATCTTAATGAAAAATGTCGAGTTACTTAACTTGTCGATATCCAACATCTAAGTTATTTACACTCCACATTCTTACTTATAGATCACTTTACCATTTTCCGAATATTGTAAAAAAGAATAGATTTCTTAAATCACAGTAGACCTCATAACATTGGCCCATAATCATATCATCATGTATCTGATAATTCAATCATTTGATATTATCTCTTAATTCTGTCGATAAATATATCGAAACAAATACGTTCATGTAAAGTATCATATATATCAAATACTTTGTTAATGTTTTCAGTTATTATATATTATATATACATATCTATATACACATAATTGTTCGTGAATCGTCAAACACGGTCAAAGGGTAATTGATTACATGAATGTAGTTCCAAACTTTTTGAGATTCAACATTACAAATTCTGCTTATCGTGTCGGAAACATATAAAGGTTAGGTTTAAATTTGGTCGGAAATTTCCGGGTCGTCACATCTTGTGGTCTATTATTATGATTTGATAATATATAGGTTAAACCTGTAACTCACCAACATTTTTGTTGACGTTTTAAGCATGTTTATTCTCAGGTGATTATTAAGAGCTTCCGCTGTTGCATACTAAAATAAGGACAAGATTTGGAGTCCATGTTTGTTTGATATTGTGTAAAAACTGCATTCAAGAAACATATATCGAGGTAATATATTTCTATTGTAAACCATTATGTAATGGTCGTGTGTAAACAGTATATTTTAGATTATCATTATTTGATAATTTACGTAATGTTTTTAAAACCTTTATTGATAAAATAAAGGTTATGGTTGTTTTAAAAATGAATGCATTCTTTGAAAAACGTCTCATATAGAGGTCAAAACCTCGCAACGAAATCAATTAATATGGAACGTTTATAATCAATATGAACGGGACATTTCATAAATTTCTTTAACGGGTAGGTACTGTGACGACCCGGAAATTTCCGATCAAATTTAAACTTAATCTTTATATAATTTCGACACGATAAGCAAAGTCTATAATGTTGAGTCTAGAAAATTTTAGAACGATGTTCATATATTCAATTGACCTTCGACTGCTCTCAACGATTCACGAACAATTAATTATAAATAGATGTGTGTGTATGTATATATAAATAATAATTCGAAATATAATTTGAAGTAGTATATGTTGTTGTTATAAAAAAATTTATAAAATAAAAATAGGATATTATAATGATTATTATTTAAATATATCTCTATTTATAAATAAAGTATATGAAAAATAAATATTAAATGATTGTAATACTTGTTTGATGTTTCGATTGATATTAAGCAAGTTAAGTTTAAACTTGGGTGACTTTAAAATAATCGGTGATCCGAAAATGAGTAATATAAAATTTAGGCTTATTAAAAATGTATTTAGGAACTATTTGTTGAATTTTAAAATTTTGTTATTTTACTTGAGGTTGAGAGTGAATAATTAATGTAATTTTTATTTAATAATTAATGACCGAATTTTATACCATAATGACCGAAATAAATAAAGATATTTAATACAAAATTTTGAGATTTTTCCGAAGACTTTTTATCCGACATTAATTACCACGAAATACGAAATCCAGTCCGTACATGGTGACATACATATACATATACACATATTAATCTATCTCGATACTTATTCTTCTTCACTTACAACCACCCATCACCTATCAACCACCTTTGCTCACCATCTTAAACTCGAACAATTTTCTAAGATACTGCTCGTCTCTTTTGTTTTTTTTTTTTTTTTTTCATTTCTGTTTGATGTCATAAGCACCACTTAACCACCACACCCACTTTTATTCTTTCTTCCTACCACACCCACTTTTATTCTTTCTTCCTAATCGACTTGATGTTATACTTTGAAACTAAACCAAATTAATTTAATCCCTTTTCCTTTTTCCTAGTCGATACCCGTGATTCTTAATTGTCCCACACACCCACTACAAAACATCAATCAACCTTTTCTTATCTACTACAATCAATCATTTGATTATCATCATTTGAATCATGTATAAACTGCATACTTGATGTGGCCTTTCGACTCAAACACCACAAACAAACCATCACCAAAATTATTATATCGCTCGATATTCGCTGCTGCTATGTTTCATTCAAACAACAACAAAAGGTTACCACAAACATAAAAACCATAACATCACCATTAGAACATACGTAAATCCACTGCAGCTATTCGTACCTGTTTCTGTTTGATTCGTGTAAACCACATGACCTTTACCAAACCCATAACGAGTTATATATGTTTTCTTTCGAACCATCATGATCACCCTAACAAACCGCCATACATCCACCACCTTCTTTTGTTTGATAACATCACGAAACCACTACACTTGTTCAGTTTTTATTCCTATTCGATGGTACGTATTTTAAATTGATAAATGAAACAATGAAAAGGATGTGTTCAAATAATATGGATTGATGATGATATGGGTAGGGTATGGAAAATAATATTCAGCTCATTATCAAGTTTCCTAAACAAAAGTTAAACATATGGGACAAATCATAAAATTGTGGCCGACCAGAATTTTGTAATGGGTTGGATTAATTACAACAAGTGGGACGTAATGTGATGCTATTAGGCCGAATTAAAAAATAGTCCAAATTAAGATTTTTTATGCTAGCTATTATACACGATATAATATAATACTCTTCTTCTATCGCTATCATTATCATTCGAGGAAGGCTGCTGCAGCTGCAACTGCAGCTTATTCGATATGTTTTTGCTCGATGGCGATAGTTAGGATGATTAAAGGAAAATGATGATAATTATGAACGATGAATAATATGATAGATTACATGGTGACAGTTAGATTAACTACGATAGGCGATGCATATTATGATGAGTAGATGATGATAATGTTCGATGATAACGTGAATATATGATGATGATGATCCTGTAAAAATAAAAGAACGATGATGATAATATGCTAATGATGATCGTGATAATGAAGTTACGATGATTGATGATCATGGAGGACGAAGAGATTATGATGATGTTAAGTGATGATGATGATAAACAGTGACTCGTTGTTGCCGCTATACGTTTATGTTTCATGTACACATTCTGATTTAATCATTAGGCCTATTGTGATGATTAATGGACTAGGGTTTGCATCTTGGGCTCGTTAAATATTGGACTGAGGTTGTTTATTTTGTTGGGCCGATTCTTGAATTGTTGGGCCGAATATTATAAATAAGAAGATGAAATCGAGATGTTTACGGGTTATATATATAACAGTCGACTTTAATGAGAAAAACTGAAACAGTGTAATGGTTTGGTGTGGAGTTGGATTAGCGGGAGGTTGCGGGTTTGAGTCTTGGCGGAGACAGTTTTATTTTTATTTTGAAGATTAAACTCTTAAGGTAGTTTTTATTATTATTGGTATTATCATTATTATCACTATTATTATTATTATTATTATTAATAGGAATAAGTTAATTATGATTGTTACCATCATTAACATAATTAAATATTATTATCATTATTGTTATTACTAAGTATTATCATTAAATATTAGGTGTATTATTAATACTATTATTATTATTAATATATGTATTATGATTATTATTATGATTACGATTATTATTATTATTATTATTAATTTGAAAACAATACAAATTATTATTATTCTCATTAACATTAGTATTAGTATCATTTTAGAATTATTATTTTTTTATAAAAGTATTACTATTAAAGATTACCATACGTAATAAGGTTGTTACAATTAGTATTACTAAGTACTAAGTATTAATATCAAAAAGTATACTTTTCATTATTATTATTTTAATCACTACTAATGTTATTTTAGTAGTAATATAATTACTATTTTAACAAACTAATGAAATACACACATATAAAATATTTGATACATATAACATAACAAAAGTATAATCCTATATTGTAATAATGAGATATATAAATTAATAATATAAAAATTTTATCACTAATAATAACATATATATATGTTCGATTACAAGGATATGTATTAATAGATATGCAAATGATATAGGTTCGTGAATCCGAGGCCAACCCTACAATTGTTCAATGTCGTAATATGTATTTTTACTACAAAATACAATAGGTGAGTTTCATTTGCCTTTTTACCCTTTATATTTTTGGGCTGAGAATACATGCGCAATTTTTATAAATGTTTTACGATATAGACACAAGTAATCGAAACTACATTATATGGTTGAATGATCGAAGCCGAATATGCCCCTTTTTGCTTGGTAGCCTAAGAATTAGGGAACATCACTAAATTTGAGAATTAGTGCACGCCTAATTGACGCGAATCCTAAAGAAAGATCTATTGGGCCTAACGAACCCCATCCAAAGTACCGGATGCTTTAGTACTTCGAATTCGTTTTTATCATGTCCGAAGGATTTCCCATAATGATAGGGGATATTCTTATATGCATCTTGTTAATGTCGGTTACCAGGTGTTCAATCCATATGAATGATTTTTGTCTCTATGCATGGGACGTATATTTATGAGAACTGGAAATGAAATTCTTGTGGTCTATTAAAATGATGGAAATAATTATTTATGTTAAACTAATGAACTCACCAACCTTTTGGTTGACACTTTAAACCATGTTTATTCTCATGTATGAAAGAAACCTTCCGCTGTGCATTTGCTCATTTTAGATATATTACTTTGAGTCATTCATGACATATTTTAAAAGACGTTGCATTCGAGTAGTTGAGTTCATCAAGATTATTATTAAGTCAATTATAGTTGAACATATTACGAAATGGTATGCATGTCGTCAACTTTCGATGTAATGAAAGATTGTCTTTTCAAAAACGAATGCAATGTTTGTAAAATGTATCATATAGAGGTCAAGTACCTCGCGATGTAACCAACTATTGTGAATCATTTATAATCGATATGGACTTTGTCCGGATGGATTAGGACGAGTCTTTATAGTTGGTATTAGAGCGGTGGTCGTAGCGAACTAGGTCTTGCATTAGTGTGTCTAACTAGTAGTTGTTAGGATGCATTAGTGAGTCTGGACTTCGACCTAGTAGTTATTAGGTTATATTAATAAGTCTGGACTTGAACCTGATCTGCATGTCAAAAGTTTTTGCTTACTACCATTTGTCGAAAAATATCTACTTATCATTTTCAGTCTCGACATGTCTTATTGCAATTATTGCATAGATGGTGTACAGACAAATTCATATCCTATCACATTAAATCTTGTCTGACACTTTTCCTTAATTTCCTCCGTAATCTATGGGATCTTCTGTACTATATAAAGGTATTCTATGTAATTAGAATATCATCCGATATCCGAAAATCATTTCACATCAAAATCCTCTTACTGATCGTGAAAGATGGATCCTACACCTAGCTTAGATTCCATTAGTTCCGGAAGGGATTTCGAGATGCATATTGGCGTAGACTCCGAAGTCAATGAACCCGAAGTGTCTCCACCGTTTAGCTATTTTTCTTTCTGGAGGAGATGGGGGTGGGTCCGAGACTTACTCACTCGATGGAGAAATGAAGAAGGCAAACCCTATCGTGAACCAAACTTACCTCCTAACATCGGAGAAAATGATGTACTCACCGGTGAACCTATGCGCAACACTGTTTTCACCCTTCTTGCCAAAATATTCCGCCTCGAAGGTCACATTACTACAATCTCATAAAATATTCAACCTCTACTTCCGAATACCAAACAAAGGGGAATATTAGAAGAAGTTAGGGAACTTCGAATTGATAATCAAGATCTATCGAATCAGATGAGTGGGTGGATAGAAATGATAGAGGGTAGGATAGAAACCCTGACAAGAATGGTGCGTGATTTACAAGCTATACTTATTACACAAGAACCATCAACATCAGCACCGTCACCATCAGCAGCACTAGCAGCATAAACAGTACCACCATCCATCAACAGCAACATCCGCATCACACATCTCGACATCACAATCTATACCTCGAACATCAACATCATATGCACCATAGATACCAAGGAGTACCAACAATAATGAACGATGAAGTATTGATCCATAACTTCATTGAAGAAATATTCTTTGAAGAATATGTGATTTCTAGAAGTTTTAAAGATTACTTATTCTAGCTCAAACCGAAAAGCAAATGAGATTAATATCATATTAACTCATTAATTCCATGATTGCATCTGAAGAAAATGTATATGTATATATGTTTTCATAAAGATTGTAATTAAAAATTCTTTTGTACAAACTGTTAATGGTGAAAATATTTTAACGGGTAGGTAATACCCTAGGAATATTTAGATTTCACATTAATAAGTTACACTGTACATTCTTCGAATCTGATTCAAAAAGTCATTTACTATCCTATTTACATTCACCGATATACGAACCTGTTCACCACAAAATAACCATTTTCATTCAATTTCATATTTGGATTTTGACTTCTCAGAATTCAACAAGTGGCATAATGAAGAAAACATTTGACAAAATAAAATTTGCTAGAAACAAACGAATTAACTATGAGAAATTCTGTTAAGAATCCACGCTAACTCTTCCTAGCTAACTTATTACATTTTATTCATCGCAATTTAATTATCGTAATTTTATTTATCGTCATTTAATTTCTGTTATTTATTTTAAGCACTTTAAATATCGGGACACGTATACAAAGTTTTGACATATCATGTCGACGCATATATATATACATATATATATATATACATATATATATATATATATATATATATATATATATATATACATATATATATATATATATACATATATATATATATATATATATATATATATATATATATATATATATATATATATATATGTATTATTTGGAATAACCATAGACACTCTATATGCTGTAATGCACGAGTTTGCTATACAGGGTTGAGGTTTATTCTTAAATAATATATATACTTTGAGTTGTGATCGAGTCTGAGACATGTACACGGGTCACGATACGTATTAATTAATTCGAATGTTATATATTAAACTATATATGAATTATTAAATTGCTAACTGTGGACTTTGAACTATGGATTACCAACATTGGACAATTAAAATGAATTAAAATATTGATTATAAAATATGAAACTAAACAATTCTTCAAGTTTGCCACTTGATTTCATCTTAAACATCAATTGTATCTTGACGATTACAATCTGCGTTCAAACCTTTCATGATTCTTGAAAACACCTCAATCGAAATGATGAACCAACCGCACTTCATCTACGGAAGGAAAGATTTATGCATATAGTTATGCACCTGGAAAAAAAACTCTCAGAAGCTGAGTAAACGTTTAACACGCAGTTGTGCTAATTCCTTAGTGTTATTATTATCCAAAATAACTTGATAATTCCTTTCAAAGTAGCAAATTTTGTCACAGCTCCAGCAAGACAACTTCGACTTTTCATTCAAAATAACCTTATTATAACTTTGATATATACGTTGTCTTTTCGCATTCGTTATCAGGGAACCTTTTATATTCCACCATACTACCATCAGCGTTTAATCATCTAAAAACACAATTCTCTTGAAACCTATTGGTTTGATAACCAATGATCCAGATCCGTTAACTTTGAAAATGCTGACGAAGCAGCATGTAGAAAATAGTCTTAATGGCCAAAAGTGATGATAAAAGAATAGAGTGTTGGGAACACTCGATAGAAAATTTGGTACTGAAAAATAGATTGAGCTAACCGTGAAGGAGACCAAGGACAAATACAAGGATCAAACACTATATTCAAAGAATCCAGGTAATTTTGGATCCGATGAAATCTTTAGAGAATATCTTGCCTTGAAGTCATGTTAAAAATCGTGCGGAAAATTTTACTTCATCAACCTTCGAACTTAGAAATTCTAAAATATCATCATAAATATCTTCGATATTTCTGAAGATATTTTCATAAATATTTTCATCCGAAATTATCTAACTCCTCGTGCTATTTATGTTACATCATAAAAGAAACTATTTTAGTTTCTATCCTTCTATAAATTTGAATTTAAATTATGAATGATTGGTGGAGAAGTGTTGGGAATTGAAGCATGAGTTAGTATAATATAATGACGCTTGGCCAACGTGATTATATTACAGTAAGTCATGCTGAGTTTCTAATGGAACACGATAAAGGATCACAGATCATACCTTTATCATGAACCACGTTACACGACTCTTACATTCTACTAAACCTCCAAACATATCAAGAACATACCTTCTTGATAGTTCTATCTTTCCTCTTAAATTCTGGTAATTTAACCAATCAAGATCGTGCTATTACAATTTCTCTCTTAGAACGTTAGTCCTGTTCATTCAAAACTCTATACATAGGAATTCTGGACAATTATTCGCTCGAGTTAAAATCGGAAAGAGAAAACAAGAGCATGGAGCTCCGGAATATAAAGGAAAATATAAAGCCGACCACAAACACAGAAATCACAAACTGTGTATATCAATGTGTAATAGCAACATAAAGACACGGGAGAATTAAAAACACTATAACCCCAAGGGCGAAGAAGAAGAAAACAGATTCCTCCGGTGGAAGTTGGAAAAGGAGAATGGTTGTTGCGATAGTAAGAATAAGGACAAGAATCAGAACTGAATTAAGCATTTTCACAACCTTTTGAAATTGGGAATTGAGTATAGGAGTGATAAAGGTAATGGAACGGAAGAAGTTAATTTATAGTGAAATATCTGAAATGGAATTCAAGCAGATAATCGCATTTAATTAAAGAGATCTTATTCACCAAAGAATCAAATCTTTCAGATCTCAACGATTTCCTCTAAATCCCGTAAATTCTGGAAATCAACCATATCTAAGTCAAAAGATTTGACGAAACACTATTTACTCATTTCACACTTTTGTGATAGCTTCATTTATGCTCTTCGAATAATCGAATTGTTTTATCCATATTACTCAATGATGATAAAACTCTATTTACCAACTCATATTCGTCATGAAAACATATTTACTGTCCATCATGACCACCCCAATCAAATTTCGGGACGAAATTTCTTTAACGGGTAGGTACTGTGACGACCCGAAAATTTCCGATCAAATTTAAACTTAATCTTTATATAATTTCGACACAATGAGCAAAGTCTATAATGTTGAGTCTAGAAAATTTTAGAACGATGT
This sequence comes from Rutidosis leptorrhynchoides, assembly GCF_046630445.1. Lineage (NCBI taxonomy): Eukaryota > Viridiplantae > Streptophyta > Magnoliopsida > Asterales > Asteraceae > Rutidosis > Rutidosis leptorrhynchoides. Next base: position 424,598,056 of record NC_092334.1, read on the forward strand.
TCATATATTCAATTGACCTTCGACTGCTCTCAACGATTCACGAACAATTAATTATAAATAGATGTGTGTGTATGTATATATAAATAATAATTCGAAATATAATTTGAAGTAGTATATGTTGTTGTTATAAAAAAAATTTATAAAATAAAAATAGGATATTATAATGATTATTATTTAAATATATCTCTATATATAAATAAAGTATATTAAAAATAAATATTAAATGATTGTAATACTTGTTTGATGTTTCGATTGATATTAAGCAAGTTAAGTTTAAACTTGGGTGACTTTAAAATAATCGGTGATCCGAAAATGAGTAATATAAAATTTAGGCTTATTAAAAATATATTTAGGAACTATTTGTTGAATTTTAAAATTTTGTTATTTTACTTGAGGTTGGTAGTGAATAATTAATGTAATTTTTATTTAATAATTAATGACCGAATTTTATACCATAATGACCGAAATAAATAAAGATATTTAATACAAAAATTTGAGATTTTTCCGAAGACTTTTTATTTGACATTAATTACCACGAAATACGAAATCCAGTCCGTACATGGTGACGGCTACACTTATGACACGTTTTTTTTTTTTTATTATTTTCATTTTTAAATGTATTAGTGGAATGCCACTTTATTAATTGATTACCATTTTTAATTATGTAATTGAAGATAGCGGAAACCACTGGTTCTCAATTTAACTTATCCGGAATTTAAATGAGATTAGTGATGTTTGCTTTTGCCTTTTCATTCCACCATTTATCCATCAATCTACTATTTTCTCTGTATATGACATACATATACATATACACATATTAATCTATCTCGATACTTATTCTTCTTCACTTACAACCACCCATCACCTATCAACCACCTTTGCTCACCATCTTAAACTCGAACAATTTTCTAAGCTACTGCTCGTCTCTTTTGTTTTTTTTTTTCATTTCTGTTTGATGTCATAAGCACCACTTAACCACCACACCCACTTTTATTCTTTCTTTCTAATCCACTTGATGTTATACTTTGAAACTAAACTAAATTAATTTAATCCCTTTTCCTTTTTCCTAGTCGATACCCGTGATTCTTAATTGTCCCACACACCCACTACAAAACATCAATCAACCTTTTCTTATCTACTACAATCAATCATTTAATTATCAGCATTTGAATCATGTATAAACTGCATATTTGATGTGGCCTTTCGACTCAAACACCACAAACAAACCCTCACCAAAATTATTATATCGCTCGATATTCGCTGCTATGTTTCATTCAAACAACAACAAAAGGTTACCACAAACATAAAAACCATAACATCACCATTAGAACACACGTAAATCCACTGCAGCTATTTGTACCTGTTTCTGTTTGATTCGTGTAAACCACATGACCTTTACCAAACCCATAACGAGTTATATATGTTTTCTTTCGAACCATCATGATCACCCTAACAAACCGCCATACATCCACCACCTTCTTTTGTTTGATAACATCACGAAACCACTACACTTGTTCAGTTTTTATTCCTATTCGATGCTATGTATTTTAAATTGATAAATGAAACAATGTAAAGGATGTGTTCAAATAATATGGATTGATGATGATATGGGTAGGGTATGGAAAATAATATTCAGCTCATTATCAAGTTTCCTAAACAAAAGTTAAACATATGGGACAAATCATAAAATTGTGGCCGACCAGAATTTTGTAATGGGTTGGATTAATTACAACAAGTGGGACGTAATGTGATGCTATTAGGCCGAATTAAAAAAATGGTCCAAATTAAGATTTTTTATGCTAGCTATTATACACGATATAATATAATACTCTTCTTCTATCGCTATCATTATCATTCGATGAAGGCTGCTGCAGCTGCAGCTGCAGCTTATTCGATATGTTTTTGCTCGATAACGATAGTTAGGATGATTAAAGGAAAATGATGATAATTATGAACGATGAATAATATGATAGATTACATGGTGACGGTTAGATTAACTACGATAGGCGATGCATATTATGATGAGTAGATGATGATAATGTTCGATGATAACGTGAATATATGATGATGATGATCCTGTAAAAATAAAAGAACGATGATGATAATACGCTAATGATGATCGTGATAATGAAGTTACGATGATTGATGATCATGGAGGACGAAGAGATTATGATGATGTTAAGTGATGATGATGATAAACAGTGACTCGTTGTTGCCGCTATACAATTATGTTTTTTTTTTATTCGCTGAACAACAAAAACCTCACATGTACACATTCTGATTTAATCATTGGGCCTATTGTGATGATTAATGGACTAGGGTTTGCATCTTGAGATCGTTAAATATTGGACTGAGGTTGTTTATTTTGTTGGGCCGAATATTATAAATAAGAAGATGAAATCGAGATGTTTACGGGTTATATATATAACAGTCGACTTTAATGAGAAAAACTGAAACAATGTAATGGTTTGGTGTGTAGTTGGATTAGCGGGAGGTCGCGAGTTCGAGTCTTGGCAGAGACAGTTTTATTTTTATTTTGAAGATTAAACTCTTAAGGTAGTTTTTATTATTATTGTTATTATCATTATTATCACTATTATTATTATTATAATTATTAATAGGAATAAGTTAATTATGATTGTTACCATCATTAACATAATTAAATATTATTATCATTATTGTTATTACTAAGTATTATCATTAAATATTAGGTGTATTATTAATACTATTATTATTATTAATATATGTATTATGATTATTATTATGATTACGATTTTTATTATTATTATTATTAATTTGAAAACAATACAATTATTATTATTTTCATTAACATTGGTATTAGTATCATTTTAGAATTATTATTTTTTTATAAAAGTATTACTATTAAAGATTACCATGCGTAATAAGGTTGTTACAATTAGTATTACTAAGTACTAAGTATTAATATCAAAAAGTATACTTTTCATTATTATTATTTTAATCACTACTAATATTATTTTAGTAGTAATATAATTACTATTTTAACAAACTAATGAAATACACACATATAAAATATTTGATACATATAACATAACAAAAGTATAATCTTATATTGTAATAATGAGATATATAAATTAATAATATAAAAATTTTATCACTAGTAATAACATATATATATATATATATATATATGTATATATATATATATATGTATATATATATATATATATATGTATATATATATATATATATATGTTCGATTACAAGGATATGTATTAATAGATATACAAATGATATAGGTTCGTGAATCCGAGGCCAACCCTACAATTGTTCAATGTCGTAATATGTATTTTTACTACAAAATACAATATGTGAGTTTCATTTGCCTTTTTACCCTTTATATTTTTGGGCTGAGAATACATGCGCAATTTTTATAAATGTTTTACGAAATAGACACAAGTAATTGAAACTACATTATATGGTTGAATGATCGAAGCCGAATATGCCCCTTTTTGCTTGGTAGCCTAAGAATTAGGGAACATCACTAATTTTGAGAATTAGTGCACGCCTAATTGACGCGAATCCTAAAGATAGATCTATTGGGCCTAACGAACCCCATCCAAAGTACCGGATGCTTTAGTTCTTCGAATTCGTTTTTATCATGTCTGAAGGATTTTCCGGAATGATAGGGGATATTCTTATATGCATCTTGTTAATGTCGGTTACCAGGTGTTCAATCCATATGAATGATTTTTGTCTCTATGCATGGGACGTATATTTATGAGAATTGGAAATGAAATTTTTGCGGTCTATTAAAATGATGGAAATAATTATTTATGTTAAACTAATGAACACACCAACCTTTTGGTAGACACTTTAAAGCATGTTTATTCTCAGGTATGAAAGAAACCTTTCGCTGTGCATTTGCTCATTTTAGAGATATTACTTGGAGTCATTCATGACATATTTCAAAAGACATTGCATTCGAGTCGTTGAGTTCATCAAGATTATTATTAAGTCAATTATAGTTAGACATATTACGAAATGGTATGCATGTCGTCAACTTTCGATGTAATGAAGATTGTCTTTTCAAAAACGAATGCAATGTTTGTAAAATGTATCATATAGAGGTCAAGTACCTCGCGATGTAACCAACTATTGTGAATCGTTTATAATCGATATGGACTTTGTCCGGATGGATTAGGACGGGTCTTTATAAGAAGAACCACCGACATTAGAGTTAAAGTCACTTCCTAACCATTTGAAATATGCTTATTTACATGGTGAATCTGAATTACCTGTAATAATATCATCTTCTCTTACTAAAAATGAAAAATCTCAACTCATTTCTGTGCTAAAAGCTCATAAACCAGCTATTGCTTGGAAGATTCATGATATTAAAGGCATAAGTCCTTCGTATTGCACACATAAAATCCTTATGGAAGAAGGTCATAAAATGTATGTGCAACGCCAACGAAGACTAAATCCTAATATGCAAGATGTTGTTAAGAAAGAAATTATTAAACTGCTAGATGCAGGTTTAATTTATCCAATCTCTGATAGTCCATGGGTAAGCCCAGTTCAATATGTACCTAAGAAGGGTGGCATGATTGTCATCACAAATGAAAAAATGAGCTTATTCCTACTGGGACTGTAACATGATGGCGTGTTTGTATTGATTATAGAAAATTAAATGACGCCACCAGAAAAGATCACTTTCCCTTACCTTTCATTGATCAAATGTTGGAAAGATTAGCCGGGAATAGTTACTATTGTTTTCTTGGCGGTTTTTCCGGATATTTTCAAATTCCAATAGCACCCAAGTATCAAGAGAAAACCACATTCACGTGCCCTTATGGTACTTTTGCTTACAAACGCATGCCATTTGGACTTTGCAACGCCCCTGCAACCTTTCAAAGGTGCATGATGGAAATTTTTCATGACATGATAGAAGAATGCATGGAAGTTTTCATGGATGACTTTTCAGTCTTCGGTGATACTTTTGAAACATGTCTAGTTAATCTTGAACGAATGCTTATTAGATGCGAACAATCAAATCTAGTTCTTAATTGGGAGAAATGCCATTTCATGGTTAAAGAAGGCATCGTTCTTGGTCATAAAATTTCAAAGGAAGTAATTGAAGTGGATAGAGCTAAAGTAGATGTAATTGCTAAACTTCCACATCCCACCAATGTTAGAGGAGTTAGGAGTTTTTTAGGGCATGCCAGTTTTTACCGACGTTTCATAAAAGATTTTTCTAAAATTGCCACTCCTATGAATAAACTCCTAGAAAAGGATGCTCCATTCATCTTTTCAGATGAATGCATCAAATCTTTTAATATTTTTAAAGAAAAACTCACTAATGTGCTGATCATGATAACTCCAAATTGGAATTTACCATTTGAACTCATGTGCGATGCAAGTGATTTTGCAATGGGAGCCGTTTTAGGACAAAGGATTGAAAAATGATTTCAACCTATTTATTATGCTAGTAAGATATTACAAGGAGCAGAAACAAATTACACAAGTACTAAAAAAGAACTCCTTGCTATTGTCTTTGCTTTTGACAAATTTCGTTCATATCTCGTTCTAGCTAAAATGGTGGTTTATACTGACCATTCTGCTCTTAGATACCTATTTTCGAAACAAGATGCCAAATCACGATTAATCTGTTGGATCTTACTCTTACAAGAGTTCGATATTGAAATCTGAGACAAAAAGGGAGCAGAAAATCTCGCCGCTGATCATCTTTCTCGTCTCGAAAATCATGAATTAGAAGTTCTAAATGAATCGGCCATACAAGATAACTTTCCTGATGAATATTTATTGAAGATAGATTATAATGAAATTCCATGGTTTGCAGACTATGCAAACTATTTAGTATGTGGATTCCATGAAAAAGGTTTGTCGTACCAAAAACGAAAGAAATTCTTTAGTGATATAAAACACTATTTCTGGGAAGATCCACATTTGTTTAAAAGTTGTCCCAATGGAATAATACGCCGATGTGTATTCGGGGATAAAGCCAGTCAAATCTTAAACCATTGTCACACAGGACTAACATGAGGGCATTATGGGCCTCAACTCACAGCAAGAAAAGTTTACGATGCTGGATTCTATTGGCCTACAATTTTCAAAGACGCACACCTTCTTTGCAAATCCTGTGATGCATGTCAAAGGGCCGGAAAAATAAGTCAACGTGATGAAATGCCACAAAATATCATTCAAGTATGTGAAGTATTTGACATTTGGAGTATTGAATTTATGGGTCCATTTCCAAAATCTCATAATAATCTTTACATTCTCGTTGCCATTGATTATGTATCTAAATGGGCGAAAGCACAAGCTCTTCCGACTAACGATGCACGAGTTGTAGTCAATTTTTTAAAACGTCTTTTTGCTAGGTTCGGAACACCGAAAGCTTTAATAAGTGATCGGGGTACTCATTTCTGTAATAATCAACTTGAGAAAGTTCTCAAAAGATATGGAGTAACTCATAAAATCTCAACCGCTTATCATCCATAAACAAGTGGACAAGTTGAAAATACCAACCGAGCTTTAAAACGTATTCTAGAGAAAACCGTAGGATCAAATCCGAAGGAATGGTCCATGAAATTGGAGGATGCACTCTGGGCTTTTAGAACAGCCTACAAAACTCCAATTGGCACCACACCTTTTAGACTTGTTTACGGAAAAGCATGTCACCTTCCAGTAGAAATTGAGCACAAAGCATTTTGGGCTTTGAAGACATGTAATCTTGATTTACATGAAGTCGGACGTCTAAGGTTAAGTCAACTAAATGAATTAGAAGAATTAAGACATGAAGCATACGAAAATTCGTTAATCTATAAGGAAAGAATGAAGAAATGGCATGATAAAAGAATCAGAAGTTCAAAAGAATTTAAGGAAGGAGACAGAGTCCTTCTTTTCAATTCACGATTCAAGCTATTTCCTGAAAAATTGAAATCAAGATGGTCTGGACCATTTATAGTCAAAAGAGTTTTCCCATATGAAACAGTAGAATTAATAAATTCAAATGGAATTGAATTTAAGGTTAATGGTCACAGAGTTAAACATTGCATAGATAATCCAATGGAAGTTGAAGATGAAGTTAATCACAATTTCGATACCACAGCTAACTAAGTGTGGGAAGATTCGAATCTTTTTAGGATAATAATTATTTCTGTTAGAGTTAGATATTCTGTTTTCGTGTAGTTTTCGAGAATGGAATCAGAATGGTCTTTCCCTAGCAGACCCTAAAGAACTAGTCTTCTCCCTCCATTCTGAATTTTTTTTTTTTTTTTTTAGGTTTTACGAGATGAAGAATTCCTTTGATCTGAACCATGGTCTAATGCTACATGCTATGATTACTAAACGTAATAATGACACCCTTCCAAGTGAATTGGTATCATTCATAAGAGGCAAAATGGACGCAGTAAGAAAAGAACTCAGAAAAGATCATCATAAGAAACATTTTGGTAAAGGAAAATCAAAATCCACAACAAAAAGAAGAGCACGACACCTTGAAAGATGTTATAAATGCGGAAAATGGTCACACGAAGGTAAATGTTCAAATAATCAAACATATTCAAATACCGAATTTGTTACTCTATGCAGAGAATGACCGTTTATATGTTTAGAAGAAAAGATATTGAAGAATCGAGGTTACGCTTATGTAGCTATGGAAAATCAAATCACACGACTCTCTTATGAGTCGGCTAAAGCAGGTCTCTGAGAATTCTATCTCACAGGTAAGTATGTACAGTTTTTATTTTTTTTATTGCTTTTAACCTTTTAATAATAAACGCTAAATCATTCGCTATAAAGTATTAAATTGGTATTCAATAAAATTAGATATGCGTAACCGAAATTATTGATATCATATAAAAATTTATTACATCACTGCGAAATTTACCGTTTATTCTTAAGATATAAATATCTTTAATCAATCAACCCAAAATATTTCAAAAATTCGTCAGGAGTAAAACTAGGTTATGGAACCGAAATTACTTTACCGAAAAGAGGGGCGTATATTTTTGATAATATTTGATTAATTAAAGTGGGATAAAAGACCAAAAAGATTTTTAATTTTAATTTTAATTTTTACCTTGTTTTTAAAATTAATATATAAATATTAAATTAATATTGTAAATCTTTTTAAATTTAAATATTTAAGTTTTTAAATATTTTAAAAATTAATATTTTTAATATAAGTTTGTAAAATTAATATTAATTAATTTTTAATTTTATGCATTTTAAATTTAAGTTTGGTGTGAATTTAAAAACAAAAATTTACTTTATTTCACTAAGTTAAAAATATGATTTTTAAAATTCGTCGTGAGTTGAAAACTAGGTCGTTGAACTGAAATTGCTTTACCCGAGGGCGGGACGAGAAATTTTATTATCATTATTTTTAATCTTATTGATCTAAAGTATGCCAAAAATATAAAAAAAAAAAAGCCAATATGTTTGGAAACTTTGGTAAAATTTAATCATTTTTCTACGCTACTCACCCTCAATAATTTAAATTGCTACTGATTTCTTGCAAATGAGGGCATTGCAAGATCTTAAGTGTGGGAAGGGGTTAAATTCTTTCAGATTTTTAAAATTTTAATTTATACACTTGATTACCATTAAAAATACTAGTAACGCAGTAGTTGTATTAGAATCTAGTGCTCTCTGATAATAAAGAACAGCCCTAGTCTTATATACTGACTACCCAATTCTAGTAAAAATTTTCAAAATTTTCAATTAAATGAACTCAAAATCATGTTTATACATATTTATGAACGATAAAACTAGGTGTTAACACCGAAATTATTGTTACCTTGGAAAGGACATAAATTGAGAAACAACCTAAAATGTTAGAATTCATTTCAAATGGAATAGAGGAAAATAAAAAGGCAAGGAAAGAAAAAATAAAAGCCAAGTGTGGGAAAAATTTACCAAGTTATTTAGAACATATGTCACATATTTTTGTAAATAATTGAAGATACTTTTGTTTTGGACGATATTAATCAGTTTTACCCAGTTTATTGTAATATAAATGGAATCTAAAAGGAAGTAAAGTCTTCCGAGAAAAAGACACGCGCTTCTTGATTTAAGTTAGGAAGTTGTCGTCCAGACCAGTTGTAGAGTCTACGAAAAACCTTGAAAAGTTTTCTTGAAAATCAGCTGGAAATCCACGGACCTCAACATCAAACAGGGTCGCCAAGTGGTCAGACTTATCCTAACCATGAGAGGATCTGTCTCGTACAATGGGAGCACCGTGCAAATTAGCTTATAAGACTAATGAATCAGATCCCCAGAAAGGATAATCTCCTTAAAGATCAAAAATCAGCTTTTAAGACTGATATTACTCAATCCTTGAGATTGACCTTAAAGATTGAGAATTCAAACTCATGGAATTCGATGATATCTAAACTCGAGCTTGAACGAGAAAATATTTTGATCAAATTACAAACCGATTTGTTTTCTAAAAACCCTATTTTCAATGCGTTCATTACCATTGAACGTAAAATCCTAGGAATTCACCTGGAATTCATTAAGTCACCTGAACCAAATCGGGTGTCAACCGTAAGAACGGTGGTTGCATAGCATCGTCAAAGACAGGACCTTGTGCCAGACCGAAAAAACTATAGGGTGATCTTTATATTGCTCCTACAAAGGATAGTAATTGCATCCGACACGTTATAGACCATAATCAAAAGCATGTCACAGGACATTGCCTTAACAGTTGCTTGTTCAATGCTTTCCTTTACAACCGGATGGTAGTTTACCGAAAGGTAATATACGGAGCAAGTATATTGGACGTATTGCTTTCCCAATACAAGGTTAGCAAGTGGGTGACACAAAACCGCAAGTTTTGAGCTAAAATTTTCAAATCTGAAACCCACCAAACCCACAAAAACAATTTGCAAATACCGATGAAGGGTTATTCCGGAAAACTTATCTAGGGTAAAAGCTAGATTGAATTTTTAAAAGATCAAATTTTTTCATAAAGATCCAATTTCCTAAAAGGATCTAAATTTTCATAGTCATGTGGGACTGTAAACCACAACGTTACTATCATTGTTCATACCGCCGTATAGAAATCACTGATGTACAAAGTGTGAAGAATAAAGAAGTGATTCTAGTATTTTTATTTCAAGACTATATTGCTTGAGGACAAGCAACGCTCAAGTGTGGGAATATTTGATAATGCTAAAAATGCACATATATTTCATAGCATTATCCCTCAAGAAAGACAAGCTTTTAGTTGCAATTATTCTATTTACAAGTGATATTCGTTTAAATAATAAAAGGTGAAGACAAAAGACAGATTCGACGAATTGAAGACGCAAATGACCAAAAAGCTAAAAAGTACAAAGTACAATCAAAGTGGTTCAAATTATTGATGAGAAACGTCTAAAAATTACAAGAATACAAGCCGTGAAACACAAAGTACAAGATATTAAATTGTACGAAAAGGCGTTCGAAAATCCGGAACCGAGACATGAACCAACTTTCAGCGTGCGACGCAATGGACCAAAAATTACAAGTCAACTATGCACAAGAATATAATATTATATATAATTAATTATATATATATTATATATTATTTTAATCAAAGCAGCCCACGTTTAATTCAATTGGTGAGCTGGATTCCAGACCTCCGCACTCGCGAAGGTTTAAAGCAAAAAAGTACAGCACTCGCGGAGATCTACAGTATAACGTGGGCCTATAAAAGTTGCGCATTCTGATAGATTTTAACACATCTTTCTCTACTCTCTATCTCTCACACGATATATATATATATATATATATATATATATATATATATATATATATATATATATATATATATATATATATATATATATATATTAATTTTAATTTTAATTTTAATTTAATAATAATAAGGGTATGTTAGCGAATATTGTAATTGTGTAAGTCGAAATTATGTCCGTGTAACGCTACGCTATTATTAATCATTGTAAGTTATGTTCAACCTTTTTAAATTAATGTCTCGTAGCTAAGTTATTATTATGCTTATTTAATGCCGAAGTAATCGTGATGTTGGGCTAAATATTAAGATTAGGTAATTGGGCTTTGTACCATAATTGGGGTTTGGACAAAAGAACGACACTTGTAGAAATTAGACTATGGGCTATTAATGGGCTTTATATTTGTTTAATTGAATGATAGTTCATTAATTTAATATAAAGATTTACAATTGGACGTACCTATAAATAACCATATACACTCGATCGGACACGATGGGCGGGATATTTATAAGTACTAATAATCGTTCATTTAACCGGACACGGGAATGGATTAATAGTCAATGGCCTTATTAAAACAGGGGTGAATTACATACAAGGAAAATTGGTGTAATTATAGTTTAAGTCCCCAATTAGTTGGAATATTTGACTTCGGATATAAGGATAATTTGACGAGGACACTCGCACTTTATATTTATGACTGATGGACTGTTATGGACAAAAACCAGATGGACATATTGAATAATCCAGGACAAAGGACAATTAACCCATGGTAATAAACTAAAATCAACACGTCAAACATTATGATTACGGAAGTTTAAATAAGCATAATTCCTTTATTTCATATTTTATCGCATTTTTATTTACTGTCATTTTATTTAATTGCACTTTTAATTATCGTATTTTTTTTAATTATCGCAATCTTATTTATTGTCATTTTATTTATCGCATTTTAATTATCGCAATTTAATTATTGTCATTTACTTTACGCTTTAAATTAAGTTATTTTTATTTTTAATATTTTACATTAGGTTTTAACTGCGACTAAAGTTTTAAAATCGACAAACCGGTCATTAAAAGGTAAAAACCCCCTTTTATAATAATAATATTACTTATATATATATATATTTATATTTTTACAAATATAGTTTTAAAAATATAGCGTTAAACTTGGCTAGATCCCTGTGGAACGAACCGGACTTACTAGAAACTACACTACTGTACGATTAGGTACACTGCCTATAAGTGTTGTAGCAAGGTTATCCACTCTATAAATAAATAAATAACTTGTGTAAAATTGTATCGTATTTAATAGTTTTTCATAACAAATATATAACTATTTCGTATACACCTCTACGCACATCAGTTGTACAAAATGAGGAATGGATAATTGATAGCGGATGTACAACACACATGATGGGTAACAAAGAATTCTTCACAAAGTATTCGGAGCATAATGGAGGTGATGTAATATTTGGTGGCGATGTGAAAGGAAAAATCATCGGTAAAGGTAACATTACTAATCAAAAGATTACACTTGATATTGTGTTGCACATTAAAAACTTAAGTTTTAACTTGCTAAGTGTAGGAAGAATATGTGACAAAGGATATAACATGACATTTACTAAAAATTCATCACACATAATAAAAGATGGTAAAAGTGTCATAAATGGAATTAGGAAGAAAGGTCTTTATACATGCAAATTGGACGACTTTAAGCATGTAGATATTTGTCTCACATCTATACATGATACTACTACATTGTGGCATAGGAGATTAGGGCATGCTAACATGAAACTAATTCATAACATATCCTCAAAAGATATAGTTAGAGACTTGCCTAAATTAAAATATGAAAGCCATTTTTGTGATGCATGCAAAGTAGGAAAACAAGTTCATACAAGTCATAAACCTAAGAATTTCATTTCTACTAAAAGATGTTTAGAACTTTTGCACATGGACTTATTTGGGCCATCGGTCGTTCAAAGTTATGGAGGAAATTTTTATACTTTAGTAATAGTAGATGATTTTTCAAGATATACATGGACACTATTTCTAAAACATAAAAATGAAGCATGCGAAAGATTTATAATTTTTGCTACTAAGATACAAAACTTGCTTGGTTGTACTATAGTAACAATAAGAACGGATCATGGTAGAGAATTTGATAATGATGCTCAATTTGGAGTCTTTTGTGATTTAAATGGTATTACTCATAACTTCTCGGCTCCTCGCACACCTCAATCCAATGGGGTTGTTGAAAGGAAAAACCGAACTCTTCAAGAAATGAGTCGAACTATGTTAAATGAACAATCAATACCTCAAAATTTTTGGAGTGAAGCCGTTGCCACCTCCACCTACATTCAAAATAGAGTCTTAATTAGGCCATCAATGGATAAAACACCTTATGAAATTTTAAATGGTAGAAAACCAACCGTAAGTCATCTTAGAGTATTCGGGTGCAAATGCTTTATCCTAAACAAAAAGGAATATCTTACAAAGTTTGAGCCTAAAGCTTACGAAGGAGTATTCTTAGGATATTCGTTAGAAAATAAGGCATATAGGGTTTTAAATAAATATACAAATGTCATAGAAGAATCTCTAGATGTCACCTTTGATGAAACTCCTCCACCACCTAAGACTAAACCTTTAGAGGATGATGAGGTGATCGAACAAGATGCTATAGAAAATGATGCCAACTCAAGTCGAGTTCAATGACACAAATGAGGACGGATCTCATTTGAAACCAAGTAATGATAACTTAGCATCCTCAATAGATATTTAACATATAAAAGATCATCCTATAGACCAAGTCATAGGAGACATCAACACTAGAACCACTAGGTCACAAGTATTTAACCTAATTGCCAACTATGCTTTTATTTCACAAATAGAACCCAAAAATATTAAGGAAGCCCTATTAGATGAAAGTTGGATAGAAGCTATGCCAGAGGAATTAAATCAATTCCAAAGAAGTGATGTATGGGATTTGGTTCCTTTACCGAGTGAAAGCAACATCATAGGTACAAAATGGGTCTATAGAAATAAACTAGATGAGGATGGCAAAGTAGTTAGAAACAAAGCTAGACTAGTTGCACAAGGATATAGCCAACAAGAGGGAATTAATTAAGATGAAACATTTGCTCTCGTCGCTAGGCTAGAGTCAATAAGAATACTTCTTGCATATGCATGTGCTCATAATTTCAAACTCTATCAAATGGATGTCAAAAGTGCCTTTTTAAATGGTGTAATAAATGAAGAAGTTTATGAATCACAACCTCCGGGGTTTGAAGATTTCGAAAAACCTTATCATGTTTATAAACTTAAAAAGGCTCTCTATAGACTTAAACAAGCCCCTAGAGCATGGTATGAAAGACTTAGAACATTCTTAATAAATAATGGGTTTGAAATGGGAAAAATTGATAATACACTCTTTATCAAAAGGCATGAAAAGGATTTAGTCATAATTTAAATATATGTTGATGATATTGTATTTGGATCTACTAATGAGTCTCTTAGCAATGAGTTTTATAAGTTAATGCATGATGAGTTTGAAATGAGCATGATGGGTGAACTCAAGTTCTTTTTTTTTTCTTGGACTACAAATCAAGCAACTAGAAGACGGAACATTCATCAATCAACAAAGATACGTTCATGAAATGCTCAAGAAATCCGGAAAGGAGAACTCGAAACCAATGGCGACTCCGATGGCAACAAATGTGAAACTTACTTTAGAAGGAGAAGGAGAACCATTTGATAGTACTAAATATAGGGGAATGATTGGATCCCTTCTTTTTTTAACGGCAAGTCGGCCCGACATCATGTTTAGCATGTGCGTATGTGCAAGATTTCAAGAGAATCCAAAGACGTCGCACGTAGAGGCCGTTAAAAGGATCTTTAGATACTTAAAAGGAACAATGCATCTTGGGTTATGGTATCCAAAGTTTACCGGGATTGATATTATGTGCTTTGCGGATTCCGATCATGGTGGATCAATGATTGATAGAAAAAGCACAAGTGGAGTATGCGCGTTCGTAGGGCTTTGCTTAACGTCATGGTTCTCAAAGAAGCAAACATCCGTCGCATTGTCTACCACCGAAGCCGAATATGTAGCGATGGGAAGAGCGTGCGCACAAGTGCTATGGATGAAGCAAACCTTCCTCGATTACGGTATCATCTCATCTGAAATACCCATATGTTGTGATAATAAAAGTGCTATAGACCTATCGAAAAATCAAATATTACACTCTAGGACTAAACACATAGACATTAGGCACCATTTCCTTCGTGACCACGTACAAAACGATAATATTGTGATAGATAAGGTAGAATTTGCTGAAAACATAGCTAACATATTAACTAAGCCCCTTAAAAAGGAAACCTTTAACTTGCTTAGGAATGGGTTGAGAATGATGGAACATACTCCGTAAAATTTGATCCTGATCACGCACGGTCGAACCACGATCGACCATGATGAGAGCCGTCTGATGTCTGACGAATTTCTTTGTCTTTTATGCAACTCCTTTAATATCCAAACAACTTTTTCACCAACCACATCTCTTCCTTAAACCCTAACCACTGAATTTCTGGTTTTACTTTTGTCCTACCTTCAAGTATTCTTCAAAAAGTGGTCCATACTCTTTCAAATCTATTCAAGGTAAACACCTAAAACTTACTTCAAATTTTACCAAAGTGATTATATTCTTTCTAAAATCATAGGAACACTTATTTCTTGCATAAATTACTTAAATATATGAGTAAAATTGTTGTAAAAAGTTTTTTTTATCAAATGAGTCATAATAGTGGTTTTTCTAGGAAATGACCAACACGAGAAATCAACGTATCACGAACAATAGGCAACACATGGAGACTAGAATACTTCATGAGGAGCGTGTTGTTCATCATACCGAGTTTCCCGAGCTAACTCAACTTTTTACCCATAACAATTGTTTCTCATTTCTTGAGCTTGATGAAACCATTTATCCAACTCTCATTAGGGAATTCTATGCTAATCTTGATGTTTCCAACCACGATCAAGTGGCATTTCGACTTTTTAATACACCTTACACTTGGTCCCTTGAACAATTTGGAACCGTTATGGCAATTCCTTCGAATGGGCGTTCCTTCTATACTCCTTCAACCGATCTAAGATCACTCAATCCTACGTTTCCGTTGCAACCCATCTTAGATCTCATCACCACTCCGGGAGTACAACGAAACCTCAACCAACGGCTTCGCATTCAAGATGACGACATCCGCCATGATCTTCAACTTATTCTTAATGTCATTCGGAACAATGTCTATTGTCGGGAACCTACCGCCACTCACATCTCCGGAACCGAAGTCGTTGTCATGTGGTCACTTCTCACTCAAGAACCCATAAATCTTACTTATCTCACTACTCAAAGAATGGGTTACCTTCGAGAACTAGGAACTCGTCCACTTTCGTATTCAAATCATCTTAATTGACTTTTTCGATTCGTTAATGCCATCAACGCTTCTCATGTCCCTCAACCCGTGTCAATAATTACTATTACTTATTGGGAGGCTCATCAAGTGATAATTCTCTCGTCCGACAATGAAAGCTCGACAATCTCGGATGCGTTTAGCACCAATGGAATTTATCCTTAAAAGAACTTAATGTTGGTTAAGAACAATTATAAGGGTGGGTAGAAACAACACTTGTCCTAGGATTAACGCTTGTTATGAATTAATTATTGTAATGCACTTGCTATGCTTATCATGTTTGTTACTTTTTATGTCTACTATTGGTTCAAGGGGGAGCCATTTTATTAACAAGAACAATTGATAAGTGTGTACAATTTAAGGGGGAGAATTACTCTAGGGCGCGCTTAGTTCCACGTGGGACTAACCTTTTTGCTTCGACAAAAAGGGGAGAAAGTGTATGGTAAGTGATGTTAACACTTATGTCGACCTACATAGTTAACACTTACTCATATGTTTGTCATCATCAAAAAGGGGGAGAATGTTGGTTAAGATTCAAAGCATAATATTCAAAAGTTAATCATTTTGTTTTGATGATGACACACAAGAACTAAGTAGTTAAATCATATGTAGGACGACATGAGTTCATGAGCATAAACTATCTCTAGCAAAAGACCAATACTTAAGAAATCATCTTGGGAAAAATGCTACACGGCGGTCGACATCAACCGTATGTGTCCTGCACCAACGAGTTCAAGCTTTTCTAAAACTGCAAACCCACGACTGACCTCACGGACGACCGCAGCCCGACCGCAGTTTTCTCTGTTACCAATCTTGACCAAATAAAGTTTGACTAGTTCCCAGCATCTATAATTTACAAAACCTTTTTTAACATGCTTATAATAGTTGCCCTCTTTGATCTAAAAAGAGTTTTGAACCAAAAGATGTTAATTTTCACTAATCACACCTAATGACATCTTAATGACACTTTAAGCTTGATTTAGGCTAAAACACTCAAGTGTCATATCTCTTTACCCCAATACATAGTATCATCTAAACATACTAATAATGGTCATTAAAGTCCCAACTAAAGAGTTGCTCTCCCATTAGTTCTATGTATCATTATTTGTATGAAAATGTAATTAGCTCAAGATGTAACAAGAATCATCATATACAAACTAGATTCAAACTAGTTCATTTAAGTTGTAACAATGTTCTAAAGGGCAAGAAATTCCCATAAGCTAAATGACAAGTGATTAAGAAAGGTAGATGAAGATTTTGAAAGTTAATGGTTTTTCAATAGACAAAAATCTGCAATTACCTCTTTTGGTAATCAATGACAAATGGTCAAAAATTGAAGACTTTCTTCTTTAGAGGACATGTCAATCTCCAAGCTTATGTCCAAAACATAAAGGGTAATGAGGATAATTTCAGAAGTAATTGGCCACTAGTTGCAGCTATTCAACAAGGGAAATTGACAAATTTCAAAGGACAAAAACGGCCTTAAGAATCAGATGTCAGGAGTACACGGTCTAACCACGGTCGACCGTGCAGTGAGCCGTATGACTTCCAGGCAGATTTCTCTTTCCTATAAAAGCCAAGCCTTGAAGTATTTGAAGACTCACCTCTTGCACTCATATTTTCTCATACTTACTGATATCATTCTTATACTTAATTTGTAATCTTTTAAAGTGATTCTAGCAAGAGTACTTGTATGCTTAAAGTTGTAAGTTTACTTGTAAACTATCTTCTTAAAGGGATCTAGAGGATAGTTGTGTTTTCACTAGGATAAGTTCATTAGGATCTTGTGGTAAGAGCTATAGGTGTTTGTGAAGTCTTCGAAGGGACGTAAGAGTTCACAAGGTGTGGCTTATCGAAGTACTAGTGTTGTATTCGGACACTCCACCAAGTTTGGAGTATCATAGTGAAGAAAAATCTCAATTCGTAGAATTGAGGAGTGGATTAAGGAAGATTAGTTAACATCTTCCCGAACCACTATAAATCGTTGTGTTTGTTCTCTCTTCCCTTATTTTTTATTTACAATTTAACATATATTTGTATTGCTAGCATTGTTAGAGAACAAACATTTCAAATCACACTATATCAAGTTCAAGTTCAACAAAATGCCAAAGAATTTTTTTAAAAATCGACTAAGTAACTATTCACCCCCCCTCTAGTTACTTACAGCTTGTGTAGTTCGGCCAAACTCGATATTGTTGTGGTAATGAAGATAGTAGTCTCGTGTGGATGTGGATTTACAATGGCTCGTGTAGTTCGGCCAATCTTCATTGTGGTAATTGACTTTGGTATTGGGTTAAGGGGTTAACCTTGGGCTTTGTACGCTTTATTGTTATATATATATCGTTGTATCGTTGTGATGTAGCTAACCCTCCGGATGTAGCTTGTTGGTGTCGTTCATATAGTCGTTGGTGAACTTACTTTGTTGGCTTCTTAGTTTGTTGTATAGCGCTCGTACGGTATGCTTAGTTTAGCTTGCCTTATACTTGGATGCTCCGGTATGTGTTAATTGACTATTTGTGTGGCGTGTCCATTTTATGCATATATATGTATATAGTATATTCTCACTCACTAAGCGTTAGCTTACCCTCTCGTTGTTTACATTTTTATAGATTTGCATGGAGGCGGTGGCTCGGGTAAGCGTGGGAACTAGTGGACTCGCGTAGGTTGCTTTAGAAGGCGTGCTTTTGGATTGGTTAGGATTGGGTAGCGTATCCCCAATCGCCATGCTCGGTCTTTATTTTGTGTTAAAATCATGTGATCGAAAACTTGTATTTTGTATGGAAGTCGTAAAACGGCTGATGTGGGCCCGGTGTCGTAAAACTCATTTTATTATTGGAACGTGTTAGTTTTACTTATTATAATGTGTTGTGAAAACCGTTTCGTCTAAAAGTGTCGGGAAGTGGGAGATCTTTAATCAAAATTTGGAAAATCCGGACAGAACCTTATGGGCTATGTGCGCGCCGCGCACAGCAAGGGTTGCGCGCCGCGCACCCTTCTGTTATAAAAAAAAAATTATTTTGCGTATTCGGCTGGATAACGGGTTGGGTCGTTACATAGACGGTTTTCTTCGAGACGGGACGGGCTAGTCACCAAACCGTCGAAACGGGCGCCGCAACGGCTCGAGACGGGGTGTTTTGCAACAATATGTGCAACTATGAAACAAATTAAGAATATTATGAGGAGCAATAGAACTTAGAATACAAGCAGGGAGAATGATGTTAACAGTATCGATCATGCGACAACAAAGCTAACAAACATACAACCCATTTAATCATGCCCTAGTAGTTGTAAGATATGTGAGTTGTTGCTTCCGGGAGATAAAAAGTTGAGTATTTGTTTTTGCGCCTAAAATGTACTAAGGGTTATCACTCTAATTTTTTTTATAGTCATGGGCTTTTTGAACCTGAATCAAATTAAAAAATTAAAAATTTTAACACTAAAACTTGGTGGGAGTGATGCAGGATTAATTAATTTTAACACTAAAACTTGGGCTTGAAAGTTTCATAGGGAATAAAGAAAAAAATTACCGAGTTGGAGTTGGATGAGAACTTAGACTTCTACATCTTTATTTTATCATTATCCATATGTTTGTTAGTTCCTAAATTATGAAGTTATCCGTAATATTTGCCTAGTATATAAACACATCTTTGTTTTATTTTAAAGTTTTGTTTTGTTTTGAGAATTAATAAAAAAAAAAAAAAAAAAAAGTGAGGCCGTCGCCTTTTGTGGCTTGCATACGTGAAGTGTCAAGTTCATATCCTATCTTATTTATCTTGTTCATTTATTTAGCCACCGATCCCCAATTCCGCATTATGTGGTATCAGATTCCAGGCATGGCTAACAACAGCTACCGAGGTGACTATAGCAGATACGCCGAACGAGGCAGTTATATTGATCCGCGAGATGCTGAAATCGAGCGTTTGAAACGAAGAATAGCAAAATTAGAACGGGGACGGCATCATAAACATGATGAACGCTATGCTTCGTATCAAACTGAGAACCGGTGAAAAAGTATGAATCCATTCGCCGATGCGCCGAGCGGATTCAGAGAGGACCATCATGATGATCCTTTCGTACCATTGGTATGAAGGTTGAAAAACTTTTTAATCTGGAATACGTTCCAGAACTAATTGTGGATGAAGATTATGAACCCATCTATGATACGGATGGTGAGGATCCTATCAATGATACGGATTGTGAAAAGGATGCAGATTTTATGAATTGCAATGATGCTGGTAATATTGACATCACATATGAAATTGTTGAATTTGGCACTCCGGTCATTAATAAAGACACGAACGTGTCCAATGAAGTTGTTAAAATTTCCTCTTGCGAAAATGTTATGTAAATTTGATAAACGTGTTAAAAAGCGAGTTCAACAAAATTTGTGTAGTTCTTGTGGATCAGATGGACGTTGCGATCATTAATGTTGTAGACTCGAGGACGTGTCTTTTCGATGAAGGGGAGATGATGCAGGATTAATTAATGGAAATGTTAAAATTGGGCTCACTAGTTATTTGGGTGAATATATGGATCGAATTATGGGGCTTGAAAGTTTCACAGGAAATAAAGAAAAAAGTTACCTTGGAGTTGGATGAGAACTTGGACTTCTACATCATTATCTATATCTTTATTTTATCATTATCCATATGTTAGTTAGTTCCTAAATTATGAAGTTATCCGTAATATTTGCCTAGTATATAAACATATCTTTGTTTTATTTTAATGTTTAGTTTTGTTTTGAGAATTAATAAAAAAAAGAAAAAAAAGTGAGGCTGTCGCCTTTTGTGGCTTGCATGTGAAGTGTCAAGTTCATATCCTATCTTATTTATTTTGTTCATTTATTTAGCCATCGATTCCCAATTCCGCATTAACAGGGGTCAACTGACCCACCTTAACCCTTCACACAACCGCCCCTGTAATATATATAAACACGTATAACATATCTATTCTATTATACATATAAAATACAGATATATATGATAAACATGTAGGAACACATAAAACTATGGTACTTCGAACTTTGTTTATATCGACTATACTTCTCGATCTTCGAATCTATTATAATGTGATTAAGTTATTTTAAAAAATAAAATAGAAACTTTTACATCTCATCAATTTCAGTAATATTGGGCCACATATATTATATATTAATCAAAATTAAAATATGTAAGCATCCACTTTTAGTATTATTGGGCCACATATATTGGGCCAAATATATGACTCCGTATTAATGAACTTAAATTATATAAGTGGGGTAAGCATCAACAAGCCGCTCTATTATCTCCACCTTATTTGCATGAGACAGGCGTTCTGCTAGATTTGATCCCCGCTTCTCGTGCTTTTCTTTGCCCTAATTAACCTTCAACATTCAACAACGATGAGAATTATGAAAGTAACGGTTTTCAGCACTGACGGGTCAACCTTACCGACTTATGTCACCGTTGCTGTTCCAAAAAAAGGAAAATTTAAGGATCTTATTAGCGCTTTGAGTACTGCTTGTTCTTTAAGAGATCATGAAACTATATTGGTGGCTGAGGTATGTAGCAAACTAGCAATAACCCTTTTTTCGAGCTTATGGATGTTTCCTTGTGTGACAAGTTTATGATTTTTGTGTGTAGATATACCGCAACATCTTGATTCACTTCTTGGATGAATTAGAGTTCACATTAGACATGGTCAGGGATGATGATGTGCTTGTTGCTTACAGGCTACTTAAGGATGAGGATTCATTGCCCTTGGTTGTATTTACACATTGTTATGACGAGTAAGCATTTATTTTTCTCATCTCTTATTTGGTCGGGTCGGTAGAGGTGTTCATCGGTTCGTTTTTTTCGGTTTTGAAAATTTTGGACCAAACCGAATTCAATTTCAAAAACGAACCAAAAACCGAATTTGAATTCGGTTCAGTTTAGGTTAAAACCGAAAAAATTATAATTTAATAAAAATCAAAATAAACATAAAAATTGACTTTGATTTCCAATTTTAATTTTTTAAATTGATTATTGGTGCAAGTAAATTAATAACTTAATGTATTATCGGTCAAATTCGGTATTGAATTCGGTTTTCGGTTTAACAGAATTTGAAAACTAAAACCGATCCGAATTCACATTTGAAAATCGAACCGAAACCACCTGAAAACTGAATTCATATTCGGTTCGTTTTAAATTCGATTTGGTTTTTAGTTTAAACGATTTGAAATAAAATATTGAACACCCTTACGGGTCGGGTCATGTTGGATAGAAGAAGGCAACGAATGGAATGGGTACTCAAGTATACAAACTGCTTTGGTGCTCTATTGCTCTAACTTCAAATCAATTAATCTTCATTATTAATATAAACTAGTAAAGAAAGATATATCTGTTGTATCATATAACTGGACCAAATCCTGACTAAGCATTATAGTATAGATTAGTCTTGTTAATTTGATTGAATTGAACTTTTTACTGTGTGTAAATTTACGTGTATAGCCTCATTAATAGAGTTATTTAATTCAGATCAACCAGACCAGTGTCTACACCACAATTGAAGTTTTGGATTCCTCTAGTAACCAGGATTCCTGATAGTAGCAACGGTTTCGAGATACATAAGAGATTTCTCAAGTTACTCCAACCGTTTCGTAATCCAGGGACTGTAAAAGGAAGCTTTGAATTTCATTTGACAAACGACTGCCATGGCTCAAAAGGATCCCAGATTATGATGGATGAAGAAT
Source organism: Rutidosis leptorrhynchoides (assembly GCF_046630445.1). NCBI lineage: Eukaryota > Viridiplantae > Streptophyta > Magnoliopsida > Asterales > Asteraceae > Rutidosis > Rutidosis leptorrhynchoides. Next base: position 424,620,976 of record NC_092334.1, read on the forward strand.
TATCAATCTCGAAATCCTGTGTAAACTTTGTGTTTGTTACGTGGTCTCGTGAAATGTTGAAACGATATGATACTACAGTTCCTAGGCGATTACCTAAAACGGGTGAATGTGTTGAGATTTTGACCAAGGACGGACCGGTGGGGCCTGAAGCCATGTTACTAAACCTAAAGAGTAAGAAGAGCACAACAAATGAAGATGAAGATGAAGATGATGATTGTCATGATGATGATGAAGATGATGATGAAGATGATGATGAAGATGATGATGATGATGATGATGATGATGACGACGATGACGATGACGACGACGACGATGACGATGACGATGACGATGACGAGGATGAGGATGATGAAGATGAAGATGATGATGATGATGATGATGATGATGATGATGATCCTTATGTATGTGACGATGATGATCCTTATGAAAATGACCCGTCTCATCCAGATTCTCGTTGGAGCTAAAAGTTAGGTACTAAAAAGAGTGCATGATCTTCATGTAAAGTAATTAGTATAAAGTATATGTATGGCTCTAGTTGTGCATACTAATTTAGACTATCGTTGTTGGTGTGTTATGTTATATTGTGGTGCGTGTTTCATCTTGTGACTAGTGAAAGACAAGTTATTTATTTCCAACTTTTAAAATGGTGGATTTAATTAAGCTATGAAACTTGGTTTTTAGGAGCTTTTTAATCACTTTCAGTGTTGGTAAAAGTCTTTGAAAATGCTAGAGCAAAAAGGTAATATTTGATCTGATACATAAGGAGTAGTTAAGAACTTAAGATTGAGAACGATGAAATCAAATTAGTTCAGATGATCGTGTTGTATGCAGCATACAGATGAGATGATCGTGTTTCATCTGATCGGATTTGTTCAGATGATCATGTTGTATGGATTTTAGTGCAAACTGTGTCCATATGCAAACAGACAATAAGCAGTGTCCGTATGCAGACAGACAATACGCACAATTGGGTATTTGTCTTTTAGGATATGTTGTCCGGAAATGAAGACCTACTTGTAAGCATCGATTGTCAATACATATAAAACTTTCGACTTGCTATGCGTTATGGAGTATTGTCGTTGTGGCAACCTACAAAAACTTAAGTGCCCTCGACATCTTCACAGTTGAAAACGAATCGAGCCAAAAGTATTACAGTAAAAAAAAAAAACTAACGAAAGGCCTTTTCCTGTACTTTTCACTATTTTTAGTCATCACAACTTTGTATGTTGCAACTAAACTTTTATTCTACATCATTGAATACATACCAAACATCGATTTCCAACGTGATTGATTTGGATGTAGCCGAAGATATATAGATATATGTGTATCATGTATGACTCCGTTAGTATGCTTTCATAGCACAATATACTTGTTTGTAGACAGAGTAAGTCAACTATTCATCGGTGTCTAATTCCATGTGTGGCTATTGACACCCTATTAGCATTTTGTTGATTCCTAACTTCATTACTTGAATATATGACTACACATGTTTCGTGTAATAACGACTTCTATATTAGTCTCAGGGTTAGCTGTTTGACATCAGAAACATAAACCTGAATCAATCAAACCAGGGACTTGAATTGTTTCATGTTCTGTACCAATTAACAAATATGTTAACACTGAAATAACTGGGTTAAGTTGGAGTCAATTCCTGAAACGACACAAAGTTCGACAGCCTGAATGACTGGGTTAGATTTGGGTAAATGGGTTGATACAGCTAACCCGTTTAATAAATGGGCTGAGTTAAGGTCGAGCTTCCTAACCTGTTTTTAACCCACCACCGCGTTTAAGATTTCAATCCAAAAATTTTGTGATTACAAATGTTTACGTCTTTATAAGGATTTTTCTAGAGACAGCTCTAAAGGCTGTCGTTAACACACTTAAAAGTGTTGTACATAGCAGTTAATTATTAGAGTAATTCGGGTGTACAACAGTGTGTTAACTACAACCCTAACCCTAAGAGGGTTGTCATTAGAAAATATCCATTTAATAAGCATGTCCGAGTTACGCTTGAAGTTTTCACTAACATTAACTAAATGGTTCGAATTGTGATATATATAAACCCGAACCCAAAACTAATTGTCAGCCTATGAAGTAATCACTTCAACCCTTTAAAATCTTAACAATCATTAATATTTCAAACACAAACGAACTCAAGGTATTATACCAAAAAACTTAGCAATCATATCATATTATTCCAAATCAAAAACATACAAAATCAACAACATCGTATCCTGCTCAACTCAAACTGTATCTATATATCACAAGCTTATACCCTAAAACTTCAAAAATCAATACCTAACCTTTTATTTACCTTTTTATAAAGCGCGAATAACCCTTTCAGCCTTGCTACGTTCGTACTCAACATCATCAGTTGGCAGCTCATAACGACAAACAGGGCACGTGTTCCTAATACTCAACCACGGCACAATGCAATCACCATGATAACGATGACTACAAGGAAGCTGTTTTACCATTTCTCCAACTTCAACTTCATCTTTACAAACAGCACAAATCGTATTATCCCTTTCAACGTCTTCTTTAGTCATAAGCACAGTCAACAAATTCTCGACAACCGCTTTTGAAGCAGGCGGCCTACCCATCGATGACACGTCACTATCTGCAAGCTGCCCGAAAAACATCACGTATTCGGTGTAGTTATACTCGTAAGCATCTTCCAAATCTAGATTTGGTTCGGGATTATGAGCATTTAACAATACCTCCCATTCTAACATATCACGAACATGATCATGATCATGATCATCACGCGATTCTTCGATACCGTTCGGGATCATCGGTATAACGGATGCATCGTCATCATCAACTTCTTCCCATTCGCAATCTTCGTTTTCGTTCACCGTTACGTTATCATCATCATCCTCTAAATGAAAGTCATCCCAACAAAGTTGAAGACTTGATTCTTCATCGTTGACCTCGACAACATCGTTTTCTCCGGCATCAACGTTAACCGACCCAAGATTATTCTGACCTACAAAATATTCACGTGCACCCCACCTGTTCGACGAATTGCCTGAATCAGATCGATCACCGTTTCGACCGTTTCGACTACTGGGTACAAAAACCTCATCCCCAATTTCACAATCATCGTCATGATGAAAGCTATCAGAACCTTCAGGAAAAAACCTTGACCATGACCCGGATGCTGGGTTGACTTCATTTGGGGTTGTATCATCATTCCCTTCAATAACCCTAGAATTGCAATCGGGATGCAATTGAGATTGCAATTGCAATTGCGATTGATCAACGCGTTGATGGAACATATCGATTACAAAATTCTGTCGATGGATTGAAGAAATAGGAGGTGGGTTATGATAAAGTTCGTGTCTTTGGGAGGAAAGATTTTGGGAAGGTGTTATGTCCAGATCTGAAGGGCAAACGTCGATTTCGAGAACATGGTTATTGGAATCTGGGGGAATGGAAAGTAGGGCGTCTTGTCGGTCGTGATTATCGTCGTCATCGTGAAAGTAGGTAACATCCGCCATTGATGTGTGTGTGTGTGTGTGTGTAGGTGATTTAGGGGTGGAAGAAAATGGGGAATTGAAAAGTAGATTTGGATGCTAAAGAAATTTGCTGGACGTGATTATTTGTTAGTACTTCTGTACTTTAGTACTGTGGACAGGAATATTTATTTTTAATTTTTATTAGTAATATTTTTATTAATATTAATAAATGAATTAAATTAATATTAATATTAATATTAATATAAAATCCTTATTGGACTTATCTCAGTAAGCTCACCGTGTAGCACTTAGCCTCTACTAAATCAGCCTAACTCGGGCCTTCTAATAATTCAAGTAATCAAAAGAGAACAAAATACGGAAAAAGTGGGAATTGAAGAAAATATTTATATTAATTAAGAAAGTTTTACAAGAGAGAATACAAGAGATTTTTTAGGTATGTTGTGTCAAATGAGGTCATCCATATTTATACTACTCCTATTAAAAAATGAATGGCTATGATTAAATAAAGTGAATGGCTAGAATCTAAGAACTAGAAGCTTAATGATTCTAGAATTATCTATGGAGTTTCACACCATTCCATGGAATAATCAATGGAAAAATTCTAGAGAGCTTCCATAGGATTCTTGGGTCTTTCTTGATTTGGGCATATTGGGCCACAATCTTAGTGGATTGGGCCATAAGATTAATGTGTTGTTACATTCTTCCCCACCTAAGCTCGTGACGTCCTCGTCGTGTCATCCTCGTGATATTTCTTGATCTTGTCAGGGAACTGCCATAACAAGTCTTCAGCCTCCTAACTTGCTTCATTGTCAGGTAAGTTACGCCACTTGACCAAGTATTCGTTATAGCTCGGCACACCTCTTCTTCGTACTATTCGATGCAATAAGATATCGTCCACCTCACGATCAAACGAAGTCGCACCTGCCATCGGGTGCTCGTTTGGATACTCCTCGTTCTGGGTCTTCCTCGTCTCCATGATAAGGTTTTAGAAAACTTACGTGGAAAACTGGATGAATCTTTAACTTGGGCAGTAATTGAACTCGATAAGATACATTCCCAACACGTCCAATCACCGGGAAGAGACCTTAATATCTCCGAATCAATCATTTGTGGACCTTTCTAAATGTTTTTATTGTTAAGGTAGAAGTTTCACCATTACTTGATCCCCAACCTTGAACTCAACGTGTCTTCTTTTCTCGTCCTCTCACTTCTTCATTTTCTTGACCGCCTTATCTAGTGAGGCTCGTGCCAAGTCCGCTTGCTCGTGCCACTCCTTCATTGTCTTATAAGCATCTGGGTTGTTTCCCTCATATGAAGCGGCAGAGGCATTATGAATCAACGGTTGGTGCCATGTTACCAACTCAAAAGGACTCATCCCCGTGGACTCACTCCTTTGCATGTTGTTGGGGGAGAATGTGGGTTAACATGGGATTATGCTTAATGACTATACTAATCTTAACCCATAACAATAAGTGTTTTGATGATAACATATGCACATAGCTAAAGGTGATGGTAGACATCTTGACATAAATAAACAAGTTCACTAATTCACACATGCTCTAGCAAAAGACCAAAACCAAACAAAGCTTAAAATGGAAAATGAAGCACACGGCTAAACCACGGTCGACCGCAGGTCAGACCGTGGAGACTTGCACCCAGATTTACGAAATCAGGGTTGCACGGTGGATTCCACGGCTGACCGTGGATCAACCGCAGAAACCTACTGTCCGGATTTTGATCGAAAAATGTTTGACCACTTCCAGGCATCTATAATACATGAAACCTGTTCAAACATGCTTAGGATAGTTGCCTCCTTCATTCCCAAAGGAGTTTTGGTCACTCGGACACTAATCTTGGTTAATCACGCCTAATGACACCTTAATGACGATTAAGCCTTGATTGAGGAAAACACATAAGTGTTTTAAGAAAATCTGTACATCTAAAATGTATCTAGACATTCTTAGGATGGTCACCAAGTCCCAACCAAGAGTTGCTCTTTCCTTGTACATGTGTTGAACATTGATGTATGATTATACATTAATCTTGCAAATGCCACTTTGCAAGTAAAACTTACATAGTCTTAGTTTAAGGCTATGTTATCACTATGTGCTTAATTCTAAGATTACTTAGTGATCTCTTGCTAGTCATTACATGTATATTACTTGACTACTTGCTATTAGTACATATGTATTATTTGACTATGTGTTAAGTGCTAAATGATATGTAGTTATTTAATATATGTATGTATGAACCATGTCTTGCTATGTGTTACAAGTTGGATTCCACCAACTAGTATTTGGACTACCTCATTATATGCTTGTGTTACTTGGATAGTACTTAGAATGTCATAATCTAGTAAGCTTAAAAGACAATGAAACATTAACACACATAGGTTTGTTTAAGTTTAAAATTAAGTTTATGAATAAGTTTAAACTTGATTAACTTGATGTCTTGCAACATGCTTAATTGTTATTACTTGCTTAATTTGTCAAGACATCATTACCACACCAAATTAATTACAAACAAGTTCAAATTTAAATACTAGCATGCTTTGTGATTAAAGTGGGTTTGTGCCATCAACGACATGTTGACCAACCAATAGAGATTTAGCAAATGTGTTAATTATAAATAAAAGATTATGACAAAACTGAGATTGCCTGAAATTATTATCATGACTTGTATCCAAGAATGTTACACTTTCCACTTTGAGCATTATAAGTCACTATCAAGGCAATACATCTAAGGTAAATGGACATTTAATGCATATAGTACTTGTATAGGATGTTTGGTATCTTTTTTCAGGTGTTAAATGAAGTAAAGTGTCCAAGCAATGATGTCCAAAACTGATTCAAACGGCTATACAACAAATATATATTTTAGATTGAACAACGTGTGGTCAACCCACGGTCGACCGTAGGTCAAGCCGCAGACATGACTGACTTTTTATTTCTCCATATATATAGCAAGACTTGGAGGACTTTAAAGAATTGGACCTCTTGCATGCTACAACTCAAAATCATCAGAGAATCACAAGAACATAACATTCATACATATGTTTGTGATTAGTAAGAGAAGTTTTATAATCTCATAGATTATAAAAGGGGTGTTTGTAAACTTACTTTCAAATTATAATCTTTGTAAGTTTGATTAGTGTTGTAATAATCTTTAGAATAGTCGTAGGATTGTCATCACTAGAAAATGGTGAGTCGTTGTACTTTGTAATTAGAAGTATATGCCAGCTTAGCTATCTTTTTCCTTAAAGGAAACTAGGGAGTTGATTAATCTCATTGGAGTTCAATACTTGTCCAAGTTGAAGACAAGTTGATCTAAGTTGGAGGTAATCTTTCAAAGGGATAGAAGGATTAGGTTTGTTGTCTAAGAAGAAGTACAAGGCTTGTAAATCAGATCTCCACCGGATTTGGAGAAAGGTGCTTACTGAAGTAAGAAATCTCCTTGTGTTTATGCTCTTTACTTTACATTTCACACTATTACAAACATAAGCACACCACACATTGGTTTGAGTTGATTAAGGTGATCAAATATTGTTCAAATCTTGTTGATCATCGAAAAAGTTTTAAAAATCATATTAAGTAACTATTCACCCCCCCCCCCTTTCTAGTTACTTACACATGTTATAAGAGAACTGAGCAATATCAAGGAGTTTAGACCAATCATGTTGATTCTCACTTATATAGTGTCGAATATATAGCTCCAATAGCACATTCACCTTTTCCGTCTATCCATCCATTTGGGGATGAAAAGTCGTAGGGGAATTCAAGTCCGTCCCCATGATCTTGAACAACTCCGTCCAAAAATGCCCCTAAACCTCGAATCTCGCGGTCACTTACTATCATGTGCGATATCCCCTAATACTTCACCACATTCTTGAAAAATAGTTTTGCGGTCTTATCTGCAGTAACTTCGAATGATGCGGTTATGAAGGTTCCATACTTAGAAAACTGGTCAACCACGACTATAATACTCCCACACCCTTCCGACTTCGGTAATCAGGTAATGAAGTCCATGGAAACACTCTCCACATGGTCATTTAGGTGTGGGTAGGGGTTGTAGTAGTCCAACCTGTTATCGTTGCTCTAACTTGCCTTATTGGCATATTAGGCATGTCCACACGTACGTCTCTACGTCGTCTTTAATTTTTGGCCAATAGTGAGTACTTTCTACTAACGCAAGCATCCTCTTATTACTGGATGACTAGCCCACTTCGAATCATGACACTCCTTCAAGATTGTCCGTCTAAGATGACCCAACTTAGGCACATATAACTGGTCCCCCTTTGTGAACCAGAAATCTCCCTTGAGCCAAAATCGTCGTGTTTTTCCCATCTCGAGCTAATGAAAAAGGTTCTTGGTTATAGGATCAAGCTATAATCCCTCTTTTATATGATCTTGAAAGAAAAATTGTGGTTTTGTGATCGCTGCAAGCTCCGCCTTATTACTTAGGGCATCAGCGACCACATAGGATTTCCCAAACTTATACTCCAATTCGGCTAGGAAGTATTGCCAACGAGCTTGTTTGGGACTCAACTTCTTTTGGGTTTGAAAATAACTCGTTACCACATTATCCGTATTGATCGTGAACCTTGATCCCAAAGGATAATTCTTTTTTATGGAAAATTTTATTATCTTATGGAAAGGATTATTCTTATTTATAGAAAATATTATTATCTTAACCACAAAGAACATTATGGGAGATATTTATGAAGAGTCAATCGGCCAATTGATTTAAATATATCTTCTTCCATAATTACGGATTCCTATAAATAAATAGATGATTATTCATGAGAAGAGACACAATAAAAAAAATCCTAAATACTCTTCTGCAAAGGGTTGTTGTTTATGCTAAAAACAAGAACATCATTTCTATCTTATCCCAGAGTGATATTCATGAAACTCAGACAATTAGGGTCGAATAATTACTTTTGAAAAGTGATACCACGATTCTATAATTTATCCGGTCATCGATTATTTTACCCTACACGGAAATTCTAAAACCTCCAACATAATCGACCTTGCGTACTCGTTGTGTTAGAAGATGGAGAATATAAGAGAAGTTCAAGTGGTGTTAATTTTTAGTTTGGTTGTTAGTTTGCAAGTATGTATGCTGATATGGGACAATTCGATTTTGTAATGGTCAATGTAGTCATATAGGTTTTATTTACCAAGTGGACATGTAATTGTAAGTCCAGTTTAAGATGTTTATATCTATTGATTTTTCAAAAAAAATTTAAAAAATCTTAATTATTTAATTATGTTTTTTGCAAAAAAAAAAATTCAATATATATATATATATATATATATATATATATATATATATATATATAGATATATATATATATATATATATATATATATATATATATATATATATATATATATATATATATATATATATAATGTGAGAACTACGATAACTTTTAATTAAAAAAGATGTTCTCATTTGAGTAGATTATATTACCCCTAACTGTTGATGAAGAGTAAGAATAAATATAAAATAATTTGAAGAAAATATATATTTTACCTATATAATCAAATATACAGTTTCTCGTTCACATGTGGTTATTTGTTTGTAAACATGTAAACATTTCATATAATTAACTGGGGTCCATTTTGACATATTAATCAAAACTGGGGGTACATTTTGACATCTCTCGACAATGAATGTCAAAGTCTGACCTCACAGTCAGCAGCTCAAAAAATTACCGTCACAGTGGTCTTTAAAAACCTGACTATTTAAACCCACCTAACATCACAATAACACCTTCCCCAAAATCACTACCTGAAACCATCATCGATACAACTTGAAACTACCCCAAAATTACTATTTGCAAACACCCAAAATGATGCACGGTCGGACCGTGCATTGATTGTAGATTTGTAATCCTGTTACTCAAACGATCACTTTGTCTGTTTGTCGGGTTTAAGTTCCGGTCAGCCAATCGTACACTTGTATATCCGAATGATCATTTGAATACAGTTCATCAACATGTTACATTTATTGAAGACATTGTTAGTATAACACTATATGCCCTTTTGATAATGTGAATTGTAATCCAATACGTAGATGTGGTACTCATATTGATTGGTTTGGATCCCCTTTTATTTACTATTGTGCTATGTTGACGTAAATTAGATGAAATAACTCTAAAATACGATCCAGTTAACTATAATTGATTAGTTAACAGGGCTGGTTAAACTGTATTCTGAATTGAGGCTCAACCTGAAAACATTCGCCAATGTTCCAATAAGTAGTCATACGGTTGATGATATTAAGGAGGTTTACCGCTTTTTCCTGTTCAGTTATTTATTTATTTTTTTCATCATCTACTATCAAAAAATATTTTGGTTAGTGATAGGAAAGAAAGCATACTATCCTCCAAAAACACTAAATGCCAAGCTAAAATACAACGTACAATTCCTTAGTGATAGGAAGATTGCTGAAGCAAGAAGAGTTGCCTACGGTCAACTACCTGAGCTTATGACCGCCTTCTCTGCACTCATGTGAGAGTCTTTTCTTACTATTCATGGACCATTCTATCAAACCTTCATCTGAGAATTCTACGCAAATTTTACCTTCGAGAATGGGATGGTCTCTGTCTACCTTCTCAACAAAAATCACACATACTCCCTCAAGGACTTTGGTGAAATAATGGGAGTACCATCAATGGGTGAAGAATTCTACAGCCGTTATCATGACCTAAGTAATCTTCCATACTTTCTTTCAAATAAAGAATAAGTTCTTGATATATTATGTAAGGAAGATCCTCCACGAGAGGAGATTGCCATAAAAGGTGTGTTGAGAAGACATCTAAAATCCAAGTATGAACCGTGGAGTAGTGTGATCAGTTACAACGTGTATTGTAAAGCTGAAAATCACTCCAACATTCATGCCACTCAACTTTCCTTGCTATGGTGCCTGGAAAAGAAGAAACATGTTAACATAGCATTTCTTATGGCTTCAAGAATGAGCAATCTCCTCACTAAAACCACTCGAGGACTTCCTTATGGAATGCGCCTTAACAGAATGTTTGAGTACCTTGAAATCACTTATCCTAATTCTCATAAACCCACTTACGATTACAATAAAAAGAGAGGACTCTCAAAAACTTCATCTTCGAAAAACAGGAAAAATGATGATGAAGCAGGTCCGAGTGAGTCAAGCAGAAGGGCGATTGAAATCTCAGACGGTGATGAGGAAGCAATAGTTGATCCCGTGAGTAACTTGGATGTTGGTGGTAAACTTGATCACATTTACAAAATTCAAATCAAGTGCACAAAGAAACAATCCAAGGTGAAGAAGCTGTAACATCCCGCATTTTTCCGTCAAATTTATTTTTAACACCGTCTTTTTTTTAGATAATATCTTTTGATATCTAAATTCGTGTCTTTCGTTAACTAACGTTCTTAATATTTCCGTTATTTGATTATAACATCTCTCGGTTACTCTAGCATTTTAAAATATTCGTTAGGTTAATTCACGCACCCGCTTTTAAACTCGAGGGACTAAACTTACCAAGAGATCAAACTAGTTGACTAGGTCAACTAGTCAATCCCACCACCACCACTCATTCAATCTCCCTTCTCTTTCTCTCTTTCTTTTCTTCCATTTTTGATCTCAACTTCCAAATTCATTAAATCATCATCCAAATTCGATCTAGGGAGCTTACAACAAAACAAATTACATATTTGGAATCCTCTCTTCATCCTCTACAATTTGATACCAATTTCATCTCGTTTGTGTAACATTTCTAAAACTCTAGATTTCTCTAATTCGTGTTTTTGACTTGAAATGGTGTTAGTTAGTGTCTATGGCTCGTGTCTAGCATGAATATATGATTTATTTGCTCGATCTTGTTGTTTTGCATAAACTAGCATGAACTTGAAATGGGTTTGCTTAATCTTGAGTTTTGGTTGATTAAATATTGTTTAAATGTTAAAGTTCATGTATTAAATGTGTTACTAGCATCATTAGCTTCAATTTGATGTGTAGGTTGATTTAGAAAAGCTCCATTTACAAAATGATTGAATTCTTGATTTTGGTTAGGGTTTGATGAACTTTGAAATAAACTTTTGATACATTGAATGCTATAACATGTTGTTAGTAAGTGTTTAGTTGCAATGTATGTTTAATTACCTTCGAAACGACATATAATACATGTAAATTGGTTGCCCGAATCATAAAATGCGTTTTACGAACTTGAAACATCAATGATGAAATTTTAACAATCATTCGACGAGGATTTGGTCATTTTAAATGATGTATTTGTTTGATGATATGTGTTTAGTTGTATTCCTCGTCAAAATACATTTCCAACGATATAAGATACGTGTCTTGAGTGTTTTCGGTTCATAAGTTGTGTTTGAAATGAGTTTGGTTCGAGACTTGTCAAATTTCAGCTTCAGCAACCTGTAGTTCATTGGGACGCCGTCCCATATTCTGGACGCCGTCCCATTCTTCACTACTGGATGCCGTCCAGCCATTCTGGAGGCCGTCCAGATGAACTACCAGGTTCTGATTTTGGTTGGTCGTTTACCGTTAAATTCTAACTATGCTACGCACCTCCGATTAACATGTAACTTATTCTAACATGCTCATATATGATTAAAAACCTCAGAAAAATAGTTCGGGACCCGACCCGAACGTGTTAACTTTTTCGTTGAGTTTGACTTGACCAAAGTTTGACTTTTAGTCAAACTTAACCAAATACTTGTGCAATCGTTCAAACCGTCTTTTATACTTATATCTTGCATGAAACTTAACAACGTGATTCACATGCTATATAATCGAGTCGTAACGAGCCATAGGACTAATTGAACACATTTCGCCCGACCTTGTGTCATAATCGGTTAATTGATGCAACTTACTTGTTTAGGTCAAGACTAAACAACTTTCATGCACACGTTTACTTTTTGAAGTACATTTATACTCGTGCACCCGAGGTGAGATCATAGTCCCATCTTTCAACAACTTTTATAATTTTAAATCATGGGATGAGAAACATGTACAGTTTTATACTACATACTTATTACTTTGAACACAAGTACGAAAACAAACATTCCACAGCAAGTTAGAACAAAAAGAATCAATTCAATTATCATTAGTTACACTTGCAGGGTGTAAACGTGAACTTATATTATGTGATCACATGGGCTTGACGAGCCTCATTCGGACGGTTCGCTACCGTCAGCGGATGAAATATATTTTCGGGTTTAGTGTATGTTATAACACTATGCAACAGGGTGCAAAATAGTTAAGTCTTGATAATTGGGTGCTCGCGAACATATTTTGGAATGCAAACGATTTGGATAATCAACTATATAAAATCTTGTGGTTCAAAAACAACGTTTACAAACACCTATGATTTCACCAACGTTTTTCGTTGATAGTTTTCTATATGTTTCTCAGGTTCATGAATGGCTATTTGATACATACTTCCGCGTACACTCATACTTGCTTGGGGTCAAGCATACATGCATACACTTTAATTACTTGCTTGAGGTCAAGCATACATGCATACGCTAGTGATAGCACCTTTGGATTCAAACAAATGTTTACATACTTACGCTATTTATAGCAACCGTGATTTTCAACTAATTATGTCGCAAGTTATTTCATTTATACATTACTACTTTTGTAAACTTAAACTTGTTGTCGAACCGTTTGGTAAACTAAACTTTGCAAGTCTTGTACGTTTCAAATGAATGCGACATAATTTTGGTCAAACGCGTCTCATATAGGGACTATGACCACGCAACGGGACCTAAGTTAACGGCGCCGTCAATGACGATTTTGTCGGGTCGCTACAGAAGCTAATGAAGAGGATGTTAAGGTCACTTACGTGTGGATCAAGTGGAAATGCTGATGATGAAAGTGATTGAGAAACTTGATTTGTGTTAAAAACATGTTTAATTTGGGTTTGTAATCCGTACTTCTTTTATTTTCAACATTGTCGTGAATGTATGATATTTTGTGTTTAAAATCTACCCAAAGACCCTACACGGTTGAACCACTAGCGACTGTGATATCAACCGCAGACTCTCTGACATTTCTTTGGTATTCTCAATAAATGTGGAACAACTTTCAACTAATTCTATTTCTCTGCCTACAATGACCAAATACAATTATAATTAATTGTAATTGAAAACTCTTGGATGAATCAATCTTCCAAAATTGTGAAATGTCATTTACCTCTCCACCTCTTTTTAAAGAAAGGTTATCAAAGATCTTCATGCACCTAAAGCAATGAGTTTCTCTAAACCTTTCCTATTCTCTAACTCTAAGCATCACTCAAATTTGAAAGTCTCTAGGATCACCAATAAAATCTCAAATGACATGAAGAAAACATCATGTGATGATTCAAGACTCATACAAGAAGAATGTGAAGTATTCTTCTATGACTATTCTACTACTCAAAAGAAGTTTGTTAAAGTAGGATGGGAGTCATTTCTCATGCCTGAAACTCGTGTCTTTCCCACTCTCATCAAAGAATTATACTCAAACTTTGATTTGTCATCTATTCGCATAGTGAAATTCAAAATGTTTGATCAAGAATATCTCTTGACACTCAAACAATTTGGGAAAATCCTCAAAGTGCCATATAGAGGAGTTAAATTCTATACCACCCAAAATCTTATACAACGCTTACCTCGTTTCATTCCACGAAGGACACTCGCGTCTCTCTGTCTCAATTCAAATCTCAAACTGAGTACACTTTGTCAAGAAGGCCTTTTTGACAGTGATGTTCGGATTGAATTTGAGACATGGAAGGCAATCATTCGTCACAACATCTTCTTTTTTAAAGATGATGACGACCATCTATCCGTGACTGAACTAGGATTTATGTGGTGTCTAAAGCAGTCAATACCGATCAACATTGCTTTTCTGATGGCTTCCCGAATGAATGGTCTAAAGCATGATCCTTCAAAACCACTTCCCTATGGGGCACGTCTCACACGCATCTTCAAGTATCTTGATCTACTTGTCAACTACTCTTCTTTGTGTGGTACTACTAGCGATGTCCTTGACAACCCAAAATCATGCAAATGAAGTACATGGCAGGTGGCATCGTCATGATCTCATGCATATCTCATGTGAGATATTACGCATGTTGTCTTCGTATGTTGTTTTGAATAAGAGCATTTGCTCTATGTATGCTTCTTTAATTGTTCCCACCATGTTTGGTGCTTATGTGTGCACTTTCTTTTAGGAATGAATATAAATTGTGTGCTTGTTATATTTTTTCACCATGTACGATTCAAGGGGGAGCATTTTTCTTAGGGCGAACTTAGTTCCGGGGGAGCTAACCTTCGACAAAAGGGGGAGAAAGTTGGATAAGTGATGTTAACACATGTATGTATTTATGGATAAATTTTCACAATCACTTATGTGTTTGCCATCATCAAAAAGGGGGAGAATGTTGGGGGAGAATGTGAGTTAACATGGGATTATGCTTAATGACTATACTAATCTTAACCCATAACAATAAGTGTTTTAATGATGACATATGCACATAGCTAAAGGTGATGGTAGACATCTTGACATAAATAAACAAGTTCACTAATCCACACTTGCTCTAGCAAAAGACCAAAACCAAAGAAAGCTTAAAATGAAAAATGAAGTACACGGCTAAACCACGGTCGATCGCAGGTCAGACCGTGGAGACTTGCACCCAGATTTACGAAATCAAGGTTGCACGGTTGACTCCACGGCTGACCGTGCATCGACCGCAGAAACCTACTGTCCGAATTTTGATTGAAAAATGTTTGACCACTTCCGGGCATCTATAATTCATGAAACCTGTTCAAACATGCTTTGGATAGTTGCCTCCTTCATTCCCAAAGGAGTTTTGGTCACTAGAACACTAATCTTGATTAATCACGCCTAATGACACCTTAATGACGATTAAGCCTTGATTAAGGAAAACACATAATTGTTTTAGGAAGACCTGTACATCTAAAATGTATCTAGACATTCTTAGGATGGTCACCAAGTCCTAACCAAGAGTTGCTCTTTCCTTTACATGTGTTAAACATTAATATATGCTTATACATTAATCTTGCAAATGCCACTTTGAAAGTAAAACTTACATAGTCTTAGTTTAAGGCTATGTTATTACTATATGCTTAATTCTAAGATTAATTAGTGATATCCTGCTAGTCATTACATGTATATAACTTGACTACTTGCTATTATTATATGTGTATTATTTGACTATGTGTTAACTGCTAAATGATATGTAGTTATTTAATATATGTATGTATGAACCATGTCTACTATGTGTTACAAGTTGTAGTGACCTGTCCTAATCCATCTGGACGAAGTCTTCAAAAGTTAGTCCCATTGCGAGGTTCTGACTTCTATATACCATGAACGACTCCATGTAATATGAGCAAATGCACAACGGAAGATTTCTTTCAAACCTGAGAATAAACATGCTTAAAAGTGTTAATCAAAAGGTTGGTGAGTTCATAGGTTTATCATAACAATCATTTCAATATATTAATAGACCACAAGATTTCCGCTTATAAATATATGTACACTCGCAAGTGCATAAAAGTATTCTATAAGTTGTAGACACCCGGTAACAATCCTTAACATTCATGTTTTACCCTCTGAAGTACACCAGATCAGGTGTGTTTAAAATAACCTCGAAGTACTAAAGCATCCCATAGTCAGGATGGGGTTTGTCAGGCCCAATAGATCTATCTTTAGGATTCGCGCCTACCGTACATAGACAAGTAGTTTAATGTTACCAAGCTAAGGGTATATTTCTGGTTTAAACCCACATAGAATTAGTTTTAGTACTTGTGCCTATTTCGTAAAACATTTATAAAACAACGCATGTATCCTCAGCCCAAAAAATATATATAAAAAGGGAGTAATGAAACTCACCGTACTGTATTTTGTAGTAAAAATAATATGACGTCATTTATCAAGGGTAGGTTTGATCTCTGATTCACGAACCTAAATTATTTATGTATATATTAACATACATAATTATAATTAAATAAATTCATATATTATATCTTAAACTATATATCTTATATATTTAATTTGTACATATTTAAAATAGTTAATATTTATATAGTTTAATATTATATTTAAAATCAAAAATTTGTTATGTGTAGATATTTATGTAAATAATATATATATATATATATATATATATATATATATATATATATATATATATATTTATGTAAAATTATGGTAGTTGGAATATATATACCCTTATATAGAAAATATTTATTTGTTATAATAATATTGTTAATGTAAAGTAGTAATCATAACAATAATAATAATAATAATAATAATAATAATAATAATAATAATAATAATAATAATAATAACTTTATTAATAATGATAATGATAATACTAATAATAAAATGATAATGATAATAATAATAATAATAATAGTATTTATGTCACTAATAATAATAATACTAAAAATTATACAATGATACTAATATTAATATTAAAGATTATAATAATAAATATAAATACTACCTTAAAGGAAAAGCTTCAAAAATAAACTGTCGCTGCCCGGGCTCGAACCCTCGACCTCTCGCTTAACCAAAACACTCCAAAACATTCGACCATTTATATTTTTCCATATTAACTCGCTTTTCAACTTATTTGACATATACATAACGGTTTTCTTCATAAAATCATCATCAAATCTCTTTATCTATCAACCCCATCATCATCATATATCATTACCAACATCTCGATCCACAGACATTATTATGTCTCGACCCAAGTGAAGATTACATATATTATCTCGGCCCATATAGTATGTTAATTAATAAAAAAAATTAGCAGCCGCATGTAAACACAGTATAGTCGACAATTTCATTCAAACATTCTGTTCCCCTTTTCTTTATGTGCCGATGCAACACAAGTGGGTTGCCTTTTTGTCCCACCACAAATTTGAAAAGATTAAACAGCAAGAATTCGTTGGCCATCTTATTTGTTTCTTGCCCCACATACTCAATTATGTGGTGTATTTTAATATTCAAATCATCTTTTATCTTTAAATATGTAATCATGAGGCATAGATAATATTCTTCCTTTATCATATTCTCATAAATATTGAAGCAAAAAAACGAGTAGCATCAATGATTTAAATAATATCGTTGGTGGTTTTTGTGCTAGGATAAATGTGGTGCTCGTCCAAGAAAAGAAAATAGATAAACTGGCAGCAGCAGTAGCGAACAAATAGATGGGAGGTTTTCGAATGAGATAAAGGCAGGAACAAAAAGGCATCAATAGCTGTAACCCTACAACTTTAACAAGTGGTGAGGTAGAGAGAGAGAGAGACAAGGTGGCGGTGATGGCGGTTTACGTTTGAAGGTGATGGAGGTTGTCGAGTTGGTGATCAACAAAGTGATGGTTGTCATGGTGAAGCTAGGTGATGGTTGAGGTGTTTCATGGTGAAGTAAGAAGAGAGATAGAAGACGAGGAAAAAAAATATAGCGGTGGTAACTTTTGAGGTGTAATGGTAATTGATAAGCCGGTGGTGGTAGCATGAACAAGAAGTATCCGAAGTTATTATGGTTGATTCAAATAGTGAAATCAAAACAGAAAATATAATAGTTCTTGAAGTGGGTGGTTTAGGTGATCGTTTACAGTTAAAAGAACTAAAAGATAGAAAGAAGATAGAGAGATGGTGGTGATCGGTTAAGGTGTTATTGGTGATTTCAATTAGTAACCATCCCGGGTTTGGTGGTTGTTAGTTCAAAAAAACTAGGTGTAATGTTCTTGAGTGAGTTTTTCAACTGCAATTGTTTGGTTTATACAATACAAATCGTCGACAGATAGAATCAAATTGAAACAGGAAGAGAAGAAAAATAATAAAAGTTGAAAGGAATGTTCAACTGAATTTATATCTATATGATTTGATCTAATTGTCATGTAATCCAGATTTAAGACATAAACAAATTAATCTACAGCTCGATAGCTACTGGTAACAGATCGTATGCTTTATTGGAGATGCTACCGAATAATTTTGAAAACAAACACAAGAAAGCGAATTAGCTGGGATAGGGTTGTTAGTAAATTTCGTTTCCTGATTTTTACCTTTATATGCGGAATATTAATAATTATTAAATAAAAAAATACATTAATAATAATTATACATTTAACATTATTAATATTACAAAAAAAATAAAAATATTAATATCTAGTAATAACAATAGTTATTAATGATAATCATTACTGATAATATTGATGGCAATATTATAATATTATAAATAATAATAATAATCATATTAATAATACTAATAATAATACTAATTATATTAAGTTTTATTACAAAGTTGAATAAAATATTTAAATTTTTAAACCATTAAATTTAATATATATATATATATATATATATATATATATATATATATATATATATATATATATATATGTATATAATTAATTATACTTTCTTATTTATATATATTTATCTGTTTACAAATAAAAGTTCGTGAATCGTCCGGAGCAGTCGAAGGTCAATTGAATATATTAAACAGTTCGAACTTTTTGAGACTCAATCTTATAGACTTTGCTTATCGTATCGAAATCATATAAAGATTAAGTTTAAATTTGGTCGGAAATTCACGGGTCGTCACACAAGTTGGAATCCACCAACTAGTATTTGGACTACCTCATTATATGCTTGTGCTACTTGGATAGTACTTAGAATGTCATAATCTAGTAAGCTAAAAAGACAATGAAACATTAGCACGCATAGGTTTGCTTAAGTCTAAATTAAGTTTATGAATAAGTTTAAACTTGATTAACTTGATGTCTTGCAACATGCTTAATTGTTATTACTTGCATAATTTGTCAAGAGACCATTACCACACCAAATTAATTAAAAACAAGTTCAAATTTGAATACTAGCATGCTTTGTGATTAAAGTCAGTTTTGACCAACCAATAGAGATTTAGCAAATGTGTTAATTACAAATCAAGGATTATGACAAAACTGAGATTGCCTCAAATGATTATCATGATTTGTATCCAAGAATGTTAGACTTTTCACTTTGAGCATGTTAAGTCACTATCAAGGCAATACATCTAAGGTAAATGGACATTTAATGCATATAGTACTTGTATAGGATGTTGGGTATCTTTTTGCAGGTGTTAAATGAAGTAAAGTGTCTAAGGAGTGATGTCCAAAACTGATTCAAACGGCTATACAACGTATATGTATTTTGGACTGAACCGCATGTGGTCAACCCACGATCGACCGTAGGTCAAGCCGTAGACATGACTGACTTTTTATCTCTCCATATAAATAGCAAGACTTGGAGAACTTTAAAGACTTGGACCTCTTGCATGCTACAACTCAAAATCATCAGAGAATCACAAGAACATAACATTCATACATATGTTTATGATTAGCAAGAGAAGTTTTATAATCTCATTGATTATAAAAGGGGTGTTTGTAAACTTACTTTCAAATTCTAATCTTTGTAAGTTTTCATTGTGTTGTAATAATCCTTAGAATTGTCTTAGGATTTTCATCACTAGAAAAGAGTGAGTCTTTGTACTTTGTAATTAGAAACATATGTTAGCTTAGCTATCTTCTTCCTTAAAGGGAACTAGGGAGTTGATTAATCTCATTCGAGTTCAATGCTTGTCCAAGTTGAATACAAGTTGATCTAAGTTGGAGGTAATCTTTCAAAGGGATAGAAGGATTAGGTTTATTGTCTAAGAAGAAGTACAAGGCTTGTAAATTGGATCTCCACCGGATTTGGAGAAAGGTGCTTAGTGAAGCAAGAAATCCCGATTAGTAAATAGGGGAGTGGATTAAGGTGGATTAGTTAACATCCACCCGAACCACTATTAATCCTTATGTTTAGGATCTTTACTTTACATTCAGCACTATTACAAACATAAACACACCACACATTTGTTTGAGTTGATTAAGATGATCAAATAATGTTCAAATCTTGTTGATCATCGAAAAAGTTTTAAAAATCGTATTAAGTAACTATTCACCCCCTCTAATTACTTACACATGTTATAAGAGAACTGAGCAATATCAAGGAGTTTAGTCCAATCATGTTGATTCTCACTTATATAGTGTTGAAGATACAGCTCCAATAGCACATTCACCCTTTTCGTCTATCCATCCATTTGGGGATGAAAACTCGTAGGGAAATTCAAGTCCATCCCCGTGATCTTGAACAACTCCGTCCAAAAATGCCCCGTAAACCTCGAATCTCGCGGTCACTTACTATCATGTGCGGTATCCCCTAATACTTCACCATATTCTTGAAAAATAGTTTTGCGGTCTCATCTGCAGTAATTTCGAATGATGCTGCTATAAAGGTTCCATACTTAGAAAACTGGTCAACCATAACTATAATACTCCTACACCCTTCTGACTTCGGTAATCAGGTGATGTGTGCGATCGAGACCTTTATTTATGAACGGATTTGAGTTATTTTGTTACACGAATTGATTTATTGTATATGTGGTATTTTATTGATTTCAGGTTGATTTCACACATATATATAGGCAACTAGTCCTATCCGTGTAGTTTAGTTTGTTGGTAAATCCGATTCGTTCCACAGAGAGATGGAGTGTTTAATGGTTTTTTAATAGTCTTTGATGTCAAACTTAATTAAAGAGGGTTTTGGATTAGGCAATTTATAGTATAACAGTAAAAGAAAATAACTTAACTAATTTACTAAATAAAATTACAAGATTACAATAATTAACTTAAAAAGGAACTAAATGAAATTATACTAATTATGATGCGACAATTATGTTACTAAATGGTAATTAGTAAAATAGTAAATTTTAATAAAACTATATATTTAGATTTTTGTTTTAAGCAATTATTATATAAACTTATTTAAATTAACTAAATGACATTTTTAATTAAACTAATACAAATTAAAAGGAAATTAATTAATTTACTAACTATAAACTAGATACAATTTATAAAACTATAATAAATAATAATTTTTAAGATTAAAACATGTATTTTAGTATTTTATACTAATTAAAACTAATTATATAATAAAAATAACTAATAACCTAATTATATAATATTAATTAATTAAAAACCCTAATTTTTGACCTACTGGTACTGTAGCCGCGTCCAGGTCTTACACGATTCGTGTGAGGCTACACGATTCGTGTACGGCTAAAATTATGTGACAATTAACTGTTCGAAAAAAGAAATATTTTTATGGTTTCTTTTTATATTTTAAAAATAGTATTCGTAAATAAAAATGATAAAACTTTTATAAGAAGTATAAATGAGGTAAATGGGAGTGTTTACTTAATTGTGTCACCCCTAGGTCCATGGATTGTTTTAAGTTTTACGCCCTATTAAAATGTTCTAGTATCAAACTTTACATTTTTCTCTCGAATAAATATAAAGTTACAACTTAACTAAATAAAATCTAATTTTCATTGGATTCTTTTTAGAAAGCTACTATTCCCTAAGCATTTAAATTGAGACCTAGCCTAGTTTTGACCTTCGCCAACACCCAAATTATAACGGTTTCCCTTTTTATAATTTCACCTTCATATAATTTATTGATATCACCCAAACCACCGAAGTTTATTTCTAAATTGGTGTCAATAACTTATCCATAAATTCGTCTAGATCATTTTTAATGTTGAAGCTTAATTTAGGTAAATAAATATAACTTTCGTTATGTACATTTACTAAATTAAGTGGCAAGGGTTAAATATCTAATTACATAAAAATGGTTCTTTTAACTAGGCTCAATATTAAAAATACTAAAGTTACATTTTAACTTTTACTAATGGTAACAATCCATTTCACTAGGGGCTCTACATTTAAGCAAACACTAGGGAAATTTAGCTATCCATTACACTAAGGTAGACATAAAAATATAGATATGCAAACATAATAACAACGCTAATTTTAACAGAGTAAACTTACTAAAATATCTTCACTTGCATTAACTTCAAATGGTAGAAAAATTACAATAATAACACCCCTTTCACGCGTACAATAACACCCTTTATCACGAACAATACCCCCTTAATAACTGAAACTATTTTTACAGCGTAATAAAATTAACAATAATTTTAACTATAGTAATTGAAATATAAATTTGTGTTGTAATCTCTTCTCTGTGTTGTTGATATCTTCTCTGTATTTAAACTGATCCAAGTAGTAGTAGTTGAGCTCAAAAATTCGTTGAAATCCTTGCTGTCTTCAATTTGAGAGAAAGTATTGTTTTTAAAATAATAAAGCAGCCGACCTTCTGGAATCTGTAATAGTGCTGTGGCCTAACATTACCCGAATCGGGTATATATACACGAATCGTGTATGACCAGAGATATTACACGATTCGTGTAATAGTACACGATTCGTGTAAGGCAAATTTCCAGTTTTCTTGATTTTTCTTCTTCATTTGTTCTTTGTTGATCTCGTGTTGACGTGTACTGTCTTGGTACTATACATTTGAACTCTTTTCTTCATCAATCTTGTACTTTCATTCGGATAAACGTTTCTTGATATAAATCTAGTCAAAACTATCGTTTTATCGTCGTTTCTTCTAACTTCACTCTTTTGTCGTTTTTCTCGTGAAATGCGCATTGAATGTCTTTGTAGATGATAAAAACCTATGAAATATGAGTGATATTGCGTCGAATAATATGTATGTTTAGAGCAAAATCAAAATACCCCACACTAGAACGTTGCTTGTCCTCAAGCAATTACATCTTTTAACAGAGTTAGAACATTATATATCTTTCTTATCGAACATTTAGATCACACAACACACACTACACGAAATGAAACACACGCTATATGAAATAAATTACACAACACAGTATTTATTGGATCACACGCACACCACACGAAATGAAATTCTGACAACAGAAACAAACATGAAACTCGTGATTAGGGTTTAAAAATTTGGATCCTTAGGGAAAATTGGACCTTGTGAAAACGTTTTATGATTTTTATAAAATGTCATGCTAGTTTTTACACTAGACACGTTTTCCGGTTTTAACCTCAAATTCCGGTTGAGGGTAACTGAAAACCGAAGTCTCAGTCGGCGATTAGCAAGCTATTCGCCCCCATGATTGTAGTATCATGGAACTTGAAGCCAAATGTCCAAAAATAGTTTTACACAAATATAATTCATAAAATAGCATAAGTTTTAGAACAAAATTATATCGTGTCCAAATATCATCGGTGAACCATGAGTTTGCACACCTCAATTTGTTATGGCATATGTATGTTGACCGCGGTCAAACATAGATGCAGTTGATCTTTACGGAGATCATCCATCTGGGGATTAGATTCATTAGTCTTAAAAGCTAATTTGCATTGTGCCCCCCCATTGTACGGGACATATCCTTCTCATGGTTAGGATAAGTCTGACCACCAAAAACCCTGTTTGATGCTGAGGTTAGGTGGATTTCCAGCCGATTTTAGGGATGACTTTACAAGATTTTTCGTCAACCTACAGCTGTTCTGGACTACATCTTCTAACATAAGTTAGCAAGTGTGTCAATTCGGAAGACTTTACTTCCTTACGGGATGGACTTGATTCATCCTCTATTACTCGTGATAATGGAATATTCAGGTTTATACGTTCCTTAGCAATGATATCTGCAATAAACTTCAAAGAAACATGTGATAAATGGTTCTCAATATAAGGATTTATAAATTCTTGTTATAAATGGTTTTCTTTTATAAGTTTTAAACAAATAAACTTATGTATTTTTAATGTATGGAGACAACAATTTCGGTTTTTACACCTGATCTTTAATTGCTCGTAGTTACCTTAAAAATTGATTAGATACATTTGTTTAAAAATTTTCAAATTTTCATAAAAACCAATAACTTATAAGTTCTCGAGAATTTATATATTCCCACCCCACACTTAAGATTATGTAATGCCCTCATTACATAAAATCAGATAATAATGTATAAATTTGAGAGGACAATTAGTGTGAAGTATTTGGAACTTCCTTTGTTAACTGATTTGGATTTTCAAATTGTTTTACCTATGATTTTATCCAACGTTTGTATCGATGTTTCGTTTCGTCTAATTGCATTGTTGTCTGTACCTGTCAAAACCATGTTAAAAACACACAAAATATGGGGTTGTACTTCAATCATACAAAACAATATTACCCCACACTTATTTCTTACTAATATACAATAAAACATTAGAAGTATAAAGAATATCAATACACACCATTCAATTATGTTATTACAAACTAAAAAAATAAAAAAATAAAAAAAATAAAAACAATAGAACTAGTCAAATGGGTTCCAAAATGGTCCTCCTCGTTCTCCCTCCTCCTGTTGCTGTCGCTGCCGTTGCTCGTTTAGGCGTTGTTCCTCGTAGAAACGCCTATATGCATCCTGACTCGCGGCTATTGCGGCGTTATGGTCATAGGGTGGAGGTAGAGGGTCATCGGGTGATTGCCATGGGGGATATGATGGAAAGGCTGAGGGTGCGTAAGCTTGCGGGTTAGACGCGTATAGATATGCTTGTTGGTGCGCCCACTCTAATTGATTTCCCATTCCCCTCTGATCATATCGGATGTTGGACAGCATATTATATTGATCTAGCTGGGTATGCCTAATGTCCCCTAATTGCCGAGATAAGGCAGTGTACTGATCTTCTGATCTCGCTCCCCAGTTTTGATATGAATTACGTACATCTAAACTCAATGCGTTAAACGAGTTTTGGAGCATATCGAAATCAGAAGTACCTGTATGAGACGAGCTAGCCTGATCTGTCTCTCGTCGTCTCCTCCTGGCTTCCCTCTCGGGTTCGTCATCCTCTTCCATGGGTTCCTGAAGCGCAACTTCCTGTGGTCTTAAACTAATCACCCCAGCCCTCACCCGTATAGCTTTAGCTGTCCTACACACATCCAATCCTAAGGTACGAACCTGTTGATTTATCGGTTGGATTGGAGGTGCGAAGTCGTTCGGGTTGATATCGAACCAGGATGCCAAACATGTGATATAGTGACCCCCCGATATGTCACTGTCTCCTCGAGCACCCTTACCTACATTGGCCAAAAAGTAGGCCACTCCATAGGGTATACTAATATTAGTTTCCCTATCTCTAATAACATCCAAATACCAAAGGTCGACATAATTAATCCTATCTGTAGTAAGGAATGCCCTTTGGTTAATCGTGTTCGCTATAAATTTATGAATTAATCGATAGCGAATATCTTGGATCTTAAGGTATGATTCTCGGCCTGCTGTATATGAATTTCTTCCGGAAAAAGATCGCCAGACGCTGACAGAATCATAATCTCCTGAATACCTAGCTCCTGTAAATATAAATTCCCAAAAACCTGGAGCAATCATATCATCACCCTCATAAATCCCTAAGGCCATAGTTAAGTCGCCTAGGGACATTACTCTATCAACCCCACCCAGTCGGAATTGTAGGAAACTAGTATCTTGGACACTTGCGGGGCTTTTATCCATCCTAACAGTAGAGTAAAATTCTAAACACAAATCCCTATATACAGGAGCAGTCAAACCAAACAATCTCTCCCAGTCATTAAAATACCTAATTACCCCAAATTCATCCGTGTAGCTTTGGGTTAAAATATTCCTTATCTGTGTATCTAAATTAACTGGGTGACCTAAGGGAGTCCAATCAACAACGCAAACTTGATTGATTGTTCGATTTACCAGAGTAAGTAAATCTTTAACTTTTTGTACCCTTTGGCTTATTTCAATAGGGAAATGTAGAATCGGGTGTAGTTGCAACATTTGTTGTTCCATTTCGGGTGTAACTTCCTCTTGTTGGTTAACTGGCCTCATTCTAATTGGTCCCTGCATAACATTTTAAAAATAAGGAAATCATCCCAATAGGATGTGTAAATGTTAGCAAAGATTTTAACTTCAACAGACAACTTGTTTTCAACACCACCTTAATCAATTTAATTCAACAAACTTGGGATATTTAGTTCTATTATCCAAAACAAAGCAAAAACAAACCAAAAATCACAAATCAAAAATCAAGTTTCATATAAAAAGTCTAATTCACAATTGAAAACACCCAATTTTTCTAAGCATATCTACTTCAATTCATTCACATTGCGCATATCTCAGCTTCTAAATCATCCTTAACATCATTCAAACGCATACTTGATTTATGAAAGTTGCAAAAGTTAACACATTTAGGCAAAAATTAAAAATCACACAATCAAGCAATCAAAATCATGTTCACAAGTTCTATATACTAACAAAATACTCAAAAACAACTAATTATAACTAAATTAACACACTTTAGTTTCAATTTCTCAATTTTCCCCAAATTGGTATAAACCCTAATTTGCAAACACCAATTAAACTTCAATTTTTCATGCTAATCGGGTTTATCATGTTACTAGCAACATATATATAGCAATAATCAAGCCAAAATCAACACAAATATGCCCAAATTTCGGATTAAAACTATAAATAAAAATGATGAAAAACTTGAAGAACACTAATTAAAATGGGTTAAAAATCCGTACCGCTCTTGGCATGATGAAAGGTTGAAGAATTAGAGGTGATTGGAGGTGTTAATTTAGTGATTTGGGGCGATTTTGGGATTTTTGTGTGATTTGGTTCGTGTTTTGCAGAAAAAATGGAAGGGATAAGTGAGCCAAACCAGCCCCTGCCCCGCCTGATATGTTCAGGTATTTTGGCCTTACACGAATCGTGTAGGGCCACACGATTCGTGTAAGGCTTATTTCCAGATATATTTTTTTTTTTTTTTTTTTTTTTTTATATATAACTTATAATCAATTAAGTTTTAAAAATATATTTTATAGATTTATATTTATAACGGAAATTCGGTTTTTACACCTGTTCTTTATCCATTTATAAATCTTAAAAATAAATTTATAAAATTTAATTCATTAATAGTTAAAGTTTTTATAGTTTTTTCGAAAAAAAAAAAAAAAAAAAAAAAAAAAAAAAAAAAACACTCTATTTTTGTGTAAAAAAGATTAACAATTTTAATTTTAAAATCAAGTTGATAAAAATAAAATACACTCTATTTTTATTTAACTTAAAATCAATTGAATTTTAAAATATCTTTTAAAAATTCATATTTAAAACGGAAATTCGGTTTTTACACCTGATCTTAATCCATTTATAAATTTTTAATTTCAATTTATAAAATTCAATTAATTAAAAAATTTTTTTTTTAATTTTATCGAAAATAAATAAAATAAAAACAAGTACATGAAAAATAAAAATTAAATAAATAAAAAAAATTCACTCTATTTTTGTTATATACCCTTAAATCAACTAATTTTCAAACTTAAAACTTTGTTTCCTATCGTCTAGGTAGAGATTAATTTCGGTTGTCAAACCTATCATTATCCACGACAAAGATTTACAAGTTATATATTTTTACGGTTATTGATAAAAGAGTATATTTTTGCAATCTACTATAGACTTTTAGAATTTAACAAATATTCTGTACAATTTTTTTGAGAAATAAAAATTCAGTTGTGACACCTAACATTTTCATTTTCAAAGAAACAAGTTAAACTCAAGGCGTTTCACCTCAATTTAGTAGAAAGAATTTTTTTTATATTTATTTTGTTTTTCGTGGTTTACTATTTAAATGATATCTTAAAATTTTAACAATTAATTGCGTGCAATTTTGAACAACAATAATTCAGTTTTAACACTTTAACATTATCGTTTTTAATGAAAACAGGTTAAATTCAAGTTTAATCAATTTAAATTAAATAAACCCTTTTTTTTTTTATATAACACACGGCAAACAATAAACACACAAAAACATAAACACACAAAATAAAAACAAAATATGCACATACATACAATGGACGAGAAAAAGAATTAGATAGTGAACCCACGTTGACTCGCTTCGTAGTCGAGTCGCGAAATTTCACTTCCCATTGCCTCGTAGGCGTAACCACGTGGGTTTAAAAGGTTTTCGTCTAAGCATTTGAAAGGCCCTTCTCGGCATAAAGTTACGTACTCGTAATTAGAGTCCGTTTGGTTCTTTGGGCAATCTCCGGAGTGAGCCGGTTTTCCACATTTTCCACATTTACCCAATTGTCGTGCTCGACGTCTCTTAGCGCATTTTGATTTACCTTTTGCATAATTTTTCTCATTATAATCTTGTCTTTCTCTTTTTCTTGTCGCATCACATCGTTTCTTAATATCTAATACCACATCTCTTGGTAGAATTTTATCGCACATTAAAATGAAGTGGTTGTAGATATATTTACCTCGCATCTTAAAAATAAACAATAAAAACAAACCAAAAGAAATTAAAAAGGTAGAATGGAGGGAGAAGACTAGTTCTTTAGGGTATGCTAGGGAAAGACCAATCTAACCCCACTCTTAAAACTAAGAATAAAAATCGAGAATGGAGTTTAAAACCTTAGAGTTACCCTGAATTTATTTGTCCTTAGGGTAGAAGGTGGTTTCGTCTCTTTCCGTAGTATTGATTTCTTCAAAGTATAACTTGAGTCTGTGTCCGTTCACTTTGAAAGTTCCGCCGTCTTTATCATACAACTCTGCATATCCAGATGGAAAAACCTGTTTTATTATATATGGCCCATTCCATCGGGATCTAAGTTTACCAGGTGAAAACTTGAAACGTGATTGGAATACCAATACTTTATCCCCTTGCTCAAATTCTTTCTTTTTTAATCGTGCATCGTGCCATACTTTAGTTTTTTCTTTATATGTTTTAGAATTTTCGTAGGCTTGTAATCTTAATTCATCTAGTTCGTTAAGTTGTGATAACCTATTTTCTCCGGCTTGTACAAGGTCGGTATTACATTCTCTCATAGCCCAGTACGCCTTGTGTTCAATTTCAACAGGTAGATGACACGCTTTACCGTATACAAGTCTAAATGGCGTGGTACCTATTGGTGTTTTATACGCAGTCCTAAAAGCCCACAACGCGTCATCTAACTTGCGGCGCCAGATTTTTGGGTTGTTATTAACCGTCTTCTCAAGTATGCGTTTTAAGGCACGATTCGTGTTCTCCACTTGACCACTTGTTTGCGGGTGGTACGGAGTAGAGAAACGATGAGTTACACCATACTTCTTCAACACCTTTTCAAGAAGGTTGTTGGTAAAATGTGTTCCTCGGTCGGATATGAGTGCTTTTGGGATTCCAAAGCGTGAGAAGAGATTTTTCAAGAAGTTTATCACCACCCTAGCATCATTTGTAGGCAAAGCTTTTGCTTCAGCCCACTTGGATACATAGTCAACGGCTACTAGTATGTACTTGCACTTATGTGAACTTGGAAAGGGTCCCATAAAATCGATTCCCCAAATGTCAAAGATTTCACAAACTTGGATGCCGGTCTGAGGCATCTCATCCTTTTTCGTGATGTTACCCGTTCGTTGGCATGCGTTACAAGTCCGAACGAAATCATGGGCATCTTTAAAGATCGTGGGCCAATAAAAGCCCGATTCAAGGATTTTTCTTGCAGTGTGGTTTGGTCCGAAATGACCGCCGGTTGGCCCTTGATGGCAATGCTCAAGAATTTGTTGAGCTTCTTGTCCGTACACACAACGGCGAATTATTTGATCCGCACCAACACGAAATAGGTCTGGGTATTCCCAGAAATAAGATTTTAAATCCGCAAAAAATTTCTTCTTTTGCTGATAAGTAAGTCCTTTTTGTAGTATGCCTGAAGCAAGATAGTTTGCAAAATGGGCAAACCATGGGATTTCAGATTCTTTTTCAACCCTCATTAGAGATTCGTCAGGAAATGTGTCCTTGATGATTGTGTCATCAAGTTTATCTAATTCGGGGTTTTCAAGTCGGGATAAATGATCGGCAGCTAGATTCTCAGCTCCTTTCTTGTCACGTATCTCAATGTCAAATTCTTGAAGTAAAAGAACCCAACGTATGAGACGATGTTTTGCATCTAGTTTCGAGAATAAATACCTAAGTGCTGAATGATCTGTGTAAACAATGGTTTTAGACAACACTAAATATGACCGAAATTTATCAAATGCATAGACAACTGCTAGGAGTTCCTTTTCTGTGGTGGTATAATTAATTTGGGCTCCTGTTAGAGTTTTACTTGCATAATAAATCGGACGAAAATGATTATCTGAGCGTTGTCCTAAAACAGCACCTAAGGCATAATCGCTTGCGTCACACATTAACTCAAATGGTTTGGACCAATCGGGAGATACTATGATAGGTGCATTCGTAAGTTTTTCTTTTAGGATGGAGAAAGCTTGTAGGCATTCGTCATTGAAATCGAATGTACTATCTTTCTCAAGAAGTTTAGTCATGGGTCGAGCGATTTTGGAAAAATCCTTTATGAATCGTCGATAGAATCCCGCATGACCTAAGAAACTACGAATTCCTTTAACGTTAGTTGGAGGAGGAAGCTTTGAAATTACATCAATCTTAGCTTTGTCTACTTCCATTCCATCTCGAGAAATCTTGTGTCCTAAGACAATGCCTTCCTTCACCATGAAGTGGCATTTTTCCCAATTTAAAACAAGATTTGATTCTTCACAACGAATTAACATTCGTTCGAGGTTTGAAAGGCATGAATCGAAGGAATCTCCAAAAACAGAGAAATCGTCCATGAAGACTTCCATACTTTCTTCTATCATGTCATGAAATATTGCCATCATACACCTTTGGAAGGTGCCTGGCGCATTGCATAATCCGAACGGCATTCGTCGGTATGCGAAAGTACCAAATGGACAAGTAAAAGTTGTCTTGTCTTGGTCTAATGGATCAATGGGAATTTGAAAATAACCGGAGAATCCATCAAGGAAACAATAGTATTCTTTTCCCGCTAAACGTTCTAACATTTGATCAATATAAGGAAGTGGGAAATGATCTTTCCTTGTGGCGTCATTTAAACGACGGTAGTCTATACAGACTCTCCAACCAGTGACTGTTCTCGTAGGAACGAGTTCATTTTTATCATTAAGGACTACAGTTGTACCTCCTTTCTTGGGTACAACTTGAACAGGACTAACCCATGGGCTATCGGATATAGGGTATATTAACCCGGCATCAAGTAACTTGATAACCTCCTTTTTGACAACTTCTTTCATGTTGGGATTTAGCCTACGTTGTCTTTGTACTACGGGTTTGTAATCATTCTCAAGGAGAATTTTATGTGTACAGTAAGACGGGTTTATTCCCGGAATGTCGGTTGTTTTCCAGGCTATAGCTTTTTTATGGGTTTTTAAAACAGAAATTAACCTATCTTTCTCATTATCGGAAAGATGTGAAGCGATAATTACTGGTAATTGATATGTACCTTCGAGATAAGCATACTCCAAGTGTTTGGGTAGCTCTTTAAGCTCTAGTACGGGTGGTTCTTCCAAGGAATTCTTTATACGGAATCTATCTTCATTATTGATTTCCTCAAATGTTTCCTCTTCATTGGGAATTTCTTCGTTAATGGTCTCGTCATCCGTGACTACCTTCATTAACTTATCAAAATCTTCATCAATATTGAAGTATTCATCTTCACTTACCGGGGCTAATCCCGGGATATCAATTTCTAGTAGTTCTTTTAATTCATTTTCGACACATAGATCTATAACATCAATTTGAAAACAAGAGTCATCGGTAGAAGTGGGTCTTTTCATGGCTTTGTCAATGTGACAAATTATTCTCTCGTTTCCTACACCTAGACTTAATTGTTCTTTTTGGACATTGATGATAGCATCTGCAGTATTTAGGAAAGGACGTCCTAAAATGATAGGAACTTTTGTGTCCTCTTGCATTTCTAGAATAACAAAGTCGACGGGAAAGATGAGTGAGCCAACTTTTACAAGTATATCCTCGGCTATACCTATTGGAGTATCAAATGATTGGTTTGCTAATCGAATACCCATTCGGGTTGGTTTTAAGTCTCCTAAGTCAAGTTTTAAATATAACGAGTAAGGCATTAAGTTAACACTTGCACCTAGGTCGGCTAGTGCATCGTACACTACCGAATCACCCATCATACATGGTATGATAAAACTACCAGGGTCTCCTAATTTTGGAGGTACATTTTGTTTCTTTAAGATGGCCGAACATTCCTCATGGAGGAATGTGGCAGAAACGTCGTGGTATTTACCCTTCGAGGATATGAGATCCTTTAAAAACTTCCCGTAATTGGGCATATCCCTAAGAACCTCCGCGAGTGGCATGTTAATGCTAATTTGCTTAATCATGTCCGCAAATTTCTCATACCGCCTTGCGAGTCTGTCTTTCTTTAATGCTTTCGGGTAAGGAATAGGTTCCTTATGCACCTTTACTGGTGGTTCTTCACTTTTCTTTGGCATGACTTCAGGTGGATCATCTTTCTCTTGTTCTTTGTTATCTTGCTCATTTTCATCAACCGGTATTTGTAAAATAGAAGGAGATAAAGGAACTTCCGGGGATTTTGTAGTCTCCGGTTTAGTAGTTAAACCACTTCTAGTAGTTATAGCATTTACATGCTCGTTCCTTGTTTGAGGGTTGTTGGGATTTACTTGAGTATTTGAGGGGAGAGTACCTGGTGGTCTCTCTGATAGTAACTGTGATATCCTTCCAACATCCCTTTCTAAGTTTTGTATTGTGGCTTGTTGATTTCGGATTTGCTGAGTTTGGAGCTCTGCATTTTGCTCGTGCTTAACCATAAAATCTCTTAAGAGATCTTCTAAACCAGATTTCCTCTCAGGTTGAGGTTGCATAATTGCTAATGGTTGTGGTTGATTGAATGCTAGTGGTTGTGTGTGTTGGAAATTATTTTGATAATTTCGTTGAGGTTGATTTCGGTTATTATAACCTGGTGGCGGAATTCTTTGATTTTGATTTGGGAAATTCCGGTTATTTTGGTAACCTGGATTTCCTCCTTGATAGTTATTATTATTTGATCCTGAAGGTCCTCCTACTTGATAGCTGTTTATAGGAGGATATTTTCGGTTGTTTGCTTCTATAGCTGGAAAATCACTGAAGTTCATTTCACCTTTTCGTAAGTATCCTAAGAAATTTGCTTGTTCTTCCATTGTACTTTGATCACAATCTCTAGTAAGATGGGGACCTTGGCACAGTTCACATCCTACTCTGATAGCATGCATTTCCTTGGTTACTTTCTCGATTTGCCTTGCTTGATTTGCTATTTGAACTTTTAAAGAAGCAATTTCATCATTGCTTTCAATACTAGCAACATTTGATGATCTAGAAAATTCTATTTCTTGATGCCAATTATGAGAATGGGAGGCTAAATCAGCAATGATTGTGTGAGCGTCTTCAGGTGTTTTCTTCATGATCGAACCTCCAGCTGCAACATCTATATCTTTTCTAGTTGTCACATTGACTCCTTTATAGAATATTTGGACCTTTTGGAATGTATTCAACCCGTGTTGAGGACATATTCGAAGCATTTTATTGAATCGGGTCCAAGCTTCATAAAGAGTTTCATTAGGCTTTTGTTTAAAGTGATTTATGTCACTTTGTAATTTTGCTGCTTTTGAAGCAGGAAAGAATTCTGACAAAAATTTATCCATCATATCATTCCAGTTTTCAATATATCCTTCTGGTAATGAGTCTAGCCAATCCCTTGCATCATCTTTTAATGACCATGGAAAGATTTTTAAACATGCAATTTCATCGGTGACATCTTTGATTTTGAAAAGCTTGCAAATGCTTACAAACTTACGAAGATGCTCGTTAGCATCCTCATTTGGGGCTCCACCGAATTGACATGTATTAGTTACCATGTGTAAAAATTGACCTTTTATTTCAAAGCCATCAGTCATCGGGGGTTGGATGATTGCGTGGCCTTGACCTTTTCTTGTGGCCTTCATTAATGCTTCCATCGTTTGATTTGTGTCAGCCATTTCTTCTTCTTCTTTAATAATCGGCTCTATGATTGGTTGAATTATTGGTTCAGAGTCGGATTCTAAGAAAAGTGACTCTAAATTTTTAGCAAGAGATTCTACTTCTTGAGCTCTTAAGCGTTCGTGGAATTTTCTTTCGGGTTCAGGATGTGAGGGAGTTAATTCAGCGTTGGAGGAACGTAAGTTCATACATTAATTTCTATTATGAGATCACTTCACTAAAGGTTTATCTAGGGTTACCTATTTGTTTCTCTTTTTTAGTGTTTTTCGGTGTTTTAAAATTACTAGTACTTCCTATTTCTTTTTGTTGTTTTTGTCCTTTATTAATTCTTTGAGATTCCGGATTAAGTTTAACGAGTTTAGGATTGAACGGATCATACAATTTGGGAAATTGTACAAAGAATTAAAGGATTTATTCAAAAACTTTGAACTTTCTTGGAAATGAATTTCCTCGAGAGGATCGAATAACATAAAAACAATGATAAAAACCCTTAAACAAACAGATTTTCCTTCTGATTTTTGCCCACGTTTCGAATAGCCAAAAGATGCAGCAGAGGGGCAGGATCCTTCAAAGACCAATAAAATTGGTGATCCAACAACCCGGTCCACGTACAAATCCAACTACTACTACGAACCAGAAAAATTATCTATTTATTTAACTGCCAAGTCCCCGGCAGCGGCGCCAAAAAGTTGATGTGTGCGATCGAGACCTTTATTTATGAACGGATTTGAGTTATTTTGTTACACGAATTGATTTATTGTATATGTGGTATTTTATTGATTTCAGGTTGATTTCACACATATATATAGGCAACTAGTCCTATCCGTGTAGTTTAGTTTGTTGGTAAATCCGATTCGTTCCACAGGGAGATGGAGTGTTTAATGGTTTTTTAATAGTCTTTGATGTCAAACTTAATTAAAGAGGGTTTTGGATTAGGCAATTTATAGTATAACAGTAAAAGAAAATAACTTAACTAATTTACTAAATAAAATTACAAGATTACAATAATTAACTTAAAAAGGAACTAAATGAAATTATACTAATTATGATGCGACAATTATGTTACTAAATGGTAATTAGTAAAATAGTAAATTTTAATAAAACTATATATTTAGATTTTTGTTTTAAGCAATTATTATATAAACTTATTTAAATTAACTAAATGACATTTTTAATTAAACTAATACAAATTAAAAGGAAATTAATTAATTTACTAACTATAAACTAGATACAATTTATAAAACTATAATAAATAATAATTTTTAAGATTAAAACATGTATTTTAGTATTTTATACTAATTAAAACTAATTATATAATAAAAATAACTAATAACCTAATTATATAATATTAATTAATTAAAAACCCTAATTTTTGACCTACTGGTACTGTAGCCGCGTCCAGGTCTTACACGATTCGTGTGAGGCTACACGATTCGTGTACGGCTAAAATTATGTGACAATTAACTGTTCGAAAAAAGAAATATTTTTATGGTTTCTTTTTATATTTTAAAAATAGTATTCGTAAATAAAAATGATAAAACTTTTATAAGAAGTATAAATGAGGTAAATGGGAGTGTTTACTTAATTGTGTCACCCCTAGGTCCATGGATTGTTTTAAGTTTTACGCCCTATTAAAATGTTCTAGTATCAAACTTTACATTTTTCTCTCGAATAAATATAAAGTTACAACTTAACTAAATAAAATCTAATTTTCATTGGATTCTTTTTAGAAAGCTACTATTCCCTAAGCATTTAAATTGAGACCTAGCCTAGTTTTGACCTTCGCCAACACCCAAATTATAACGGTTTCCCTTTTTATAATTTCACCTTCATATAATTTATTGATATCACCCAAACCACCGAAGTTTATTTCTAAATTGGTGTCAATAACTTATCCATAAATTCGTCTAGATCATTTTTAATGTTGAAGCTTAATTTAGGTAAATAAATATAACTTTCGTTATGTACATTTACTAAATTAAGTGGCAAGGGTTAAATATCTAATTACATAAAAATGGTTCTTTTAACTAGGCTCAATATTAAAAATACTAAAGTTACATTTTAACTTTTACTAATGGTAACAATCCATTTCACTAGGGGCTCTACATTTAAGCAAACACTAGGGAAATTTAGCTATCCATTACACTAAGGTAGACATAAAAATATAGATATGCAAACATAATAACAACGCTAATTTTAACAGAGTAAACTTACTAAAATATCTTCACTTGCATTAACTTCAAATGGTAGAAAAATTACAATAATAACACCCCTTTCACGCGTACAATAACACCCTTTATCACGAACAATACCCCCTTAATAACTGAAACTATTTTTACAGCGTAATAAAATTAACAATAATTTTAACTATAGTAATTGAAATATAAATTTGTGTTGTAATCTCTTCTCTGTGTTGTTGATATCTTCTCTGTATTTAAACTGATCCAAGTAGTAGTAGTTGAGCTCAAAAATTCGTTGAAATCCTTGCTGTCTTCAATTTGAGAGAAAGTATTGTTTTTAAAATAATAAAGCAGCCGACCTTCTGGAATCTGTAATAGTGTTGTGGCCTAACATTACCCGAATCGGGTATATATACACGAATCGTGTATGACCAGAGATATTACACGATTCGTGTAATAGTACACGATTCGTGTAAGGCAAATTTCCAGTTTTCTTGATTTTTCTTCTTCATTTGTTCTTTGTTGATCTCGTGTTGACGTGTACTGTCTTGGTACTATACATTTGAACTCTTTTCTTCATCAATCTTGTACTTTCATTCGGATAAACGTTTCTTGATATAAATCTAGTCAAAACTATCGTTTTATCGTCGTTTCTTCTAACTTCACTCTTTTGTCGTTTTTCTCGTGAAATGCGCATTGAATGTCTTTGTAGATGATAAAAACCTATGAAATATGAGTGATATTGCGTCGAATAATATGTATGTTTAGAGCAATATCATCAGGTAATGAAGTCCATGGAAACACTCTCCACATGGTCATTTAGGTGTGGGTAGGGGTTGTAGTAGTCCACCCGGTTATCATTGCTCTAACTTACCTTATTGGCATATTAGGCATGTCCGCACGTACGTGTCTACGTCGTCTTTCATATTAGGCCAATAGTAAGTACTTTCTACTAACACAAGCATCCTCTTAATTCCTGGATGACTAGCCCACTTCGAATCATGACACTCCTTCAAGATTGTCCGTCTAAGATCACCCCACTTAGGCACATATAAATGGCCCCCCTTAGTGAACAATGTAGCGACCCGACAAAATCGTCATTGAAGGTGCCGTCTACTTAGGTCCAGTTACGTGGTCATAAGTCTTTAAAACAACGTTTGACCAAAAATATGTCGCATTCATTTCAATTATAAAAATGTTTCAAAGTTTACAAAGTAGTTCAATGACCAAACATGTTACAACGTTTTAAGTACAATTGAAACCTATGCGACACAAATTAAGTTAAGTCAAAAGACGCTCCACGTATGCACGTATACTCGACATCCAAGCAAGTATCAAAAATAATGTGCGAAAGCATGTATCACCTAGCGTTCAAGGACCTGAGAAAACATATAGAAAACTGTCAACAAAAAACGTTGGTGAAATCATAGGTGTATTAGTAACGTTGTTTTTGAACCACAAGATTTAGTATAGTTGATTATCCAAATCATTTGTATTCCAAAAGTATGTTCGCGAGCACCCAATTATCAAGACTTAACTGTTTTGTACCCTGTTATGTAGTGTTAGAACATACACTATACTCGAAAATATATTTTGTCACACCCCCAGTTAGGGTCTGGGTGAAATGTGACTTAATATCAAATCAACCAACATATTATAATATACGAGAACAATACTAAATGATAAAACAAACTTTATTGAGCACGCAGCGGAAAATGAAACGTAGTTACAATGATAGGAATAACAATAATGGAAATGTTCACATGCAGAAGTAATAAATGCGATATCTCTTGATCCTATGTCCAAGTAGCATCACATAAGCAGTAAGTATAAGAGCTTGAATCAAACAGCACCTGAGACAAAACATGCTAAAGTGTCAACCAAAAGGTTGAGTGAAGTTCATAGGTTTAACAAATAAGTTTGACCGTTTGTTTTAGACCACAAGATTTAATTTGTAAGGTTGATCTCCCGCAGGATCAAAAAGTAGATCTCGCAGATCCAAAAGTTATGCCAGTGCGTGATATTTAGACTAAACGTTCAAGTTTGCCCCATGACAAGTTGTGTCTGTCCTTGTCGGTTTAAATTTCATTATCAAGTAATACAAAGACTGAGTCAAATGTATCGGGGACGTTACTCCCGATAGGCCTACCCCCAATAAATAAGCATGCCGCAGCACTTAAAAATATCACTGTAGGGACTTAGTCGGACATAGCCGGGTATAGCATAGTTTTAGCAGTTGGTACTTGTGTCTAAATTGTAAATAGTAAAAGCAGCATGTGTCTCACCCCAAATAAATTAAATAAGTTTGCTAGCAATAAAGAGTGGGGCTATGAATTCACCTTAGTAAGTAGAGAGAGTTATTCCTCAGAATAGAGAGTTGAACGAGTGAGCAAGAAAGTCAACCTATTGACATTTAAGAGTAGTTAAGTGTTTTGCCCATGTTTAAGTTTAAGTATGTGTTTAAGTATAGTTTGTTTTACTAAGTTTCTATTCCTAGTAAGTTACTATTTTTATAAAGTTTCTATTTTTAGAAAGTTTCTTATTTTACTAAGTTTCTATGACTAGAGAGTTTCTACTTTTATGAGTGTTTCCATTTTAGGATACTTGCCGTATTAGATAAGCTTCCAATCACCCCTTTCCCTTCGAATGGCTAATTTAGATCTAGGGGCTTGAGCCATAGGACCCTTTAAATCGGAAGTCCAAACCCTCTGCCTAGAATCTCGTAGAAACCATTCGTCAAGAAAGTTCGAAGATCTATACATCTCTAATACATATCCCAAAATGTTTGTGTGCTACAATATAAGTAGTAGGTTATAGGTGCTAGTAATAGTAATAGTATATACATGTTAAGTACTAGTATAAGTAGTATTAGGGTTTAAGGTTTTAATATGTATATGTATATATAAAAATATATATATATTTTTTTTTACATGTATATATGTATATATAAATCTAGGTGTGTTTATGGATAACAAGTTTATAATATGAATATGAATTAACAAAGATTAAAGTTTATGTAAATAGTTTAGGGTTTATGTTATACCTTTGAAGATTCAAGATAATTAACAAAGAAAAGATGAACACGATGAAGATGGAAGATCAAAGCCTTAAAAATCTTGAAGAACTCCTTGAAGATTCTTGAAGAACACGAAGAACAAGCTTGAAGATCCGAATACCACAAGAGAGGGAGAGGGAGAGATTGTTTTTGAGAGGATTTTGGTGTGATTTGTGAATGAGAAACTAGGAGTTTATATAGTGCAAGTATTAGAGTGTTAGTCAACATAAGGATGTTCTAATTAATGATTTTATTTTGTTTTATAATTTTTAGTCAACAATAGGTGGTACTAGTTTATATATATATTTTATTTTAATTTTTAGTCAACATAAGGATGTAATTGT
The DNA here is from genome assembly GCF_046630445.1 of Rutidosis leptorrhynchoides. Classification (NCBI taxonomy): domain Eukaryota; kingdom Viridiplantae; phylum Streptophyta; class Magnoliopsida; order Asterales; family Asteraceae; genus Rutidosis; species Rutidosis leptorrhynchoides. The sequence continues at coordinate 424,660,879 of NC_092334.1, forward strand.
TTAAGATTCTTTAGTCTCATTATTATTACTATTATTACTATTATTATTTTTACATTTACTACATGATAAGTATTATTTCTTTTTACTAATTCATGACTTGTATATATTTAGTTCCCAATTGTTTTATTATTTATATAAATGTCAATTTTTATTTATTACTTATAGGTTATTAGTTATAATATTACATAAATGCATAAATTTTAATTAGCAGTGAGTGTCGACTAACAGTTTATTATTTTCATCTTTTATTAACTTGTCAATTATTGCACAAAGTTAATTAATATGTTTTCTAACTCTTAACACTTAACAATTGTTGATTAAAGTTTGATCATTAAGTTTTAATTATATTGTTTGGGCATTTAATATTGAAAAAATATAGAATGGAAAAATGAGGGTCGTTATAGTACCTCCCCGTTATTGAAAACTTCGTCCCGAAGTTTTTAGGTAGTTTTCTCGTTTGCATCAGCAGTTGAGAAGAGATGGGGATATTTCCGTTTCATATGGTCTTTGCGTTCCCAGGTATATTCGGGGCCTCTACGCGAATTCCACCGGACTTTAACGATAGGTATATTGCTTTTACGCGTTTGTTTGACCTCTCCTTCCATGATTTCTATAGGTTCTTCAACGAAGTGCATTTGCTCATCAATGCGGACATCATCCAGAGGAATAACGAGTGTGTCATCGGCAAGACACCGTTTAAGATTTGAGACATGAAACACATCATGTACTTGACTAAGTTCGGTTGGCAGTTCTAATCGGTATGCCACGGGACCGACTCTTTCAGTGATTGTGAATGGTCCAACATATCGTGGACTGAGTTTACTTCGCTTACCGAAGCGGACAACACCTTTCCAAGGGGATACTTTCAACATGACTTTATCTCCAACTTGGTATTCGATGTCTTTTCGTTTCTTATTGGCATAGCTTTTCTGTCGGCTACGGGCAGTTTCTAAACGTTGCTTGATTTGAACGATCTTTTCGGTAGTTTCATGAATAATTTCAGGACCAGTTAAATGTCTGTCCTCAAGTTCATCCCAACACAAAGGGGATCTACACTTCCGTCCATATAAAGCTTCAAAAGGTGCAGCCTTAATGCTGGAGTGATAACTGTTATTATAAGAAAATTCAACCAAAGGTAGATGTCTATCCCATCCTTTGCCGAAATCGATTGCACAAGCACGTAGCATATCCTCCATAGTTTGAATGGTTCGTTCACTTTGACCATCGGTTTGCGGATGATAAGCTGTACTCATGTCGAGTTGAGTTCCAAGAGCAGATTGTAAAGTTTTCCAAAATCTAGAAACAAATCGACTATCGCGATCAGAAATGATCGAGATAGGAACACCATGACGTGAGACGATTTCTTTAATATAAAGCTGTGCTAATCTCTCCATCTTGTCAGTTTCCTTGATCGGTATGAAATGTGCAGATTTAGTAAGACGATCAACTACGACCCAAATAGTATCGTTACCGTTCGAAGTCTTAGGTAACTTAGTAACGAAGTCCATAGTGATACCTTCCCACTTCCACTGCGGAATGTCGGGTTGTGTCAACAGACCAGAAGGCTTTTGATGTTCGGCCTTGACTTTCAAACAAGTGAGACACTTACTAACATAAGTAGCAATATCGGCTTTCATGTTAGGCCACCAGTAGAATTCCTTCACATCGTGATACATCTTACTGGAACCGGGATGGATAGAATATCTAGTCTTATGTGCTTCATCCAAGACTAGTTCGCGAAGATTACCAAAACGAGGAACCCAGATTCTATTGCCAAAGTACCGTGTACCATTAGCTTTCACTTGAAGTTGGTTCTCAAAACCAATAGGTCCTTCACCTTCGATAAGTGTCGGTCTAATAGCTTCCAATTGAGCTTCACAGATTCGTGAAATAAGATTCGATTTGATTTTTAGGTTTAAAGCACGAACACGTTTAATATCATCTTTTCGACTAAGGGCATCGGCAACTACATTCGCCTTGCCAGGATGATATTTCAGCTCACAATAATAATCGTTCAATGTCTCGAGCCATCGACTTTGCCTCATATTCAGCTGTTTTTGATCAAAGATGTGTCGAAGACTTTTATGGTCAGTGTACACCGTAAAGTGATTACCATAGAGATAATGTCTCCATATCTTTAATGCAAATACCACGGCACCTAACTCTAGGTCATGTGTGGTATAGTTTACTTCATGTTTCTTCAACTGTCTAGATGCATAGGCGATAACCTTCTCTCGTTGCATTAAAACACAACCAAAGCCATGCTTTGAGGCATCGCAGTAAACAACAAAGTCGTCGGTACCTTCAGGTAAAGAAAGAATCGGGGCTGTGGTCAACTTCTCCTTCAGAATCTTGAAAGCAGATTCCTGTTCTTCGGACCACTCAAATTTCTTCCCTTTTTGAGTCAGCTTTGTAAGAGGTTTGGCAATGAGAGAAAAATCTTTTATAAACCTTCGATAGTAACCGGCAAGTCCCAAAAATTGACGAATATGCTTTGCAGTCTTTGGTATCTCCCAGTTCTGAATAGCAGTAATCTTAGCTGGATCGACATGTATTCCGTTTCTATCAACAACATGTCCGAGAAATTGTACGGTTTTGAGCCAAAACTCGCACTTAGAAAATTTAGCATAAAGTTGTTCCTTTCGTAAGAGTTCAAGAATCATGCGCAAATGTTGCTCATGCTCTTTCTCATTCTTCGAATAGATCAAGATGTCGTCAATGAATACGATGACAAATTTGTCAAGATACGGTTTACAAACACGATTCATGAGGTCCATGAACACGGCAGGAGCATTAGTTAAACCAAAAGGCATGACACAGAATTCATAGTGCCCATAACGAGTGCGAAAAGCAGTCTTAGGAATATCGGATTCCTTGACCTTGAGTTGGTGATAACCGGATCTTAAATCAATCTTTGAATAAACACTTGACCCTTGAAGTTGGTCAAATAGATCATCAATACGTGGCAACGGATAACGGTTCTTGATAGTAAGCTTGTTAAGTTCGCGGTAATCAATGCACATCCTTAATGTACCATCCTTCTTTTTAACAAACAGAATAGGAGCTCCCCAAGGGGACGAGCTTGGACGAATGAAACCTTTATCCAATAGTTCTTGGAGTTGGTTGGATAATTCCTTCATTTCGGAAGGTGCTAAACGGTATGGTGCTTTAGCAACAGGAGCAGCACCAGGAGTTAAATCAATTTGGAATTCAACTTGTCGAGGAGGTGGAATACCCGGAAGATCTTCGGGAAACACATCGGGAAAGTCTTTAACTACTGGTACATCTTCAATTCGCTTCTCTTTCGATTCAATCAGATTAACGTGGGCTAGAATAGCTGGATAACCTTTCATAAGGTATTTGCGGGTTTTAATACAGGAGATAATATTGAGATTGGAACCACTCTTTTCACCTTGGATAATAAGAGTCTCTCCATTTCCTAATGGGACATGAACGGTTTTATCGTAACACATGATCGCAGCTCTTAATGGACGTAACCAATCCATTCCAACTACGACATCGAAACTTCCTAGCTCGACCGGCAAAAGGTCTATCTCAAATTCTTTGCTGGCTAAGATTAGGTTGCAGTTTTTATAAATTTTATCAACTTTCATGATCTTTCCATTGGCTACTTCTACTAATCGTTTAGTTTCTAAGGGTTGAGGCTTTTCAGTAAATAGGGTACAAAATTCATTAGATACGTAACTTCGGTCGGCACCAGTATCGAATAAAATAGTTGCGTAGCAATTATTGACGAGATACGTACCCGTGATGACCTCATCTTCATCTCGGGCTTCAGCAGCAGTAATAACAAATGCACGACCCTTTGCAGCAGTAGTATTGGCTCCAGTAGCAGGATTATCTCTCTTCTTAGGGCAATTTGGACTAATGTGTCCCTTTTCCCCACAAGTATAACAAGTAGGAGGAGCTTTGGCAGGAACAATAGATTTATTCTTTGGAGGAGTCCTACACGTCTTAGCTACGTGTCCCACTTTCTTACACAACGAACAAGTGGCAGTGCACTGCCCCGGGTGATGCCTTTCACAACGAACACAAAAAGGATAAGTGCCCCTATAATTCGTCCTTGTACTATCCATAAGCTTTTTACTAACATTCTGAGTTGAACCTTGAGACGGCTCAAACTTCCTCTTACCATCATTACCCTTGGTTTCAACTTGCTTATTGGCCGACGCCCTTCTTCTCTTGGCCAACATGAGATTTTGTGCCATGAGAATCACAGCATCCAAAGTAACCTTCTCAGCAGCAATAACATTCCCTTGAACATCCTCGGGAAGACCTTCAATATACCGCTCAATTCTTCTAGCTTCAGTAGGAAACATTTCATGACATAGAGTAGAAAGCTCCAGATAACGATTGGTATAATTCTCAATGTCAGTACCCTTGACCCTGAGTTCCCAGAACTCAGCTTCAAGCTTCTGAACTTGACTCCTTGGGCAGAATTTGTTGACCATCATACTTTTGAGTTCGTCCCATGGAATTGCATTAGCATTATCAATTCCTACGGACTTGGCATAAGCAGTCCACCAAGTTAAAGCATTACCACCCAACGAGCTAGTGGCATACTTTACTCGATCATCATCACCACAGTTGCAAATACGGAAAATAGATTCCATCTTTTCGAACCAACGAACTAGTTCGACAGCTTCTTCGTTTCCCTTAAAAGCGGGAGGGTGACAGTTTGTAAAGTCCTTGTAGGAACAAGGTTTTGGTTGAGTATTAGCATGATTAGCTTGGGCGTTGCCTTGGGCAGCAGCGAGTAACTGTTGGAATTGCTCAGTAGTTAACACAACGTTGTTAACGGTAGGTGCAGCTGGACGAACCATGATGTCACTACATAAAAGTGAACATATGTTTGATAAGTTTAACAAGTTATAAGTTTGAGTAATCACAAGTATGAATAAACTAAAGTATTGATATCGCATGATATTAATAAAACACTTTATATTATTAGAACGAGGCATTAAATAAGCCTTTATTACACGATTCGGAAATAGAAATTGTTTAAGGCACAGCCTTTACATAGATGGAAAATAGGAAAAATAACTAGGAAATATTAAGATTGAAGTAGTCTTCATATTTCGTCTCCAACCTTCTTCATAAACTCCTCAACTTTCTCATTTTTCGTCTTTTGTTTCTCATAGAGATACTCGAAGTTGTCATAAAGGTTGGTAACACGACTGTTTACGGCATTAGTGTTGTACTCTCTTATGGCAAGTTGTTCGTCGACTCGACCTTTCTCCATTTTCATTCGGACATCAACATCCTCCTTGAGGTTAGCAAGTGATTGCTTTCCCCAGCGAGTGTTGCGTTCTTCCTCGCACTTTAGCATCAGCAACTCCTTTCTTAGCTCGACGTTTTCTTTCATAAGTTTCTTCATTCGACGATCCACTCTTTCCATGTGGCGAAGTAGACCTCCAATGTTTCTCTCGGTATCATTTCGTAATCTCATGATTTCATACTTAGGACCATCATAAAAAGGAGATCGGGCTCTCTTCCTTGATGGACCAACTTCTTCATGCCGTTTTCCCTTATCTTGGGTTCTCGGAGTTGGGTAGTATTGAGGAGACCCATGTGAATCTAAAATAGTATTCGGGCTATAATTCAGCGGTGGTGAAGCAGGACTATAAAGAGGACTTCGAACTGGTCTCGAAGTTGAAGAGTGTCCAACACCTACTTCGGTGGTAGGGTTGTGAGTTGCTTTGTTGGGCTTGTTAACGTTTGAGCTTGACATCCTATCATTAGGAAAGAGACCTTGATTAGAATCTTTGAGTCAAGTTTATTAAAGCATAATTGTTAAGATTATACGACAATCCTAAGTGCTTTAAGTCTAAGGCAGGAAAGGTTATAGTTTCCTAGATTGCTAAGGCACCCTAGCTAACAAGTAAGGCACACATAAAAATGCAATCCTGGTTCTCTATAACAGCCTGGTTTGCTCTGATACCAATCTGTCACACCCCCAGTTAGGGTCTGGGTGAAATGTGACTTAATATCAAATCAACCAACATATTATAATATACGAGAACAATACTAAATGATAAAACAAACTTTATTGAGCACGCAGCGGAAAATGAAACGTAGTTACAATGATAGGAATAACAATAATGGAAATGTTCACATGCAGAAGTAATAAATGCGATATCTCTTGATCCTATGTCCAAGTAGCATCACATAAGCAGTAAGTATAAGAGCTTGAATCAAACAGCACCTGAGACAAAACATGCTAAAGTGTCAACCAAAAGGTTGAGTGAAGTTCATAGGTTTAACAAATAAGTTTGACCGTTTGTTTTAGACCACAAGATTTAATTTGTAAGGTTGATCTCCCGCAGGATCAAAAAGTAGATCTCGCAGATCCAAAAGTTATGCCAGTGCGTGATATTTAGACTAAACGTTCAAGTTTGCCCCATGACAAGTTGTGTCTGTCCTTGTCGGTTTAAATTTCATTATCAAGTAATACAAAGACTGAGTCAAATGTATCGGGGACGTTACTCCCGATAGGCCTACCCCCAATAAATAAGCATGCCGCAGCACTTAAAAATATCACTGTAGGGACTTAGTCGGACATAGCCGGGTATAGCATAGTTTTAGCAGTTGGTACTTGTGTCTAAATTGTAAATAGTAAAAGCAGCATGTGTCTCACCCTAAATAAATTAAATAAGTTTGCTAGCAATAAAGAGTGGGGCTATGAATTCACCTTAGTAAGTAGAGAGAGTTATTCCTCAGAATAGAGAGTTGAACGAGTGAGCAAGAAAGTCAACCTATTGACATTTAAGAGTAGTTAAGTGTTTTGCCCATGTTTAAGTTTAAGTATGTGTTTAAGTATAGTTTGTTTTACTAAGTTTCTATTCCTAGTAAGTTACTATTTTTATAAAGTTTCTATTTTTAGAAAGTTTCTTATTTTACTAAGTTTCTATGACTAGAGAGTTTCTACTTTTATGAGTGTTTCCATTTTAGGATACTTGCCGTATTAGATAAGCTTCCAATCACCCCTTTCCCTTCGAATGGCTAATTTAGATCTAGGGGCTTGAGCCATAGGACCCTTTAAATCGGAAGTCCAAACCCTCTGCCTAGAATCTCGTAGAAACCATTCGTCAAGAAAGTTCGAAGATCTATACATCTCTAATACATATCCCAAAATGTTTGTGTGCTACAATATAAGTAGTAGGTTATAGGTGCTAGTAATAGTAATAGTATATACATGTTAAGTACTAGTATAAGTAGTATTAGGGTTTAAGGTTTTAATATGTATATGTATATATAAAAATATATATATATTTTTTTTTACATGTATATATGTATATATAAATCTAGGTGTGTTTATGGATAACAAGTTTATAATATGAATATGAATTAACAAAGATTAAAGTTTATGTAAATAGTTTAGGGTTTATGTTATACCTTTGAAGATTCAAGATAATTAACAAAGAAAAGATGAACACGATGAAGATGGAAGATCAAAGCCTTAAAAATCTTGAAGAACTCCTTGAAGATTCTTGAAGAACACGAAGAACAAGCTTGAAGATCCGAATACCACAAGAGAGGGAGAGGGAGAGATTGTTTTTGAGAGGATTTTGGTGTGATTTGTGAATGAGAAACTAGGAGTTTATATAGTGCAAGTATTAGAGTGTTAGTCAACATAAGGATGTTCTAATTAATGATTTTATTTTGTTTTATAATTTTTAGTCAACAATAGGTGGTACTAGTTTATATATATATTTTATTTTAATTTTTAGTCAACATAAGGATGTAATTGTTTAAGATTCTTTAGTCTCATTATTATTACTATTATTACTATTATTATTTTTACATTTACTACATGATAAGTATTATTTCTTTTTACTAATTCATGACTTGTATATATTTAGTTCCCAATTGTTTTATTATTTATATAAATGTCAATTTTTATTTATTACTTATAGGTTATTAGTTATAATATTACATAAATGCATAAATTTTAATTAGCAGTGAGTGTCGACTAACAGTTTATTATTTTCATCTTTTATTAACTTGTCAATTATTGCACAAAGTTAATTAATATGTTTTCTAACTCTTAACACTTAACAATTGTTGATTAAAGTTTGATCATTAAGTTTTAATTATATTGTTTGGGCATTTAATATTGAAAAAATATAGAATGGAAAAATGAGGGTCGTTATATATTTCATCCGCTAACGATAGCGAACCGTCAGAATGAGGGCTCGTCAAGCCCAATGTGATCACATAACATAAGTTCACGTTTACACCCTGCAAGTGTAACTAATGATAATTGAATTGAGGCTTTTTGTTTAAACTCGCTGTAGAATGTTTGTTTTCGACTTGTGTTCAAAGCATAAAAGTATGATACGTATATGTTTCTCATCCCATAGTTTAAAAGTAAAAGTTGTTGAAAAGGTGGGACTATGATGTCACCTTGTCCCACCTTGGTTGCATGAATAGTAAATTGTACTTCACAAAGTAACGTGTGTAAGAACGAATGCTAGTCTTGACCTAAACAATAGGTTCGTATCAATAACGGTAAACACGATGGGTCAAAGTTGTTCAATTATCATATGGCTCGTTACGACTCGATTACATATAGCATGTGAATCACGTTGCCAAGTTTCATGCATGATACAAATATAAAAGCATGTTAGGATGATTGCATAAGTATTTGATTGAGTTTAAACAAAAGTCAACTTTGGTCAAGTCAAAGTCAACGAAAAAGTCAACACGTTCGGGTCGGGTCCCGAACTATTTTTCTGAGGTTTTTAATCATATATAAGCATGTTAGAACAAGTTACATGTGAATCGGAGGTGCGTAGCATAGCAAATATTTTTCGTAATTTGACAAGGTAGGCCAGTCCCTGGCCACGCCTAATGTCGCGTCGCGACTAAGGAGTGCCGCGCCGCGACAATCAACGTGAACTGGTACCTGGCCAGTTTCAATTATTCAAGTCTCAACCAAACTTCAATTAAGCACAACTCGCAAACCGTAAACACTTAAAACGTATACCATACATCGTTGGAAAGATAATTTGACGAGGAGTGTAACTAAACACATTTCATCAACCAAAATCATCATTTACAATAATCAATTTCCAAATTGAATGATCAATTAATGCTCATCATAAATGCTTCAAGTTCATAAATGCATAATGATGATTCGGGAAATAAATGCACACATATGATACGCCATTTCGTAGGTAATTACGCATACAATACAACTAAACACTTACAAACAACATTGCAAGGCATTCAAAGCATCGAAAATTTATTTTACTTCTATCAAACCCTAACTCAAACTCACAAATTTAACAATTATGTTTATGAAGCTATTCTATGTCAACCTACATACCAAGTTGAAGCTAATGATGCTAGTAACACATTTAATACATGCACTTTTAACATCTAACAACATTTAAGCAACCAAATCTCACAATCAAACACACCCATTTCAAGTTTGAGCTGGTTACATCAAAATGACAAGAACAAGCATATAAATCATATATTCATGTTAGACTTGAGCCATAGACACTAATTAACACTTTTATAAGTTAAAAATATCAAGAACATAAAATCTAGTGTTTTTAGAAAATTACCCAAATGCAATAAAGTTGGTATGGATTTGAAGAGGAAGATGCAAAGATTCCAAATATGTAATTTGTTTGAATTAATGCTTGCTAGATCTTGAATAGATGATGAATCTTGTTGAGTGAGTTGAGAGAAAATGGAAGTATCAAAAATTAGAAAAGGGAGGTGAATGGATGAGTGGAGGAGAAGGGTTTGACTAGTTGACCTAGTCAAACCTTTTGTCCTATGGCAAGTTTAGTCCCTCAAGTTTCAAAGCGAGTGCGTGAATTACCTAAACGAGATAATTTAAGTAGATGTAGTAGTTGTTGTTTCTTCCTCGGGATCTTGCATTTCCGAATCCACGAATAAATGAGGGTATTTCTTTTGCATTTGATCTTGCCTTTCCCAAGTAAACTCGGGTCCCCTTTTGGCATTCCAACGGACCTTAACAATCGGAATTCTACTTTGTTTTAGCGTCTTAACGGAGGTGTCCACAATTTCAACTGGTTCCTCAACAAAATGAAGTTTATCATCAATAGTAAGTTCCTCGAGAGGGATGACGAGTTCGGGTTCGGAAAAACACTTCTTCAAGTTTGATATATGGAAAGTAGGATGAACGGAGCTCAATTGAGGCGGAAGGTCTAAACGATAAGCAACGGTTCCAACACGCTCCAAAATTTCGAAAGGACCAATATACCGCGGATTTAGCTTCTCGCGTTTCCTGAAACGGATTACACCTTTCCAAGGTGCGAATTTTAACATTACGCGGTCACCGACTTGAAATTTGATGTCGTTGCGTCTTTTGTCGGTATAGCTATTTTGACGACTTCGGGCCGTCCTAAGCCTATCTCGGATTTGAACGATCTTCTCAGTGGTTTCATGAATGAGTTCGGGTCTGGTGATTTGTGTGTCGCCTACTTCGGCCCAACAAAGAGGTGAACGGCATTTGCGACCATATAACGCTTCGAATGGTGCGGCGTTAATACTCGCGTGGTAACTATTGTTGTAAGAGAATTCGGCGAGAGGCAAGTGCTTGTCCCAAGCTTTTCCAAAATTGACAACGCAAGCTCGTAACATGTCTTCCAAGGTTTGAATTGTGCGTTCACTTTGTCCGTCAGTTTGTGGATGATATGCGGTGCTCATGTCTAAACGCGTTCCCAACGCTTCTTGTAAAGTACGCCAAAATCTAGAAACAAAATGGCCGTCTCGGTCAGAAATAATCGATAAAGGCACACCGTGATGGGCTACGATCTCTTTAATGTAAAGTTGTGCAAGTTTTTCCATGTTGTCGGTTTCCTTCATGGCTAGGAAGTACGCGGATTTGGTGAGACGGTCAACAATAACCCAAATAGTATCATAACCGCCCACCATCCTTGTTAGTTTGGTGATAAAATCCATCGTTATTCTTTCCCACTTCCATTGCGGGATTTCGGGTTGTTGAAGTAGTCCGAATGGTCTCTGATGTTCGACTTTGACTTTGGAGCAAGTTAGGCGTTTTCCAACATAAGTAGCGACGTCCCTTTTAATGTTCGACCACCAATATTGTTCCTTGAGGTCGTGGTACATCTTATTGGCACCGGGGTGAATCAAATATCTTGACTTATGGGCTTTGTATAAAATAAGGCTTCGTAGGTCCCCATAACTAGGTACCCAAATTCTTTCGGCGAAATATCGGAGTCCAGTTTCTTTAACTTCGAATCGAGAGGTGAGGACGTTCAAGTGTTCGAGAGAGATGTTTTCATCCTTGAGAGCCTCGTCTTGGGCTACACGAATTTGACTATTGAGGTTGGTGTGAATGGTGATGTTTAAAGCTCGAACACGAAGAGGCACCGCTCTTTCCTTTCGACTTAAGGCATCGGCTTCTACGTTTGCCTTCCCGAGATGGTAACGAAGCTCACAATCATAATCGTTTAAAGTTTCAATCCACCGGCGTTGTCTCATGTTTAGTTGCTTTTGGTCGAAGATGTGTTGGTGGCTTTTGTGATCGGTGAAGATAGTACTCTTGGTTCCATAAAGATAGTGTCTCCATATTTTAAGTGCAAAGACAACGGCTCCGAGTTCGAGATCATGTGTCGTGTAGTTCCGTTCATGAATTTTTAGTTGTCGAGAGGCATAAGTAATGACTTTATTTCGTTGCATCAATACACACCCAAAACCATGTTTCGAGGCATCGCAATATACAACAAAATCATCATTGCCTTCGGGAAGCGACAAGATAGGAGCGGTGGTTAGCTTTGTCTTCAAGACTTGAAACGCGGATTCTTGCTCGGTCGCCCAAATGAATTTCTTTCCCTTGTGAGTTAACGCGGTTAGAGGACGTGCAACCAAAGAGGAGTTTTCGATGAATCTACGATAGTACCCGGCGATAACCAAGAATTGACGAATGTGAGTAGGAGTAGTAGGAGTCTCCCATTTACTAATGGCTTCGATTTTCGATGGATCGACCTTAATACCTTGATCACTTACAACATGACCAAGAAATTGAACTTCCTTCAACCAAAATTCACATTTGGAGAATTTGGCATAGAGTCGTTCTTGTCTCAAGAGTTCAAGCACAAGTCGGAGATGTTGTTCGTGCTCTTCTTCGCTTTTAGAATAGACTAAAATATCGTCGATGAACACGATAACGAATTTGTCGAGGTATGGTTTGCACACGTGGTTCATAAGATCCATGAACACCGCCGGTGCGTTAGTGAGACCAAACGGCATTACAAGAAATTCATAACTACCATAACGAGTCCGGAAAGCGGTTTTGGAGACATCTTCCCCCTTAACCCTTAATTGATGATAACCCGAGCGGAGATCGATTTTCGAATATACACAAGACCCTTGTAATTGATCAAAGAAGTCATCGATGCGTGGAGGAGGATATCGGTTCTTAATCATCAATTTGTTTAGTTCACGATATTCGATACACATTCGTAGGGATCCATCTTTCTTCTTAACGAATAAAATCGGAGCGCCCCATGGTGAATGGCTAGGTTGGATAAAATCACGGTCAAGTAGTTCTTGAATTTGACTTTGCAATTCTTGCATTTCGGATGAAGCAAGTCTATAGGTGCACGTGCTACGGGTGCGGCTCCCGGAATAAGATCGATTTGGAATTCAACCGGTCGACGAGGTGGAAGTCCCGGCAATTCGTCGGGAAATACATCGGAAAAGTCACTAACAATTGGCACATCATCGATACGCTTCTCGTCGGTTTCAACTTTCTTAACGTGGGCTAGAATCGCGAAACAACCTTTACGAAGGTACTTTTTAACTTTAAGGCACGAGATGAGTTTGAGTCCGGTGCAACTCTTATCGCCATAGACAATCAAGGGTTCACCATTCTTGATAGGAATTTGAATCGCTTTAAGATCGCAAAGAATGTGAGATTTCATTTTGGCTAGCCAATCCATACCAATGATTAGATCAAAGCTCCCTAGTTCTATAGATATCAAGTCAATTTCAAACTCTTTACCCATTAAGTTTAACGTACACCCCTGGTAAAATTTGTCGGCACTCAATAGTTTCCCGTTGGCCACTTCAATGGTATAAGTAGTATCTAGTGGGAGTGATGGAGTGCTAAAAGAATGAGTCAAAGTCTTGGTTACAAAACTCTTATCGGCACGCGAATCGAATAAACAAGAGACATAAGAATCGTTGAGAAGAAACGTACCCGTGACTAGTTCATTGTCATCCCGGGCTTCTTCGGTATTGATGTTAAAAGCTCGGTCGCGTGTATTGGGATTAGCTTTCTTCTTTGGGCACGCATTCCTAAAATGACTCGGTTGGCCACATTCAAAACAAACACCCGGTCTTAGTGCATTTGGCCCCTTTTGAGCAACGGGAGCGGCGTTTCTACAATCGTTGGCCACATGGTCACTCGTTTGACATTTGTTGCAAAATGGCTTGCCACATTCACCATAATGATGTTTGTGGCACTTGTTGCAAAATGGTTTATTCCCGATATAACCTTTCTTATCATCGGAGGTGAAAGGATTTTTGGTGAAGTTGTTGTTGTAGTTGTTTGATGGAGTGGCTTCCCATTTTATTTTGTTGCTACCCGACTTATCCTCGGCTTTAGGTGCCGGTACTACGATTTCGTCCACCGTTTCTATCAATTTGCGGGCCATATTCAAAGCTTCTTGATGATTAGTTGGTTTGGATGACATTACTCCATGTTTGATGCTCTTTGGAAGACCATCCATGTAAAGTTCAACCCTTGAAGACTCGGGGTTCACAAGGTTTGGGCACATCAAGGCTAATTCGGAAAATTGTTGATTATAAGCCTTGAGATCGTTTCCGACCGCTTTTAGAGTTCTTAGCTCTTGTTTGAGCTTTCGGGTTTCTTCACTAGGGAAATATTCAATGATCATCTTTTCCCTTAAATCGGCCCAAGAGAGGGCGTGGGCTTCATCGGTACCCACCAATTGCACATCGGTGTTCCACCAAGTGAGAGCGACACCGGCGAAAGTGTGAGTGGAGTACTTGACCTTATCTTGGTCCCGACAACCGCTTATGCTAAAGACGGCTTCCGTTTGCTCAAACCATCGGGTGAGCACAACCGATCCCCCAGTTCCATCGAAGGTGTGAGGTTTGCACCTGTGACGACCCGGGAATTTCCGACCAAATTTAAACTTAATCTTTATATTATTTCGATACGATAAGCAAAGTATGTAATGTTGAGTCTAGTAAATTTTGAAACGATGTTCATAGATTCAGTTAACCTTTGACTATCCCCGACGATTCCCGAATAATTTATTTGTAAATAAATGTGTAATTAAATATATATATATATATATATATATATATATATATATATATATATATATATATAAATATATATATATATATATATATAAATGTAAGTATATATAATTTAAAATGAATCTATATAAAATGACATATGAGATCTATATATATATATATATATATATATATATATATATATATATAGCTAAATAATAAAGAAACAGTAAAAGTTACTATATAATGTATCATATATATTACATAATTAATAATATATTATTAATAAATAAAAATAAAAACATAGTTGTTATAATAAGATTATTATTACTTTCATCATTATTATTAATACTAATATTAACATTAATAATTAATATCAGTATTAGTTATACTATTATGGATAATATATGGATATGGATATGAAATTTTAATGCATTTAAATTGTTATTTTTACTAATAATATTATTACTCTTATTACTATTATTAGAATAGATAGTTAATATAAATATCAGTATTATTATTATTATTATGTAAAATACATATATATGAAATTTGATACAATTGTTTTGTTATATTGATATAACTATTATGAATATTATTGTTATCATTATCTCTATTATAATTAGTAGTAAGGTTAAACTTTTAACTATTATTAATAATTATTTATTATTATTACCTTTATCAATATTGTTATTATTAATATCAATATTATTATTATAATTATTATTATTAAAAACTGATATAATCTATTATTATCTGTTATAATAAAAATTACTATAACTTTTAATGTTTATGGTATCATTAGTATTTATTATTATATAATTATTATTATTAATAATAGATTTATTAATTATTTGTATTATATGGATATAAATTATATAAGTCAAACGAATCGGGTGCAAATCAGTAGAGTCACAATCTCACCTTATTTATTGTCTCTAATCTAGTAATAAGAATCAAATACAAATAGATATATCCAAATTCTGTTATCAATCGACTTACCATTTTATATTTTTTTTTTCTGAACAAAATTTCTGTTGACCAGCAAATCAATTTATAAATAATCCAATTTAGCAATAAGGGATACTAGTCGACCTAACACTATCAACCAATTCACAAGTACATATTACAGCTTTCAATTTTGGCGTTTTTAAATAAAAAGAATGAAGAACACAAGTATTTACCCTGTTCTTGAGTTCAAAATTACAAAACCTTGATTTCGAAATTTAACACAAAAAGTAATAATGCCATCTTGTTAAGAATCTTTTACTTAATTGATCTGGAAAGTTTCAAGTCCCACTTTTTAGTAACGAATTTCAATTTTGAAGTCAAAGTTCTTAACATAAAAAGTCAAACATTCTTCTTTGATCGAATTAGTGTTTTCTTGTTAAGATTCAAGTCTAATTGAGGGTTTCAGAAGTTTCTATAAGGGATTTAAGATATCTTTCATGTTATAGTTATAATCTGAAACTGTCCAAATTTCTAAATTAAGATTTGAGTTTTATTTCTTTATTTTTTTCACGAAGAACACCTGCTGTGCAGGTTGTTTATATTTTTTTTTCTTTTCATTTTGTAAAACCCAAAACCCATGATTTTTGTTTATTAGTAAGTATTAATAATGATTAGTGATGTGTATTATAAACTACCATTTTTGTTGCAGATAAATATTTTGTACCTAAAATATACTTACTACATATATCATAGTTATATTAATAACTTATATACCTACATATCAAACATAATAACTATATTTAAATAAATACTTATATATAACAAACTAATGATATTTTTATATAATACTAACCATATATATATATATATATATATATATATATATATATATATATATATATATATATATATATATATATATATATATATATATATATATATATATATATATATATATATATATATATATATATATATATATATATATATATATATATATATATGTATATTAATATAACTAAATAAATAGATATTAAACATTTTAAATATATACACCAACTAAATAAGTATAATATATAATTTAAGAAATTTGTTCGATTATGATTATACATTTTAATTCACATACAAATAATATATGTTCGTGAATCCGAGGCCAACCCTGCATTGTTCAATATAGTCATATGTATTTTTACTACAAAATACATTAGGTGAGTTTCATTTGCCTTTTTACCCTTTATATTTTTGGGCTGAGAATACATGCACATTTTTTTATAAATGTTTTACGAAATAGACACAAGTAATGATTGAAGCCGAATATGCCCCTTTTTACTTGGTAACCTAAGAATTAGGGAACATCACTAATTTTGAGAATTAGTGCACGCCTAATTGACGCGAATCCTAAAGATAGATCTATTGGGCCTAACGAACCCCATCCAAAGTACTAGATGCTTTAGTACTTCGATGTTGTTTTATCATGTCTGAAGGATTTTCCGGAATGATAGGGGATATTCTTATATGCATCTTGTTAATGTCGGTTACCAGGTGTTCAATCCATATGAATGATATTTTTGTCTCTATGCATGGGACGTTTATTTATGAGAACTGAAAAAGAAAATCTTGTGGTCTATTAAAATGATGGAAATGATTATTTATGTTAAACTAATGAACTCACCAACCTTTTGGTTGACACTTTAAAGCATGTTTATTCTCAGGTATGAAAGAAATCTTCCGCTGTACAGTTGCTCATTTTAAAGATATTACTTGGAGTCATTCATGACATATTTTAAAAGACGTTGCATTCGAGTCGTTGAGTTCATCAAGATTATTATTAAGTCAATTATAGTTGGATATATTATGAAATGGTATGCATGCCGCCAACTTTCGATGTAATGAAAGATTGTCTTTTCAAAAACGAATACAATGTTTGTAAAATGTATCATATAGAGGTCAAGTACCTCGCGAAGAAATCAATTGTAATGTATTTATCCGGATGGATTAGGACGGGCTACTACAGTTGGTATCAGAGCGGTGGTATTAGCGAATCAGGTCTGTATTAGTGTGTCTAACTGATAAGTCGTTAGGATGCATTAGTGAGTCTGGACTTCGACCGTGTCTGCATGCCAAAACTTTTGCTTATCATTTCGTGTCGAAAATTTCCTGCTTATCATTCTTAGGGAATCACTTGCTTATCATTCTTAATCTAGACATATCTTAATGCCTGGATTACATGAATAGTGTATAGACAAAATTCATATCTTAACGTATCTGCTACTTCATATCTTAGCGTATCTGTTACTGTAACTTTGCCTGACATATTCCGTAGATTCCTCCGTAACTTATGGGATTTTAGTATTATATATGCATATGTAAATTATGTATTGCAGGGTACTAATCTACATCCTATAATCTATTTCTTATCAAAAATACTTGATCTGATCGTACGAAATGAATCCCTCAACCAGTTCGAGTCCCTCAGATTCTGATAGCTATTCCGATAGTTATTCCGACAGCTATTCCGATATGGAGTTTCACCTAAACTCTGAAAGCAGTGTCACCAGAATGAATTAACCAATCATTCATCCCCAATTCATCTGATGGGTTCGTAGTTGACTTAACTGATGGAGACGAGAAGAAGGCGATCCCTTCCACCCACCAACCTGCACTCTTGGCGAAGAACCTGAAGCATTCACCGGCGAACCAATCCGAAACACTATTTTCGCCCTCATTACCCGAATATCTCGCCATGATTATATACTATCTCAAATTCAAAACCTTATTCATCCGCTCGTTCCGACCGACAATCATCCCGGAATAGTATAAGAAGTCAATGAACTACACGCCCGAGTTGTAGCCTTGAAAAATATGGTGCAAAACGTACCAGCTTCAGCAACATCAACGACACCAACAGTACCATCAACATCAATACCAGTACCACCAACAACCCAAGTTCAATATCTCACACCTCAACATCTCATTCTGTACCTCGAACATAATCATCGTTCTACATGATGTCCTACATCATTTATCTTCGTTCGACATGGTGATTATGTAATCTCGAATGTTTTAGAGATTATATATTCTTATTCTAACGGTAAATCAAATGAGTCTAATATCATATTAACTCAATAAATCCATGATTATGTCTAAAGAAAATATATATGTATATATGTTTTCATAAAGATTGTAATTAAAAGTTTATTGTACAAACTGTTAATGGTGAAAATATTTTAACGGGTAGGTAATACCCGAGGAATATTTAGATTCCACATTAATAAGTTACACTGTACATTCTTTGAATCTGATTCAACGATCCTTTACTATCCTATTTACAACCACCAATATACGTATCCGTTCATCGCATAATAACCATTTTCATTCAATTTCATATTTGGATTTTGACCTATCAGAATCCGACTAGTGGCATAATGAAGAAAACATTGGACAAAATAAAATTTGTTAGAAACAAACAAATTAACTATGAGAAATTTTGTTAAGAATCCACGCTAACTGTTCCTAGCTAAATGTTCCTAGCTAACTGTTAATTTCGTATTACCTTTTATTTATCGCAATTTATTTATCGCATTTTATTTATCGCAATTTTAATTCTCGCAATTTTATTTATCGTCATTTAATTTCTGTTATTTATTTTACGCACTTTAAATATCGGGACACGTATACAAGGTTTTGACATATCATATCGACGCATATATATATATACTATTTGGAATAACCATAGACACTCTATATGCAGTAATGATTGAGTTCTCTATACAGGGTTGAGGTTGATTCTTAAATAATATATATACTTTGAGTTGTGATTGAGTCTGAGACATGTACACGGGTCACGATACGTATTAATTAATTCGAATATTATATATTAAATTATATATGAATTGTTGAATTGCTAACTGTGGACTATCAATCGTGGACTAATAACATTGGACAATTAAAATGAATTAAAATATTAATTATAGCATATGAAACTAATCATTTCTTCAAGTTTGCCACTTGATTTCATCTTAAACCTCATTTGTATCTCGACGATTACAATCTGCGTTCAAACCTTTCATAATTCTTGGTAACACCTCAATCGAGAGAATGAAGCAACTGCATCTCATCTACGGAAGAAAAGATTGATGCATATAGTTATGCACCTGAAAACACTCGGAACATGTGTAAACATTTAACACGTATCTGTGCTAGCTCCTTTGGCATTGTTATTACCGAAAATAACATTGCAACTCTTTTTCAAATTAGCAAAGTTTGTCACAGCTTCAGCAAATCAACTTCGACTTCCATTCGAATTAGCCTTATTATAACCTCGATATATAAGTTTGCCTGTCATCATCATTACCGGGGAATCGTTTATATCCCACCACATTAGCAGTAAACTTGCCAGCAACTTCATTACTTATTAGCTTAAGTCTCTCCGAAGAACCATTATATCTGTTCATTAAAACCCTATCATGTACTCATCAGTATATGTGACGATGATGGCCCTATCAAATACCGGGAAGCATCAATCAGCATCTTTAAACTCGCAGCATTTCTACATCAACAGTTAAATGTATACATATAACATTTATCTCTTAGAATTATGATATTCCATTCTGAAATTCTGAAAAGCACCCAGTCTACAAATCAATACTTTGAATTTTGAAAAGTTGAATGAAGCAACAAAAACTGTAAACGACCTCAACAGCCAAAAGTTGATGATAAAGAATTGTATGTTGGCAAAACTCAGAAAAAGTTTGAAACTGAAAAACCGATTGAGCAAACTACGAAGGAGTCTCTGAACAAATCACAAGGACTAAACTTGTACATTAAGAATTCTGATGATTCTGTTTCTGATGAAATCTTTAGTGAATATCTTGCTTCTAACTCCAAACTCTTGCGGACAAATTTTCTTCACCATCCTTCGATATTAGAAATTCCAAGATATCACCGTATCTTTCATTATAAATATCCTCCATATTTATGAAGATATTTTCATAACTATTCTTATCTGAAATCATTAATCTCTTCGTACTATCAGTGTTACATCATATAGAAACTGTTAGTTTCTATATTCTGTAAACTTTTGAGCTTAAACTATGAATGTTATTGAATTAATGTAAAGAAATTGATGCATGAATTAGTATAATATAATGACACTTGATCAACGTGATTATATTACAGTAAGTCATGCTGAGTTTCTAATGGAACGTGATGATTCACATATCATAACGTCATCATGTGCCATGTTACATAACTCTTTCATTCTGCTTAACTTCTGGACATATCAAGAAAGTATATTCTTGATAGTTCTATTCTCAGCGATTCTGGTAATTTGACAAATCAAATCGTGTGATTTCGTTCTTTCTTGTTTAGAACATAAAGTTCATTCGAGGTTACATACTTATGAATTCTGGACCGTTACTCGCTTTACTAGAGGTCGAGAGGAGAATAAAAAGGCAAAGAGCTCCAAAATATAAGAGAAAATATAAAGCCCAATAACAACACGGAGATCACAAATCATGGATATTAATAAGAATAGCAATATAAAGACAAGGTATAATTAAGAATAGTATCACCCAAGGTAATAATAGAAGTAAACAGATTTCTCTGGCGGAAGATTTGAAAGAAGGATGACGGAAATGATAATTAGGAAAAATATCAAGTATTAGAACTGGATTAAGCATTTTCACAATCTTTTGGATGTATGAACTAAGAAAGAAAGTATAGGAATGGGGAGAATAATGGGATGGAAGAGTTTAATTTATAATGGAAATATCAGATAGAGTAATCAAGGCAGATCATCGTATTTAATTATAGAGATTCTAATCTCCTTATTCACCAAAGAACCATATCTTGTAGATTTTGAAGATTTTCTTTAAATCCCTTGCATTCCGGAAATCAACTGTGACTACGTCAAAAGTGAAATCTCTATATCAATCTGTTGTGACAGCTTCATTCATACTCTTCGAATAATCGAATTGTTTTATCCATATTACTCAATAATGATAAAACTCAATTAATCAACTCATATGCGTCATGAAAGCATATTTATTGTTAACCATGACCACCTCACTCAAATTTCGGGACGAAATTTCTTTAACGGGTAGGTACTGTGACGACCCGGGAATTTTTGACCAAATTTAAACTTAATCTTTATATTATTTCGATACGATAAGCAAAGTATGTAATGTTGAGTCTAGTAAATTTTGAAACGATGTTCATAGATTCAGTTAACCTTTGACTATCCCCGACGATTTACGAACAATTTATTTGTAAATAAATGTGTAATTAAATATATATATATATATATATATATATATATATATATATATAAATGTAAGTATATATAATTTAAAATGAATCTATATAAAATGACATATGAGATCTATGTATAATTATTATATATATATATATATATATATATATATATATATAGCTAAATAATAAAGAAACAGTAAAAGTTACTATATAATGTATCATATATATTACATAATTAATAATATATTATTAATAAATATAAATAAAAACATAGTTGTTATAATAAGATTATTATTACTTTCATCATTATTATTAATACTAATATTAACATTAATAATTAATATCAGTATTAGTTATACTATTATGGATAATTTATGGATATGGATATGAAATTTTAATGCATTTAAATTGTTATTTTTACTAATAATATTATTACTCTTATTACTATTATTAGAATAGATAGTTAATATAAATATCAGTATTATTATTATTATGTAAAATACATATATATGAAATTTGATACAATTGTTTTGTTATATTGTTATAACTATTATGAATATTATTGTTATCATTATATCTATTATAATTAGTAGTAAGGTTAAACTTTTAACTATTATTAATAATTATTTATTATTATTACCTTTATCAATATTGTTATTATTAATATCAATATTGTTATTATAATTATTATTATTAAAAACTGATATAATCTATTATTATCTGTTATAATAAAAATTACTATAACTTTTATTGTTTATGGTAGCATTAGTATTTGTTATTATATAATTAATATTATTAATAATAAATTTATTAATTATTTGTATTATATAGATATAAATTATATAAGTCAAACGAATCTGGTGCAAATCAGTAGAGTCACAATCTCACCTTATTTCTTGTCTCTAATCTAGTAATAAGAATCAAATACAAATAGATATATCCAAATTCTGTTATCAATCGACTTCCCAATTTATATTTTATTTATTTTTATTTTTTCTGAACCAAATTTCTGTTGACCAGCAAATCAATTTATAAATAATCCAATTTAGCAATAAGGGATACTAGTCGACCTAACACTATCAACTAATTCACAAGTACATATTACAGCTTTCAATTTTGGCTTTTTTAAATAAAAAGAATGAAGAACACAAGTATTTACCCTGTTCTTGAGTTCAAAATTACAAAACCTTGATTTCGAAATTTAACACAAAAAGTAATAATGCCATCTTGTTAAGAATCTTTTACTTAATTGATCTGGAAAGTTTCAAGTCCCACTTTTTAGTAACGAATTTCAATTTTGAAGTCAAAGTTCTTAACATAAAAAGTCAAACATTCTTCTTTGATCGAATTAGTGTTTTCTGTTAAGATTCAAGTCTAATTGAGGGTTTCAGAAGTTTCTACAAGGGATTTAAGATATCTTTCATGTTATAGTTATAATCTGAAACTGTCCGAATTTCTAAATTAAGATTTGAGTTTTATTTCTTTATTTTTTTTCACGAAGAACACCTGCTATGCAGGTTGTTTATATTTTTTTTCTTTTCGTTTTGTAAAACCCAAAACCCATGATTTCCATTTATTAGTAAGTATTAATAATGATTAGTGATGTGTATTATAACCATGGTATCTCTGGTCGACTGAATTAAATTGAAGAAGAAGGAGATTTGAGACAGAAAAATAAAATGAGATAAGAATAATTAGGATATAGAATTAAACAGAAATACAAGTTGCAGCTCGATGGTTTAGGGTGTTAGCGGGTTTCGAGAGGTCAAGGGTTCGAGTCTCTGGAGAGGCTGTATTCTTTTTAGGCCGATTTTCATTAAGGTAGTCTTTCAAGTATTTTTATTATTATGTTATTATTATTATTATTATTATTATTATTATTATTATTATTATTATTATTATTATTATTATTATTATTATTATTATTATTATCATTTTCATAATTATTATTACTATTATTATTATTACTAATGATGTTAATATTATCATTGTTATTATTAATACTACTAGTATTATAATTGATAAAAGTGTTATAATTAGTATTGTTAACCTAATTATAAGTATTATAATAATTATTATTAGTATCATAATAAGTGTTAAAACAATTATCATTATTATTACTATAAGTATTATTAATGTTATTATCATTAGTAAATTATCATTTTAGTACTATTATTATTATGATTATGATTAGGATTATTATTATTGTTATTATAAAAATCATACAAATTATTATTATTTTCACTAATATTGGTATTAATATCATTTTTCGTAATTTTTAGTTTTACTATTATTATTATTAGCATAAGTATCGATTTTAATAAATATCGTTATTATTATAAGTATTATTGATATTAAAAAAGTTATTATTATTAGTAAATCATTATTATCAAAACTACCATTTTTGTTGCAGATAAATATTTTGTACCTAAAATATACTTACTACATATATCATAGTTATATTAATAACTTATATACCTACATATCAAACATAATAACTATATTTAAATAAATACTTATATATAACAAACTAATGATATTTTTATATAATACTAACCATATATATATATATATATATATATATATATATATATATAACTAAATAAATAGATATTAAACATTTTAAATATATACACCAACTAAATAAGTATAATATATAATTTAAGAAATTTGTTCGATTATGATTATACATTTTAATTCATATACAAATAATATAGGTTCGTGAATCCGAGGCCAACCTTGCATTGGTCAATATAGTCATATGTATTTTTACTACAAAATACATTAGGTGAGTTTCATTTTCCTTTTTACCCTTTATATTTTTGGGCTGAGAATACATGCACATTTTTTTATAAATGTTTTACGAAATAGACACAAGTAATCGAAACTACATTATATGGTTGAATGATCGAAGCCGAATATGCCCCTTTTTACTTGGTAACCTAAGAATTAGGGAACATCACTAATTTTGAGAATTAGTGCACGCCTAATTGACGCGAATCCTAAAGATAGATCTATTGGGCCTAACGAACCCCATCCAAAGTACCGGATGCTTTAGTACTTCGATGTTGTTTTATCATGTCCGAAGGATTTCCCGGAAGGATAGGGGATATTCTTATATGCATCTTGTTAATGTCGGTTACAGGTGTTCAATCCATATGAATGATATTTTTGTCTCTATGCATGGGACGTTTATTTATGAGAACTGAAAAAGAAAATCTTGTGGTCTATTAAAATGATGGAAATGATTTTTTATGTTAAACTAATGAACTCACCAACCTTTTGGTTGACACTTTAAAGCATGTTTATTCTCAGGTATGAAAGAAATATTCCGCTGTGCATTTGCTCATTTTAAAGATATTACTTGGAGTCATTCATGAAATATTTCAAAAGATGTTGCATTCGAGTCGTTGAGTTCATCAAGATTATTATTAAGTCAATTATAGTTGGATATATTATGAAATGGTATGCATGCCGTCAACTTTCGATGTAATGAAAGATTGTCTTTTCAAAAACGAATGCAATGTTTGTAAAATGTATCATATAGAGGTCAAGTACCTCGCGATGAAATCAATTGTAATGTATTTGTCCGGATGGATTAGGACGGGCTACTACAGCACCCCATGAAAGCGTTATAGGAGCATCCCTCATTTGAGTTACCGGCTCTATTGTTGTTGTTGTTGTTGTTGTTGTTGTTGTTATTGTTGTTGTTGTTGTTATTGTGGTTGTTGTTATTGTTGTTGTTGTTGGATGAGTGACCGGCCATTGCCGCATCCACGGCGGTGGCAATCATTAGTTGTAGAGCTTGTTCGGGTGTTTCATGGCGTGGTACACGGCGAGGAGGCATTGTTCCTTCAAAACACAAGAATATCGTTGATTAGTATTCTCAGTAATACTAACCGTGATATGGAATGAGGATAAAGAGAAGATTTTCCTTGACTCGTCTTAAATTCTTTATGTCATAATGTCGGAACGTTCATATGAGTCACCGTAATATAATCCTGGAAATTATATTACCCTAATTCATATGTGCATTCGACATTATTTCATTAAGTCAAGGTGGCGTGTCAATCAAATTAAACAACGTGAGATTAAGATGGGATAAAAGTTAGATATGAATAGAAGAGTTCGAATATAAATGCAAAAGTAGTCAAGTAATTCCTACTTCAAGTCTATATGTCGGTTGTAGTCTAGACTCACTAATGTACCCTACGACTCGGGGTTGACACCAATGAACTCTAAATCCCTACAACCAACGCTCTGATACCATCTGTAGTGACTCGACAAAATCGTCATTGACGGCGCCGTCTACTTAGGTCCCGTTACGTGGTCATAAGTCTTTAAAACAACGTTTGACCAAAAATATGTCGCATTCATTTCAATTATAAAGATGTTTTAAAGTTTACAAAGTAGTTCGACGACCAAACATGTTACAACGTTTTAAGTACAATTGAAACCTATGCGACACAAATTAAGTTAAGTCAAAAGACGCTCCACGTATGCACGTATACTCGATATCCAAGCAAGTATCAAAAATAATGTGCGGAAGCATGTATCACCTAGCGTTCAAGGACCTGAGAAAACATATAGAAAACTGTCAACGAAAAACGTTGGTGAAATCATAGGTGTATTAGTAACGTTGTTTTTGAACCACAAGATTTAGTATAGTTGATTATCCAAATCGTTTGTATTCCAAAAGTATGTTTGCGAGCATCCAATTATCAAGACTTAACTGTTTTGTACCCTGTTACGTAGTGTTAGAACATACACTATACTCGAAAATATATTTCATCCGCTAACGGTAGCGAACCGTCCGAATGAGGGCTCGTCAAGCCCAATGTGATCACATAACATAAGTTCACGTTTACACCCTGCAAGTGTAACTAATGATAATTGAATTGAGGCTTTTTGTTCAAACTCGCTGTGGAATATTTGTTTTCGTACTTGTGTTCAAAGCATAAAAGTATGATACGTATATGTTTCTCATCCCATAGTTTAAAAGTAAAAGTTGTTGAAAAGGTGGGACTATGATCTCACCTTGGTTGCACGAATAGTAAATTGTACTTCACAAAGTAACGTGTGTAAGAACGAATGCTAGTCTTGACCTAAACAATAGGTTCGTATCAATAACGGTAAACTCGAAAGTACCTTTTTAAACATTTGAAATTAGGCTAATTATTATACTTACAAATTCAATAGCAAATAGTTACGTTGGCGGTTAGATTGGATCGATTGAAGACGGAGAAAAAAAAAGAATTGTTCGTAAATAGAAAGGTTGATTCGGACGCTGAGAGTCCTAAACCGGTTTTGATCGGCCGTAGTGGAAGAAGGTATTGTGATTGTGAGGTTCCCTCATATGACGATTTTTGAAAAGCGTGGTATGTTATGAATAAGGATGTATCAAGATGTTTATTTAGGGATGCTAACCCGAGGTCTAGAAAGAAGGCGAACGAGGCTTTAACTTCGGGTGATTATAAGCTTAAAGATAACACTGACGACTTAGATTACGGAGACGCAATTCAAAACTTATTTATGGGTCTTCAAGATGGAAGAGATGGCAGCTCATCGTCAATCGGGAGAGGAAATATGTCCGCGGAGGCTTTCGCGGAATTCGATGTTATGATGACAAGGTTGGCCGGGGAGAGCGTGTCGGGTGACGGATCCGCTAATGTGTTATCATACAACATTGAGAATCAGTCCGGGAAGAATTCTTTGAAACAGACGGTCAATGGAAAATTGAAAGGGCGGGTCCTCGAGTTTGATTGTTGTGGTCTGTCTTGTTTCTTCGGTTTTTTCATTTATTGTATTTCCGCGTATGTTTCGGTTTCTGATTGGTTAATTTGTTTATAAGATTTTTTCTCGGGATGTTAGGGAGGCTCGTTTATAGATAGTTTTTGTTAAGATGATTGTTTTATAGGCCGAGCTTCCCCGTTTTTCTCATGTCCTTTGGTTTCTCTGTTGAGGGCATTTTTCTTCGGAAAACGATCTCATTTCTATATGAGTATTCGTTTTTTTCGTAAAAAAAAAATTGTTTCATTGTGACGATCTTTTTTTTTTTTGCTCCATTATTACGCGGATAATTTATCTGTATATACTCCATGATTTGAAAGTTCTTGGATATTAGTTTTGGTTAAGAAATATTGCGCCATATGGTTTTTGTAGGGGGAATGAAGCTTTACATTCCAGAAATTTAGGTGATCCCAACAGAAGGTTTCGATGGTGTTTTACCTGTTAACTATTTTGAGAGGATAGAATCGTGGCCTGATAGGAAGCTTATACCGGCCTCTTGACACGTATGTCACCTAAACATTCTCAATTCAACAAGGGTTTGAAACTTTTAATTGACATTAAAGAAATCAATAAAACAATAACTGGGTTTCTTACTGTTAGACGTATTAGTTAGACCCAAGTTCAATTTGTGGGCTTGGGTCCATTAGGTTTTAGATGTAGTTTAGGGTTTCTTGTACTCTATAAATACATTCTACTAGTATCAATAATATTCACGGGTTTCATTTGATAACATGGTATCAGAGCCAGTGCTCTAACTATGTGACCCGCTTCGTTTCGTGTTTCTTATCCTCCAATCACTTGGTGATACGGAGGAATTTCTATAGTGTTTCAAATAACTAAACACTCCGCCGTAGTTTTATTATTACTAGTATTCGTTTCACTTTTTGCAACCACATGTGAGACGACACCTGCTCATGTAGTCGCCGTAATTTTGTGTTTCATTCCCTTCTTTTATTTCTGTTCAATTGGTAAATACCACAACAATTAATTATTCCACCTTTAAGCATGCAACTTGTTCTATTTTATCACCTGTGATGTTTATTTCTTTTTTCTATTTTTTCCGTTTCTATTATCCTTAACCTTTTTATAAAAATAATAATAATAATAATAATAATCGGCGTGGGGCTGAGCCGCCTAGCTTGACTAGGTTCCAAATCCTAAAAAAAAAAGAATATAGTCAAAATCCTTTTTTTGCAGTGTTGAAGAATACTGGTATCGACAAAAGTAACATATCAAAAAAAGCGGTACTTGATCCTTAGGCACAGCAAGCCACGGCGTAAAAAAACGCTACGAAAAAAGGAGAAGCCATCAAAGAGATTTGCAACTCTACAAACGATTATCAGTTTATTTAATGCGACAAATAACATGGAAAAAAAGAGTTACTTTTGTTTATTTTTAGCATCTTTCCAATGTTAACGTTTTCTTCCAGTCCGAGTTTTCGCGATTTTGCCGTTCGGACTGCGGGGGAGTGTTAGACGTATTAGTTAGGTTCAAGTTCAATATATGGGCTTGGGTCCATTAGGTTTTAGATGTAGTTTAGGGTTTCTTGTACTCTATAAATACATTCTACTATTATCAATAATATTCACGGGTTTCATTTGATAACACTTACTTATTTAACGATTATAGAGTGAGTATATATACCCCAACTAAAACATGAATAAATTGGACTCCTAACCAATAACTAATTGTAGACATAATATTAATATGACTTTAATCGATAGTCTAAATAGACAAGGACTCGTATCTTTAAATCTCAACATTTCCCTTCAAGTTGGAATTTGTAGAGTCATGAACACCTAACTTGTCACGTAAGAATCGAAAACGATCCGATCCTAAGGCTTTTGTAAAATGTGCCGATTTTCAGTGTGAATGTAGCATGGTTTTATTTTACCACTATTAAGCCTTTCTCGAACAAAGTAACAATCAATCTCAACATGTTTTGTTCGTTCATGATAGAATGGATTCACACATCATCATTGTCACTAGACCTGGCACGCACACAAGACCCAAAGCTTAAAAAATGGGTCGATTGGGTTTACTTGAAGACCCAAATGGGTCCAAGCACATAATATGAAAAATCACTACAAGACCCAAATGGGTCCAATAACATAATAGAAAAATCACTCCCGTTTTTAGCGCCCGTTTTTCGGCACGCGTTTTTAGCGCCCGGTTTCGGCCCCCGTTTTCGACGCCCGGTTTCGGCCCCCGTTTTCGATGCCCGGTTTTGGCGCGCGTTTTCGGGCCCTGGTTCCGGCGCCCGTTTTCGACGCCCGTTTCAGCCCCCAGTTTCGGCCCCCGTTTTCGGCGCCCGGTAACGCCCCCCGTTTTTGGACCCTGTTTTCGGCGCCCGGTTTCGGCCCCCCGTTTTTGGACCCCATTTTCGACGCCCGTTTTCGGCACGCGTTTTCGGCTCCCGTTTTTCGGCCTACGGTTTCGGACCCGTTTTCAACGCAATTTCGGCGCCCGGTCTCGAAACTCGTTTCGGGCACCCGTTTCGGCGGGCCGGTTTCGGCGCGCCCGTTTCGGCGCTTTGTTTCGGCGCCCAGTATTCAGCGCGTGTTTCGTCTCTCTGTTTCGACGCGCTTTTTCGGCGTCCGTTCTCGGCGCGCGGTTTCGGTGCGCGGTTTCGCAGCGCGTGGTTTCTTTCGGCCTCTGGTTTTGGCCCCCGGTTTTCGGCGCCCTGTTTCGGCACCCGGTTTCGCTCGATTTCGGCACCCATTTTCGGTGCCCCTGTTTCGGCGCGCCGGTTTCGGCTCGCCGGGTTTGAACCGCGTTTTGGAGGCGCGTTTTTGACGTCCGGTTTCGAGACGCGTTTTCGACGCCCAGTTTCGAGGCGTGTTTTCGACGCCCGGTTTCGAGGCGCGTTTTCGACCTGCGATTTCGGCACACGTTTTTCGACGCCCGTTCTTTACGTGCATTTTCGACGCGCCTTTTTCGAGGTCATTTTCGACGTGCCTTTTTCGAGGTGCGTTTTTGACGCTCCTTTTTCTAGTCGCGTTTTCGACGCGTGTTTTCATTCCAAAAACGGGGTCAAAAAATACATCAAAAACGAGGTCCTAAAAAGGCGCGTGTTCGGAAGAGATACATCAAAAAATACAATTAAGAACAATTTTACTAGCCCGACTCAATCGACCCGGGTCTTGACCCAACCCGACCCGGGTTTCGACCCAACCTGTTCGACCCATTTTTATTCTGACCCATTTTGACCCTTGACCCGCTTTTACCCAAACCCATTTGATCTTTGAACCAACCCGACGCATCTCGACCAGTTTTCCAGGTACAATTGTCACACATTGTGCAAAGGGATATTCCTGAGAAAACATATTGTGCAAACGGGCCCACCTAAAAGAGGTTGTACGTCCGAACACGACAATGAAACTCGTCTTTCCCACTAAGAACATAGTACCATGCTAGCCCCCATTTCAAGAGTACTAAAGTATTTAGTGGTGTTGAAATCAAATATTAGGTTGACACCACCTTTAGGGACGATGAACGCATCACACAAATAAACTTGCGACCATGGCTTTACGCGGAGCCGCCATAGTGCAAATGCAAAGCGCGCGCAACGCATGAAAAGTGTTGCGCAACGCACATATAAACTTGCGACCATGGGTTTACGCAGAGTCGCCATGGTGCAAATAAAAAGTGCGCGCAACACGTGAAATGTGTTGTGCAACGCACAAATAATCTTGCGACCATGGCCTTACGCGGAGCCTTCATGGTGCAAATGCAAAGCGCGCGCAACACGTGAAAAGTGTTTCGCAACGCAGAAATAAACTTGTGACCATGGGCTTACGCGGAGCCACCATGGTGCAAATGCAAAGTTCGCGGAACACATGAAAAGTGTTGCACAACGCACAAATATTTTCGCGACCAGGGGTTTACGCGGAGCCTCCATGGTACAAATGTAAAGTGCGAGCAATGCACAAATAATCTTGCAACCATGGGCTTGCGCGGAGCCGCCATGGTGCAAATGCAAAGTGCGCGCAACACATGAAAAGTGTTGCGCAACACACAAATAATCTTGAGACCATGGGCTTACGCGGAGCTGCCATAGTGCAAATGAAAAGTGCGTGCAACACATGCAAAGTGTTGTTGCAACAAAAAATCTTGCCAACATGGGCTTACGCGGAGCCGCCATGATGTGTGCGCAACACATGCAAAATGCTACGCAACACATAAATAATCTTGTGACCATGGGCTTACGCGGATCCGTCATGATACAAATGTAAAGTGCGCGCAACACATGCAAAGTGTTGGGCAACGCAAAAATAAGCTTGCAACCATCGACTTACGCGGAGCCGCCTTGATGCAAATGTAAAAGCTATGAATCATTTAGCTCAGATATTATAATGGTTGAGATTAACAAGTGATTAAGCGTTAGACATCTCATTTGCGACCTGTATCTTCATTGAATGAATCGAACTAACTTGAAAGATTTAAGCACATGTCATGTTAGACAAAACTATACACAAAGTATTGTACAACACTTATTCTAAAGGTGGATATACACCACCTACTCATTCTGCAAACGCTGCTCCAATGATTCAAGATGCCAAAGATGCAACTACATCAACTCACATCATTCATACCATACACCAGAGCACAGAAGATCACCTCTCAACTGCTTGTATACGTCATCAAACACTTTAGCTAATGTAATTCAATGTAACAGCATTATAGCAGTTATTTAATTAGTTAGAAGTTAGTTAGCTTTCTGTTAAGTTAGGTAGCTTTGTAGACTAGCAGCTCAGTTCATTTATGTATATTAGAACGATTGCTTAACTTGTTTGATCAATACAGATGAATACAATTTTCAGTTTACATCTTCTTCTCCCTCAATTTCTTCTTCACTTTATGGTATCTGTACGCTCAGATTTTACAAAATTCATAAGAACATCAAGCACACCAAGTGTTCGATCAAATTTCGTAACCAAATTCATCAATCAAAACAACAACAATCACTTAAACCTTCATCTTAACCTCTAGTCACAACGAATTTTCTACGATAAACAATCAAATTCAGCTATTAAAATGGCAACTGCAACTTTTGGAACTAATCCAGAAGACACAAATTCAGTAAATCACCCCTTATTTCTTCATCAAAATGTCAATCCTGGTTTGATCTTGATCTCGAACAAACTAATTGGATCAGAAAACTACAGTAGCTGGAAAAGGTTAATGATGATAGCATTAAATGCTAAGAACAAGTTGAAGATTGTAACAAAAGAATATGAAGAACCAAAATTAGGATCAAACCTGCGGTAACTCTGGGAAAGAAACAATGACATGATAATCTCATGGATCTTAAACACTGTTTTAGATGACATCAGCAATAGCTTAAACTTCATCAATTCAGCTACATATCTGTGGAATGAGCTCCAAGAACACTATGCACAGATTGATGTACACGGGATATACCTATTGGTAAACAACATCTCACAATTGAAACAAAGTAACTGCTCAATTGAAGTTTACTATCATAAGCTCAAGGGTTTATGGGATGAAACTGATGCACTTGAGCACCTTACATGTGCAACTGTGCATGTACATGTGAAAATGGAAGACTCAGCCGTGAAAGAGAGCAAAGGAAAAGAATAATTCAATTCTTAATGGGATTGGATGACAGCTACTCAAACATAAGGGGTTAAATTATGGATGCAGCCACTACCATTTACGGCAAAATCTTATGGAATGTTCAAATAAGAAGAAAAGCAAAGAGAAGGAATTCTTCCAAAACCTGCAATTCCTGAAATCATGTCTATTTCAGGGAACAACTCAAAGAAATATCAACAAAAGTTCACAAGAACACCTACAAACAACTTAATTGAAAGGAAATCAACCTTCAAACCTGGTGTGCATTGCACCACCTGTTGTTATAGAGAGGGGCATACAAAAGAAGAGTGCTACAAGAACATTGGCTATCCTCTTGGTCATCCATTACATGGCAAATATCATCCTAGGCAATTCAATGATAGAGGTAAAACTATTAACAATATATTTTTAGATGCAAATGCAGAAAACACATAGGTCACATCAGTCAACAACAATCAAAGTGATCCAGCAAATAATGACTTGATGGCAGCAAGGATGGATCAACATCAAAATCAATTGAATCAAATGATGTTGATAATACAACAAGGCCAAATTGATGATGTTTCATTGCCTCACTTTTCTTGAATTTTGAAAATGTTTGAGTTATAGATAGTGGGGCTACATATCACATTTCCATATCCTTAAAACAAATGCATGATCTCAAATATCATAATAAACTAATTCTTGTCACTCTCCCAAATAGATATAGGATCAAAGTCTCCATCACAGGATCTGTGAAGCTCACTCCTTACCTAACTCTGTACAATGTCTTCTACATACCAACTTTCACCTACAACTTACTTTCCATCAGTAAAAGGACCAAATTCACAAGTCTTTCCATCAATTTTAATCATTTTGAATGTGTATTTCAGGGCAACAACAAGGAGATTGCCCATGGGACACTATGTGATGGGCTATACATCATTTACCCTGAAGCCAAATCTAACATAAAGTTTTCTTCTCAATCGGTCTCTAATTTTGTAAAATCAACTATTATAAACAATCCATTACTTTGGCACATTAGGTTAGGTCATTGCTTTTTTTCAACTCTTAGTAGAATAAAGTACTTAGGGCTGGATAGATGTAATTCTGCTCATGATTGTAATGTTTGTCCACTTGCAAAGCAACACACTTTACCTTTTCAATCTAGTTCTTCTCATGCAAAATCTTAATTTGATTTAATACATGCTGATGTGTGGGGTCTATACAAACATTTCACAATTACACATACTTTCTAACTCTTGTTGATGATTACTCCGGAACAACATGAACTTTCTTAATTCCCAGCAAACACCATGTCACTACTGCACTCAAAACTTTCTTCAAATATGTTCAAACACAGTTCAACACGACAATCAAACAACTCAGATCAGATAATGGTACTGAATTCATAAATACTCGACTACACAACTTTCTTCAGGAAATAGGTATTGTCCATCAAACATCATATCCTCATACACCTCAATAAAATGGTTGTGTTGAAAGGAAACATAGTAATTTATAGAAATGGCTAGGGCAATATAATTCCAAGCTCACTTTCCAACTCATTCTTGGGGATAAAGCCTACTTGCTTCCACTTACATTACAAATAGGTTACCAAACAGAAATCTAAATCACAAAAGTCCCTATGAACTCCCTTACAATACACCACCTGACCTCACACCTAAAATCAATTGGTTTTTTTGCCTTTGTTCATCAACACACCCCAGACAAATTTACCCCTAGGTCCATACCCTGCATCTTCTTAGGATACCCAGCCCATCAAAAGGGTTATCTTCTATTCAATAAACAAACATATAAAACCTTTGTTAGTAGAAATGTCATCTTCCATGAGAATATCTTTCCTTATGAAGCAACAAACACCAAATCAACTTCAACTCCTCAAGCACCAATTACCATTACACCGATCTACCATCCAAATCCAAATCCAATATCTAATTCTGACTCCTCATCTCAATTATCACAATATCAATCTACACCCTCTAACACATCACCATCCACTACTGACTCCTCAAACACTTCTAAACCAAACCCAAATGACACATCAACTACAAACACATCCACAACAAACACTCACTACTAATTCAGAAACAAATACCACCCGTCACCAGAAGACTAGAACATCTATAAGAGTCAAATCTAAGCCTACCAAACTAAAAGACTACCAACACAACATCAAAATCAACTCTGCTCATAGCAAATATCACATCTCTCACTATATTAACTACAATAACATACAAAATCCCAAAACTTTTCACTTAATAAGTTCCATAATCTGTGATCTTGAACCACATTCTTATAAACAAGAATCTAAAGATCCAAGATGGGTGGAAGCAATGACAAAGGAGATCAAAGCTCTTGAGTCCAATAATACCTGGGAATTAACAACACTTTCAATAAACGAAAGTCCAATTGGCTGCAAATGGGTATACATAATCAAATATCATGCAGATGGCTCCATAGAAAGATTCAAGGCCAGACTAGTAGCCAAAGGTTTTACACAAAAAAAGGGGATTGATTTTAAAGAAACTTGTGCCCCTGCAGAAAAAATGGTTACAGTGAGAACTTTACTTGCTGTAGCTATTAACAGAGATTGTCCAAATGAACAAATGGATGTCAACAATGCATTTCTTCATGGTGATTTGCATGAAGAATTGTATATGAGTATACCACAAGGATATCCAAAAAATGACATTAGGATTAGTCTGCAGACTCACGAAATCTCTCTATGGCCTCAAGCAAGCAAATAGACAATGGTTTACAAAGCTCACAATCTTTCTGCAATCACTAGGATTTATTCAAATCTATGTAAGCACATCTCTGTTCACTTTGAATCACAAAGGCAAGACAACTAATCTACTCATCTATGTAGATGATATTCTTCTTACTGGCAGCAACAAAACTTACGTCACTTAGGTCAAACAACAGCTGGATAAGAAATTTAACATCAAAGATCTTGGTCCATTATATTATTATCTAGGAATTGAAATTCTCATAAATTACACAGGTATGGCCATGTCACAAAGAAAATATGCTCTGGAATTACTGGAACATGCTGGCTTGACAGATGCAAAACCAGTGAACAAACCTATGGACCCTCAACACATACGAAAACTTAAGGATGCAAAACATCTACCAGAGATCCCTTTTGTATAAATCTTTTGTTGGCAAACTTATCTATCTCACAATCACAAGACCAGACCTTTCTTTTGCTACATAAGCACTCATTTTACTCAAAATCTAACCACTTCACACATGAAGGCCCTGATCAGGGTTCTTAGATACATAAAGTTGAGTCCAGGACATGGCATCTTCTTTCTAAGTCTAATAATCTCAATCTCATGGCCTATTGTGATATTGACTGGGCTAATTGTAAACTCTCAAGAAGATCAGTTTCAGGCTACTGCATGTTTCTAGGCTCAAGCTTAATATCATGGAGATTCAAAAAGCAATCACTAGTATCCAGATCCTCAACTGAAGCTGAGTACAGGTCTCTAGCTGACTGCACATGTGAGATATCCTTGTTAATATGTCTACTCAAGGACTTTAATATCTTATTCAACATCCCAACAACAATCTACTGTGACAATGAATCATCAATTGCCTTGTCTCAAAATCCAGTGCAACATGCTAGGGCTAAACATATTGAAATTGATTGTGAGAAAAGATCAAAAGCGGTCATATTCTTCCAGTATTTATTCCATCAAAATCTCAACATGCAGATCTCCTCACAAAATCCCTATTCAACTTGCCTCATCACACATGTTTGTCCAAGTTAGGAGTGTGTCATCCGTACACACTGTCAACTTGTGGGGAGGGTAAAGGTGGATATACACCAGCTACTCATTCTACAAACGATGCTCCAATGATTCACGACGCCGAAGCTGCAACTACATCAACTCACATTATTCATACCATACACCAGAGCACAGAAGATCACCTCTCAACTGCTTGTATACATCATCAACAACACTTTAGCTACTATAATTCGATGTAACAGTAATATAGCAGTTATTTAATTAGTTAGAAGTTAGTTAGCTTTCTGTTAAGTTAGGTAGCTTTGTAGACTAGCAGCTCAGTTCATTCATGTATATAAGAAAGATTGTATAACTTGTTTATCAATACAGATGAATACAATTTACAGTTTACATCTTCTTCTCCCTTAATTTCTTGTTCACTTTATATTCATTAAATCATGAGTGGTGTTTGTTGAGTAGTTGAACATCCTGTTATAAATATAACTAACCACCTGTAAAAATATCTCAAGAGTTAAACGTGAGTACAATAACAATGAAATAGAAGATTAGTTTGAACAGTTATGGAAAATGAATGAACATTCCAAATAAAAAAATCAACCGAATCAAATCACAGAATGATCTTTATTTCATGAAAAGGCCTCCGATTGTTTATAGCGAATATTGCTAAAACCGAAACAAATAAGTGATTATAATCGTCTATCATCAAATAATATTTAATACCCTTTTCCTTTTTTTTCAATTAGCTGTTTGACATCAAGAAAGCAACTGAGATTTTGATTTACATACATACGTGTTTATACACGTATAGAGACCACGTGCAATCATTAAAACAATTAGAAAGATAGCACGATTTATGATGAGGCTAGTAAATATTGACACATGTATATGTGTTCCCACTTATAACATGATCTGTAAGATTAACATAGAATAGAACATAGAACATATTCATAAAACTAAACTGACAGAAAATATTTACAACAATCGCCGCCATATAATTTTTGAGATTCAATCGATACTTGTCTACACTATTTTTGTACCGAAACAATTGACGGAAGATAAGAGTAACCAGAAAACTTACAAAGATGAGTAAGATTGAACTCATTATTCGATTGAAGGTGAGAATGCGATTGAAGGTGTAAATATCCCTTGCTGCTAATGGGATATTCTCAGTTAAATCTATGAGGGAGCATATTGATCATAAGTTACTAACTGCCTTCATATAACGACCCTCATTTTTCCATTCTATATTTCTCATTTTTCCATTCTATACTTTTCCTTATTAAATGCCCAACGATATAATTAAACTTAATAATTAAAATTAAATCGATAATTGTTAAGTGTCAAGAATTATAAAATATAATAATTAACTTTGTAAACGACAAGTTAATAAAGGATAAAAATAGATGACTTATTAACTTTTGTGAATAAATAAATAACTTTAAAACTTGTGTATTAAAAATAATTAAACTTGGATAATTAAGGAATTATTTAAGCTAAATTAAAGTACAAGGACTTAAGTGAAAAATTTAACCCTAATCCCCTTAAACCCTAGCTGATTTTTAGAGGGAAAAATTACCCTCTTACCCCTCCAATTTTCGGCCCAAACCAACAACCCTAACCCCCTCTTCAAGCTAACTTGTTCCCTAAGTAATTCCTTATTAAACTCTAACTCTAGAATAATCTTAACACTCCTATAAATAGAGGCCTAACCTAAACTTTTTCAATGTACCAAATCACAACAACAATTCTCTCTCAAATCTCTCTCCCTCTCTCCCTATTTCGGCTCCCAAAACCGAAATCACCACCACCACCCTTCGAAATCATCATCAATCTTCAAGGTGATCTTCAAGTGTTCTTCGCGTTCTTCGTGTTCTTCAAGAATCTTCAAGGAGTTCTTCAAGTTTTTCAAGGCTTTGATCTTCAATCTTCATCGTGTTCATCACTTCTTTGTTAATCATCTTGAATCTTCAAAGGTATAACATAAACCCTAACTTGTTTACATAATCTTTGATCTTTAATTCATGTTATAAACTTGTTTATTCATAAGTATATACATAAACACACCTAGATCTATATATACATGAAAGAAATATATATATATATATATATATATATATATATATATATATATATATATATATATATATATATGTATGTATGTATGTATGTATGTATGTATGTATGTATGTATGTATGTATGTATGTATGTATGTATGTATGTATATATATGTGTCGACTAAAAGAAAAAAAAAGGAAAAAGAAAACTTTGATCTTTAAACCCTAGGTTATTACATGAAAGATTTGTTTATGATTAATTTAGGAAACAAAATAAATATATATACATATACATATATATCGACATATACATATATATACATGTAAAAAAATATTATATATATATATATATATATATATATATATATATATATATGTAATTCGTATATATGTGTATATATATATATATATATATATATATATATATATATATATATATATATAAAACCCTAATTACTTAAAATCCTAATTCATTAAACCTAACCCTAATTATTTAATACCACTTTAATTATTATTAAAACCCTAATCATTACTACATTAAATAAAACCCTAATTTACTAAACCCTAATTTATAAAACCCTAGGACATTAATTACTAACTCTAGTTATTAAATACTACTTTAATTAACTAACCCTAATTAATGAAACCCTAATACTACTTATATTATTAATTAAAATGTATACACTATTACTATTATTAACATCTATAACCTACTACTTATATTATAACACATAAAAACATTTTGGAATATGTATTAGAGATGTATAGATCTTCGAACTTTCTTGACGAATGGTTTCTACGAAACTTGTGATGACCCGGAAATTTCTGATCAAATTTAAACTTAATCTTTGTATGATTAACATTTCTGACACGATAAGCAAAGTCTGTTAAACTGAATCTCAAAATTTTGAACTATTCAAATATCTTTCGGTTGTTCTCGACGATTCGCGAACAATTATATGTAAATAGATACATATACTATAACTTGAAAACGTAACAAAGTGTTAAGTAAACGATACTGTGCATTAAACTTATTGGTTTGATTATCTGATTGATATATTTTACTACGAAGTTAAAATGTTATGTTAAACGATTGAATTAAAAGATATTTACTGAGTCCCTTAAGGATTATGATATTATTACGAGTCTCTGTTGTGAGGTCCATATTGATTTAAGAAATTATTCCTTTTTAACGATATTCGAAATATATGGTAAAGTGTTTGTTTAAATAACGTAATTTGGACACATACAATAATAAGAAATATTAACTGTTAGAATTAAAGCTATGAATAACTTGCGATGTGTAATTTAAAACGTGTTTATTAATATTAAAAATATATATTAAAATGATTAAATATAATATTTAACTAGATATAAAACGTTTTGGATTTGGATATACTTGATTAAATAACGAGACATTGATTTATAGAAGTAAATGACCAAAATACTCAAATGTATAAATTATATTTCGAGTGATATAGTTTAGGGATAATTTAAGGCTATATTTTGACAAAGGTACGTATCCCAAAACGTAAAATGCAAGTTTTCTCAGTATACGAAAGGACGTTCGAAAAATGGGAATCGGGACAGAAGTCGAGTGACAACGTACGACTTATCGGGACGAAAATTACAAGTCAACTATGCACATGAATTTAATATAATATATAATTAATTATATAAATTATTTATTATATTTATATTATAATATTATGTCGACGAGGAAGAAATCAAAACAATGTGAGCTGGAAAAGGGATCCATGCGATCGCATGGAATTCCCTCACATTCCCCATGCGATCGCATGGGGTCTGATATCAGGCCACATTATAAAGCTCGATCGTTTCTGCCATTTTTTTACTCAATCTATCTCTCGACCTCTTCTCTCATATATATATATATATATATATATTATATAAATTATTATTATTATTATTATTATTATTATTATTATTATTATTATTATTATTATTATTATTAAGATTAATATTATTATTAATCTTATTATTATTAATATTATTAATTAGTATTATACATAAAATACTACGACGAGGTTATGAGCGTGTCACTTTCAAAATTTGTTTTCGAGTGGGATAGAGCTAAGGAAATTATGGGTTATTCCCAAGGAGGTTATGGGTAATGTTCGGGGGTATATTTATGAATCAAACCTAGTGTTTATCATCTCCGTTACGTCTACGTACTTTCCTACAATATTGAATCTCAATATTGATACGTAAGCACTCATATTTTATCTTTTATATATTAATTGTGTATCCATGTCTAATGCTCGAATATATATATTTATATATGCTTGTATGCTAAATTTCGTCGTTAAACAGTTTATAATGAATCAAGAAGTAAATACATATATTACTGGTAAAAGGTATATGATATACATGTTTTTGGAAAGCTGGCGAAAAATCAATAACTTTTCATTTAGATATCGAATAGTTTCGATGAACGGATTAAAAGATATGATCAACTGAATTATGATTGACGTTAATTGAAATTGCTTTTGAATCTACAATTAAGATTTAAACAACTTGTTTACGAGATTGATAAATTGGATTTTTGAATATTACCAACCGAGTAAATAAATCCTTATATAAGGCACGTCTCGTTTTGTTGAACTATTGTCAAAATTGACTTTTTGAAACGACTATGGATAACTTTTGTATGTCGGTCTCGAGCATTAGGATTGTGATACACTATGACCTGACCTAGCTTGATAGACATTAATTGACCAACATATGTTCTCTAGGTTGAGATCTACGATTATTTGGTAATCCGAGTTTCAGTCACATTTTGGTGAACAACTTTATATGCTGCTAAGGTGAGTTTCATTGCTCCCTTTTTAATTGCTTTTGCAATCTATATTTTTGGGCTGAGAATACATGCACTTTATTTTAAACGCAATGGATACAAGTACATACTAAATTCTACACTGAGTTTGAACCGAAAATCCCTTAGCTTTGGTAACTGTTAACTGCCAGTTATAAGAACTGGTGGGTGCGAGTAGTAGTATATGGATCCATAGGGCTTGACATCCCCGTCTGTTCCAGGTATAAAAACCCTAGCCTGAACTATAAAACAGACGTATGCTATTTGAGTGTATCGTACATGTTGGTTGCATGTTAAACACAGGGGTACTTATTAGATAAACGTTAAAGCTTAGTTACCAGGGTGCTCAATCTTATAGAATATTTTGATAAACGTTTCTGGATGAAACAACTGAAATCTTGTGATCCACTTTTATATACAGATTATGCGAAACAATAAAACTATGAACTCACCAACCTTTGTGTTGACACTTGTTAGCATGTTTATTCTCAGGTTCCCTAGAAGTCTTCTGCTGTTTTCTTATATGTTAGACAAGCTATGTGCATGGAGTCATACATGGCATATTTTTCAAGGAAACGTTGCATTCACCAAATCATCACCATGTATCTTATTTTGACTGCATTGTCAACTGAAGTACTGTTGTAAACTATTATTTACGGTGATTGTCTATATGTAGAAATCATCAGATGTCGAAAACCTTCGATTTAAATATTTATTTATGGTGTGCCTTTCAAAAGAATGCAATGTTTACAAAACGTATCATGTAGAGGTCAAATACCTCGCAATGAAATCA
This sequence comes from Rutidosis leptorrhynchoides, assembly GCF_046630445.1. Lineage (NCBI taxonomy): Eukaryota > Viridiplantae > Streptophyta > Magnoliopsida > Asterales > Asteraceae > Rutidosis > Rutidosis leptorrhynchoides. The sequence continues at coordinate 424,703,213 of NC_092334.1, forward strand.
ATGAATGACGTATTGTCCATATGGATTTGGAGCGATCGTCACAGTTGGTATCAGAGCGTTGGTCCTAGCAAACCAGGTCTTGCATGAGTGTGTCTAACTGATAGTTGTTAGGATGCATTAGTAAGTCTGGACTTCGACCGTGTCTACATGTCAAAAGTTTTGCTTATCATTTTTTGTCAAAAATTACCTGCTTATCATTCCTAGTCTAGACACATTTTACTGCATTGATTGCATGAGTAGTGTATAGACAAAATTCATATCTTAGCGTATCTGTTACTGTAAACTTTTCTGACATCTTCCGAAAATTTTTCCGTGATTTATGGAATTTGGTATTATATATACATATGTAAATTATGTATTGAAGAATACCAAACTAAATTCTATAATCTAATTCATATCAAAAATCACCTCCCTAATTATACAAGATGGATCCCGTATCTAGTTCAAATTCCTTAAACTCTGACAGCTATTCCGATATGGATATTCACCTGAATTCCGAAGACAGTGTAACCGGAATGGATCAACCAATTAGCCATCATCTATTCTGGATGAATTGGGAATGAGTTCGTAGCTTACTTAATTATTAGAGACAAGAAGAAGGCGATCCTTTCCGTCCACCACATTGCCCTCTTGGCGAAGAACCTGAAGCACTTACCGGCGAACCCGTTCGTAACACCATTTTCACCCTCATTTTCAGAACAGCTCGCAACGACTACGTAATATCCAATATTCTAAATCTTATTCATCCGCTCGTCCGAACCGCCAATCATCCCGGTGTAGTAGAAGAAGTCAACGAGCTTCGCGCTCGGGTAGTGGCTTTGGAGAATATGGTGCAAAGGTTACAAGCACCAGCAGCATCACCGGCATCAACAGTACCACCGACAACAACACCAACAGTACCATTACCACTACCAACAACATCCGCATCGCAAACCTCAACTTCACAATCTATTCCACGAGCATCAACGTCATACGCACCGTAGTTACCAAAAAAATACCAGCAACAATAACCGATGAAGTATTAACTCATTTCCCCTGAAGAAATTTTATGTATATTTAATATATATGAATTTTGAAATCAAAATAAATCTTTTCGTACTAAGCTATTACGTGTGCATCTTAACTGGTAGGTACTACTCGGTTAGTTCATGTAGTGACCCGAACTTTTCCATGTTTATATATATTAATTGAGATTGATGTTTACATGATTAAATGTTTCCAACATGTTAAGCAATCAAACTTATTAAGACTTGATTAATTGAAATAGGTTTCATATAGACAATTGACCACCCAAGTTGACCGGTGATTCACGAACGTTAAAACTTGTAAAAAAACTATATGATGACATATATATGGTTATATATATAGTTAACATGATATTATGATAAGTAAACATATCATTAATTATATTAACAATGACCTACATATGTAAAAACAAGACTACTAACTTAATGATTTTGAAACGAGACATATATGTAACGTTTATCGTTGTAACGACATTTAATGTATATATATATCATATTAAGAGATATTCGTACATCATAATATCATGATAATATAATAATTTAAAATCTCTTTTGATATTATAAACATTGGGTTAACAACATTTAACAAGATCGTTAACCTAAAGGTTTCAAAACAACACTTACATGTAACGACTAACGATGACTTAACGACTCAGTTAAAATGTATATACATGTAGTGTTTTAATATGTATTTATACACTTTTGAAAGACTTCAATACACTTATCAAAATACTTCTACTTAACAAAAATGCTTACAATTACATTCTCGTTCAGTTTCATCAACAATTCTACTCGTATGCACCCGTATTCGTACTCGTACAATACACAGCTTTTAGATGTATGTACTATTGGTATATACACTCCAATGATCAGCTCTTAGCAGCCCATGTGAGTCACCTAACACATGTGGGAACCATCATTTGGCAACTAGCATGAAATATCTCATAAGATTACAAAAATATGAGTAATCATTCATGACTTATTTACATGAAAACAAAATTACATATCCTTTATATCTAATCCATACACCAACGACCAAAAACACCTACAAACACTTTCATTCTTCAATTTTCTTCATCTAATTGAACTCTCTCAAGTTCTATCTTCAAGTTCTAAGTGTTCTTCATAAATTCCAAAAGTTCTAGTTTCATAAAATCAAGAATACTTTCAAGTTTGCTAGCTCACTTCCAATCTTGTAAGGTGATCATCCAACCTCAAGAAATCTTTGTTTCTTACAGTAGGTTATCATTCTAATACAAGGTAATAATCATATTCAAACTTTGGTTCAATTTCTATAACTATAACAATCTTATTTCAAGTGATGATCTTACTTGAACTTGTTTTCGTGTCATGATTTTGCTTCAAGAACTTTGAGCCATCCAAGGATCCATTGAAGCTAGATCCATTTTTCTCTTTTCCAGTAGGTTCATCCAAGGAACTTAAGGTAGTAATGATGTTCATAACATCATTCGATTCATACATATAAAGCTATCTTATTCGAAGGTTTAAACTTGTAATCACTAGAACATAGTTTAGTTAATTCTAAACTTGTTCGCAAACAAAAGTTAATCCTTCTAACTTGACTTTTAAAATCAACTAAACACATGTTCTATATCTATATGATATGCTAACTTAATGATTTAAAACCTGGAAACACGAAAAACACCGTAAAACCGGATTTACGCCGTCGTAGTAACACCGCGGGCTGTTTTGGGTTAGTTAATTAAAAACTATGATAAACTTTGATTTAAAAGTTGTTATTCTGAGAAAATGATTTTTATTATGAACATGAAACTATATCCAAAAATTATGGTTAAACTCAAAGTGGAAGTATGTTTTCTAAAATGGTCATCTAGACGTCGTTCTTTCGACTGAAATGACTACCTTTACAAAAACGACTTGTAACTTATTTTTCCGACTAGAAACCTATACTTTTTTTGTTTAGATTCATAAAATAGAGTTCAATATGAAACCATAGCAATTTGATTCACTCAAAACGGATTTAAAATGAAGAAGTTATGGGTAAAACAAGATTGGATAATTTTTCTCATTTTAGCTACGTGAAAATTGGTAACAAATCTATTCCAACCATAACTTAATCAACTTGTATTATATATTATGTAATCTTGAGATACCATAGACACGTATACAATGTTTCGACCTATCATGTCGACACATCTATATATATTTCGGAACAACCATAGACACTCTATATGTGAATGTTGGAGTTAGCTATACAGGGTTGAGGTTGATTCCAAAATATATATAGTTTGAGTTGTGATCAATACTGAGATACGTATACACTGGGTCGTGGATTGATTCAAGATAATATTTATCGATTTATTTCTGTACATCTAACTGTGGACAACTAGTTGTAGGTTACTAACGAGGACAGCTGACTTAATAAACTTAAAACATCAAAATATATTAAAAGTGTTGTAAATATATTTTGAACATACTTTGATATATATGTATATATTGTTATAGGTTCGTGAATCAACCAGTGGCCAAGTCTTACTTCCCGACGAAGTAAAAATCTGTGAAAGTGAGTTATAGTCCCACTTTTAAAATCTAATATTTTTGGGATGAGAATACATGCAGGTTTTATAAATGATTTACAAAATAGACACAAGTATGTGAAACTACATTCTATGGTTGAATTATCGAAATCGAATATGCCCCTTTTTATTAAGTCTGGTAATCTAAGAATTAGGGAACAGACACCCTAATTGACACGAATCCTAAAGATAGATCTATTTGGCCTAACAAACCCCATCCAAAGTACCGGATGCTTTAGTACTTCGAAATTTATATCATATCCGAAGGGTGTCCCGGAATGATGGGGATATTCTTATATATGCATCTTGTTATTGTCGGTTACCAGGTGTTCACCATATGAATGATTTTTATCTCTATGTATGGGATGTGTATTGAAATATGAAATCTTGTGGTCTATTGTTACGATTTGATATATATAGGTTAAACCTATAACTCACCAACATTTTTGTTGACGTTTTAAGTATGTTTATTCTCAGGTGATTATTAAGAGCTTCCGCTATCGCATACTTAAATAAGGACAAGATTTGGAGTCCATGCTTGTATGATATTGTGTAAAAACTGCATTCAAGAAACTTATTTTGTTGTAACATATTTGTATTGTAAACCATTATGTAATGGTCGTGTGTAAACAGGATATTTTAGATTATCATTATTTGATAATCTACGTAAAGCTTTTTAAACCTTTATTGATGAAATAAAGGTTATGGTTTGTTTAAAAATGAATGCAGTCTTTGAAAAACGTCTCATATAGAGGTCAAAACCTCGCAACGAAATCAATTAATATGGAACGTTTTTAATCAATAAGAACGGGACATTTCAGTTGGTATCCGAGCGTTGGTCTTAGAGAACCAGAAAATTTGCATTAGTGTGTCTTATCGAGTTTGTTAGGATGCATTAGTGAGTCTGGACTTCGACCGTGTTTTCTTTAAAAATGATTGCTTAACATTTTTGTTGGAAACTATATATTTTTAACATATGAATATTATGTGATATATTAATCTCTTAACGTGTTTGATATTATGTGATAGATGTCTACCTCTAGAACAAGTCCCATTGACTCACCTAATAATAATGAAGAGTCAAATGTAAATTGGAATGATTTGTGGACTGATTCACAAGTTCCCGAAGAGGAACCGGAAGAAGAGTCGGAACCGGAAGAAGAATCGGAACCGGAAGAAGAATCGGAACCGGATGAAGAAATAGAACCGGTGGGGGAAATAATAAAACGGTTAAGTAAAAGAAAATCCTCAACCAACCGACCAAAGTTAATTATGGTCAATGGTGTTTCCGCCAAGGAAGCAAAATATTGGGAGGATTACCAATTCTCCGATGAATCGGATTTCGACGAGAATTCCGATGATGTTATAGAAATTACCCCAACTGAATTTAAAAAGGCAAAAGAAAATAATAAGGGAAAGGGCATAAAAATAGAGAAATCTAATTCCAACCCCGATGAACTTTATATGTATCGTCAACCCCCGAAGTCCTTAAGTTGTAACAATGACCCGGGAACCTCTAAACCACCAGGTTTTTCTAAACCAATGTGGACAACGACGGCTCGTATTAGGGGAACATCATATATCCCTAGAAACATGGCAAAACGAACCAAAACCTAAGAAGAAGAAACGAGCGAGTCGGAATAAGATAGTTGAATTCGTGTGGTGTAATATATGGAATATAGTGTTCTTATGCTTTATGATATATGTAAAAATTCCTTGTATTAATAAGTATTTTTTTTTATGAATCTAACTCTTGTCTATTTTACAGTTTAAAAACACAAAATGGATAGACAACCCAATATTTTAAGAGACCTACCCGGAGATGATTGATGAAATCTTGTCTAGAGTCGGCCAGAATTCTTCGGCACAACTATTTAAGGCGAGATCAGTTTGTAAGACATTCGAAGAACGTTCCAAGAATGTCTTGGTTTATAAGAGACTTTCGTTTGAAAGATGGGGGATATCACATTGGGAAACCCATAAGTTACGATGTGTTTACTTTGACGCATATATTGCGGGGAACCCAAATGCTATTTTACGCAACGGGTTAAGAAATTATTTTGACTCAATATATCCGAATATTGGACTTCGTGATTTAGAAAAAGCGGCTAACATGCAACATAAAGAAGCATGTTATGCTTACGGATTAGTAATGTTCGCTTCTCACCAAAGTGAGAACAAGAACATCGGGCTACAACTATTAAACAAAACGTTTCCACAAGTGACGGAGTCGGTAATTGGGGTAAGAAATGAGGTTTTTAGATTATTACGGGACTGTTGGACATTACGTAACCCTCGTCCCTTTGATGACGTTACAACACGTTGTCTTATCAACGGCCATAACGGTTATGTTGCACAAGACCAAGGATGGGAAGTAGTCCTAGTAAAACCAGAATGCATGACTTGTTTCTGGACGTATGAATTACGTGTCTTTATTGCCTTTGCCGAACGACTTGTGTACTAGCTAGAATTGTCTTCACAACTATCTTGTATCAAAGTTATTGTGTGCTATATTTCATGCTTTATGTAAAATAAGCGGTATTGTAAGTTTGTAAAATATTGTATAAAAGTTTGAACGCGAAATATTATTACAATCAGTTTTTCATATAGAATTGTAGTAGTTGAATTGTATATTAGCTACTAAGTATGAACTTAACGGGTAGGTACTACCCGAATTTAAACTTATAAAACGCTAATATGAAGAAAAAGCTTTTATAAATGAGTTCATATTATGCTACGAAATACTATTAACTACTCTTAATATTCTGTATGATTAACTTGTTCCATTTAACTATTTTGAAGGAAATGGCACCGACTACTCGACACACCGTGAATATGAATGAAGAGGAATTCCGTACTTTTCTAGCTTCAAACATAGCCGCAGTACAGGCTGCGCTACATACCAACAATAACCTTGGATCTAGCAGTAGAGGAAATCGTGTAGGATGCACCTACAAAGAATTCACTGCCTGCAAACCTTTGGAATTTGATGGAACCGAAGGACCGATCGGATTGAAACGGTGGACCGAGAAGGTTGAATCGGTGTTTGCCATAAGTAAGTGTACTGAAGAGGACAAAGTGAAGTACGCTACGCATACCTTCACAGGTTCTGCGTTAACATGGTGGAATACCTATCTAGAGCAAGTGGGACAAGATGATGCGTACGCACTACCGTGGTCAGCATTCAAGCACTTGATGAACGAGAAGTACCGTCCCAGAACCGAGGTCAATAAGCTCAAGACAGAACTTAGAGGGTTACGAACCCAAGGATTTGATATTACCACGTACGAAAGACGATTCACAGAATTGTGCCTATTGTGTCCGGGAGCATTCGAAGATGAGGAAGAGAAGATCGACGCGTTTGTGAAAGGATTACCGGAAAGAATCCAAGAAGATATAAGTTCACACGAGCCCGCCTCCATACAACAGGCATGTAGAATGGCTCACAAACTAGTGAACCAGATTGAAGAAAGAATTAAAGAACAGACTGCTGAAGAGGCCAATGTGAAGCAAGTCAAAAGAAAGTGGGAGGAAAACGGTGATAAGAATCACCAATACAACAACAACAGCAATTACAACAATAATCGCAACAATTATCCCAACAATCGCAACATCAATCGCAACTACAACAAACGGCCCAACAACAACAACAACAACAACAGCAACTACAACAATCATCCCAACAACAATAATAACCGCAACAACAACAACAATCAGAAGCAACTATGCCAAAGGTGTGAAAAGAATCACTCGGGGTTCTGCACCAAATTTTGCAACAAGTGTAAAAGAAATGGTCATAGCGCGGCGAAGTGTGAGGTCTACGGACCAGGGGTTAATAGAACGAAAGGAACAAATGGTGTCGGAACGAGTAATGGCGGAGCAAGTAGTGTCGGAGCAAGTTATGCCAATGTAGTTTGTTATAAATGTGGAAAACCAGGCCACATTATTAGAAATTGCCCGAACCAGGAGAACACGAATGGACAAGGCCGTGGAAGAGTTTTCAATATTAATGCGGTAGAGGCACAGGAAGACCCGGAGCTTGTTACGGGTACGTTTCTTATTGACAATAAATCTGCTTACGTTTTATTTGATTCGGGTGCGGATAGAAGCTATATGAGTAGAGATTTTTGTGCTAAATTAAGTTGTCCATTGACGCCTTTGGATAGTAAATTTTTACTCGAATTAGCAAATGGTAAATTAATTTCAGCAGATAATATATGTCGGAATCGAGAAATTAAACTGGTTAGCGAAACATTTAAGATTGATTTGATACCAGTAGAGTTAGGGAGTTTTGATGTGATAATCGGTATGGACTGGTTGAAAGAAGTGAAAGCGGAGATCGTTTGTTACAAAAATGCAATTCGCATTATACGAGAAAAAGGAAAACCCTTAATGGTGTACGGAGAAAAGGGCAACACGAAGCTACATCTTATTAGTAATTTGAAGGCACAAAAACTAATAAGAAAAGGTTGCTATGCTGTTCTAGCACACGTCGAGAAAGTACAAACTGAAGAAAAGAGCATCAATGATGTTCCCATTGCAAAAGAATTTCCCGATGTATTTCCGAAAGAATTACCGGGATTACCCCCACATCGATCCGTTGAATTTCAAATAGATCTTGTACCAGGAGCTGCACCAATAGCTCGTGCTCCTTACAGACTCGCACCCAGCGAGATGAAAGAACTGCAAAGCCAATTACAAGAACTTTTACAGCGTGGTTTCATTCGACCAAGCACATCACCGTGGGGAGCTCCTGTTTTGTTTGTCAAGAAGAAAGATGGTACATTCAGGTTGTGTATCGACTACCGAGAGTTGAACAAACTTACCATCAAGAACCGCTACCCACTACCGAGAATCGACGACTTATTTGATCAACTACAAGGCTCGTCTGTTTATTCAAAGATTGACTTACGTTCCGGGTATCATCAAATGCGGGTGAAAGAAGATGATATTCCAAAGACTGCTTTCAGAACACGTTACGGTCATTACGAGTTTATGGTCATGCCGTTTGGTTTAACTAATGTACCAGCTGTGTTCATGGACCTTATGAACCGAGTGTGTGGACCATACCTTGACAAGTTTGTCATTGTTTTCATTGATGACATACTTATTTACTCAAAGAATGACCAAGAACACGGTGAACATTTGAGAAAGGTGTTAGAAGTATTGAGGAAGGAAGAATTGTACGCTAAGTTTTCAAAGTGTGCATTTTGGTTGGAAGAAGTTCAATTCCTCGGTCACATAGTGAACAAAGAAGGTATTAAGGTGGATCCGGCAAAGATAGAAACTGTTGAAAAGTGGGAAACCCCGAAAACTCCGAAACACATACGCCAGTTTTTAGGACTAGCTGGTTACTACAGAAGGTTCATCCAAGACTTTTCCAGAATAGCAAAACCCTTGACTGCATTAACGCATAAAGGGAAGAAATTTGAATGGAATGATGAACAAGAGAAAGCGTTTCAGTTATTGAAGAAAAAGCTAACTACGGCACCTATATTGTCATTGCCTGAAGGGAATGATGATTTTGTGATTTATTGTGACGCATCAAAGCAAGGTCTCGGTTGTGTATTAATGCAACGAACGAAGGTGATTGCTTATGCGTCTAGACAATTGAAGATTCACGAACAAAATTATACGACGCATGATTTGGAATTAGGCGCGGTTGTTTTTGCATTAAAGACTTGGAGGCACTACTTATATGGGGTCAAAAGTATTATATATACCGACCACAAAAGTCTTCAACACATATTTAATCAGAAACAACTGAATATGAGGCAGCGTAGGTGGATTGAATTATTGAATGATTACGATTTTGAGATTCGTTACCACCCGGGGAAGGCAAATGTGGTAGCCGATGCCTTGAGCAGGAAGGATAGAGAACCCATTCGAGTAAAATCTATGAATATAATGATTCATAATAACATTACTACTCAAATAAAGGAGGCGCAACAAGGAGTTTTAAAAGAGGGAAATTTAAAGGATGAAATACCCAAAGGATCGGAGAAGCATCTTAATATTCGGGAAGACGGAACCCGGTATAGGGCTGAAAGGATTTGGGTACCAAAATTTGGAGATATGAGAGAAATGGTACTTAGAGAAGCTCATAAAACCAGATACTCAATACATCCTGGAACGGGGAAGATGTACAAGGATCTCAAGAAACATTTTTGGTGGCCGGGTATGAAAGCCGATGTTGCTAAATACGTAGGAGAATGTTTGACGTATTCTAAGGTCAAAGCTGAGCATCAGAAACCATCAGGTCTACTTCAACAACCCGAAATCCCGGAATGGAAATGGGAAAACATTACCATGGATTTCATCACTAAATTGCCAAGGACTGCAAGTGGTTTTGATACTATTTGGGTAATAGTTGATCGTCTCACCAAATCAGCACACTTCCTACCAATAAGAGAAGATGACAAGATGGAGAAGTTAGCACGACTGTATTTGAAGGAAGTCGTCTCTAGACATGGAATACCAATCTCTATTATCTCTGATAGGGATGGCAGATTTATTTCAAGATTCTGGCAGACATTACAGCAAGCATTAGGAACTCGTCTAGACATGAGTACTGCCTATCATCCACAAACTGATGGGCAGAGCGAAAGGACGATACAAACGCTTGAAGACATGCTACGAGCATGTGTTATTGATTTCGGAAACAGTTGGGATCGACATCTACCGTTAGCAGAATTTTCCTACAACAACAGCTACCATTCAAGCATTGAGATGGCGCCGTTTGAAGCACTTTATGGTAGAAAGTGCAGGTCTCCGATTTGTTGGAGTGAGGTGGGGGATAGACAGATTACGGGTCCGGAGATTATACAAGAAACTACCGAGAAGATCATCCAAATTCAACAACGGTTGAAAACCGCTCAAAGTCGACAAAAGAGCTACGCTGACATTAAAAGAAAAGATATAGAATTTGAAATTGGAGAGATGGTCATGCTTAAAGTTTCACCTTGGAAAGGCGTTGTTCGATTTGGTAAACGAGGGAAATTAAATCCAAGGTATATTGGACCATTCAAGATTATTGATCGTGTCGGACCAGTAGCTTACCGACTTGAGTTACCTCAACAACTCGCGGCTGTACATAACACTTTCCACGTCTCGAATTTGAAGAAATGTTTTGCTAAAGAAGATATCACTATTCCGTTAGATGAAATCCAAATCAACGAAAAACTCCAATTCATCGAAGAACCCGTCGAAATAATGGATCGTGAGGTTAAAAGACTTAAGCAAAACAAGATACCAATTGTTAAGGTTCGATGGAATGCTCGTAGAGGACCCGAGTTCACCTGGGAGCGTGAAGATCAGATGAAGAAGAAATACCCGCATCTATTTCCAGAAGATTCGTCAACACCTTCAACAGCTTAAAATTTCGGGACGAAATTTATTTAACGGGTAGGTACTGTAGTGACCCGAACTTTTCCATGTTTATATATATTAATTGAGATTGATGTTTACATGATTAAATGTTTCCAACATGTTAAGCAATCAAACTTATTAAGACTTGATTAATTGAAATAGGTTTCATATAGACAATTGACCACCCAAGTTGACCGGTGATTCACGAACGTTAAAACTTGTAAAAAAACTATATGATGACATATATATGGTTATATATATAGTTAACATGATATTATGATAAGTAAACATATCATTAATTATATTAACAATGACCTACATATGTAAAAACAAGACTACTAACTTAATGATTTTGAAACGAGACATATATGTAACGTTTATCGTTGTAACGACATTTAATGTATATATATCATATTAAGAGATATTCGTACATCATAATATCATGATAATATAATAATTTAAAATCTCTTTTGATATTATAAACATTGGGTTAACAACATTTAACAAGATCGTTAACCTAAAGGTTTCAAAACAACACTTACATGTAACGACTAACGATGACTTAACGACTCAGTTAAAATGTATATACATGTAGTGTTTTAATATGTATTTATACACTTTTGAAAGACTTCAATACACTTATCAAAATACTTCTACTTAACAAAAATGCTTACAATTACATTCTCGTTCAGTTTCATCAACAATTCTACTCGTATGCACCCGTATTCGTACTCGTACAATACACAGCTTTTAGATGTATGTACTATTGGTATATACACTCCAATTATCAGCTCTTAGCAGCCCATGTGAGTCACCTAACACATGTGGGAACCATCATTTGGCAACTAGCATGAAATATCTCATAAGATTACAAAAATATGAGTAATCATTCATGACTTATTTACATGAAAACAAAATTACATATCCTTTATATCTAATCCATACACCAACGACCAAAAACACCTACAAACACTTTCATTCTTCAATTTTCTTCATCTAATTGAACTCTCTCAAGTTCTATCTTCAAGTTCTAAGTGTTCTTCATAAATTCCAAAAGTTCTAGTTTCATAAAATCAAGAATACTTTCAAGTTTGCTAGCTCACTTCCAATCTTGTAAGGTGATCATCCAACCTCAAGAAATCTTTGTTTCTTACAGTAGGTTATCATTCTAATACAAGGTAATAATCATATTCAAACTTTGGTTCAATTTCTATAACTATAACAATCTTATTTCAAGTGATGATCTTACTTGAACTTGTTTTCGTGTCATGATTTTGCTTCAAGAACTTTGAGCCATCCAAGGATCCATTGAAGCTAGATCCATTTTTCTCTTTTCCAGTAGGTTCATCCAAGGAACTTAAGGTAGTAATGATGTTCATAACATCATTCGATTCATACATATAAAGCTATCTTATTCGAAGGTTTAAACTTGTAATCACTAGAACATAGTTTAGTTAATTCTAAACTTGTTCGCAAACAAAAGTTAATCCTTCTAACTTGACTTTTAAAATCAACTAAACACATGTTCTATATCTATATGATATGCTAACTTAATGATTTAAAACCTGGAAACACGAAAAACACCGTAAAACCGGATTTACGCCGTCGTAGTAACACCGCGGGCTGTTTTGGGTTAGTTAATTAAAAACTATGATAAACTTTGATTTAAAAGTTGTTATTCTGAGAAAATGATTTTTATTATGAACATGAAACTATATCCAAAAATTATGGTTAAACTCAAAGTGGAAGTATGTTTTCTAAAATGGTCATCTAGACGTCGTTCTTTCGACTGAAATGACTACCTTTACAAAAACGACTTGTAACTTATTTTTCCGACTAGAAACCTATACTTTTTTTGTTTAGATTCATAAAATAGAGTTCAATATGAAACCATAGCAATTTGATTCACTCAAAACGGATTTAAAATGAAGAAGTTATGGGTAAAACAAGATTGGATAATTTTTCTCATTTTAGCTACGTGAAAATTGGTAACAAATCTATTCCAACCATAACTTAATCAACTTGTATTATATATTATGTAATCTTGAGATACCATAGACACGTATACAATGTTTCGACCTATCATGTCGACACATCTATATATATTTCGGAACAACCATAGACACTCTATATGTGAATGTTGGAGTTAGCTATACAGGGTTGAGGTTGATTCCAAAATATATATAGTTTGAGTTGTGATCAATACTGAGATACGTATACACTGGGTCGTGGATTGATTCAAGATAATATTTATCGATTTATTTCTGTACATCTAACTGTGGACAACTAGTTGTAGGTTACTAACGAGGACAGCTGACTTAATAAACTTAAAACATCAAAATATATTAAAAGTGTTGTAAATATATTTTGAACATACTTTGATATATATGTATATATTGTTATAGGTTCGTGAATCAACCAGTGGCCAAGTCTTACTTCCCGACGAAGTAAAAATCTGTGAAAGTGAGTTATAGTCCCACTTTTAAAATCTAATATTTTTGGGATGAGAATACATGCAGGTTTTATAAATGATTTACAAAATAGACACAAGTATGTGAAACTACATTCTATGGTTGAATTATCGAAATCGAATATGCCCCTTTTTATTAAGTCTGGTAATCTAAGAATTAGGGAACAGACACCCTAATTGACGCGAATCCTAAAGATAGATCTATTGGGCCTAACAAACCCCATCCAAAGTACCGGATGCTTTAGTACTTCGAAATTTATATCATATCCGAAGGGTGTCCCGGAATGATGGGGATATTCTTATATATGCATCTTGTTATTGTCGGTTACCAGGTGTTCACCATATGAATGATTTTTATCTCTATGTATGGGATGTGTATTGAAATATGAAATCTTGTGGTCTATTGTTACGATTTGATATATATAGGTTAAACCTATAACTCACCAACATTTTTGTTGACGTTTTAAGTATGTTTATTCTCAGGTGATTATTAAGAGCTTCCGCTATCGCATACTTAAATAAGGACAAGATTTGGAGTCCATGCTTGTATGATATTGTGTAAAAACTGCATTCAAGAAACTTATTTTGTTGTAACATATTTGTATTGTAAACCATTATGTAATGGTCGTGTGTAAACAGGATATTTTAGATTATCATTATTTGATAATCTACGTAAAGCTTTTTAAACCTTTATTGATGAAATAAAGGTTATGGTTTGTTTAAAAATGAATGCAGTCTTTGAAAAACGTCTCATATAGAGGTCAAAACCTCGCAACGAAATCAATTAATATGGAACGTTTTTAATCAATAAGAACGGGACATTTCAGTTCATATTACTAATATGCAATGATGTACCTCCTTCCTTAACAACTTAACCATTGTTAACTACAATCTCTGTTTCAACTTAATGAATTCCATTTCATAATAAACCAAGTGTATTATTCAATTACATAATTGATTTTACATTTTCATTTTCGATGTACTCGAAACTTTCCAGAAAACATCATCTGTGCCTTGTAAGGTTCACAAAGATTTCACAAGCATCAACATCCTTCACCGAGGAATATCAATAAGAATAAATAATGAAGTGTTGATTTCATTAGTGAAAAACTCCGCAAAGATTATGTAATCTTTAATGTTTTAGAGATTAATCATTTCTAAGTCAAGCCGAAAATCAAATGAGCTTAATATGATATTAACTCATTAAATCCGTATTACATCTGAAGAAATATACATACATATATTTTCATAAAGACTGTAATGAAAATTCTTTTGTACAAAATATTACTTGTGAAACCTTTAATGGGTAGGTAATTCTCGGGAAATATATAAGTTCACAATTAATATGTTATACTGTACATTCTTAAACTTTGATTCAAAAAAATTATTAACTATGCTCACGGCGATATACAATCGTTTCCATACAAATTCAATTACATATTCTGATATTGACGGATCAGAATCCAAGTCAAGATTTAACGGGTGACATCATTCTTAAATCTCTACATCTTTCAAAGCTATACTTTGACTTCAAAACTGTGAAAGATCCTTTAGCGTTGTTATTACCGAAAATAATCTTGCAATCCTTTTCAAAGTATTCAGTTTTACCACACCTCCAAACAGTCAACTTCGAATTTTCAGATTAACTTTATTGTAACCTTGACATATACGTTTTTGTTACTGGGGAACCTTTTATGTTCCACCAAATTAGCAGTAAATTTTCCAACAACTTCATTTATCCTTGACCTTCCGAAAAATCCTAATACTCATTGAAATTCTATCATGTACTCATCCACGTCTTGTAACAATAATTGCCATACCAACTACCGGGAATTAGAAATCAGTATTTCGAATTTCGCAGCAATTCTACGCCAACAGTTATATATATATACATATAATGTCTATCTTCTAGACTTACATACTTCGAATGTGGAGTTTTTGAAAAACATCCCAAAATATGAACTAGTTCTCTGAAATTGGAACAATGCTGATGAAGCAGCAAAAACTGTAAACGACCTTAACAGTCAAAAGTTTGATGATAAAGAATAGTATGGTGGTAAAGTTGAGAAAAAGAGAAGGTTTGGAACTGGAAAACGGATTGAGCAGACCATGAAGGAGGCTGTGGACAAATCACAAAGACGAAATCTACCTTCAAAGAATCCAAATGATTCAGTGTCTGCTGAATTCATTAGCGAATACCTTTCTCCTTACTCTAAAACCTTTGCGGACAATATTCTCCATCATCATCTTATCTTAAATATTCTAAGATATCATCGTATCCTCCATATTCCTGAAGATATTTTTCGAAACCATTCTTATCTGAAATCATTCATCTCTTCGCGCTATCTGTATTACATCATAAAAGAAACTATTTTAGTTTCTAAATTCTGAAACCTTCAAGTTTAAAAAAAATGAATGTTTTAAAGTAGTGTTGGGAACTGAAACATGAATTAGTATAATATAATGACACTTGATCAACGTGATTATATTACAGTAAGTCATGCTGAGTTTCTAATGGAATGTGATAAAGGTTCACAGATCCCACCCTCATCATGAACCATGTTACATAACTCTTTCATTCTATATAATCTCTAAATATAACAAGAAAATATATTTCTTGATGATTCGGTCTTTTCCGAATGTTCTGGTAATTTGACAAATCAAGATCGTGCCATTACAATTTCCTTCTAAGAACATTAACTATGTTCATTTCAAAATCCATACCTACGAATTCTGGACCATTATTCGCTTGACTTGGAGGCAAGAAGAGAGAACGAAAGTATGAAGCTTCGAAATATAACGGAGAATATAAAGCCCGATAAAAACACATAAATTACAAACCATGTATATCAATAAGTATTGCAACGTAAAGACACGGGAGAACTAAAAACACTATAAAGTCAAGAGTATAGTAAAAGTGAATAGATTCCTCCAGCGGCAGTTGAAAAAGAAGAATGATAGATATGAAAGTTAGGAGTATATCAAGAATCAGAACTGGATGAAGCATTTCCACAAACTTTTGGAAGTATGAAATAAGGGAGAAGATTATAGGAGTGGTGAAAATAAATGAAACGAAAGAGGTTAATTTATAGCAAAATATCAGACATAGCAATCGAGACAGATTACGCATTTAATCAAAGGAAATCCTAATTTCCTAAAATTCCGAAGAATCAAATCTTATTTAAATTATGAAGATTTTCTATTCCTTAAATTCCGGAAATCAATCGTTACTACATCAAGAGATAAGACGAATCTCTATTCTCCATTTCACTCTATTACGATAACTTCTCTCATACGCTTCGAGTAATTGAATTATTTTATCAATATTATTCAACGGTGATAAAAATTCTATTTATCAACTCATATTCGTCATAAAAACATTTTATTGTTAGTCATGACGACCTCACTCAAATTTCGGGACGAAATTTCTTTAACGGGTAGGTACTGTGATGACCCGGAAATTTCTGATCAAATTTAAACTTAATCTTTGTATGATTAACATTTCTGACACGATAAGCAAAGTCTGTTAAACTGAATCTCAAAATTTTGAACTATTCAAATATCTTTCGGTTGTTCTCGACGATTCGCGAACAATTATATGTAAATAGATACATATACTATAACTTGAAAACGTAACAAAGTGTTAAGTAAACGATACTGTGCATTAAACTTATTGGTTTGATTATCTGATTGATATATTTTACTACGAAGTCAAAATGTTATGTTAAACGATTGAATTAAAAGATATTTCCTGAGTCCCTTAAGGATTATGATATTATTACGAGTCTCTGTCGTGAGGTCCACATTGATTTAAGAAATTATTCGTTTTTAACGGTATTCGAAATATATGGTAAAGTATTTGTTTAAATAACGTAATTTGGACACATACAATAATAAGAAATATTAACTATTAGAATTAAAGCTATGAATAACTTGCGATGTGTAATTTAAAACGTGTTTATTAATATTAAAAATATATATTAAAATGATTAAATATAATATTTAACTAGATATAAAACGTTTTGGATTTGGATATACTTGATTAAATAACGAGACATTGATTTATAGAAGTAAATGACCAAAACACTCAAATGTATAAATTATATTTCGAGTGATATAGTTTAGGGATAATTTAAGGCTATATTTTGACAAAGTTACGTATCCCAAAACGTAAAATGCAAGTTTCTCAGTATACGAAAGGACGTTCAAAAAATCGGAACCGGGACAGAAGTCGAGTGACAACGTACGACTTATCGAGATGAAAATTACAAGTCAACTACGCACATGAATTTAATATAATATATAATTAATTATATAAATTATTTATTATATTTATATTATAATATTATGTCGACGAGGAAGAAATCAAAACAATGTGAGCTGGAAAAGGGATCCATATGGAATTCCCTCACATTCCCCATGCGATCGCATGGAGTCTGATATCAGGCCACATTATAAAGCTCGGTCGTTTCTTCCATTTTTTTTACTCAATCTATCTCTCGACCTCTTCTCTCATATATATATATATATATATATATTATATATTATATATTATTATTATTATTATTATTATTATTATTATTATTATTATTATTATTATTATTATTATTATTATTATTATTAAGATTAATATTATTATTAATATTATTAATTAGTATTATACATAAAATACTACGACGAGGTTATGAGCGTGTCACTTTCAAAATGGTTTTCGAGCAGGATAGAGATAAGGAAATTATGGGTTATTGCCAAGGAGGTTATGGGTAATGTTCGGGGGTATATTTATGAATCAAACCTAGTGTTTATCATCTTCGTTACGTCTACGTACTTTCCTACAATATTGAATCTCAATATTGATACGTAAGCACTCATATTTTATCTTTTATATATTAATTGTGTATCCATGTCTAATGCTCGAATATATATATTTATATATGCTTGTATGCTAAATTTCGTCGTTAAACAGTTTATAATGAATCACGAAGTAAATACATATATTACTGGTAAAAGGTATATGATATACATGTTTTTGGAAAGCTGGCGAAAAATCAATAACTTTTCATTTAGATATCGAATAGTTTCGATGAACGGATTAAAAGATATGATCAACTGAATTATGATTGACGTTAATTGAAATTGCTTTTGAATCTACAATTAAGATTTAAACAACTTCTTTACGAGATTGATAAATTGGATTTTTGAATATTATCAACCGAGTAAATGAATCCTTATATAAGGCACGTCTCGTTTTGTTGAACTATTGTCAAAATTGACTTTTTGAAACGACTATGGATAACTTTTGTATGTCGGTCTCGAGCATTAGGATTGTGATACACTATGACCTGACCTAGCTTGATAGACATTAATTGACCAACATATGTTCTCTAGGTTGAGATCTACGATTATTTGGTAATCCGAGTTTCAGTCACATTTTGGTGAACAACTTTATATGCTGCTAAGGTGAGTTTCATTGCTCCTTTTTTAATTGCTTTTGCAATCTATATTTTTGGGCTGAGAATACATGCACTTTATTTTAAACGCAATGGATACAAGTACATACTAAATTCTACACTGAGTTTGAACCGAAAATCCCTTAGCTTTGGTAACTGTTAACTGCCAGTTATAAGAACTGGTGGGCGCGAGTAGTAGTATATGGATCCATAGGGCTTGACATCCCCGTCTGTTCCAGGTATAGAAACCCTAGCCTGAACTATAAAACAGACGTATGCTATTTGAGTGTGTTGTACATGTTGGTTGCATGTTAAACACAGGGGTACTTATTAGATAAACGTTAAAGCTTAGTTACCAGGGTGCTCAATCTTATAGAATATTTTGATAAACGTTTCTGGATGAAACAACTGAAATCTTGTGATCCACTTTTATATACAGATTATGCGAAATAATAAAACTATGAACTCACCAACCTTTGTGTTGACACTTGTTAGCATGTTTATTCTCAGGTTCCCTAGAAGTCTTTCGCTGTTTGCTTATATGTTAGACAAGCTATGTGCATAGAGTCATACATGGCATATTTTTCAAGGAAACGTTGCATTCACCAAATCATCATCATGTATCTTATTTTGACGGCATTGTCAACGGAAGTACTATTGTAAACTATTATTTACGGTGATTGTCTATATGTAGAAATCATCAGATGTCGAAAACCTTTGATTTAAATATTCATTTATGGTGTGCCTTTTCAAAAGAATGCAATGTTTGCAAAACGTATCATATAGAGGTCAAATACATCGCAATAAAATCAATGAACGACATATTGTCCATATGGATTTGGAGCAATCGTCACAGTTGGTATCATAGCGTTGGTCCTAGCGAACCAGGTCTTACATGAGTGTGTCTAACTGATAGTTGTTAGGATGCATTAGTAAGTCTGGACTTCGACCGTGTCTACATGTCAAAATTTTTGCTTATCATTTCTTGTCAAAAATTACCTGCTTATCATTCCTAGTCTAGACACATTTTACTGCATTGATTTCATGAATAGTGTATAGACAAAATTCATATCTTAGCGTATCTGTTACTGTAAACTTTTCCTGACATCTTCCGAAAATTTCTCCGTGATTTATTGAATTTGGTATTATATATACATATGTAAATTATGTATTGAAGAATACCAAACTAAATTCTATAATCTAATTCATATCAAAAATCATCTCCCTAATTATACAAGATGGATCCCGTATCTAGTTCAAATTTCTTAAACTCTGACAGCTATTCCAATATGGATATTCACCTGAATTCCGAAGACAGTGTAACCGGAATGGATCAACCAATTAGCCATCATCTATTCTGGATGAATTGGGGATGGGTTCGTAGCCTACTTAATTATTGGAGACAAGAAGAAGGCGATCCCTTCCATCCACCACATTGCCCTCTTGGCGAAGAACCTGAAGCCCTTACCGGCGAACCCGTTCGTAACACCATTTTCACCCTTATTTCCAGAACAACTCGCAACGACTACGTAATATCCAATATTCTAAATCTTATTCATCCGCTCGTCCGAACCGCCAATCATCCCGGTGTAGTAGAAGAAGTTAACGAGCTTCGCGCTCGGGTAGTGGCTTTGGAGAATATGGTGCAAAGGTTACAAGCACCAGTAGCATCACCGGCATCAACAATACCACCGACAATAACACCAACAGTACCATTACCACCACCAACAACATCCACATCGCAAACCTCAACTTCACAATCTGTTCCACGAGCATCAACGTCATACGCACCGTAGTTACCAAAAAAATACCAGCAACAATAACCGATGAAGTATTAACTCATTTCCCCTGAAGAAATTTTATGTATATTTAATATATATGAATTTTGAAATCAAAATAAATCTTTTCATACTAAGCTATTACGTGTGAATCTTAACTGGTAGGTACTACTCGGTTAGTTCATATTACTAATAAGCTATTACGTGTGAATCTTAACTGGTAAGTACCATTGTAAACTATTATTTACGGTGATTGTCTATATGTAGAAATCATCAGATGTCGAAAATCTTTGATTTAAATATTCATTTATGGTGTGCCTTTTCAAAAGAATGCAATGTTTACAAAACGTATCATATAGAGGTCAAATACCTCGCAATGAAATCAATGAATGACGTATTGTCCATATGGATTTGGAGCGATCGTCACAAAAATCTAGGTGGAAAGGTTTGGATTTCCGATTTAAAGGGTCCTATAGCTCAAGCCCCTAGACCTGAAATGGTCATTCGAAGGGAAAGGGGTGATTGGAAGCTTATCTAATACGGCAAGTATCCTAAAATGGAAAACCCTCTTAAAGTAGAAACTTTCTAGTTATAGAAACTTACTAAGATAAGAAACCTATTAAAAGTGGAAACTTTCTAAAAATAGAAACTTACTATAAAAGGAAAACGAACTATACTTAGAACACTATCATACTTAAACATTTACATAAACATGCGCAAAAACACTTACTACTCTTAAATGTCAATAGGTTGACTTTCTGTTCGTTCATCCAACTTTCTATTCCGAGGAATAACTAGCTCATCTCTCTACTTACTAAGTTGAACTCATAGCCCCACTCTTTATTGCTAGCAAACTTACTTACTTTTATTGGGGTGAGACACATGCTATTTTTACATTTTACACTTTAGACACAAGTACCAACTGCTAAAACTATGCTATACCCGGCTATGTCCGACTAAGTCCCTACAGTGATATTTTTAATTGCTCGTTGATTGCATGCTTAATTATTGGGGGTAGGCCTATCGGGAGTAACGTCCCCGATACATTTGACTAAGTCTTTGTATTACTTAATAATGAAATTAAACCGACAAGGACAGACACAACTTGTCATTGGGGCAAACTTGAACGTTTAGTCTAAATATCACGCCTTGGCATAACTTTTTGATCCTGCGGGAGATCAACTTTACAAACTAAATCTTGTGGTCTAAAACAACGGTCAAACTTATTTGTTAAACCTATGATTTCACTCAACCTTTTGGTTGACACTTTAGCATATTTTGTCTCAGGTGCTGTTTGATTTAAGCTTTCTTTCTTACTGCTTATGTGATGCTACTTGGACATAGGAACAAGAGATATCGCATTATTTACCTTTGCATTGAAACATTTAATTTATTATTATTTCCGACATTGTAGCGACATTTCATTTTCCGCTGCGTACTCTCAGTAAAGTATGATTTTATCATTTAGTATTGTTCTCGTATATTATAATATGTTGGTTTATATGATATTAAGTCACATTCCGCCCAGGCCTAACTGGGGGTGTGATAGATTGGTATCAGAGCAAACCAGGCTGTTATAGAGAACCAGGATTGCATTTTTATGTATTCCTTACTTGCTAGCTAGGGTGCCTTAGCAATCTAGAAAACTATAACCTTTCCTGCCTTAGACTTTAAAGCACTTAGGATTGCCCTATAATCTTAACACTTATGCTTTACTACACTTGACTTAAAGATTCTAATCAAAGTCTCTTTTCTAATGTTAGGATGACAAGCTCAAGCATTAATAAACCAACTCTTTCCAAACCAACCGAAGAAGATACTAAAGGGTCTTCCACTGAAAGACCAGTCCAAAGTCCACCTTATGGCTTTGGTGGTCCTCATTCACCAAACTATAGCCCAGATACTCTACCTGCTTCTCCTGATTTTCACCCGACTCAAGGATCTGAAAGCGAAGGAGAAAGCTCTGCTAATTCTGCTGACTCTGGCTCTTTTTACTCATTGGTACATAAACCGATGAGTACTCCCGAATTAGATGCGCTTCAAAATCTCCCTAACTACGACAGTGACTTCTCAAATTATGAGCCCGAAGAAGAGCCTATTGAAGAATCGTCTGAAAAGCCTCAACCCTTAGAAACCAAAAGATTAGTAGAAGTAGCTAATGGAAAGATCATACAAGTCGATAAAATCTTTAAAAACTGCAACCTAATCTTAGCCGATAAAGAATTTAAGATAGACCGTTTACCGGTCGAGCTCAGAAGTTTTGACGTCGTAGTTGGAATGGATTGGTTACGTCCACTACATGTTGCTATCATGTGCTACGATAAAACTATCCAAATTCCATTGGGAAATTGAGAGACTCTCATCATCCAAGGTGAACAGAGTGGTTCCAATCTCAACATCATCTCCTGTACTAAAACCCGTAAATACCTTATGAAAGGTTATCCAGCTATTCTAGCCCACGTTAAGATGATTGAATCGAAAGAGAATCGTATTGAAGATGTACCAGTGGTTAAAGACTTTCCTGATGTGTTTCCCGAAGATCTTCCTGGTCTTCCACCTCCTCGACAAGTTGAATTTCAAATTGATTTAACTCCCGGTGCTGCTCCTATTGCTAAAGCGCCATACCGTTTAGTGCCCTCCGAAATGAAGGAATTATCCAACCAGCTCCAAGAGCTATTGGATAAAGGTTTTATTCGTCCAAGCTCGTCCCCATGGGGAGCTCCTATTCTATTTGTTAAGAAGAAGGATGGTACGTTAAGGATGTGCATTGATTACCGCGAACTTAACAAGCTTACTATCAAGAACCGTTATCTGTTTCCGTGTATTGATGATCTATTCGACCAACTCCAAGGGTCAAGCATCTATTCAAAGATTTATTTGAGATCTGGTTATCACCAACTCCAAGTCAAGGAATCCGATATTCCTAAGACTGCTTTTCGCACTCGCTATGGACACTATGAGTTTTGTGTCATGCCTTTTGGTTTAACTAACGCTCCTGCCGTATTTATGGATCTTATGAACTGTGTTTGCAAACCTTATCTCGATAAATTTGTCATTGTTTTCATTGATGACATCTTGATCTACTCCAAGAGTGAGGAAGAACATGAGCAACATTTGCGCATGATTCTTGAACTCTTAAGAAAGGAACAACTCTATGCTAAATTTTCTAAGTGCGAGTTTTGACTCAAAACCGTACAATTCCTTAGACATGTTGTTGATAGTGACGGTATACATGTCGATCCAGCTAAGATTACCGCTATTCAGAACTGGGAGATACCAAAGACTGCGAAGCATATTCGACAAGTTTTGGGACTTGCCGGTTACTATCGAAGGTTTATAAAAGATTTTTCCCTACTTGTTAAACCTCTTACAAAGCTAACTCAAAAGGGGAAGAAGTTTGAGTGGTCCGAAGAACAGGAATCTGCTTTCAAGATTCTGAAGAGAAATTGACCACAACCCCAATTCTATCTTTACCCGAAGGTACTGACGACTTTGTTGTTTACTGCGATACTTCGAAGCAAGGCTTTGGTTGTGTTTTAATGCAACGAGAAAAGGTTATTGCCTACGCATCTAGGCAATTGAAGAAACATGAAGAGAACTATACCACATATGACCTTGAGTTAGGTGTCGTGGTATTTGCATTAAAGATATGGAGACATTATCTGTATGGTACCCATTTTACGGTGTACACTGATCATAAAAGTCTTCGACACATCTTTGATCAAAAACAGCTGAACATGAGGCAAAGCCGATCCCTCGAGTTATTGAACGATTATTACTTTGAGCTGAAATATCATCCTGGCAAGGAGAATGTAGTTGCCGATGCCCTTAGTTGGAAAGACGATGTTAAACGTGTTCATGCTTTAAACCTGAAAATCAAATCGATATCACAAATATGTGAAGCTCAAATGGAAGCTATTAAACTGACACTTATCGAAGGTGAAGGACCTATTGGTTTCGAGAACCAACTTCAAGTGAAAGCTAATGGTACACGGTACTTTGGCAACAGAATTTGGGTTCTTCGCTTCGGTATTCTCCGTGAACTAGTCTTGGATGAAGCTCATAAGACTAGGTACTCTATTCATCCCGGTTCCAGTAAGATGTATCGCGATGTGAAGCAATTCCACTGGTGGCCTAATATGAAAGCCGACATTTCTACTTATGTTAGTAAGTGTCTCACTTGTTTGAAGGTCAAGGCCGAACATCAAAAGCCTTCTGGTCTGTTGACACAACCCAATATTCCGTAGTGGAAGTGGGAATGTATCACTATGGACTTCGTTACTAAGTTACCTAAGACTGCAAACGGTAACGATACTATTTGGGTCGTAGTTGATTGCCTTACTAAATCTGCGCATTTCATACCGATTAAGGAAACTGTCAAGATGGAGAGATTATCACAGCTTTATATTAAAGAAATCGTCTCACGTCATGGTGTTCCTATCTCGATTATTTCTGATCGCGACAGTCGATTTGTTTCTCGATTCTGGAAAACTTTACAATCTGCTCTTGGAACCCAACTCGACATGAGTACAGCCTATCATCCGCAAACTAATGGCCAAAGTGAACGAACTATCCAAACCATGGAAGATATACTATGTGCTTGTGCAATCGATTTCGGAAAAGGCTGGGATAGACATCTACCTTTAGTTGAATTTTCTTACAACAACAGTTATCACTCCAGTATTAAAGCTGCACCTTTTGAAGCTTTATATGGCCGAAAGTGTAGATCCCCTTTGTGTTGGGACGAACTCGAGGACAGACATTTAACTGGTCCTGAAATCATTCACGAAACTACCGAAAAGATCGTTCAGATTAGGCAACGATTAGAACTGCACGTAGCCGACAAAAGAGCTATGCCGACAAGAAACGAAAAGATATAGAATTCCAAGTTGGAGATAAAGTCATGTTGAAAGTATCCCCTTGGAAGGGTGTTGTCCGTTTTGGTAAACGAAGCAAACTCAGTCCACGATATGTTGGACCTTTCACATTCACTCAAAGAGTCAGTCCCGTGGCGTACCGATTAGAACTACCAACCGAACTCAGTCAAGTACATGATGTGTTTCATGTCTCAAATCTTAAACGGTGTCTTGCTGATGACACACTCGTTATTCCTTTGGATGATGACCGCATTGATGAGCAAATGCACTTCATTGAAGAACCTATAGAAATCATGGAAGGAGAGGTCAAACAAACGCGTAAAAGCAATATACCTATCATTAAAGTCCGTTGGAATTCGCGTAGAGGCCCCTAATATACCTGGGAACACAAAGACCATATGAAACGGAAATATCCCCATCTCTTCTCAACTGCTGATGCAAACGAGGAATCTACCTAAAAAAACTTCGGGACGAAGTTTTCAATAACGTGGAGGTACTATAACGACCCTCATTTTTCCATTCTATATTTCTCATTTTTCCATTCTATACTTTTCCGTATTAAATACCCAACGATATAATTAAACTTAATAATTAAACTTAAATCGATAATTGTTAAGTGTCAAGAATTATAAAATATAATAATTAACTTTGTAAACGACAAGTTAATAAAGGTTAAAAATAGAGGACTTATTAACTTTTGTGAATAAATAAATAACTTTAAAACTTCTGTACTAAAAATAATTAAACTTGGATAATTAAGGAATTATTTAAGCTAAATTAAAGTACAAGGACTTAAGTGAAAAAGTTAACCCTAATCCCCCTAAACCCTAGCCGATTTTTAGAGGGCAAAATTACCCTCTTACCCCTCCAATTTTCGGCCCAAACCAACAATCCTAACCCCCTCTTCAAGCTAATTTATTCCCTAAGTAATTCCTTATTAAACTCTAACTCTAGAATAATCCTAACACTCCTATAAATAGAGGCCTAACCTAAACCTTTTCAATGTACCAAATCACAACAACAATTCTCTCTCAAATCTCTCTCCCTATTTTGGCTCCCAAAATCGAAATCACCACCACCACCCATCGAAATCATCATCAATCTTCAAGGTGATCTTCAAGTGTTCTTCGCGTTCTTCGTGTTCTTCAAGAATCTTCAAGGAGTTCTTCAAGTTTTTCAAAGCTTTGATCTTCAATCTTCATCGTGTTCATCACTTCTTTGTTAATCATCTTGAATCTTCAAAGGTATAACATAAACCCTAACTTGTTTACATAATCTTTGATCTTTAATTCATGTTATAAACTTGTTTATTCATAAGTATATACATAAACACACCTAGATCTATATATACATGAAAGAAAAAAATATATATATGTATGTATGTATATATGTGTCGACTAGAAGAAAAAAAAGGAAAAAGGAAACTTTGATCTTTAAACCCTAGGTTATTACATGAAAGATTTGTTTACGATTAATTTAGGAAACAAAATAAATATATATACATATACATATGTATACATGTAAAAAAATATTATATATATATATATATATATATACATATATACGAATTACATATACATATATATATATATAAAACCCTAATTACTTAAAACCCTAATTCATTAAACTTAACCCTAATTATTTAATACCACTTTAATTATTATTAAAACCCTAATCATTACCTAATCATTACTACATTAAATAAAACCCTAATTTACTAAACCTTAATTTATAAAACCCCAGGACATTAATTACTAAACCCTAGTTATTAAATACTACTTTAATTAACTAACCCTAATTAATGAAACCCTAATACTACTTATATTATTAATTAACATGTATACACTATTACTATTATTAACATCTATAACCTACTACTTATATTATAACACATAAAAATATTTTGGGATATGTATTAGAGATGTATAGATCTTTGAACTTTCTTGACGAATGGTTTCTACGAAACTCTAGGCGGAAGGGTTTGGATTTCCGATTTAAAGGGTCATATAGCTCAAGCTCCTAGACCTGAAATGGCCATTCGAAGGGAAATGGGTGATTGGAAGCTTATCTAATACGGCAAGTATCCTAAAATGGAAAACCCTCTTAAAGTAGAAACTTTCTAGTTATAGAAACTTACTAAGATAAGAAACCTACTAAAAGTGGAAACTTTCTAAAAATAGAAACTTACTAGAAAAGGAAAACGAACTATACTTAAAACACTATCATACTTAAACATTTACTTAAACATGGGCAAAAACCCTTACTACTCTTAAATGTCAATAGGTTGACTTTCTGTTCGTTCATCCAACTTTCTATTCCGAAGAATAACTAGCTCATCTCTCTACTTACTATGGTGAACTCATAGCCTCACTCTTTATTGCTAGCAAACTTACTTACTTTTATTGGGTTGAGACACATGCTGTTTTTACATTTTACACTTTAGACACAAGTACCAACTGCTAAAACTATGCTATACCCGGCTATGTCCGACTAAGTCCCTACAGTGATATTTTTAATTGCTCGTTGATTGCATGCTTAATTATTGGGGGTAGGCCTATCGGGAGTAACGTCCCCGATACATTTGACTAAGTCTTTGTATTACTTAATAATGAAATTAAACCGACAAGGACAGACACAACTTGTCATTGGGGCAAACTTTAACGTTTAGTCTAAATATCACGCCTTGGCATAACTTTTTGATCCTGCGAGAGATCAAATTTACAAATTAAATCTTGTGGTCTAAAACAACGGTCAAACTTATTTGTTAAACCTATAATTTCACTCAACCTTTTGGTTGACACTTTAGCATGTTTTGTCTCAGGTGGTGTTTGATTCAAGCTTTCTTTCTTACTGCTTATGTGATGCTACTTGGACATAGGAACAAGAGATATCGCATTATTTACCTTTGCATTGAAACATTTACGTTATTATTATTTCCGACATTGTAACGACATTTCATTTTCCGTTGCGTACTCTCATTAAAGTATGATTTTATCATTTAGTATTGTTCTCGTATATTATAATATGTTGGTTTATTTGATATCAAGTTACATTCCGCCCAGGCCCTAACTGGGGTTGTGATACTTCGGTTCCTTTTGACACAAGTTGGTTTAAATTCGTCCCGCGAAAGGTTAACATTTTCTTGTGGTGTTTTAGAATGGATACTCTTCCGCTTCGTTAGAACCTATCCGCGAAAGACATCGACATTCCGTCCATCATTTGTCCTAACTGTCTTAACGGGACGAAGGTCAAGGAGTACCTTTTCTTCGATTGTCCGGTGGCCCAGGATCTCTGGGCTAAGGTCCGTGTTTGGTTAAATTGCAACATGTTGTATTTTCAATCGTGGGATTCGTTCATAAGCCGGATTGAAGGTTATCGAATACCAAAGGCTAACAAGGATCGGATTATAGTTGTTGCGGTCACTCTTTTATTGGTTCCTTGGCGTTTTTGGAATGGGATCGTATTTAATGACTCGTTTTGCAATAGAAGTAGTTTATTCGAGAATGTTAGATCATTGTCTTTTCGTTGGAATGAAAATAGAAGCCATTTAGTTTCAAAATGAAACTCATGGCTTTCTATGCCTTGTAATATCCCTTAGCGCATTACTAGGGATCGTATATCAATAGAGTTCCATTTTTGCCGTAATAAAACAAAAATCAATCATATTACCACCTAGGGCTAGAAACATCGCTTGAGTTCAATAGAGGGCTTTTTTTAAACTAATCGGCGTTAACTATCGATCTGGTTACCGTAATAACCCTAGTCGAGATGATAATCTCGAGATGGTGGTTAAAGGTTGATCGTCAGCAAATGGATGGCTCCGATTGGCAGAAGAAGTGAAAAAATCCTACCAAGAGTGGGAGGTAAAATCCTATATTCATTGTCTACCTTAAGTACTTGGCTAGCCCCTCCTTTTATAAGAGAAAATTAGAGTTTTGGAGGAAGACTTAATTGTAGCCCATGGACCAAGTCCAATTAGTCGGCCCATGGGCTACACACATCACCATTGAGATTGAAACAATTAGGGTGTTTTGACCTAAAAATAGATTTTTGACATAATTGCTCTCGCTAATCTTTATAAATAGTTGATCATACTTATTACTCCATAATTGATTTTGCTAATCCTTACAAATAGAGTTTAACATATAGATTGCATTTTTTGCCTCTATACTTGTTATTCCTACACCATCTGATGAATCTTGATCCCAATAATAAACAATATTATGAAGAATAATAGAAGGGTGAATTGCATATAACAGGAACATGCTTTAAAATCCAGTACTTAAGGACCTTACAGAGTATATTGTTGGAAAATGCAAGTGTTCAATAGGATAAAAAGGTTGATTTGTTATGTTATTCGGATGGTTCATTTCATGGGATGTTCGACTTCCCATGATGTATCAGATCTGTTGTGCCTTCTATAGTTGTATTTTTTGGTAAATTACGGTCTCACTAATTCCCACCGCCCAGCCCAACAATAATAGTTTAGAAATAAGAACAATACACAACACAAGATTTAACGTGAAAACTCCAAAACAGGAGAAAAACCACCGGCCTCCATAAAGAGAAAAACACTATATCACAAATTGTTACAATGATATAGACGACTCTCTTAAGCCAACTACACTCTTCAAAATATTTAACTAATACAACTCTCAAATAAGGGTAAGAAAGAAAGAAATAATAAAATACTTAAAAGTGTATTGATTGGTGCAATTTGGAATGAAGACTTAACCCCTCTTTTATAACCAAGCAAGTCCCCTCCAACTTTTTCCTCCCACCTATGTGGGATAACATCCTTCACAAATACTATGCAACCATATCCAATTCTTCTAACCAAAACTATATCCAACAAATCTCCACCTTTTGGATAGAAGAAGATAACCATGCTTCCATATTGCAAGGATAACCGATATAGATGCTTCCTCGACGACAACTTCAAGATCCTCATCTTCATGCCATTGACATTATCTCCCAAAAGACAAAACTTGCATCTTCATCGAACATTGTCAAGACCCGACAATCATTGTCTTCACAGACAATCATAACTCTAAACAGAATTATCATACTCCACCATAAAGAGTATAGCACTTAGAATATCACATTTCAAGCATTTTATATCGACACATGTTGTATAACCAGCTGAACAGTTATGGTGCAACTTCCTGTTTGGCTTTCCCTGGAAGTTTCATCAGCTACAACATCAGTTTCCACCACATAACCTGCACCAATGCCAAACCAGTGCCCATGTGCAATTGTGGAACCGCTAACGAACATCCCTTTCCATGGTGGCGCAGACACACCATGAGGATGACGTGACTTCAGAGGAATTCGTCACTCTCCGTAACAACGGATACATCATTAGCGCCTTTGGAGCCATTTGCCGAATTAGCTCCACCTGGACAATTAACCCTTACATGCCCAGTCTTCCTGCACTTCCAACATGTCAGATTCTTTCTAGAGTTTCTCTTCTGCCTATCCGAACACAACAGTACCGTAGCTTCTGATGACGAGACTCCGTTACCTTCCAATCTTTTCTCCTCGAATAGGAGCTTGCTAGTAACATCTTCAAACTTCAACGTTTCTTTCCCGTACATTAGAATAGGTTTCATGTGCTCATAGGACGATGATAAAGATAATATCAACCTCAAAGCTTTATCTTCATCATCCGTTTTAACTCCAATAGCCTCCAGTTCCGAAATAATACCGTTAAGAATACTTAGATGATCTGAAATCTTTGAACCCCCCATCCATACACAGAGTATGAAATTGTTCTTTAAGACACAACCGATTTGAGATGCCCTTGCCCTGGTACAACTGCTCTAGTTTAACCCAAAGCTCCTTTGCCGTTCATAACCCGTGCAAATTTGCAAGCACGTTCTTTGCAAGACACAAACGAATCGCACTTGCTGCCCTCATATCCATATCATCCCATTCTTCTTCATCGAACTTACTGCTAGAATCACTGCCAGGAACAAGGGTGGGTTTACCCTTCAATGCCTTGTGTAAACCAGATTGAATCAACACATCTTTGACTTGAACCTGCCATAAGCCAAAATTGAACCTGCCACAAGGGTGGGTTCCTACACCATCTGATGAATCTTGATCCCAATAATAAACAATATTATGAAGAATAATAGAAGGGTGAATTGCATATAACAGGAACATGCTTTAAAATCCAGTACTTAAGGACCTTACAGAGTATATTGTTGGAAAATGCAAGTGTTCAATAGGATAAAAAGGTTGATTTGTTATGTTATTCGGATGGTTCATTTCATGGGATGTTCGACTTCCCATGATGTATCAGATCTGTTGTGCCTTGTATAGTTGTATTTTTTGGTAAATTACGGTCTCACTAATTCCCACCGCCCAGCCCAACAATAATAGTAAAGAAATAAGAACAATACACAACACCAGATTTAACGTGGAAACTCCAAAACAGGAGAAAAACCACCGGCCCCCATAAAGAGAAATACACTATATCACAAATTGTTACAATGATATAGACGACTCTCTTAAGCC
Organism: Rutidosis leptorrhynchoides; assembly: GCF_046630445.1. NCBI lineage: Eukaryota > Viridiplantae > Streptophyta > Magnoliopsida > Asterales > Asteraceae > Rutidosis > Rutidosis leptorrhynchoides. The sequence continues at coordinate 424,735,261 of NC_092334.1, forward strand.
AAGTACACTCTTCAAAATATTTAACTAATACAACTCTCAAACAAGGGTAAGAAAGAAAGAAATAATCAAATACTTAAAAGTGTATTGATTGGTGCAATTTGGAATGAAGACTTAACCCCTCTTTTATAACCAAGCAAGTCCCCTCCAACTTTTTCCTCCCACCTATATGGAATAACATCCTTCACAAATACTATGCAACCATATCCAATTCTTCTAACCAAAACTATATCCAACAGTATTAAGCATTGGAAGGACAAAACACCAAAATTCCACATTTACTTTTGCGAGACCAAATTTACTGTGATATTTGAGTTTAATTCTATTCTTAACATAGAGAGGTTTTTATAGTAGTGTTTAGTTATGAAAGTTGTTGCTGATTTTGTTCATTTAAGGTTTGATCAAATAGGAAAACCGATTCTTATACGAATATTCGCAAGTTAAAGAAAGTGGAAACTTCCCATATCTATGAATATCCAAGACTCATGCAAAGTATACTCAAAAGCATATTTTCAAACATGGATTGTGTTGATTTAGCTTTTGACGATGAAGAATCGGAGAAAGTGATTTGTTTATAAAATATTACTTTGGTTTAAAATAAGTGTGCGTTTGCCTCCAAACACCTCTAGCTCAAAATCGAGAGTTAAGACATTTTAAAATTGAACCTCTATATAGCTAAATTTCCACATTTTCTTTAGGATTTTTCTTCGTTAACATACAAAAAGACTTGTGCATTTCAATAACGGTCATCAAAGAGTGAATATTAACCGCTGCGTACAACATATTAATGGACATTAACGAACGATGGACCCAGAGGCGGATCCAGTGTATAAGGGAGGGGGGCGCCAGCCCCCGGTGGATTTCGAAATTTTAGTGTAAATTTTTGCGATTTTTCGATTTTGCCCCCGGAGGAATTTTTTTTTTGCCCCCAACCCTTCATATTTTGCCCCAAAACCTCCATATTTTGCCTCAAAACATTCGTATTTTGCCCAAAAACCTCCAAATTTTGCTCAATAAACTCTATATTTTGCAACAAAAAAAAATTCCTACGTTTTAGAAAAAATTTTGGCCCCGGTGAAAAATTTTTCTGGATCCGCCACTGGATGGACCTATGGGCTGTCTTTTGACCATTCATTTTCTTTATTCTTCTTTGTTTTTTCCTTTGTATTTTTTTTCTTTTTCTTAAAGGTTTAAAAAATTGATCTGTCTTGTAGTGAGATAGGAACCTGGTGTTCATGTGTGAGTGTCATAAAATTATTTGTTTGCAGGGTATAATGCTATGATGCTGATGCATCTCTTTTGATAGTAGTTGCCTATCTTTTTTGATGTAATTTTTTTAATTTGTGGGGTATAAATTGAATACTTGTATGTACTATGTACCCACCAATGATGGATGGTACCGGTGACCCATTGAAGGAGGTAATGGGTCATGTAGGTCACGCATTCTATTGGATCCTTTGAATTGAAATATTGGCCAATCATTTCCCACAATTTTATATCAATGTAGTTGTTGATTTTAACCCATTCAGCATCATTCAAAATCCATTTAAGAAATGATATGTACATCAAACAATTAACTTTATGGTCGGAGATAATTGCTTATGTTTAGTTAATTCCTAGACGTTATGTGACTTACTGTTCGTCCAAGGAAATAATCGTGTGAGTGAGTCCCGACATCGCGTTTGAAGTTCGAACCCGTCAGTAACTTTTAACCGTCATTAAAAAAATGCATAATTTTTTGGTTGCTGATTGACCGGTCGATGGCCAGATAAGTCCAAAAGATAGTCAATATATTGACCTTTTTGTGAAAAATTAGAAATTAACACAAGATCTAAAGAGCTGGATGAGGTACAATTGCTACAATATACAAGTAACATTATGCCAATGGCATAACAAAACGCCACTTAAAAAAAAAAAAAAAAAAAAAACAACCCCAACCACTTTTATAACCCCAACTTTGTACTAAAATATAACCCCTACTTCCATAACTTATTACTCATTGTATGTATTATCATCCCAAACAATTTATCATGTTGTAAACATCATAATCTACATAAGGGGGACTGAATGAGAGTGAATGGTCTTCAGGCCAATATAACTACTCAACCATCACAAATTATATATTATAAGTTCAACCCAATAAGAGTCATGCTCTAACTTGCATTTTCATATCTACGTTTTTTTGTGTGCATAAGACTCATCGATCCATTGAAAAATGGTAACGTTAATGACCAAGTAGAATTTTCATTCTTCAATTGGTCCGACATAATAAAATGGGTAAACGAATAAGTCAATTGGTCTGACATAATAAAATGGGTAAGCGAATAAGGTTTTTTCAGACTAATCGGAACACCAAGTATTTTACTCAAAGGTATATGACCTAACTGGGTTACTTTATAAGATCACTCCCGATGGGAGTTTCTTAGGGTTGCCAATATCATGTCAATACATTGCCAATATCAACCACCCATTAGGAGCATCATGTTAATCCTTTGTCAATTCCATTTATCCATTTCGTGATATTCAAGCATATACCATCACGAGTAGTTTGGCTTTATTTAGTTGTACATTTTGCTTTTAGATTTGTACTATAATCCAGTTAATTTATTTATAGTGGTTGAGGAAGAGTGTGATGGTTGTAAGTGATATGTGATTGGTTAGTGATAAGAAAGAAATGATGATGTGGCGCTGATGTAACCGTGCGTTAATCTGAAGACGAATGTCATGGTTGGGAGTGCTTTAATGAGATTTGAACATGAAACATCTCATAAATAACATAAAAGACTCGTGAATTATACAATCTTAAAATGAGTATTAAAAGACTATTCTATAATAGTTCAATATAGTTTTTTTTTTAGGGGAGTGATATGTACACAACCCATTTTTGTTATGTACACAACCATCATGCTTTACAGTATTGTACTGTACAACACTGTAAAGCATGATGGTTGTGTACATAACAAAAATAGGTAGTGTACATATATCATCACCCTTTTTTTTAACGTTAGTATTTTAAGATGAAGTAACAGATCCTTCGATCTTCAAATGTTAAATTCGCCATATATAAAACATCGTGCCAGGTTACTAAATTAATATTCTTAACCTTCTCGCATGTTAAACACTAAAGTACTAAACCAACTTTAGTTACCAAGTCTAGTGTTACATTTGATTAAAAGTTAGAATTATGAAATATGTGATCTTTGTTCCTGAACTTATCTCTTATGTAGTTGACTTGGAAGCCATTTGCATACATGCCTTTCAAACTCCTTTCTTAATTGATTAATTAAGGTTGCAAACATCCCTGTTTTAACTCTGTTTCAAATAATTGAGATTTACACACACTCCATTATCTCTTTCCTTTCTTTATTCACAGAGTAATCATTAAAATCTAACATTATTAATTTTTAGCATAATATATTAGCAAATAGTATTTATCTTTAAAGCTTGTCATACTATATAACTCAAGAACTAATGATAACTTATAAAGATATTGTTATAATTCAGTAGGTTTATAACTACCTTTAGTGGTTTGATTCTTGATGTTATAATTTAGTAGGCTTATAACTATCTTTAGTGGTTTGATTCTTGATTAAGAATGCTAATAATGAAGTGTAAGAACAAAGATGATAATGGAGAGAAAGAAAAAAACACTTTGTAAGTGTGAGAAAATGGTGCAAGTTTAATGCTTGCATTCATGGCTATTTATAGCAAAAATATCACAAGTTTAGGTAATACAATAATATTACTTTTGTGTATCAATAATTGACTATCCATATATATATATATATATATATATATATATATATATATTTATATATTATAACACTCCCCCTTGGATAGCAATTTTGTTTGTTGAAGATCAACTGTAAGTTACTGCCTCGTTAAAAACCTTGCTAAAGAAAACCCAGTGGGAAAAACTTTAGCTAAGGGAAAAAGAGTGCAGCATGGAGTTGACTCCCCCTCAAGTAGACATCGCTTCGGTTGTTACATCTTTTGAACATGTCTCATGCCAATGTTATGAACGTGTGTTCTGAAAATAACAGTTGGAAGTGCTTTCGTGAAAAGATCAGCAGAGTTTTTGCTGGATTGAACATATCTCATTTCAATCTCGTTGTCCTTAATGAGATTTTGAGTGTATGAGAAGAATCTAGGAGATATGTGTTTAGTTCGGTCACTTTTGATATACCATTCTTTCATCTGTGCTATGCAAGCTGCATTATCTTCATAGATAATTGTTGGACTTTTATCGCGTTCTAGTCCACAAGAATCAGTAATGATTTGTGTCATTGATCTCAACCAAAAACATTCCCGAGTAGCTTCATGTAATGCAATCACTTCGGCATGATTTGATGATGTAGCAACAAGTGTTTGTTTTTGAGAACGCCATGATATTGCAGTACCTCCATTTAGGAATACATATCCAGTTTGAGATTTAGCTTTATGTGAATCAGATAAATAACCTGCATCAGCATAACCAACCTAATCTTGTTTTGATTCGTTAGAATAAAATAATCCTAAATCAGTAGTTCCTCGAAGATATCGAAATATGTGTTTGATCCCATTCCAGTGTCTTTTGGTAGGAGCAGAGCTGAACCTTGCCAACAAATTAACTGCAAAAGAAATGTCAGGTCTTGTACAATTTGTAAGATACATAAGAGCTCCAATTGCACTAAGATATGGTACTTCTGGTCCAAGAATATCTTCATGATCTTCACATGGACGAAATGGATCAGTTTCAACATTGAGTGATCTAACAACCATAGGAGTACTTAATGGTTTTGCCTTGTCCATATTGAAATGTTTCAGAATCTTTTCAGTATATGTTGTTTGATGTACAAGTAAACCATTAGGCATATGCTCAATTTGTAAACTGTAGTGACCCGAACTTTTCCATGTTTATATATATTAATTGAGATTAATATTTACATGATTAAATATTTCCAACATGTTAAGCAATCAAACTTGTTAAGACTTGATTAATTGAAATACGTTTTATATAGACAATTGACCACCCAAGTTGACCGGTGATTCACGAACGTTAAAACTTGTAAAAACTATATGATGACATATATATGGATATATATATAGTTAACATGATACTATGATAAGTAAACATATCATTAAGTATATTAACAATGAACTACATATGTAAAAACAAGACTACTTACTTAATGATTTTTAAACGAGACATATATGTAACGATTATCGTTGTAAAGACATTTAATGTATATATATCATATTAAGAGATATTCATACATGATAATATCATGATAATATAATAATTTAAAATCTCATTTGATATTATAAACATTGGGTTAACAACATTTAACAAGATCGTTAACCTAAAGGTTTCAAAACAACACTTACATGTAACGACTAACGATGACTTAACGACTCAGTTAAAATGTATATACATGTAGTGTTTTAATATGTATTTATACACTTTTGAAAGACTTCAATACACTTATCAAAATACTTCTACTTAACAAAAATGCTTACAATTACATCCTCGTTCAGTTTCATCAACAATTCTACTCGTATGCACCCGTATTCGTACTCGTACAATACACAGCTTTTAGATGTATGTACTATTAGTATATACACTCTAATGATCAGCTCTTAGCAGCCCATGTGAGTCACCTAACACATGTGGGAACCATCATTTGGCAACTAGCATGAAATATCTCATAAAATTACAAAAATATGAGTAATTATTCATGACTTATTTACATGAAAACAAAATTACATATCCTTTATATCTAATCCATACACCAACGACCAAAAATACCTACAAACACTTTCATTCTTCAATTTTCTTCATCTAATTGATCTCTCTCAAGTTCTATCTTCAAGTTCTAAGTGTTCTTCATATATTCTACAAGTTCTAGTTACATAAAATCAAGAATACTTTCAAGTTTGCTAGCTCACTTCCAATCTTGTAAGGTGATCATCCAACCTCAAGAAATCTTTGTTTCTTACAGTAAGTTATCATTCTAATATAAGGTAATAATCATATTCAAACTTTGGTTCAATTTCTATAACTATAACAATCTTATTTCAAGTGATGATCTTACTTGAACTTGTTTTCGTGTCATGATTCTGCTTCAAGAACTTCGAGCCATCCAAGGATCCGTTGAAGCTAGATCCATTTTTATCTTTTCCAGTAGGTTTATCCAAGGAACTTAAGTTAGTAATGATGTTCATAACATCATTCGATTCAAACATATAAAGCTATCTTATTCGAAGGTTTAAACTTGTAATCACGAGAACATAGTTTAGTTAATTCTAAACTTGTTCGCAAACAAAAGTTAATCCTTCTAACTTGACTTTTAAAATCAACTAAACACATGTTCTATATCTATATGATATGCTAACTTAATGATTTAAAACCTAGAAACACGAAAAACACCGTAAAACCGGATTTACGCCGTCGTAGTAACACCGCGGGCTGTTTTGGGTTAGTTAATTAAAAACTATGATAAACTTTGATTTAAAAGTTGTTATTCTGAGAAAATGATTTTTATTATGAACATGAAGCTATATCCAAAAATTATTGTTAAACTCAAAGTGGAAGTATGTTTTCTAAAATGGTCATCTAGACGTCATTCTTTCGACTCAAATGACTACCTTTACAAAAACGACTTGTAACTTATTTTTCCGACTATAAACCTATACTTTTTATGTTTAGATTCATAAAATAGAGTTCAATATGAAACCATAGCAATTTGATTCACTCAAAACGGATTTAAAATGAAGAAGTTATGGGTAAAACAAGATTGGATAATTTTTCTCATTTTAGCTACGTGAAAATTGGTAACAAATCTATTCCAACCATAACTTAATCAACTTGTATTGTATATTATGTAATCTTGAGATACCATAGACACGTATACAATGTTTCGACCTATCATGTCGACACATCTATATATATTTCGGAACAACCATAGACACTCTATATGTGAATGTTGGAGTTAGCTATACAGGGTTGAGGTTGATTCCAAAATATATATAGTTTGAGTTGTGATCAATACTGAGATACGTATACACTGGGTCGTGGATTGATTCAAGATAATATTTATCGATTTATTTCTGTACATCTAACTGTGGACAACTAGTTGTAGGTTACTAACGAGGACAGCTGACTTAATAAACTTAAAACATCAAAATATATTAAAAGTGTTGTAAATATATTTTGAACATACTTTGATATATATGTAAATATTGTTATAGGTTCGTGAATCAACCAGTGGCCAAGTCTTACTTCCCGACGAAGTAAAAATCTGTGAAAGTGAGTTATAGTCCCACTTTTAAAATCTAATATTTTTGGGATGAGAATACATGCAGGTTTTATAAATGATTTACAAAATAGACACAAGTACGTGAAACTACATTCTATGGTTGAATTATCGAAATCGAATATGCCCCTTTTTATTAAGTCTGGTAATCTAAGAATTAGGGAACAGACACCCTAATTGACGCGAATCCTAAAGATAGATCTATCGGGCCCAACAAGCCCCATCCAAAGTACCGGATGCTTTAGTACTTCGAAATTTATATCATGTCCGATGGAGGATCCCGGAATGATGGGGATATTCTTATATATGCATCTTGTTAATGTCGGTTACCAGGTGTTCACCATATGAATGATTTTTATCTCTATGTATGGGATGTGTATTGAAATATGAAATCTTGTAGTCTGTTGTTACGATTTGATATATATAGGTTAAACCTATAACTCACCAATATTTTTGTTGACGTTTAAAGCATGTTTATTCTCAGGTGAATACTAAGAGCTTCCGCTGTTGCATACTAAAATAAGGACAAGATTTGGAGTCCATGTTTGTATGATATTGTGTAAAAACTGCATTCAAGAAACTGATTTCGATGTAACATATTTGTATTGTAAACCATTATGTAATGGTCGTGTATAAACAGGATATTTTAGATTATCATTATTTGATAATCTACGTAAAGCTTTTTAAACCTTTATTTATGAAATAAAGGTTATGGTTTGTTTTAAAAATGAATGCAGTCTTTGAAAAACGTCTCATATAGAGGTCAAAACCTCGCAACGAAATCAATTAATATGGAACGTTTTTAATCAATAAGAACGGGACATTTCAGTTGGTATCCGAGCGTTGGTCTTAGAGAACCAGAATTTTGCATTAGTGTGTCTTATCGAGTTTGTTAGGATGCATTAGTGAGTCTGGACTTCGACCGTGTTTACTTGAAAAATGATTGCTTAACAAACTTTGTTGGAAACTATATATTTTTAACATGTGAATATTATGTGATATATTAATCTCTTAACGCGTTTGATATTATGTGATAGATGTCTACCTCTAGAACAAGTCCCATTGACTCACCTAATAATAATGAAGAGTCAAATGTAAATTGGAATGATTCGTGGACTGATTCACAAGTTCCCGAAGAGGAACCGGAAGAAGAGTCGGAACCGGAAGAAGAATCGGAACCGGAAGAAGAATCGGAACCGAATGAAGAAATAGAACCGGTGGGGGAAATAATAAAACGGTTAAGTAAAAGAAAATCCTAAACCAACCGACCAAGGTTAATTATGGTCAATGGTGTTTCCGCCAAGGAAGCAAAATATTGGGAGGATTACCAATTCTCCGATGAATCGGATTCCGACGAGAATTCCGATGATGTTATAGAAATTACCCCAACTGAATTTAAAAAGGCAAAACAAAATAATAAGGGAAAGGGCATAAAAATAGAGAAATCTAATTCCAACCCCGATGAACTTTATATGTATCGTCAACCCCCGAAGTCCTTAAGTTGTAACAATAACCCGGGAACCTCTAAACCACCAGGTTTTTCTAAACCAATGTGGAAAACGACGGCTCGTATTAGGGGAACATCATATATCCCTAGAAACTTGGCAAAACGAACCAAAATCGAAGAAGAAGAAACAAGCGAGTCGGAATAAGATAGTTGTATTCGTGTGGTGTAATATATGTAATATAGTGTGCTTATGCTTTATGATATATGTAAAAATTGCTTGTATTAATAAGTATTTTTTTTATGAATCTAACTCTTGTCTATTTTACAGTATAAAAACACAAAATGGATAGACAACCCAATATTTTAAGAGACCTACCCGGAGACATGATTGATGAAATCTTGTCTAGAGTCGGTCAGAATTCTTCGGCACAACTATTTAAGGCGAGATCAGTTTGTAAGACATTCGAAGAACGTTTCAAGAATGCCTTGGTTTATAAAAGGCTTTCGTTCGAAAGATAGGGGATATCACATTGGGAAATCCATAAGTTACGATGTGTTTACTTTGACGCATATATTGCGGGGAACCCAAATGCTATTTTATGCAATGGGTTAAGAAATTATTTTGACTCAATATATCCGAATATAGGACTTCATGATTTAGAAAAAGCGGCTAACATGCAACATAAAGAAGCATGCTATGCTTACGGGTTAGTAATGTTCGCTTCTCACCAAAGTGATAAAAAGAACATCGGGCTACAACTATTAAACAAAATGTTCCCACAAGTGACGGAGTCGGTAATTGGGGTAAGAAATGAGGTTTTTAGGTTATTACGAGACTGTTGGTCATTACGTAACCCTCGTCCCTTTGACGACGTTACAACACGCTGTCTTATCAACGGCCATAACGGTTATGTTCCACAAGACCAAGGATGGGAAGTAGTCCTAGTAAAACCAGAATGCATGACTTGTTTCTGGACGTATGAATTACGTGTCTTTATTGCCTTTGCTGAACGACTTGTGTACTAGCTAGAATTATCCTCACAACTATCTTGTATCAAAGTTATTGTGTGCTATATTTCATGCTATATGTAAAATAAGCGGTATTGTAAGTTTGTAAAATATTGTGTAAAAGTTTGAACGCGAAATATTATTATAATCAGTTTTTCATATAGAATTGTAGTAGTTGAATTGTATATTAGCTACTAAGTATGAACTTAACGGGTAGGTACTACCCGAATTTAAACTTATAAAACGCTAATATGAAGAAAAAGCTTTTATAAATGAGTTCATATTATGCTACGAAATACTATTAACTACTCTTAATATTCTGTATGATTAACTTGTTCCATTTGACTATTTTGAAGGAAATGGCACCGACTACTCGACACACCGTGAATATGAATGAAGAGGAATTCCGTACTTTTCTAGCTTCAAACATAGCCGCAGTACAGGCTGCGCTACATACCAACAATAACCTTGGATCTAGCAGTACATGAAATCGTGTAGGATGCACCTACAAAGAATTCACTGCCTGCAAACCTTTGGAATTTGATGGAACCGAAGGACCGATCGGATTGAAACGGTGGACCGAGAAGGTCGAATCGGTGTTTGCCATAAGTAAGTGTACTGAAGAGGACAAAGTGAAGTACGCTACGCATACCTTCACAGGTTCTGCGTTAACATGGTGGAATACCTATCTAGAGCAAGTGGGACAAGACGATGCGTACGCACTACCGTGGTCAGCATTCAAGCACTTGATGAACGAGAAGTACCGTCCCAGAACCGAGGTCAATAAGCTCAAGACAGAACTTAGAGGGTTACGAACCCAAGGATTTGATATTACCACGTACGAAAGACGATTCACAGAATTGTACCTATTGTGTCCGGGAGCGTTCGAAGATGAGGAAGAGAAGATCGACGCGTTTGTGAAAGGATTACCGGAAAGAATCCAAGAAGATATAAGTTCACACAAGCCCGCCTCCATACAACAGGCATGTAGAATGGCTCACAAACTAGTGAACCAGATTGAGGAAAGAATTAAAGAACAGACGGCTGAAGAGGCCAATGTGAAGCAAGTCAAAAGAAAGTGGGAGGAAAACGGTGATAAGAATCACCAATACAACAACAACAGCAATTACAATAATAATCGCAACAATTATCCCAACAATCGCAACATCAATCGCAACTACAACAAACGGTCCAACAACAACAACAACAACAACAACAACAACAACAACAACTACAACAATCATCCCAACAACAATAATAACCGCAACAACAACAACAATCAGAAGCAGCTATGCCAAAGGTGTGAAAAGTATCACTCGGGGTTCTGCACCAAATTTTGAAACAAGTGTAAAAGAAATGGTCATAGCGCAGCGAAGTGTGAGGTCTACGGACCAGGGGTTAATAGAATGAAAGGAACAAATGGTGTCGGAACGAGTAATGGCGGAGCAAGTAGTGTCAGAGCAAGTTATGCCAATGTAGTTTGTTATAAATGTGGAAAACCGGGCCACATTATTAGAAATTTCCCGAACCAGGAGAACACGAATGGACAAGGCCGCGGAAGAGTTTTCAATATTAATGCGGCAGAGGCACAGGAAGACCCGGAGCTTGTTATGGGTACGTTTCTTATTGACAATAAATCTGCTTACGTTTTATTTGATTCGGGTGCAGATAGAAGCTATATGAGTAGATATTTTTGTGCTAAATTAAGTTGTCCATTGACGCCTTTGGATAGTAAATTTTTACTCGAATTAGCAAATGGTAAATTAATTTCAGCAGATAATATATGTCGGAATCGAGAAATTAAACTGGTTAGCGAAACATTTAAGATTGATTTGATACCAGTAGAGTTAGGGAGTTTTGATGTGATAATCGGTATGGACTGGTTGAAAGAAGTGAAAGCAGAGATCGTTTGTTACAAAAATGCAATTCGCATTATACGAGAAAAAGGAAAACCCTTAATGGTGTACGGAGAAAAGGGCAACACGAAGCTACATCTTATTAGTAATTTGAAGGCACAAAAACTAATAAGAAAAGGTTGCTATGCTGTTCTAGCACACGTCGAGAAAGTACAAACTGAAGAAAAGAGCATCAATGATGTTCCCATTGCAAAAGAATTTCCCGATGTATTTCCGAAAGAATTACCGGGATTACCCCCACATCGATCCGTTGAATTTCAAATAGATCTTGTACCAGGAGCTGCACCAATAGCTCGTGCTCCTTACAGACTCGCACCCAGCGAGATGAAAGAACTGCAAAGCCAATTATAAGAACTTTTAGAGCGTGGTTTCATTCGACCAAGCACATCACCGTGGGGAGCTCCTGTTTTGTTTGTCAAGAAGAAAGATGGTACATTCAGGTTGTGTATCGACTACCGAGAGTTGAACAAACTTACCATCAAGAACCGCTACCCACTACCGAGAATCGACGACTTATTTGATCAACTACAAGGCTCGTCTGTTTATTCAAAGATTGACTTATGTTCCGGGTATCATCAAATGCTGGTGAAAGAAGATGATATTCCAAAGACTGCTTTCAGAACACGTTACGGTCATTACGAGTTTATGGTCATGCCGTTTGGTTTAACTAATGCACCAGCTGTGTTCATGGACCTTATGAACCGAGTGTGTGGACCACACCTTGACAAGTTTGTCATTGTTTTCATTGATGACATACTTATTTACTCAAAGAATGACCAAGAACACGGTGAACATTTGAGAAAGGTGTTAGAAGTATTGAGGAAGGAAGAATTGTACGCTAAGTTTTCAAAGTGTGCATTTTGGTTGGAAGAAGTTCAATTCCTCGGTCACATAGTGAACAAAGAAGGTATTAAGGTGGATCCGGCAAAGATAGAAACTGTTGAAAAGTGGGAAACCCCGAAAACTCCGAAACACATACGCCAGTTTTTAGGACTAGCTGGTTACTACAGAAGGTTCATCCAAGACTTTTCCAGAATAGCAAAACCCTTGACTGCATTAACGCATAAAGGGAAGAAATTTGAATGGAATGATGAACAAGAGAAAGCGTTTCAGTTATTGAAGAAAAAGCTAACTACGACACCTATATTGTCATTGCCTGAAGGGAATGATGATTTTGTAATTTATTGTGACGCATCAAAGCAAGGTCTCGGTTGTGTATTAATGCAACGAACGAAGGTGATTACTTATGCGTCTAGACAATTGAAGATTCACGAACAAAATTATACGACGCATGATTTGGAATTAGGCGCGGTTGTTTTTTCATTAAAGACTTGGAGGCACTACTTATATGGGGTCAAAAGTATTATATATACCGACCACAAAAGTCTTCAACACATATTTAATCAGAAACAACTGAATATGAGGCAGCGTAGGTGGATTGAATTATTGAATGATTACGACTTTGAGATTCGTTACCACCCGGGGAAGGCAAATGTGGTAGCCGATGCCTTGAGCAGGAAGGACAGAGAACCCATTCGAGTAAAATCTATGAATATAATGATTCATAATAACCTTACTACTCAAATAAAGGAGGCGCAACAAGGAGTTTTAAAAGAGGGAAATTTAAAGGATGAAATACCCAAAGGATCGGAGAAGCATCTTAATATTCGGGAAGACGGAACCCGGTATAGGGCTGAAAGGATTTGGGTACCAAAATTTGGAGATATGAGAGAAATAGTACTTAGAGAAGCTCATAAACCAGATACTCAATACATCCTGGAACGGGGAAGATGTACAAGGATCTCAAGAAACATTTTTGGTGGCCGGGTATGAAATCCGATGTTGCTAAATACGTAGGAGAATGTTTGACGTGTTCTAAGGTCAAAGCTAAGCATCAGAAACCATCAGGTCTACTTCAACAACCCGAAATCCCGGAATGGAAATGGGAAAACATTACCATGGATTTCATCACTAAATTGCCAAGGACTGCAAGTGGTTTTGATACTATTTGGGTAATAGTTGATCGTCTCACAAAATCAGCACACTTCCTACCAATAAGAGAAGATGACAAGATGGAGAAGTTAGCACGACTGTATTTGAAGGAAGTCGTCTCCAGACATGGAATACCAATCTCTATTATCTCTGATAGGGATGGTAGATTTATTTCAAGATTCTGGCAGACATTACAGCAAGCATTAGGAACTCTTCTAGACATGAGTACTGCCTATCATCCACAAACTGATGGGCAGAGCGAAAGGACGATACAAACGCTTGAAGACATGCTACGAGCATGTGTTATTGATTTCGGAAACAGTTGGGATCGACATCTACCGTTAGCAGAATTTTCCTACAACAACAGCTACCATTCAAGCATTGAGATGGCGCCGTTTGAAGCACTTTATGGTAGAAAGTGCAGGTCTCCGATTTGTTGGAGTGAAGTGGGGGATAGACAGATTACGGGTCCGGAGATTATACAAGAAACTACCGAGAAGATCATCCAAATTCAACAACGGTTGAAAACTGCCCAAAGTCGACAAAAGAGCTACGCTGACATTAAAAGAAAAGATATAGAATTTGAAATTGGAGAGATGGTCATGCTTAAAGTTGCACCTTGGAAAGGCGTTGTTCGATTTGGTAAACGAGGGAAATTAAATCCAAGGTATATTGGACCATTCAAGATTATTGATCGTGTCGGACCAGTAGCTTACCGACTTGAGTTACCTCAACAACTCGCGGCTGTACATAACACTTTCCACGTCTCGAATTTGAAGAAATGTTTTGCTAAAGAAGATCTCACTATTCCGTTAGATGAAATCCAAATCAACGAAAAACTTCAATTCATCGAAGAACCCGTCGAAATAATGGATCGTGAGGTTAAAAGACTTAAGCAAAACAAGATACCAATTGTTAAGGTTCGATGGAATGCTCGTAGAGGACCCGAGTTCATCTGGGAGCGTGAAGATCAGATGAAGAAGAAATACCCGCATCTATTTCCAGAAGATTCGTCAACACCTTCAACAGCTTAAAATTTCGGGACGAAATTTATTTAACGGGTAGGTACTGTAGTGACCCGAACTTTTTCATGTTTATATATATTAATTGAGATTGATATTTACATGATTAAATATTTCCAACATGTTAAGCAATCAAACTTGTTAAGACTTGATTAATTGAAATATGTTTCATATAGACAATTGACCACCCAAGTTGACCGGTGATTCACGAACGTTAAAACTTGTAAAAACTATATGATGACATATATATGGATATATATATAGTTAACATGATACTATTATAAGTAAACATATCATTAAGTATATTAACAATGAACTACATATGTAAAAACAAGACTACTTACTTAATGATTTTTAAACGAGACATATATGTAACGATTATCGTTGTAAAGACATTTAATGTATATATATCATATTAAGAGATATTCATACATGATAATATCATGATAATATAATAATTTAAAATCTCATTTGATATTATAAACATTGGGTTAACAACATTTAACAAGATCGTTAACCTAAAGGTTTCAAAACAACACTTACATGTAACGACTAACGATGACTTAACGACTCAGTTAAAATGTATATACATGTAGTGTTTTAATATGTATTTATACACTTTTGAAAGACTTCAATACACTTATCAAAATACTTCTACTTAACAAAAATGCTTACAATTACATCCTCGTTCAGTTTCATCAACAATTCTACTCGTATGCACCCGTATTCGTACTCGTACAATACACAGCTTTTAGATGTATGTACTATTGGTATATACACTCCAATGATCAGCTCTTAGCAGCCCATGTGAGTCACCTAACACATGTGGGAACCATCATTTGGCAACTAGCATGAAATATCTCATAAAATTACAAAAATATGAGTAATCATTCATGACTTATTTACATGAAAACAAAATTACATATCCTTTATATCTAATCCATACACCAACGACCAAAAACACCTACAAACACTATCATTCTTCAATTTTCTTCATCTAATTGATCTCTCTCAAGTTCTATCTTCAAGTTCTAAGTGTTCTTCATATATTCTACAAGTTCTAGTTACATAAAATCAAGAATACTTTCAAGTTTGCTAGCTCACTTCCAATCTTGTAAGGTGATCATCCAACCTCAAGAAATCTTTGTTTCTTACAGTAGGTTATCATTCTAATACAAAGTAATAATCATATTCAAACTTTGGTTCAATTTCTATAACTATAACAATCTTATTTCAAGTGATGATCTTACTTGAACTTGTTTTCGTGTCATGATTCTACTTCAAGAACTTCGAGCCATCCAAGGATCCGTTGAAGCTAGATCCATTTTTTTCTTTTCCAGTAGGTTTATCCAAGGAACTTAAGGTAGTAATGATGTTCATAACATCATTCGATTCATACATATAAAGCTATCTTATTCGAAGGTTTAAACTTGTAATCACTAGAATATAGTTTAGTTAATTCTAAACTTGTTCGCAAACAAAAGTTAATCCTTCTAACTTGACTTTTAAAATCAACTAAACACATGTTCTATATCTATATGATATGCTAACTTAATGATTTAAAACCTGGAAACACGAAAAACACCGTAAAACCGGATTTACGCCGTCGTAGTAACACCACGGGCTGTTTTGGGTTAGTTAACTAAAAACTATGATAAACTTTGATTTAAAAGTTGTTATTCTGAGAAAATTATTTTTATTATGAACATGAAACTATATCCAAAAATTATGGTTAAACTCAAAGTGGAAGTATGTTTTCTAAAATGGTCATCTTGACGTCGTTCTTTCGACTGAAATGACTACCTTTACAAAAACGACTTGTAACTTATTTTTCTGACTATAAACCTATACTTTTTATGTTTAGATTCATAAAATAGAGTTCAATATGAAACCATAGCAATTTGATTCACTCAAAACGGATTTAAAATGAAGAAGTTATGGGTAAAACAAGATTGGATAATTTTTCTCATTTTAGCTACGTGAAAATTGGTAACAAATCTATTCCAACCATAACTTAATCAACTTGTATTGTATATTATGTAATCTTGAGATACCATATACACGTATACAATGTTTCGACCTATCATGTCGACACATCTATATATATTTCGGAACAACCATAGACACTCTATATGTGAATGTTGGAGTTAGCTATACAGGGTTGAGGTTGATTCCAAAATATATATAGTTTGAGTTGTGATCAATACTGAGATACGTATACACTGGGTCGTGGATTGATTCAAGATAATATTTATCGATTTATTTCTGTACATCTAACTGTGGACAACTAGTTGTAGGTTACTAACGAGGACAGCTGACTTAATAAACTTAAAACATCAAAATATATTAAAAGTGTTGTAAATATATTTTGAACATACTTTGATATATATGTAAATATTGTTATAGGTTCGTGAATCAACCAGTGGCCAAGTCTTACTTCCCGACGAAGTAAAAATCTGTGAAAGTGAGTTATAGTCCCACTTTTAAAATCTAATATTTTTGAGATGAGAATACATGAAGGTTTTATAAATGATTTATAAAATAGACACAAGTACGTGAAACTACATTCTATGGTTGAATTATCGAAATCGAATATGCCCCTTTTTATTAAGTCTGGTAATCTAAGAATTAGGGAACAGACACCCTAATTGACGCGAATCCTAAAGATAGATCTATCGGGCCCAACATGCCCCATCCAAAGTACCGGATGCTTTAGTACTTCGAAATTTATATCATGTCCGATGGAGGATCCCGGAATGATGGGGATATTCTTATATATGCATCTTGTTAATGTCGGTTACCAGGTGTTCACCATATGAATGATTTTTATCTCTATGTATGGGATGTGTATTGAAATATGAAATCTTGTGGTCTATTGTTACGATTTGATATATATAGGTTAAACCTATAACTCACCAACATTTTTGTTGACGTTTAAAGCATGTTTATTCTCAGGTGAATACTAAGAGCTTCCGCTGTTGCATACTAAAATAAGGACAAGATTTGGAGTCCATGTTTGTATGATATTGTGTAAAAACTGCATTCAAGAAACTGATTTCGATGTAACATATTTGTATTGTAAACCATTATGTAATGGTCGTGTATAAACAGGATATTTTAGATTATCATTATTTGATAATCTACGTAAAGCTTTTTAAACCTTTATTTATGAAATAAAGGTTATGGTTTGTTTTAAAAATGAATGCAGTCTTTGAAAAACGTCTCATATAGAGGTCAAAACCTCGCAACGAAATCAATTAATATGGAACGTTTTTAATCAATAAGAACGGGACATTTCATAAACCAAGGCAATACTTGGTTTTTCCGAGATCTTTCATTTCAAATTCTTTCTTTAGAAGTTGAATGGCTTCATGGATCTCTTTATTTGTACCTATGATGTTAAGATCATCAACATAAATAGCTATGATCACATATCCGGATGTTGTTTTCTTAATGAAAACACAAGGACAAGTAAGGTTATTTGTATACCCTTTGCTTATCAAGTAATCACTTAATCGGTTATACCACATACGTCCTGATTGTTTTAACCCATATAAAGATCTTTGTAATTTAATCGAATACATTTCTTTGGGTTTTGCATTTGATGCTTCTGGTACCTTAAATCCTTCAGGTATCTTCATATATATATCACTATCAAGTGATCCATAAAGATAAGCAGTCACAACATCCATGAGATGCATTTTATAAATTTTTAGAAACTGTCAGGCTGATTAAGTATCTAAAAGTAATTGCATCCATAACAGGGGAATAAGTTTCTTCATAATCAATTCCCGGTCTTTGAGAAAAACCTTGAGCTACAAGTCTAGCTTTATACCTTGTAACTTCATTTTTCTCATTTCTTTTTCGGACAAAAATCCATCTGTATCCTACAGGTTTCACATCTTTAGGAGTGAGAATGATGGATCCGAAAACTTTTCTTTTATTGAGTGATTCTAATTCAGCTCGTATTGCTTCTTTCCATTGAGCCCAATCATGTCTATTTTTACATTCAACCATAGATGTTGGTTCTGGATCATCATCATTATTCATGATGTCATATGCAACATTAAATGAAAATTTCTCATCAAGATTTTTCATTTCATTTCGGTTCCATAATATTTTTGAATGTGCATAATTGATTGCAATTTCTGTATTGACATCATCACTCTCCTCTGCAGTAGGAGTACTGATTTGTGGTTCTTCTTGAACACTTTCTTTTACCTTATTATCAGCTGATTTTCTTTTTCGAGGATTTTTATCTTTGGAACCAACTGGTCTCCCACGTTTCAGACGTGGCATAGATTCTTGAGTGACTACATTATCAGTTTTCCGATTTGGAATCTCAACTCGAGCTGGAGTATTAACTGCTGGTATATATGATTTAGTTACCCTTTTTGTATCTGTGAATGCATCAGGCAATTGATTTGCAAGTTCTTGTATATGCATTATTTTTTGAACTTCTATCTCGCATTCTTTTGTGCGAGGATCAAGATACTTTAATTGAGGTTCACACCATGAAACATCATTTTCTTTATTTTTTATTTCTCCCCCTAATCTAGGAAACAATGTTTCATTAAAATGACAATCAGCAAAACGTGCTGTAAAAACATCACCTGTCATAGGTTCAATATACCTTATGATTGAAGATGTTTCATATCCAACATATATTCCCAACCTCCTTTGAGGACCCATTTTTGTACGTTGTGGTGGCGCAATTGGAACATATACTGCACAACCAAATGTTCTAAGGTGGGAAATATTTGGCTCTTGACCAAAAGCAAGTTGTAGGGGGAATATTTATGACTTGCACTTGGTCTGATGCGAATCAATGCAGCAGCATGTAAAATTGCATGACCTCATATAGATACAGGGAGTTTTGTTCTCATTATCAATGGTCTAGCGATTAACTGTAAACGTTTAATCAGTGACTCGGCTAAACCATTTTGTGTATGCACATGAGCAACAGAATGTTCAACAACAATTCCTATAGACATGCAATAGTCATTAAATGCTTGAGATGTAAACTCACCAGCATTATCAAGTCTCACCTTTTTAATGATGTAATCAGGAAAATGTGCTCTCAATTTAATAATTTCGGCAAGAAATTTTGCAAATGCCACATTACGGCTTGATAACAGACAAACATGAGACCATCTACTAGATGCGTCTATTAGGACCATGAAATATCTAAATGGTCCACATGGTGGATGAATTGGTCCACAAATATCACCTTGAATTCTTTCAAGAAACATTGGTGATTCTTTCTCAACCTTAAGTGGTGAGGGTCTAGTTATCAATTTTCCAAGAGAGCAAGATATACATGGAACCATTGTATTATGAAGGATTTTTCTATCCTTCAGTGGATGTCCATGTGTACATTCAATAATTCTTTTCATCATTGTTGATCCTGGATGGCCCAATCTGTTATGCCATAAATTAAATACACCAGGATCAATATACTTTTCTTTAATCACCATATGTGCTTCTGGTACATTTATATGTGTATAATGTAATCCAGAATTAAGTCTTGCCAGTTTTTCAATCACGTGATTCTTGTTAGTGATACTTAAATATTTCTCATTTTCTGCCGTTACTGACTGATAATCATATCCATTAAGGTATATGTCAGAAAAACTCAATAAATTTCTGCTTGACTTAGGAGAGAATAAGGCATTATTAATTAAAAATGTTGTACCGTTTGGTAATATGAATTTTGCCTTTCCTATCCCTTCTATCAATTTAGCAGTACCTGATATTGTATGTATAGTTCCTTCCGTTGGTTTCAAATCAATGAAATATTTTTCAGATTTAAGTATAGTGTGTGTAGTACCACTATCTGCTATACAGAGATCTCCACTACTTGATTGATGTTGTGTTCCAGTAGAATTCATATTAAACTTCATATATAAGAAACAAACAGTAAGTATATAAATGTTACACAAAATGTTTATTACACACAAATAGATAAAACTGAAACATTTGACATACATAGAATTGAAACATCAAACATAGAACTGGAATATTTGATAAAACATATAGAACTGAAACATTTGAGAAAACATGATGACAAAGGTTAAATCGTTTTATTTATAAAAGAAACATATTAATTTAATTCAAGAAATCTTCATATAAATCAGATGGTTGCTCAGTGACTGTTGGATCAATATTATCCGCAAAATTTACTTCCTTTTCTTTACCTTTCAGCGAATCCTGATACATCTTAACAAGATGTTTAGATGTTCGGCAAGTATTAGCCCAGTGGCCCATTCTACCACATCTGTAACAAGATTCTTCAGAATTTTTACAAGAATTTTCTTCAACATCTTGTTTAGTGGGCTTGTTTTGTGGTTGATATTTATATTTTCGTGGATTATTATTTCTTTGACCACCACGGCCACGACCACGGCCACGCCCACGCCCATTCCCATTACCATAAGGATGGTTTCTATCATAGTTATGGCTTTTGGCATGATGATGGCGATGGTTATTATAACCACGACCTTGCCCGCATCCTTGTCCCTGTTTATAATTATTTGCTTCAGGGATTGCAAGTGTACCAGTAGGACGGGATTGCTGATTTTTCATTAATAGCTCATCATTTTGCTCTGCAACCAAGAGATATGAATTAAGTTCAGGATATGTGTTGAACTTTAGCATTCTCAAATTTCTTTGCACTGTGATGTTGGTAGCATTCATTGTGGAGAAAGTTTTCTCCAACATGTCTGCATCACTTATTTCATGTCCACAGAATTTAAGTTGTGAGACTATATTATACAGAGCTGAGCTGTATTCATTTACTTTCTTAAAGTCTTGGAACCTTAATGTTCTCCATTGATCCATAGCAGCTGGAAGTAAAATTTCTCTTTGATTATTGAATCTGCTTTTGAGACCTTCCCATAAAACATGGGGATCTTCTACAGTCACATAATTATTTTGTAAGCATTCATCAATATGTTGATGAATAAAGCAACATGTCGTTGCTTGTTCTTTTTCAGAACAAGTGTTGTTTTCATTTATGGTTTCAAGAATGCCCATTGATTTAAGATGCATTTTTACTTTTATAACCCATGGCATGTAGTTGTTTCCCGTTGATTCTAAAGGAGTAAATTTAATCTTTTCCAGATTCGACATTTTCTATTATCAAAAATTAAAACAAACAACATGATAAATTAGAGTCAATTTATATTCATAAGTATATAAACATTAAACATAAATTTAATATAACATAAATGATAAGTAGGCGACAGTGTCGACCATATGTAAGCAATCATAAATAAATGTTATATAACATAAATGATAATTAGGTGACAGTGTCGACCATATAAATGTTAGATAATAGAAATATAAATGTTGGTAACATAAATGATAATTAGGCGACAGTGTCGACCATATATTATTCAGGTGGTATAACCGACCATATATCATTTAGGTGGCAGAGCCAACCATAATTAGTATTAAGATTATCGTGCTGATAACGTGTTATAATTCAGTAGGCTTATAACTACCTTTAGTGGTTTGATTCTTGATGTTATAATTCAGTAGGCTTATAACTACCTTTAGTGGTTTGATTCTTGATTAAGAATACTAATAATGAAGTGTAAGAACAAAGATGATAATGGAGAGAAAGAAAAAAACACTTTGTAAGTGTGAGAAAATGGTGCAAGTTTAATGCTTGCATTCATGGCTATTTATAGCAAAAATATCACAAGTTTAGGTAATACAATAATATTACTTTTGTGTATCAATAATTGACTATCCATATATATATATATATATATATATATATATATATATATATATATATATATATATATATATATATTTATATATTATAACAGATATAGAATTTTGGTTACATGAGCATATTAGTACTCGGACGATTTATACATACAACTGCATCATCCTGTACTCGTTTATCGTGCAAATGCGATTTAAGTTTCACAAGAAACTCAAGGGGTGGTCTAGTGGTTAGATGCTTAAAGATCTTCAAATGAAATACTGGTTTAATCTCCACCAACTACACTTTTCAGGTTTTGTGTCACAAGAAACAGACGCAAACGTGTTTAGCATATACAAAATGAAATTTTTTTATCCACTTGTTACTGTGCTTATATATCTAGAAGGTTAAAGGTCAACAACCCTCACATCGCTATCATATAGATACAGTCGATCCAATGACAGATGTGTGGATTTGAATAATACCACCAAAAAAATCCCATTCAAGGAATGTGTTTCTGGTTTTCAATCATTCTTAATTGCATTATTTAGGAATGTATTCATTAAACAATTCCTAAAGAATATATGGTACAATGATTAGGATATATTATTATAATAATAGTAGACTTTAGAAGTTTACAATCCATATGCACAAATCAAACAGTTGGCAATGGCAATAACAATAAAACCTCTGCGTATGAAACAAAAAATGGAACTACTTGCAAAAACATACCAACAATCTGGACTCTCTCTGTATAAATAATTAGTAGTTTTTTGATAGCCCTGCAATGTCAGGGTGGTTTTTTCTATACATGAATTGAGACTTATTGACAATATAACTAACCATACATATAACAGAAAACATGACAGTAGTAATAATAAACGAAATATTTCTAATTATGGAAAGATTGTAGTCTGCGGGCATCTCTCAACACCAGTCCCGCCAAAATGCGTTTGTATCCGCACATTTTGAACATATACTCGACACACACAGACCAATTCCATCGCAGAGGATCATAATAATCTTGTAATTCAGAGAAAAAAATTAATCCAGTAAGCCATGTTTATAGGATGCTCATTGGTTCATCATCTGACGGCTGCAAACACTCTTCTGGATTAGCATAAAAGTAATCTTCTTCCTTAGGTTTATCTGAAATAACCAATCTTTTTGTGGGGTTCCCCATACGCTGTGCGTGTGTATCCGTCACAGCGATCGAAAATTCATCCCAACTTAATGACCCACTTGTATATTTATCGATTAATTCAACCAGTACCCTCCTATCCAAAAGTATCGTCTTCTTGAAACCCAAAAATCTGAATACCATTTTCATGTCATTAAACGAAGAAAAAAAACCACCGTTGAGCGTTAAATATGGAAAGTTACGAAAAGCGGTACCTGCGATGGCCTTCGACTACTTTGGCCATGTTCCCATCATAAGTAGGAACAAATATATCACTTTCGAGTGACACTAAATAATCCAATGCTGCCATTTGTGACGAGTGATTTTGAAAATACTGAAGATCATCTGCTCCTAACAGAGTCTCCTTTCTAACCTGTTTTATAATGGTTACAAATTCAGAAACTTTTTCTTTATAATTTGAGAAACAAGTTAAGGTTTTTCGAAGCTAACCAGTTTCGGGTACGCATCTGCAAGGGTATCCATTCGCCTTTTTCCACCGTATATTTCGCCAGCAGCAATGTAAATCTGGATATCACGGTCAATATCCAATGCTTTAAGCGTAAGAGCGGTTTCTTCAGGAGTCAAAGGGCATAAACCATCTTTCCTTTTTAAGTCAGAATTTATTATCTTTTCCTTCCACCACGGGTAAGCATATCTGCAAAAAAAAAAAAAAATATATAAAAAACTTATCACTATTTTGAGAAAAAGCATATTATTCTTTATTGCTCAAATTGGTAATGTTAAATGGTCAAACCTCATTCGAGTCAACTCTTCCACCTCTTCATCATTGCATCCTTGTGTACAGCCAGAAAAAGCTAACATATCCATTTCATATCTGAGATGAAGCACTAGAAACGGACCGTTTTGTCTCAATAGTTTAACAACACGTCGGCCCAATTCTTCAATTTGAGTTGTAAATCTTAAAGCACCGAAATTTACTCGACATCTAAGCTTTTGTAGTTCAAGGGGTTGACCGTTATTGGCAAGTCGAGCATCGGTTCTATTCAAATGCACAACTTTGTACTTTTGAATCAAGGGCAGAATCTGAATCCAGTGACACACAAAAAACAATAAGCACATTAAATACATAAATACATTTATACATTTATACTAAAAACAGTTAATTAATGAATTAAAAGAAAGAAAGAACACAAACAATACCTGATTATGATAATAAGAAATATCAGACCAGCTAACAGGAGGCATGGTATGCACAATTCCTAATTCCACTCTCTTTTTAAGTCTAGGAGGAAGCTGTTTAAGCACGCGAACCTCATCCCTCAACGATGTAATGAAATGATCGACATCAAAAATATCCTCAAACTCACTAAAATTCAACAAACACAACAATCAAAATCATATAACATGAATCACATCATACACGAAAGACCTACAAAAGTCAGTAAGTCATACCTTGGATCAGCCCAGAATGAAGTT
Organism: Rutidosis leptorrhynchoides; assembly: GCF_046630445.1. Classification (NCBI taxonomy): domain Eukaryota; kingdom Viridiplantae; phylum Streptophyta; class Magnoliopsida; order Asterales; family Asteraceae; genus Rutidosis; species Rutidosis leptorrhynchoides. The sequence goes on from NC_092334.1 coordinate 424,760,272, forward strand.
TTATCCAGCTCAGGAACTATAAGTGTAACATTCAAATACCTCGCAATCGCAACCATATCACATATCTGCACCATTAACAGACATTCATAATCACATACTATAAATTATTTCCTTTCTGATTCATTAATTTATCGCGTAAAATAACACTCACAGCAGAACGCATTTGATTAAGTCCTCCATTACATGAAACCACCAAATAACCATTGTTCTTGTATACTCCTACATCGCAACAAAAATTAAGTTTCAGTAACATAAATTAAGTTTCAGTAACAAATTAAGGTAAATTAATCAAGATGAATGAACTAACTTTTGGGAGGAAGGATCTTAGCAGGAAGATTATGCAAAAACTTAACATCTAAAGAAGCAGAATTAGAATTAAAATCATGAGTAAAACAAGAAGGCCAGCCTTTCAAAACCCTAGGACCCCAACTACCACTACCACCACCACCACTTAAAGCAGTTAACTGAACAAAACAAGTCCATAATAACACACTAGTTATCCCCCTAATTAACCACATCTTCATTTTAGGTGATTTAGCATTCACTATTGAATAATTCTTCAATTTTTCAACCCTAATTTCACTTAAATTCTTCAATCCCATTGCTCCAACAATTACAAATCTTCTCTTCTTACTCTTCTTCTTATCTCTGTCACTATCTTCTACCTTACACATTTCCGTTCCGTACATTCACAACTCAAAACCCTAATTATTTACGATCTGGATTCGGGTAACAGAAAACAAATAAACCGCTAAATTATCGGAAAACGGTTAAATGAAAGTAATAATTGAGATCCGAAATAAATCCGATCCAATTTTAATAGCAGACTTTTTGTAAATTTTAAAGTGAAATTAATACATCATAATTCGAATGGCTATACATATACGGAGTATATAGTATATATAAACTATAAAAGAATGACCCCAAGGGTTTCAGTAATGTATTAATGGCAGCAAAAAAATAGAAATAAAAGTGGAATTGAGTGTGTAATCGAAGTGATGGTGGCTGGATATAACTCCGATGAGAGGTGAGAAAGTGGCCGGAATTATAGAAACTGTCGGTGGCCGGAGAATGAGAAAAAGAGGGGACCCAAAGGTGTTTTGTGACTTGTATTTGTGATGTGTGCACAGGATCTATGGGGACTTGCTATTACCGTTCAACTATATGTACTATTTTTATTTCTATTTTAGCTTTATAAAAAATATAATAATAATAAATATATATACTTTACTAGGTCTTTAATATTAATATTAATATTAATATTAATATTAATATTAATATATTAATATTAATATTAATCTGATAAGGTAAAATATGAACTTTGAATTATATTATTTTATTTAAATTTAAAATGATCAATTACTCATGGATTAGATTAGAGATTTTGAATTTTATTAAATGAATAAATTCAAAACATTTAAATTACGTCCCACATGTTTAAAATAAATTATGTTGATAGTGTTGACCATGATTTGAGATCATTTATATTTATATTGGTTTTACAATCCCAAAATAAACATCTATTACCGATTAAAATACAAAAAATGTTACCTATTATTCCGTAATTGTTTATTATTTTTTATTCATGTACTCCCTCCATCTTACAAATAAATGTTACTCCGTACATTTTTATAAGACTACTATTTATATTTCTACTTTTAATTTTTTATTTGTGTTATATAATATTTCCGATTAATTGATGTAAGTGAAATGAAATGATGTGTTTTAAACGTATTTGATTGATATAATTTTATCAAGTCTTATATAACACAAACAATAAATTTAAAGTAGGAGTTAAAAAAAAGTAGCTTTCAGAATTTAAAATAAGACAATAACTTGAGACGGAAGAGAATTTTATTACATATATAAAAGGGTTATAAATCCACTTAGGCTTGCGTCAATCGTAACGTCATGACGTCATGCTACTACTTTTCTCTTCTTTTAAAAGACGTCATTGACACCATATCTTTGAGCGTGTTATGAAGGTTATTACTTCGTCAAGCGGTTAAAGATCGAATGGAGGTGGTGTATATTGATTTTTTTGATTTTGTATAGATAATAAATATATCATTGGCATGTGTGTGATACATAAAAGTTCAGTTTTCCAATCTTGTGATAGAATCATTAATTTTTAGACAAAATTTTCCCATGGATCCTTAAACTTTGTATTAAACAGCATATGTGACCTTTATTTTTTTTACTTTATTGACCTCAAACTATTAAAGTATTTCACGGGTGACCCAGAAGTTAACGGATGTTCAATTTATCTCATTAATTAAGATCGCGTGAACATCATGTGAGGGCTTTTTTTTTCATCCATTCAATTACTTTTTCATTCAATTATTTTTTTCACCTTTTACCTCATACATCACAAAAATCATAAACCCTAATTTATTTTATATCTAAAAATTCATTCATCACAAAACAAACACTAAAGGTTTGATATTCTTGCAAATTTGGGGACGTTGGAAAAAAAAAAGTTTGTGTATTGACAACATTAATGGAGATTATGAGGATTCGGTTGAAATATCTATATTAACCCACTAACAGTGTCGCATCTTAATCATCGATTATAAACCCAGATCAAAACTACACAACCCTCACATCGGAACCGACTAATTTTAAACACATATATCAGTTAGAAATAGGAACCAGAACCGAAATCTCGTATTAAAATCCAGCCGGTGGGTCAATGTGCATGAAGAATATCGCCGGAGATGATGGCCCGAGGTTTCGTCGGAAACCTGCAACTCCATTATTGCCTTTCTGTTAAAGGTTCGCTTATGGACCAACGAAATTTTTTTGTCTAATTTTATTCACTTATTAATACGAGTAGTTGATATGCTCCTAATATTATTGTGAATAATCATAATTGCATCTTTCCTTCCCCACTAATATGTCAATAAAGTAAGGTGCATGATGATACAATCTTTAAATTAAATACAAAATAAGTGTAACAGAAAAGATATAAATTATAATGTTCATTAATCCCTACATAACAATAAATTTCTTAAATGTTCATAAATTTGAACTCAACCACCTAAGTCGAGCAAACTTGACAACTATGTGACAACATTTTGCGAAGAATTTCTAGGAATGAAAGAGTTGCATAATTAGTAACTCATATATCTTATTCTCAACGTTACATGTTAGAAGTATAGTATTTTAACAGTGTAATGGTTATAAAATGATATAAAATGATATGTCACGAATTAATGCAAGAAACAGAAAAAAATGTTATGAGCATAAACTATGTTGTAACTTTTTCTTTTTTACAATTTAGTAACTATAACACTTTTTACTATTTTGTACTCATTTATAAACTAATTATAAAATGAATTCTTTTCCATAAATTAAAAAACAGAAAGGTAACAAAAAGTGAAATTAATTACGAGACAATACTTTTTATTATACTTTTTGTTTTATGTTAGTGATATTTATCATCATCATTTTTCCTATACTTTTGTTTTATGTTAGTGATGCTAGTGATAGTAATAGTAAAACCAGTAAAAAGATAAAAGTGCAAAATAAGGACAGTAAAAAAGAGAAGAGAGGTGTACATAGTGCAAGTAAAATTGTACATCAAGAAAATATACCGAACCCAACGTGGAGCCGAGTCCGACGGCAAAGAGCCAATAAATGTAAGCCAGCTAAACCAAAGCTAAGTAGACCCTACCAAGTAATTGTGGAGTACGGAGTAATATTAAAAAAAAAAGTGGAGTCCACCATGTAATTAATCACCAACCCACCGTAAGGTTCACACGTGTCACGACAACCATTTCACGCCTTTCTATACTCGCCTACTACAGATTCGCGATCCCTATTTTGAAGATATCGTCATGTCGGAAGTAGCCGACAATATCTCGCGAGAAATATAATTTTTCACAATATTTTGGCCGGTTGCCTACACCTGATCAGATGACGTGAGTGAATTTAGATAAGCCCTGATGCAGATCCGCTGAAGAGCCTGAGATGTGCGGCAAGTTGGTTAATCAATCGAAAACTCATGCATCTGGTCCGGTGAAAATACTAACTCGTCTTTTCACGATAGTCTCCATCCCACCTAAAATTCAAAGAATACAAAACTTACACAAATAGTTCTTGATTTACCCAAAAATACACAGAAGCTAATACATTTTTATTGTTATTATATTTCACTTTTATAATTAAAAAGAGTGTAGGAGTTATCCGCGTGTACTTCGAGCAGGATGGTTACCCTTGTACAAAAATATATGTTTCCCGTTAAATTATTTTACTCTATTGTGCTTAACAAAATAAAAATAAAATAATCAGTTAAACCTATAAAATTCGCACAATTTAATTTTCTATAATTTAGCCAATCAAACCCAAATAATTGAGTTGTTTATAAAGTTTGCATAAAAGAATATCTGTTAAACAAAAGTCAATAACAATCGCTATGTAGTGCTTATTTATGTACTTTAACATCTAATAGAGTTGTACGTATAAAAAAATAATGTGCAACTATAAAAGTATAAATTTTCAAAAATACAAATTGAATAAAATTTAAGATCCTTTTATAATTTATAAAATATAATAAACAAAACTGCAATTTTTAAAAATACATCATTTCATTTGAGACAAACAAATACGTAGTAGATTAAAAAAAAAAAAACAAAACAAAACAAAACAAACTTTCTAAATCACGTGATATACCCATAAAGAATTAAAAGTCTAACTGTTAATTTTCTTTTTACTAATATACCCCACGCTACGGTATGAAATGACAACCAAACTTTTTTTTAACAATGAAAGACCAACTTTTCTTCAACTTATGTATAATGTGTTTTTGCAACGAAACTTTCAATAAGAGCATCAGGAATCGTGAGTGTCTAATCCAGTGTTTAGAGAGAAACTAAAAATTAGATTTTGAGGCAAAAGTGAATTAGTGGTTCATCATCTAATTCATTTAATTTATTAATTAATTATTTTTAATACTTGTATTTATTATTTAATTTATTTTAAATAACAAAATTAAATTAATTAATTAATATAGAAACTACATTAATAAAAGATACAATACTAGATTAAAAGAAACTTACATACAACTAAAATAAATAACAATCAAACATGATTAATTAAAAATTAGGGCGACGACTACATGTCATACTTAACCCGAAGATGTTCTACGAAATCCGATTGTAGTCCTTCATGGACATCTCTATCACGTAATTATTTTTTCCTCCTTTGTATGTTTCACAGCTCTCAATCCAAGTGGTTTGCATATTATAAATCGGCATATTACACTTATCATTTTCGGCAATGTTATACCCGCTATCTTCAATAATTATACTGTGTAAGATGAAGCACATATACATTAGCCATTGCATAACATTGATAGTGTATGCCCTTGTCGGCTGTCATAGTATAGCCAACGACCCTGTAGAATACCAAAAGTCCTCTCAACATACTTGCAGGCAACTGCTTGTTTCTTTAAAAGTAAGAATATTTTGCATCATCTGCACTTGAAAACACCTTAAGGAACAATGCCCATCCGGGGTAAATCCTATCAGCTATATATATATATATATATATATATATATATATATATATATATATATATATATATATATATATATATATATATATATATATATGGGAAGGTTCAAACGAGAACAATAAAAATAGCGAGAACTTCGAGAACTTTTTAATTTCATAGTTTTTATGCATTTAAATGCAACAAATTACATGCAAATGAAAACGCCTTAAGGAACAATGCCCATCCGGGGTAAATCCTATCAACTATATATATATATATATATATATATATATATATATATATATATATATATATATATATATATACATATGTACATATATATATATATATATATATATATGTATATGTACATATGTACATATGTACATATGTATATACATACATATGTACATATGTATATATATATATATATATATATATATATATATATATATATATATATATTTAATCAAGAGGGAATCACTTTTTTGGAGGGAAGTGGGGGGAAGTAATTTTTTTTCGTTTTTTGAAAAAACTTTGTTCATGAACATTATAGATTAGATGAAAATATGAACATTTAAAAAAGACACTCTGTGATAAATGTCATTATTTTGGCGGGAAAACGCTCGAAGAAAAAAAATAAAAACATTCAATGCATTGAATGTTATGCTGCTGAGTTTTTTTTAAGGGGTTAGAAATAGGGTTTAGAAATTAGGGGGTTATAAATTGGGGTTTAGCTATTAGGGTTTAGAAATTAGGATTTTGGGTTTAGAAATTAGGGTTTAGGGTTTAGAAATTAGGGTTTAGATTGAATATTTTAACACGAACGGTTTAGAGTTTAGGTTTAGGGTTTAGGGTTTTGGGTTGAGGGTTTACGGAGTAAACTCGAAAAACCTAAACCCTAAACTCTAAATCAGGCTAAATTCGAAAAAAACACTTCACACAAGATGAGAACAAAACGATGCAAATAAACTAGGCAGCAAAACATTCAATGCATTGAATGTTTTTATTTTTTTCTTCGAGCGTTTTCCCGCCAAAATAATGACATTCATCACAAAGTGTCTTTTTTAAATGTTCATATTTTCATCTAATCTATAATGTTCGTGAACAAAGTTTTTTCAAAAAACGAAAAAAAAATAAAAATAATTTGCTTCCCCCTTCCCCCCCAAAAAGTGCTTCCCTCTTGATTATGACCATATATATATATATATATATATATATAGGGGAAGGTTCAAACGAGAACAATAAAAATAGCGAGAACTTCGAGAACTTTTTAATTTCATAGTTTTTATGCATTTAAATGCAACAAATTGAAATGTCCCGTTCATATTGATTATAAACGTTCCATATTAATTGATTTCGTTGCGAGGTTTTGACCTCTATATGAGACGTTTTTCAAAGACTGCATTCATTTTTAAAACAACAATAATCTTTATTTTATCAATAAAGGTTTTAAAAACATTACGTAGATTATCAAATAATGATAATCTAAAATATACTGTTTACACACGACCATTACATAATGGTTTACAATAGAAATATATTACATCGACATATATTTCTTGAATACAGTTTTTACACAATATCATACAAACATGGACTCCAAATCTTGTCCTTATTTTAGTATGCTACAGCGGAAGCTCTTAATATTCACCTGAGAATAAACATGCTTTAAACGTCAACAAAAATGTTGGTGAGTTATAGGTTTAACCTATATATATCAAATCTTAACAATAGACCACAAGATTTCATATTTCAATACACATCCCATACATAGAGATAAAAATCATTCATATGGTGAACACTTGGTAACCGACATTAACAAGATGCATATATAAGAATATCCCCATCATTCCGGGACACCCTTCGGATATGATATAAATTTCGAAGTACTAAAGCATCCGGTACTTTGGATGGGGTTTGTTAGGCCCAATAGATCTATCTTTAGGATTCGCGTCAATTAGGGTGTCTGTTCCCTAATTCTTAGATTACCAGACTTAATAAAAAGGGGCACATTCAATTTCGATAACTCAACTATAGAATGTAGTTTCACGTACTTGTGTCTATTTTGTAAATCATTTATAAAACCTGCATGTATTCTCATCCCAAAAATATTAGATTTTAAAAGTGGGACTATAACTCACTTTCACAGATATTTCCTTCCTCGGAAATAAGACTTGACCACGGATCGATTCACGAACCTATACAAATATGTACATATATATCAAAGTATGATCAAAATATAATTACAACCATTTTTATTATGTTTTAAAGATTTGAGTGTATTAAGTCAGCTGTCCTCGTTAGTAACATACAACTAGTTGTCCATAATTAGATGTACAGAAATAAATCGATATATATTATCTTGAATCAATCCACGACCCAGTGTATACACGTCTCAGGCTAGATCACAACTCAAACTATATATATTTTTGGAATCAACCTCAACCCTGTATAGCTAACTCCAACATTACTGCATATAGAGTGTCTATGGTTGTTCCAAATAATATATATAGATGGGTCGATATGATATATCAAAACATTTGCATACGTGTCTATGGTATCCCAAGATTACATAATATATTAGAATACATGTATAATACAATATAGGTTAGCTAGGATATGATTAATATAGATTTGTTACCAATTTTCACGTAGCTACAACAAGCAAAAATAACCAATCTTGTTTTACCCATAACTTCTTCGTTTTAAATCCGTTTTGAGTGAATCCAATTGCTATGGTTTCATATTGAACTTAAGTTTATGAATCTATACAGAAAAAGTATAAGTTTATAGTTGTAATTACAGGTTACAAGTCATTTTTGTAAAGGTAGTCATTTCAGTCGAAAGAACGACGTCTAGATGACCATTTTGGAAAACATACTTCCACTTTGAGTTTAACCATTATTTTTGGATATAGTTTCATGTTCATAAGAAAAATCATTTTCCCAGGAGAACAACTTTTAAATCAAAATTTATCATAGTTTTTAATTAACTAACCCAAAACAGCTCGCGGTGTTACTACAACGACGTATATCCGGTTTTACGGTGTTTTTCGTGTTTTCCGGTTTTAAATCATTAAGTTAGAATATCATATAGATATAGAACATGTGTTTAGTTGATTTTAAAAGTCAAGTTAGAAGGATTAACTTTTGTTTGCGAACAAGTTTAGAATTAACTAAACTATGTTCTAGTGATTTCAAGTTTAAACCTTCGAATAAGATAGCTTTATATGTATGAATCGAATGATGTTAAGAACATCATTACTACCTCAAGTTTTGTGGATAAACCTATTGGAAAAGAGACAAATGGATCTAGCTTCAAAGGATCCTTGGATGGCTTGAAAGTTCTTGAAGCAGAATCATGACACGAAAACAAATTCAAGTAAGATCATCACTCGAAATAAGATTGTTATAGTTATAGAAATTGAACCAAAGTTTGAATATGAGTATTACCTTATATTATAAAGATATCTTACTGTAAATAAGAAAGATTTCTTGAGGTTAGATGATCACTTTACAAGATTGGAAGTAAGCTAGCAAACTTGGAAGTATTCTTGATTTTATGAAACTAGAACTTATAGAATTTATGAAGAACACTTAGAACTTGAAGATAGAACTTGAGAAAAATTGAAGAATGAAAGTGTTTGTAGGTGTTTTTGGTCGTTGGCATATGGATTAGATATAAAGGATGTGTAATTTTGTTTTCATGTAAATAAGTCATGAATGATTACTCATATTTTTGTAATTTTATGAGATATTTCATGCTAGTTGCCAAATGATGGTTCCCACATGTGTTAGATGACTCACATGGGCTGCTAAGAGCTGATCATTAGAGTGTATATACCAATAGTACATACGTCTAAAAGCTGTGTATTGTACGAGTACGAATACGGGTGCATACGAGTAGAATTGTTGATGAAACTGAACGAGGATGTAATTGTAAGCATTTTTGTTAAGTAGAAGTATTTTGATAAGTGTCTTGAAGTCTTTCAAAAGTGTATGAATACATATTAAAACACTACATGTATATACATTTTAACTGAGTCGTTAAGTCATCGTTAGTCGTTACATGTAAATGTTGATTTGAAACCTTTAAGTTAACGATCATGTTAAATGTTGTTAACCCAATGTTTATTATATCTAAAGAGATGTTAAATTGTTACATTATCATGATATTATTATATATAATATATCTTAGTATGATATATATACAGTTAAATGTCGTTACAACGATAATCGTTACATATATGTCTCGTTTCGAAATCATTAAGTTAGTAGTCTTATTTTTACATATGTAGTTCATTGTTAATACACTTAATGATATATTTACTTATCATTTAACATAATTAACCAAGTGTATCAATATCTTAATATGATTCATATGTACTTAGTAAGACGTTGATATAACGATAATCGTTATATATAACGTTTTCGAGTTTCTTAAATTCAATAGTCTCATTTTTATGTATATAACTCATTGTTAAAATATCTAATGAGATACTTACTTATCATAATATCATGTTAACTATATATATAATCATATATATGTCATCATATAGTTTTTACAAGTTTTAACGTTCGTGAAGCACCGGTCAACTTGGGTGGTCAATTGTCTATATGAAACCTATTTCAATTAATCAAGTCTTAACAAGTTTGATTGCTTAACATGTTGGAAACACTTAATCATGTAAATATTAATTTCATTTAATATATATAAACATGGAAAAGTTCGGGTCACTACACAAATTACATGCAAATGTTAATTAATGCTCATATTACTAACAAACATTTGTTCATTACCACAAATTACATGTTAAATTGTTAATTATATGAAGTGTTCACATGTTACATAAACAAATATGCACTTGTGAACGAAAAACTATGTATTTGATTATATAGGTAAAATATAACTTTTTTCAAACTATTTTTTATTAATTCTTACTATTCTTCAACATTTATGGATGATTCAATCTACTCACATCGTTTGCATGAAAAGGGATGTCTTTCACATCCTCACTAAGCATTGAGTTAAATAGATTACTAGTGTTCAATAAGTTTAAGTCGTTATTTGACCCCACAACCCCAAATACAGCATGCCAAATGCAGTTATCGTATGAGGCTACGGCTTCAAGCATAATAGTTAGATAACCGTGATCGCCTCGATTAAATTGACCTTTCAATGCAATGGGACATTTCTCCACGCTCAATGCATATAATCTATGCTAACGAGCATTCTCGAAAAGTCATGAAGTTGCTCATAAGCGTCATACAAACGTAACATATCATCATTTATAGGCTCTCACAACAAACATTTGCGTATAAATCAATAATGCACTTTGTAGATATTCACGTGATGTTCATTCCGACATTTGCAAATACTCGTCAAAAGCATCTGGTGAACTACCATATGTTAATTGATGTAGTGTGTATGTAATTTTTAATTGTGGACTAATACTCATTTCGCAACATGCATAAACTCTTTCATGAAATACCTAAAATAACTAAGTGTAGGTTGCGTATAATAATTATACCTATATACTAAATGTCGCGGCGATTTTTCGTCGTTTCAGTTGTTTCGGATTGTCATTTTGAGTTTGCGTTCACACTACAAATGGTCCCTCAACTTCGGCTATATTTGCGCAACGGCCCCTTAAGTTTTACTGTAACGACCCTGGATTTTCCAACGTTTACTTATTAATATTTATTATTAATGCTTGTGATTTAATGAATGTATTTCTATACATTTACTTGTTACCATACATGAATTTTAATTGCCCGACACGTCTTTGTGACACATGAACTTTTCACAAATAATATTTTTGAATATTATTTACATTCATGATTAATTTTTATTAATCATTTTAATTAACTAAGGTTACTAGTTAATTACTTGGGCTTTATTTGAATCATTTGTTAATTACATGAACTTGGGCTTTTATTAATGTTAATGGACCTAGAAGCCCACCATACTTGTCTTAATGGATTAATTTAGGAGCCCTTTTGTTGTAAGTAGTCCATTAAGGCTTAACTAGTTTGATTAATACATAAAAAATCTAGTTACTTACTTAGTTACACCATGTTCCAACACCATGCAACCTTATAACCATCTTTTTAAGCCAATTACATGCAAGACCTAGTGGACTTCTCCTTCCCCCCTTTCCTTTGAGAACCGTCGGCCAAGAAGTGGTCAAAGGGAGCTCACATTTCTTTTTTTTGAAATACTTATTCACTACTTCATTCACTTCTCACTCACACACATACTTGCAACTTCTTTTTCTCTCCATTTTCTCTCAATATTGTAAGTAACATGAACAAACTTTCTCTTCCTTTTTCCTTTACAAAATCAAAACTTAAGCCATCTTCATCATCATCTTTTGCTTGTTTGTTACTTATTCTTTGTTGTTGATTACTTACTTGTTGTTTATCTTTGTTAAAGATCAAGTTCTATAACTTGTATCTAGTAACATCACCATCAGCCCGTAGTATGATATTGTCCGCTTTGGACACAAGCCGATCACCGACGGGCTACCCGCGCACGAGTACAACCCCGGATCGCACTTCTACCTCACGGATTTGCTTCTCGGGTAAACACCCTCAAAACGCGTCATACCAGAAGAGGTATCCACACCCTTATAAGGAGTGCTTTGTTTTCCTCTCCCACCGATGTGGGACGAGTCTGTTACAACTCTCCCCCCCTTCGGGACACTGCGTCCCCGCAGTGCAAATCGATGCGGGCCCCAGCTCTGATACCATAAGTAACATCACCATCAGCCCGTAGTATGATATTGTCCGCTTTGGACACAAGCCGATCACCGACGGGCTACCCGCGCACGAGTACAACCCCGGATCGCACTTCTACCTCACGGATTTGCTTCTCGGGTAAACACCCTCAAAACGCGTCATACCAGAAGAGGTATCCACACCCTTATAAGGAGTGCTTTGTTTTCCTCTCCCACCGATGTGGGACGAGTCTGTTACAACTCTCCCCCCCTTCGAGACACTGCGTCCCCGCAGTGCAAATCGATGCGGGCCCCAGCTCTGATACCATAAGTAACATCACCATCAGCCCGTAGTATGATATTGTCCGCTTTGGACACAAGCCGATCACCGACGGGCTACCCGCGCACGAGTACAACCCCGGATCGCACTTCTACCTCACGGATTTGCTTCTCGGGTAAACACCCTCAAAACGCGTCATACCAGAAGAGGTATCCACACCCTTATAAGGAGTGCTTTGTTTTCCTCTCCCACCGATGTGGGACGAGTCTGTTACATATCTTCATCTAATCTTGATTACTTTCAACTTTTGTTGAAAAGAACCAAGAACATACAAGCACAAAACTTTATAGTTTATGTTCTACACTTAAGCTTTCAAAAGATTGTAAGTTCATGAATTATAATCATACTTGTGTTCATGATGTAAACTTAAAGTTTACTTTCTTAAGGATCGAAGTTTAGGCTTGAATCTTTCCAAGTATGAACAACCATGAACTTATTACTTGTAGATTTAACTTACTTCTTCATTTTATGTACCTTAAAGTTGTAATTTGGTCAAGTATTACTAGTTAATCTTGAACTCATATTTCTTGAAGCTAAAAGTTAACTTTATAAGTTTTAGAACATGGAAGTATAACTTTCTAGTTATAACTTCATATACTTGTGATAGATCTAAGTTCTATAGCTTATGGTCTACTTATTTTGTCATAAACAAAAGCTTGAAAGCTTACATACACTTTACAAGATGCAAATCTAAGTTTCATAACTTATGGTTTCATTAAAGTAAAGATTCAAGTGTTATTACTTAGGATTTAACTTAATAACTTTAGATCTAGACTTTTGAGTCTTGGATCTTCAAGATCTAACTAAGAACTATGTTCTATAACTTAAGATCTTGATTAGTTAGTTTACTTTCAAGTTTGTAGTTCAATATTACTTTTATATTTCATGTATATGTTAAATCTAAGATCTTGATGTAACTTTGGTTCATCAAACTACTTGCAACACTTAATTGAGTTGTGCTACTTATCTTAGACTTACACTTATGTTATGATGGTTAAAACTTGGTAAAGATGATGTAAACACATCAACGAGTTGTACACTTGAAGCTATATGCATCAAGGATGAGAACCGTGATGAACGTCAAGCACCAAGAACCCACCGGAACCTACTGTTTACTATTTTCTGGAACTGATCAGAATACCTGGGCTACTGTAAATTTGATTTTCAGTTAGCTCTGTTCGAGTAGATAACTTTTCATTTAAGACTCGTCTTAATCCGAGTTACGGTTTAGGATTTATGGCCCTCCGAGTGTCACTATGTCCTTTTAACGTTGTGCTGAAAATTCTGACCTACTCGCACTTAGACCGTCGCCACGGTCAAACGAAGACGAGTTTGCTTCTGGAATTTTTATCACAACTAAAGGACTCATATACGGAGCCATATCCACTGGTCTCACCTTATTTCAGTAGGTATAGAGGCCGTGGTGACTGATCGAAGTCAGCATTTGTTTTAAACTCTTTTCTAGAATGAAACTTACTTTACACCTTTTGTTTGATGATGAATGATGATGACCTTTAAGACCTAATTTACATACATTTAAACCTATTGGGACAATTTACTGACTTAGTAATATTTGACTTAGGTTGAGGACTTTCCGGACCTACATACTTGCTTACTTCCCGACTCAACTTTACTACTACTTTATCACTGTGAGTTATAGCATCCCGTTTTACTTTAACTATTTTGGGAACTGAGAATACATGCGCATTTTACGTTTTACATACTAGGCACGAGTACTTAAACTTTATATATGTGTGGGTTATACAACGACATAAACATTCCCTTTAGCTCGGTAACGTTTAGTCATTGGTTTTTGAACCGGTGAACGCGAATCTTAGATATGGATCCATAGGGTTTGACATCCCCACTCGGGCTAGTAGCGCTAGTATTTAACGGGTGTTTAATACTTTATAAACATACGTACTCGCCAAGTGTACTTTCAGGGCGTTATAAACGTTAAGTTAGTTACCAAGTGCCCACGGTTAAACATATACTTTATCATACTGTTTTGAAACGCTCGTTGTAGCACTGAAATCTCGTGGCCTACCTTACATTACTGTTATACTTAAACTATAGCTCACCAACCTTTGTGTTGATGTTTTAAGCATGTTTTTCTCAGGTGCTTAAGGTTGCTTCCGCTGTTGTACTAGTCTTGCTGTAGACACCCGCTGCTTTAGAGATGTCACCGCATGAACGTTTATCTTGCATTCATAAACATTATTACTTTTGAAACTATGATTTGTAACGACCATTGGGGTCACGTACAATTATTAATTGCTTCTATTCATAGAAGCATACTTTTGATGTAAAACATTCGACGTTAGTTATGACGTCACCTTTTATCATGAATGCAAACGTATTTTGAAATAGCATATAGCGTTTGACCTTGTAATGATCCTGTTGTTGATGGTCCGTACATGATGATTTAGTACGGGGCATCACATTTGGTATTCGAGCATTGGTTGTAGGGAATTAGGTTGCATTAGTGAGTCTAAGACCGACTCGAGTAGGATTCACTAATAGGACTAATCTATAACTTGCTAGTTTACTTGTTTCCGCTGAACTTACTGTATGCTGCTGCTTACTTTTACTACTATATGCCGTATGCTATTACATGATTTCACTACTGCATGCTATTATCTGCTTTCAATTGCATGATACTTGTCGGTATTGCCATGCTACTTACTGTTACACATGATTTAGACTATCATAGTTACTTTGCCTAATACATGCTTGCTTTATGACTTACTGATATGGAAAAAGTTATTTTTCCTTATTTAGATGTCGGATATTCCACCTGCTATCATTTTGGGCAGCGACACAGACTCATCAGCCACTTCACCTGCCGCTGTTGCCGATCCTCAGATCCCGTTGACGACACCCTCTAGTGACCTAGGCGCTTCGTCCTCCGGAGCTAGTAGTCATGCACCTGGCCCGATGGTTACCTCTGACGGAGCCGAGTACCTCCCGGAGATTTCAGCTCCATTAGCCCCAGTACCTCAGGAGCCACAACACCATCCTGGTGGTGTTGTGATTCCCGCGGAATTTGGAGAAGGTCCATTCCGTAATCAGTATCGCCATTGGTGCCGACGCACTCCTGATGGACGTCTCGTGCCGATCGGACCCGCCAGATACCGACAGATGATGGCCGCCCGAGGAGAGCCAGTACAGCCACCCGTGCAGCCACCTCCACATGATTCAGATGACCTGTCATCCAACGACTCATCCACAGACGACTCTAGTGACGATGACTCCGACGAGGAGGACCCTAATGATGCACCTGTACAGCCACCCTCCACCCCGCCGAAGAAGCGGTACCGTTTCGATGGTACCGTCATTCCAGGGATTAACGGAGGTCTAGCATTCACTGACGCATATGGTCCGCGTCGTAGGGTTACCGCCCGTAAGCGGCTTGTGATGTATCCTGCTGATCCCTTCATCCGTAAGCCTTAACGCTTCGCAGCCTCTACTTCTGGAGCCGGACAGTCTGCACCACCAGCTCCACCAGAACCACCCGTACCGACTGCACCGCCTGCCCCACCCTCTCCCTCTGTCGAGGAACTGATGAGGGAGGTGGAGATCCTCCGTGCTCGGGTAACTGAGCTCGAGGACCAGATGTCCCACGTATTGGACATCCTACACCCACCATCACCTTAGGGCTTTTGTAGTGGATTTCATTATGTAATATGTAACACCGGCCATTTTTTTTTTTTTTTTTTTTAAATACACAGCGGAAGACTTTATTAACAAACACAATATAAGTCACGTCATTATGTTTAAGTTTACACAATGGTGTTACGTTATCACAAAACATTATTTATACAAAAGTCCACATCAGAGTTGGGTTGTCAAACATGTATTCTACAATAGCACCCTTCCCGACTAGCAGTACCTAAACCTGCAAGGGGAGAATATGTGGGGGATTAGCGCACCGCTAAGTGAATGGAATCTATCTAACAGATATAGCTTAAGTCACACACAAGCTATATACTAACAACAACACATGCTAACTACCAACTAGCATACAATAAGACAATACGAGGATCGGCGGCTTGTACGAGCACACGACTCCTAGCTGATCGGACTTGAGTCTACCGATAGTCCCTGCTACTCAATTCACAGTATAGTTATCCAGATGCAGGGGATGCATCATTCACACTATACTCCACAATCAGTAGCCTATGGACCCAACCTCCCCTAGGCACGGTTGACCTCATACGGACTCTAACCTCTCCTAGGCACGGTCTCGAGTCCCCAGTCTCCCTAGGCCCGACTGGTGCCATTCACACAGTGTACACATAATTCACATACAACATCAGGCATACTATATTATTCTAACATGGCAATTTCTACACTATGCATGGTAAAAGAGTCAACCACAGTAGCATGATATGCTACTTAAACTCTATCCGGAGATAGACCCACTCACCAATTACCAGCAACTGCTCAGATATTATTTCTGAGCTTCCTCCTTGTCCTTATAACCTGAGAACAACACAAGTAAAGTTAATATACATATCCAATAAATAATATAATCATTTCATATGATTAACTAGGTCATAACACCATATATTCATAATTTTATGAGTCTACATTATGACTCCATTCAATAATGGCATACAGGTGCGTGCAAAACACGACATACACACTAAAACTCCTTTTTCGACCTAAAAACAGTTTGATCTAGTTTCTTAAAAGTTCATCATTGAAAAGTACTCTTCAATACGATTCCAACGATATTTGATTCATCAAAAACGGAGTTACGGTTTGAAAGTTACGCCCGTTTCAATTTCATAAAAGGTACTGTAGCAAATAGTGATTTTCGAACACTGTAGCAACTCGGTACTGTAGCAACACGGTACTGTAGCAAATCGTACTGTAGCAAATAGTGTTACTGTAGCAATACCGAACACTGTAGCAAATAGTGACACTGTAGCAAATAGTGATACTGTAGCAAATAGTGACACTGTAGCAAATAGTGACACTGTAGCAGTTCGGGTACTGTAGCAAAATACTGTAGCAAAATACTGTAGCAACTGGGTTTCGAACTTCTTACGCTGATTTCGTGATTTTTTCCCCAAAAACTCGATTTTTGAGCGATTTTGATCAAATTTTAAGCACATGAAAGCTACTAAACATATATACAACCTATTTCTAACGTCAATTAACACATACAAACATATAATATGAAGATTCAAGCTCAAATTCATCAAAAACCCATTTACACCCAAAACCCAATTTCTATGAATTAAAACACGAATTCAAGCTAACAAACCTGGATAAATGATCACAAGGATGATATGAATCAATCCTTAAAGCCTCACAATCCAATTTAAGACTTAGATTCAATTAGGGTTTGTGAATGGATGAAGTTTGGTACGTTCTTGTTTGAGAAGGTTCAAGAAATGAGAAGAGTGAAGCAGATATTACACACTTATGTGGGTTATAAACCCATGCCCCATAATACACGGGTATTTATCAGTTATCTTAACTGATAACCTTTCGTATCTCCTTAGGCGGTCCTAACGGAGACCAAATTAAATAAACCAACCTGTTCTGGGACCCTTGTCACAAACTGGTCTTAACTCCATATTCAATTAATAATAAATATATTAATAAAATAAAAGCATAATTTAAACACAATTATAAACCTAAGGGCAATTAAGTAATCTTACTTCTAACCCCGGTTTCAGTCTGTTACAAATCCACCCCCCTTAAAGAGATTCCGTCCTCGGAATCTGGTCTTGCTCAAACAGATGAGGGTAACGGGTCTTCATCAACTCTTCTGTCTCCCACGTCAAGTTAGTCCCTAAGCTGTGTTTCCATTCTACTAAAACCATCGGGATCTTTTTCTTTCTTAACTCAGTAACCTTTCTGTCGACCACTCGAATAGGTTCCTCAACCAACTTGTTACTCAAATCAACTTTCAAATCTACCAGCGGTACGATTTGTGTCTCGTCATCGACTTTACACTTACGCAAATAACACACGTTGAATGTATTATGAATACCGGCTAACTCTGACGGAAGATCTAACACCACAGTCTGATCATTCAACACTTCACTGATCGGAAACGGACCAATAAATCTCGGTGCTAACTTACCACGTTTACCGAATCTGATAACCCCTTTCCATGGCGAAACTTTCAGATACACTCGTTCACCCACATTAAAGGTTACTGGACGTCTACGCGGATCAGCATACATTTTCTGCCTATCTCTAGCGGCTTTCAACTTTTCTCTCGCAATTGCAACTTTTTCGGCTGTCATTTGAACAATTTCGGGACCTGCAAACTGTTTCTCCCCGGCTTCTAACCAACAAGTCGGAGTTCTGCAACGACGACCGTATAACATTTCATAGGGCGGCATCCCTATACTCGAATGATATGAATTATTATACGCAAATTCGACCAACGACAAATGTGTATCCCACGAACCACCGTATTCTAATACACAAGCCCTTAACATATCCTCCAAAGTCTGTATCGTTCTTTCACTCTGACCGTCTGTCTGAGGATGATAAGCTGTACTTAAATTCACACGTGTACCCAAATTCTGTTGAAGACTATTCCAAAAATTCGACACAAATCTGGAATCTCTGTCTGAAACGATCGATAATGGCACACCATGTCGACTAACTATCTCGTTTATATACAATTCGGCTAACTCACTTAACGAAGCTGTTTCACGAGTAGCAAGAAAATGAGCACTTTTAGTTAGGCGATCCACTATTACCCAAATCATATCATGTCTTTTCTGAGTTCGAGGTAATTTGGTCACAAAATCCATCGTTATATGTTCCCATTTCCACTCTGGAATCTGTAACTGACGTAACGAACCATAAGGTTTCTGATGTTCGGCCTTCACTTGAGCACATATATGACACTTTTCGACATAACGGGCGATATCTGATTTCATCGTTGGCCACCAATACACTGTTTTCAAATCATGATACATCTTATTACTACCCGGATGTACTGTCAATCTGGATTTGTGAGCTTCCGTCATGATTAAATCCCTCAAATCTCCAAGCTAAGGCACCCAAACACGATTGTTTAAGGTCTTTAGTCCACGTGAGTCATCAATTAAGTCCACTTTTCGTTTGGTCATTTGTTCAGATTTAATATGTTCGTCCTCTAAAGCACAGGCCTGAATGGTTTTTAAGCTGTTAATCAAATCTGAAGTTATATTCAAACGAAGAAATTTCACATTTTCACTTGACTTTTTACGACTTAACGCATCTGCAACCACATTTGCCTTACCCGGATGGTATTTAATTTCACAATCGTAATCTTTGATCAACTCTTGCCATCGTCTCTGACGCATATTCAATTCTTTCTGTGAGAAGATATACTGCAAACTCTTGTGATCTGTACATATAACACAATGGGTTCCATACAAATAGTGTCTCCACAGTTTCAAAGCAAACACTACTGCAGCCATTTCAAGATCATGCACTGGATAATTCTTCTCATGAACTTTCAACTGTCGCGAGGCGTAGGCGATTACTTTATCTCTTTGCATTAATACACAACCCAACCCAGCATATGATGCATCACAGTATACCACGAAGTTGTCTGAACCTTCTGGTAAAGCTAACACTGGTGCCTGACACAGTAGCTGTTTCAAAATCTGAAAAGCCTTTTCCTGTTCATCAGTCCATCGAAAGGCTACATCTTTACGAGTCAACTTAGTCAACGGACCCGCTATTTTCGAGAAATCCTTGATAAATCTGCGATAATAACCGGCTAATCCCAGAAAACTCTTAATCTCAGTCGGAGTCTTCGGAGAATTCCAATTCATTACCGCTTCTATCTTTGTCGGATCAACTTTTATACCTTCGGCACAAATCACATGACCCAAAAACTGCACTTCACGTAACCAAAATTCACACTTTGAAAATTTTGCAAATAATTGTTCACGTTTCAACATGTTCAAAACCTGTCTCAGATGTTCAGCATGTTCACTTTCGGTCTTTGAATACACTAGTATATCGTCTATAAACACAATCACAAACTTATCTAAGAACGGACGACACACTCTATTCATTAGATCCATGAAGATTGCTGGCGCATTCGTCAACCCAAACGGCATGACAATAAATTCATAATGACCATACCTTGTTCTGAACGCTGTTTTCGGTATATCTGATTCAGCAACACGAACCTGATGATATCCGGATCGTAAGTCTATCTTAGAAAAGAATGAAGCACCCTGTAACTGATCGAACAAATCATCTATTCGAGGTAATGGATACTTATTCTTCACTGTTCTTTTGTTCAATTCACGATAATCAATACACATACGCATTGATCCATCTTTCTTTTTAACAAACAATACCGGAGCACCCCACGGTGAAGAACTCGGTCGAATAAAACCACGATCTAATAACTCTTGAATCTGTGACATCATTTCACGAATTTCAGATGGCGCTAATCGGTATGGAGCTTTTGCAACTGGAGTTGTTCCAGGAACCAACTCAATCTTATATTCGACTTCCCTTACCGGCGGCAGACCTGGTAACTCATCTGGGAATACTTCGGGAAATTCTGATACTATCGGAATATCGGCCACTGTTTTCTTTTCTTTCTTCGCATCAATCACATATGCAAGAAATGATTCACAACCCTTTGCCATCGACTTTTTCGCTTTCATCATGGTTATCAACAGAAAATTATACCCTCCCCGCTCCCCTCGGGCCACAACACGGGTTCCATCGGTCGAACGAAAGGTAATCATTTTCCTATCACACTTAATATTAGCCCTAAGCGAGCTCAACCAATCCATTCCTAGTACTACATCAAAGCTAGGAATAGGTAACACTAAACAAGTCACCGGGAAAGACTTCCCTTCGATCTCTATACAAACCCCAGACACATATGTTGTGATGGGTGTAGTCTTACCATCGGCTACTTCTACACTAACCGGCTTGGGTAACACAATAGCTGGTAAATTCAACTTAGCACAGAAATCTAAGGACATAAAACACCTATTGGCACCACAATCAAACAATACACGAGCAGGTATTGAGTTGATTAGAAACATACCGGTGATCACTTCGTCGGTTGCCACAGCATTCTCAACCGACATCTGAAAAGCTCTAGCCTCTGCTGTTGGAGGGTTCTTCCTCTTTTGCCCACTCGAGGCAGTTGACCCTACGGCTGATGCTGAACGCGCCCCTGACCCTGCCCCGGAACTACCACTCTTCGACGGACAACTAATTGCACGATGCCCTGGTTTGTGACAACTCCAACACACACTATTCGGATACGGGCATGCTGAAGACTCATGCCCAACAACACCACACTTTAAGCATCTTCTTGTAGCCTCAGAACACTGACCACTGTGAGAAGATCGACACGTGTGACACCAATTCCCTTTACCTAATCCAGATCCAGTACTACTCTGACCACTTTTACCCTTCGATTTAAACCCACTAGACTTCTTAAATTTAGATCCTGATTGACCAGATACTTGTCCACCTTGTTGTAGCACATTACCAAACATTCTGTTTCTGGCAGCCTGAACATCACTTTCTACCATCTTAGCCATCACAACAGCTTGAGACAATGATGTAGCTGTTCTAACAAAAGTTCTGTACTCAGGCAGAATGATATTAACAAAATGCTGGATACGAGACGCTTCGTCTGGCACCCATTGTTGTACAAACCTCAGTTTATCCATAAACTTCTCTACTACCTCATCGATCGTCATTTGAGGTGTCATCTTCATTTCAAGAAACTCAGTCTTAATTCGGTTCATATCAAATGGATTACAATATTGTTCACACACCTTCCCATGAAACTGCTCCCATGTGATCATACTCACTTGCTCTTTTGGTATACTAGAAATCAAAGAATCCCACCAAATCATAGCCCTACCTTTCAACAGTCTACTAGCATATGTTACCTTCAGCTCGGGTTCACACTGACACGCTTCAAATACCCTTTCAACTTCTCGCAACCAATTGAGAGTTACAGTCGGATCAGTACTTCCAGAGAACTCGGAGGGTTTGCAATCACGGAAGTTCTTATACGTACATCTTTTGGGTGGTTGCATGTAAGGTTGATGGAACATTTGCATTTGGTATGGATTCATCATCATGGGATTTTGGTAAGTAAAGGTGTTTTGTGGTGGCATATAATATTGGTTAGGTATTTGATTCTGAAACTGATTCTGGGGCACATTAGGTATCGTTTGGGATTGCGCGGTTGGGAATCCAGGTGGTGTATCATCATTTCCAGAATGCCTCGCCAATTCAAGCTCATTAATTTTGTCCTCGGCCTCTTTTAGCTTGCTTTCTAACTGAAGGATGTAACTACTCTGATCATCATCTGACTCAACACCTTCTTCTGGTGCTCTGAATGTTCCGGGGTTAGATGGGCCAGTTGCGTTTCTATCAGCCATACCTGTGCTACAAAACAGCTCACACAAAAGCTTAGTGGATAACAGTTAGTTCAATCACAACTAACATACGTATATCCTATTTTCACTTAGCCCCCACTCCCACAGACATGTTTGACTTGCCTCAGGGTTTGGGAACAAAATACGCGCACGTATTTGCTGCCAAACCATGCTCTGATACCATAAGTAACATCACCATCAGCCCGTAGTATGATATTGTCCGCTTTGGACACAAGCCGATCACCGACGGGCTACCCGCGCACGAGTACAACCCCGGATCGCACTTCTACCTCACGGATTTGCTTCTCGGGTAAACACCCTCAAAACGCGTCATACCAGAAGAGGTATCCACACCCTTATAAGGAGTGCTTTGTTTTCCTCTCCCACCGATGTGGGACGAGTCTGTTACATAATATCATTGTAGTTTTATGTTTCACTTATGTATTGTACGAACATATGCAGATGTATGCGACTTATTATTAATGAATGGAACTTTGCGTTATTTAATTCTTGCACGATGTTCTATTTACGTTACTATATGATTCTGTGGTATTTGTACCTGGTTGCATTACTTAATAAACATGTGATGTGTTGATTCCATGTTGGTTACCATATACTGTATTATTACTATTTGAATACTGGATTTTGACTTGAGTCAACATTTTTGTTTAGAACATCATGGCCACCGCGGCCCAAATCGAGGAGATGATCAATGAACGAGTCACCGCAGCTTTAGCGGAAAGAAACCTCCAAGCTCCACCGCCACCGGTTAACCAGCCCATTCATAATAGGTGCACATACAAAGAGTTTCAAAGCTGCAAACCCCACAACTTTAGTGGAACGGAGGGGCCGGTTGGTCTCACTAGATGGTTTGAGAAATTAGAATCTGTGCCTCGAGTTAGTAACTGCTTGGAGGCGAATAAAACTAAGTTTGCTTTATGCACGCTGTCTGACGACGCACTAACATGGTGGAACACGTTGGCTCAAGCAAAAGGTATTGATGAGGCATTTGCTACCCCATGGGAGGAATTCAAAGGGGCCCTGATTGAGGAATATTGCCCTAGGACCGAGATCCAGAAGATGGAGATTGAGTTTATGCAGTTGAAGGTTGTGGGGAACGATCTCGATGGTTACAATCGTAGGTATTTGGAACTAGCCCTGATGTGTCCTACCATGGTTACCCCGGAGTTCAAGCGTATGGAAAGATATTTGTGGGGACTTCCTAAGTCCATTAAGGGAAACGTCACCTCGTCTAAGCCACCCAACGTCTCGGAAGCAATGCGCATGGCGCATACTTTAATGAACCAAATCATCATCGATGAATCGGAGAAGGCTAAGTCCGAAGCGGGTAGTAGTGATAAGCGTAAGTGGGATAACAACAAGGGTAGAGCCTATGATCAAAATCCGGTGAAGCGACATGAGGGTTTCAAAGGAAACAACAACGGTGGGAACCCTAACCCGAACTACAAGGGTACCTTACTGCAATGCAAGAGGTGCTATAAGCACCATACCGGGTATTGTAATGTGGTTTGTGAAAAGTGCCAACGGACTGGACATATCGGTAAGGACTGCAAGGTCACCACCCTGAATGTGAAGGCGAACCCCAATGGACCGAAAAAGTGCTACGAATGCGGACAGACGAGCCACTTCAGAAATGCGTGTCCCAACAAAAGAAAGGACGGCGGACCACCGCGTGGTAGAGCTTTCAACGTTAATGCAAGGGATGCACGTGAGAACCCCGACTTAGTGACATGTATATTCACTATCAACAATTTATTAGCTTCTGTCCTATTTGATACTGGTGCCGATAGAAGTTATGTATGTAGACACTTTTACGATAAGATTAATTGGTCGTTAGTCCCTTTAAAAGAGAGTATGCTTGTCGAGGTAGCCAATGGAAAACTTGAGAAAGTTGACCGTATTAGTCGAGGAGCTATTATCAACATAGCTGGTGTGGATTTCGAGATTGACTTGATACCCATTAAGTTGGGAAGCTTTGATGTTATTGTCGGTATGGACTGGTTGACCAAGATAAAGGCTAACATTATTTTTGGAGATAAAGCTCTTCGTATACCACACGGAGAGGGCGAGCCACTGGTTATTTATGTAGAGAGATGTACCTCGAAGCTGAACCTCATTAGTTGCGTGAAAGCGCAAAAGATCATGAAGAAGGGACGTCTTGCCGTGCTAGCACATGTGAAAACGGTAGAAACCGAGGTGAAGAGTGTGAATGACGTTCGAATTGTGAACAAATTTTCCGATGTCTTCCCTGAAGAATTGCATGGATTACCACCGCCGAGAGCAGTAGAGTTTCATATCGATTTAGTACCAGGAGCTGCACCTGTAGCTCGCGCAATTTATCGACTCACACCTTCCGAGATGCAAGAATTGTAGAGCCAATTACAAGAACTACTAGACCGTGGATTTATCCAACCCATTTTTTCGCCTTGGGGTGCACCTGTTTTATTTGTGAAGAAGAAGGATGGATCCTTCCGTATGTGTATCGACTACCGTGAACACAACAAATTGACAATCAAGAATCGGTATCCTCTTCCCCGTATTGACGATCTTTTTGACCAACTACAAGGATCGAGCGTTTATTCCAAGATCGATTTACGATCCGGTTATCACCAGTTGAGGGTAAAAGAAAGCGATGTGATGAAGACTGCATTCAGAACTCGTTATGGTCATTATGAGTTTCTCGTGATGCCATTCGGTTTAACCAACGCACCTGCCGTGTTCATGGATCTCATGAATCGTGTCTGCAAGCCATACCTGGATAAGTTCGTTATCGTCTTCATAGATGATATCCTCATCTACTCCAAAAGCAAAGAAGAACATGAGCAACATCTTCGTCTAGTGTTGGAACTCTTGAGACAAGAGCAACTTTATGCAAAATTCTCCAAGTGTGACTTTTGGATAAAGGAAGTCCAATTTTTGGGTCATGTTGTGAGCGACCAGGGTATCAAGGTCGACCCCACCAAGATTGAAGCTATCAGCAAGTGGGAAACCCCCACTACTCCGACTCACATTCGTCAATTTTTAGGTCTCGCCGGTTACTACCGAAGATTTATCGAATGTTTCTCTTTGATCGCACGTCCTTTGACCGCGTTGACTCACAAAGAGAAGAAGTTCATTTGGGAACCCGCACACGAATCAGCATTTCAAACCTTGAAGAAGAAGTTGACCACCGCACCTATCTTATCTCTTCCTGAAGGCAGTGACGATTTCGTCGTTTATTACGATGCTTCAAAAAGTGGTTTTGGTTGTGTACTGATGCAAAGATCAAAGGTTATTGCCTATGCTTCTCGTCAGCTGAAGATTCACGAACGGAACTACACTACTCAAGATCTCGAACTTGGAGACGTTGTCTTTGCGCTCAAATTATGGAGACACTATCTTTATGGAACTAAGAGCACTATCTTCACCGACCACAAAAGCCTCCAACACATCTTTGATCAGAAGAAACTGAATATGAGACAGCATCGATGGATCTAGAAGCTAAACGACTATGATTGTGAACTCCGTTATCACCCTGGCAAGGCCAATTGTAACGACCCGGAAATTTCCGATCAAATTTAAACCCTAATCTCTATATGTTTCCGACACGATAAGCAAAACTTGTAATGTTGAGTCTAGAAAGTCTGAAATCTATATTCGGATAATTAGTTACCCTTTGACCATGCCTGATGATTCACGAACAACTATTTGTAAATAGATTCATATATAATTATGTATGTATATATAAATGTACATGAATATTAATTGTAAATATATAAGATTAAATATTAAATTTATTTATTTGAAAACATATATTTAATGTAATAATTTTTTTTATTAAGGATCGAATTTTATATCAGAGTGACTGAAATAGATAAATATAATTAATGTAAAAATTTGAGATTTTTCTGAAGACTTTATATCCGCCTCCAACAAACAACGGAGCACGAGATAACACCCGTATTTAAAAGGTGTCGGCATATAGTGACAATATAGATTCACGGATTAATTTGCTTTATGTTATATTTTTAACTCATCACATGTTTTATGATTAGTGTATTATATTATATTATTATTATTATTATTATTATTATTATTATTATTATTATTATTATTATTATTATTATTATTATTATTATTATTATTATTATTATTATTATTATTATTATTATTATTAATATTAAAAGTAATTACTAACATTATATTTATATGGCATCTACACATACAAGTTATACATATCCATCGATGATGATCTTCTTCTATTCTTAAAACCACCACAATCACTGTTGCTAAACGTTTCCTTTATCAATCACCTTTTCTTCATTATTGATGAGTCCATCTTCGATCTCCTTCTTCTCCAATATCACACCGCCACCACCACCAACTAGTCACCAACCACCATAAGAATCATCACAAACCTCAGCAACACTTATACTTCTATTTTATTCCGTTAAACGAACCCTTCTTTTTTTTAAATTCTCGATTTCTGTTTCATAAATATTCCTAGTTATCGAAATCTTTTCACTTGCTGGGTCATAAATAACTAGGTGGACTTGTGTTAAATTGGGCCGTCTCTATTCTTACCATTCATGCCGCTATTACATTCATTTTCTGTTACAATCGAAACCACTTCAAACCGCCACTGTTTTCTGTCACAAACCACCCTCACACACCACCACCAAATCACCGTACCTGCTGCGTATTATTTTTCTCCTTCTGTTTTGGATCGGCAATCATAACCTTCGACTACAAATCCACCATCGTGCACCCACCATTACAACTCATCGCTACACTCTCTATCTAATAACTTTCTTATTTTTCGGTTTTCCCATCGAACATCAAGAACCACTTTCGTGAAACTTAAATATAAACACCACAAAACTGAAACCTGCGAATATCTTGTGAACTGTTACTGTTACGGCTTCGTTCTCAATCACCACCAAAACACTAGACAATCCTGACCCGTCACCTTACCTTTCTGTTTTTGCTGTAATATCAAACCACCACACCACTTTATTCAAACTGTAAATCGCTGCTGCTATAGCCACTATTCGACTAGTATTCATCTTCTGTTTAAGATGAAAAGGTGAAGAAGAAATAAGAATGACCATTGATTACAGTTGAGGATTCAATGAAGATGATGAGTTGGAACAAATAACTTTAAGAATATAAAAATTGAGAATAAACAAATTACTTCCTTTTTGGCTACTGATGTCGACCACCAAATGGGATAAAGTGACCAATTATGGCCGACCAATGGGAGGCAAATAAAGGAGACGTTTTTTTTTTTATTTAAGTGTGATTATTTCAAAAACTAGTGAAGTGTTCCATGGAAGTATACCACATGTATACTGGATCGAAGAAACAAGCCTGAATTCTATTATTATTAAGTTGGGCCGAAGTTCAATAAATATTTCTGTTGGGCCGTGAGTCTTCAACTGTCGGGCCGAATTCTTCTATTGCTATTTGGGCCGTAATGAATAGATATAAATTTAGGGTATGTAAATTAAACAGAAACGAAAGAATGGATGGTTGGTTAGTGTGTTGTCTTTGTGAGCGAGAGGTCCTGGGTTCGAGTCCTGGCATGGGCAACTCTTTTTAGAAAAGATTTTAAGGGTATACCTTTTTATTATTAACTTTATTATTAATATCATTAAGATTTATATTATTATTATCATTATCATTAAAAAATTTTATTATCATTATTAACATAAAGTATTATAATTAATATTATCATTTTCACTATTAGTATTATTATTATTATTATTATTATTAAAAAGTATTATTTTTACAATTATATGATTATTAAAATTTTTATTTACTACTAGTATCATTATTATTATTATAACTATATATTAATAATTAAAAATCATTATTAGTAAAATTATCATTTTGTCATTTTTATTTTACCCTTAAAAAATTATTATTTTTATTTTAATACTATCATTATTTGAATTACTAATATTACTACTAGCAGTATTATTATCATTGTAACAAATATTATTTATATAAAATATAAATAAAACATAACAAAATTAATATGTTTATTTATTTAAAATATATAAAATGAACTTATAAAACATAAAAGTTATTAATATAAAAATAATATAAATTTGTTCGATTACATGTATAAATGTTAATATATATATATAAATGGTATAGGTTCGTGAATCGAAGGCCAAACTTATACTTGTTCAACGATGTTATATGTATTTTTACTACAAAATACATTAGGTGAGTATATAGCCCCTTTTAAACTTTAAATATTTTTGGGCTGAGAATACATGCGCTGTTTTTATAAATGATTTACGTTATGGACACAAGTGATTAGAAATGATATTCTGCGGATTGATGTGCTAGGTAATTTAGTTATATGTTATAATAGCATGTAAGCGCGAATCCTAAAGATAGATCTATCGGGTTTAACACCCCCATCCAGTAGGCTGCACTAGACATAAGAACTAGTGGGCGGATGTTTAGTACTTCGAGGATTATTTATACACTTGCGAGTGTACATATCCATCTTTGCGAAGATGACTTATTATATTATTGTTAAGGTTGGTTACTGAGGCCTCAACATAAGCAGAATGATTTTATACACTTGCGAGTGTATTATATTTTTATATATGAAATCTTGTGGTCCATAGTTATAACTCTGCTAGCATCAAACCTATATATCTCACCAACTTTATGTTGACGTTTTAAAGCATGTTTATTCTCAGGTACGAATTAAATCTTCCGCTGTGCATTAACTCATACTAAAGACATTACTTGGAGTCGATCATCGCGATGGAACCAAATGTTGAAGACTTTGACCAGGAGGATTGGGTCAGGTCGTCTCACCAATGTTGTAGCTGATGCTTTAAGTAGAAAAGAGAGGACGGCACCTCTTCGTGTTCGGGCACTGAACATCACCATTCATTCAAACCTCAACAGCCAGATCCGAGTAGCCCAAGATGAGGCTCTCAAGGAGGAGAATATATCTCACGAACATTTGAACATTCTTGTCTCTAAATTTGAGGTTAGGGAGACTGGACTCCGATGCTATGCCGGAAGAATTTGGGTACCTTGTTATGGTGATCTACGGAACCTTATACTTGATAAAGCCCACAAGTCGAGATATTCGATTCATCCCGGAGCAGGAAAAATGTACCACGATCTTAAGGAACAGTATTGGTGGCCGAACCTTAAGAAGGACGTTGCAACTTATGTTGGTAAGTGTTTGACTTGTTCGAAAGTTAATGCCGAACATCAGAGGCCCTCTGGATTACTTCAACAACCGGAAATCCCGCAATGGAAGTGGGAAACAATAACGATGGACTTCATTACTAAGCTACCAAAAACGGTGGGCGGATACGATACCATCTGGGTTATTGTTGACCGCCTTACTAAATCTGCACACTTCCTAGCGATGAAGGAAACGGATACGATGGAGAGACTCGCTCAACTATACATCAAAGAGGTTGTATCTCGTCATGGTGTACCTTTATCGATCATCTCAGATCGCGATCCCCGTTTTGCTTCTAGATTTTGGCGTTCTTTGCAAGAAGCCATGGGAACTCGTCTCGACATGAGTACTGCATATCACTCGCAGACCGACGGATAGAGCGAACGAACTATTTAGACTTTGGAGGACATGTTGCGTGCATGTGTCATTGATTTCGGAAAGGCTTGGGAAAGGCATTTGCCGCTAGCCGAATTCTCTTACAACAACAGTTATCACTCGAGTATTAATGCCGCACCTTTTGAAGCGTTGTATGGCCGCAAGTTCCGATCTCCTATTTGTTGGGCCGAAGTAGGCGAAACGCAAATCACCGGACCCGAGATAGTCCATGAAACCACTGAGAAGGTCGTCCAGATTCAAGCGAGACTCAAGACGGCCCGTGATCGTCAAAAGAGTTATGCAGACCTCAAACGTAAAGCCTTTGAATTCAACGTTGGTGACCGTGTAATGTTGAAGGTTGCACCTTGGAAAGATGTGATTCGTTTTGGAAAGCGCGGAAAGTTAAACCCTCGATACATTGGTCCTTTTGAAATCTTGGAGCGTGTTGGACCCGTTGCTTACCGTTTGGATCTTCCAACACAATTGAGCTCAGTTCATCCTACCTTCCACGTGTCAAACTTGAAGAAGTGTCTTGCTGCACCCGAACTTATCATACCACTGGAAGAACTTACAATTGATGACAAACTCCACTTCGTGGAAGAACCTGTCGAGATTATGGACTGTGAGGTCAAAACTTTGAAACGCAACAAGATTCCGATCGTCCGAGTACGATGGAATGCCAAACAAGGGCCTGAGTCTACCTGGGAGCGAGAGGATCAAATGATGCAGAAGTATCCTCACCTTTTCCCAACTCCTCCATCTACCTCAGCTTAAAATTTCGGGACGAAATTTTCTTTAACAGGTGGGTAATGTAACGACCCTGGATTTTCCAACGTTTACTTATTAATATTTATTATTAATGCTTGTGATTTAATGAATGTATTTCTATACATTTACTTGTTACCATACATGAATTTTAATTTCCCGACACGTCTTTGTGACACATGAACTTTTCACAAATAATATTTTTGAATATTATTTACATTCATGATTAATTTTTATTAATCATTTTAATTAACTAAGGTTACTAGTTAATTACTTGGGCTTTATTTGAATCATTTTTTAATTACACGAACTTGGGCTTTTATTAATGTTAATGGACCTAGAAGCCCACCATACTTGTCTTAATGGATTAATTTAGGAGCCCTTTTGTTGTAAGTAGTCTATTAAGGCTTAACTAGTTTGATTAATACATAAAGAATCTAGTTACTTACTTAGTTACACCATGTTCCAACACCATGAAACCTTATAACCATCTTTTTAAGCCAATTACATGCAAGACCTAGTGGACTTCTCCTTCCCCCCTTTCCTTTGAGAACCGTCGGCCAAGAAGTGGTCAAAGGGAGCTCACATTTCTTTTTTTTTGAAATACTTATTCACTACTTCATTCACTTCTCACTCACACACATACTTGCAACTTCTTTTTCTCTCCATTTTCTCTTAATATTGTAAGTAACATGAACAAACTTTCTCTTCCTTTTTCCTTTACAAAACCGAAACTTAAGCCATCTTCATCATCATCTTTTGCTTGTTTGTTACTTATTCTTTGTTGTTGATTACTTACTTGTTGTTTATCTTTGTTAAAGATCTAGTTCTATAACTTGTATCTTCATCTAATCTTGATTACTTTCAACTTTTGTTGAAAAGAACCAAGAACATACAAGCACAAAACTTTCTAGTTTATGTTCTACACTTAATGTTTCAAAAGATTGTAAGTTCATAAATTATAATCATACTTGTGTCCATGATGTAAACTTAAAGTTTACTTTCTTAAGGATCAAAGCTTAGGCTTGAATCTTTCCAAGTATGAACAACCATGAACTTATTACTTGTAGATTTAACTTACTTCTTTATTTTATGTACCTTAAAGTTGTAATTTGGTCAAGTATTACTAGTTAATCTTGAACTCATATTTCTTGAAGCTAAAAGTTAACTTTATAAGTTCAAGAACGTGGAAGTATAACTTTCTAGTTATAACTTCATATACTTGTGATGGATCTAAGTTCTATAGCTTATGGTCTACTTATTTTGTCATAAACAAAAGCTTGAAAGCTTACATACAATTTACAAGATGCAAATCTAAGTTTCATAACTTATGGTTTCATTAAAGTAAAGATTCAAGTGTTATTACTTAGGATTTAACTTAATAACTTTAGATCTAAACTTTTGGGTCTTGGATCTTCAAGATCTAACTATGAACTATGTTCTACAACTTAAGATCTTGATTAGTTAGTTTACTTTCAAGTTTGTAGTTCAATATTACTTTTATATTTCATGTATGTGTTAAATCTAAGATCTTGATGTAACTTTGGTTCATCAAACTACTTGCAACACTTAATTGAGTTGTGCTACTTATCTTAGACTTACACTTGTGTTATGATGGTCAAAACTTGGTAAAGATGATGTAAACACATCAACGAGTTGTACACTTGAAGCTATATGCATCAAGGATGAGAACCGTGATGAACGTCAAGCACCAAGAACCCACCGGAACCTACTGTTTACTGTTTTCTGGAACTGATCAGAATACCTGGGCTACTGTAAAGTTTATTTTCAGTTAGCTCTATTCGAGTAGATAACTTTTCATTTAAGACTCATCTTAATCCGAGTTACGGTTTAGGATTTATGGCCCTCCGAGTGTCACTATGTCCTTTTAACGTTGTGCTGAAAATTCTGACCTACTCGCACTTAGATCGTCACCACGGTCAAACGAAGACGAGTTTGCTTCTGGAATTTTTACCACAACTAAAGGACTCATATACGGAGCCATGGCCACTGGTCTCACCTTATTTCAGTAGGTATAGAGGCCGTGGTAACTGATTGAAGTCAGCCTTTGTTTTAAACTCTTTTCTAGAATGAAACTTACATTACACCTTTTGTTTGATGATGAATGATGATGACCTTTAAGACCTAATTTACATACATTTAAACCTATTGGGACAATTTACTGACTTAGTAATATTTGACTTAGGTTGAGGACTTTCCGGACCTACATACTTGCTTACTTCCCGACTCAACTTTACTACTACTTTACCACTGTGAGTTATAGCATCCCTTTTTTACTTTAACTACTTTGGGAACTGAGAATACATGCGCATTTTACGTTTTACATACTAGGCACGAGTACTTAAACTTTATATATGTGTGGGTTATACAACGGCATAAACATTCCCTTTAGCTCGGTAACGTTTAGTCATTGGTTTTTGAACCGGTGAACGCGAATCTTAGATATGGATCCATAGGGTTTGACATCCCCACTCGGGCTAGTAGCGCTAGCATTTAACGGGTGTTTAATACTTCGTAAACATACGCACTCGCCAAGTGTACTTTCAGGGGGTTATAAACGTTAAGTTAGTTACCAAGTGCCCCCGGTTAAACATATACTTTTTTATACTGTTTTGAAACGCTCTTTGTAGCACTGAAATCTCGTGGCCTACCTTACATTACTGTTATACTTAAACTATAGCTCACCAACCTTTGTGTTGAGGTTTTTAAGCATGTTTTTCTTAGGTGCTTAAGGTTGCTTCCGCTGTTGTACTATTCTTGCTGTAGACACCCGCTGCTTTAGAGATGTCACCGCATGAACGTTTATCTTGCATTCATAAACATTATTACTTTTGAAACTATGATTTGTAACGACCATTGGGGTCACGTACAATTATTAATTGCTTCTATTCATAGAAGCATACTTTTGATGTAAAACATTCGACGTTAGTTATGACGTCACCTTTTATCATGAATGCAAACGTATTTTGAAATAGCATATAGCGTTTGACCTTGTAATGATCCTGTTGTTGATGGTCCGTACATGATGATTTAGTACGGGGCGTCACATTTACACTTTTTCTGGGGTAAAAAGTGTACATATATAATTTTACTAAAATAAAAGAAACTAATTCCACCCGGATTTATAACGGGCCCTATCTTCTCGTTCGGTTCGAGTTAATTTTTTCCGAGACCACCGTTCAACTCGAAAAAATCTTACAAACCCAACGAGACTAACTATACGCGAAACGGACACTTCTCAAAAAATGCTAAACAACCTCGGGCTATCTTCAATACATATATATACATACACTTATGATAAACAACCCAAACTACCTACATCATATCGATGGTTATGTTTTCATTTTTTACACAATCTTCGTGACGTTAAAAATGCATATGCCATTAAGTATACTAGGTACTAACTACGTGTATCCAAAAACACTCGTAGCAAAGCGTTTTTACTACCGTAAATACATAACGCTACGTTAACTATGATTATGTAACCCGAAATGCACCGCGGCATCGCGTGGGCCACTTTTCTAGTTGAGAATATTTTCATAATTCTCAGAATTACATGTCGTCTCATTCAAAACTGTCATTTAAAATTTACATTGTGATTTTTTGGATCTTCAGCAAAATAGTCATCCATTAGACATTGGTGTGCAACATGATGTTCACGGACGTCGTGTGTTTAAACTTTCTGCCTCATTTTCACTCGATATTCCATATTCGTTTAATATATCAAGCAAAATTAAAGTATACTCATCGTCGAATGAATATGTAGAAGACATATTTTTTATTTATGTTAAATTGTAGAGAGAATGGGTAGTATGAATTGTATACCTTGTATGAATGATAGTGTATGTATCACTTCTTACCTCTTAAAGATGACACACTTTCTCAGCAAACAATTTCTTTCATATAATATTTAGTATGTTGTTAAAAATAAAATTTAGTATTACACTATTCTAAGAATAATAGTAATAATTTATGATGTAATATCGTTATCATTTAAATGATTTCCGGTTTCCATTTTGTCACCTTGTGTCATGCATACACTAGATCTTACAAGCCCACAAGTATTTGATCGTCCTACACCAAACGTAAGTTGGGTTTTATTGATAGTCTAAACTTATACGGAAAACTACTTAGTTTTCTTTTTTTATTGTTCATTAGTTTTATTATATATTTTATTTTTTTAGTAATTCTTATGTGAGTATACGAATTCCTAACAGGTTCACAAATGAAAGCAAGAGAAACGAGCACAACAAAGTATATAGCACTATAAAAGATGTTGTAACTCACTGTCAACGACATTTGATCGAATATATAGGTTTTTGTTTATGTTTTGAATTTGTTAAAGAATTGGATGTGTAATGAAGAAGATGAATGTGTAAAAGGAAAGCTAAAAATACAAATTACATATTTGGCACATGATTGGATTCGAACATAATTAATGTCCGATAGTAAGAAAGACTATCCTTGTTTGAAGTGCAAATCACATGGACTAGCAGTGGTGGGAAAAAAACACAAAGATTACTAGTGATTTTTGTGACAAACCACATGAACTATCTTTGATGTTATGTATAAATATAAATATAAATATAAATATAAATATAATTCTAAATATAAACATAAATATGAATATAAGATAAATATAAATATAAACGTAAATATAAACATAAATATAAATGTAGATATAAATATAGATATAGATATAAATATAAATATAAATATAAATATAAATATAAATATAAATATAATGTAAGACCCTGAATTTTATGCATCAGAAAGTGTTCTCAAAAAGTGTCAGGAAAAGTCCATTTTCAGAATTTACATCAGAATCAGATACTTGCTTTGTTGAAAAATTCTGTCTCAGTTTTACAAGGCGGGCCGCGCCGCGGCAATCGGGTAGCTCGTTGCGCCGTATTGAAGGGAAGTGTTGTCCACGTTTTGGACTGAGAACCGCGCCGCGATTAAGGAATGGCGCGCCGCGCGCAGTCTGGTGCATGTGCTGAATTTGGCATTTTTAAAAGGTTTAAATGAGGGGTAACATGGTCTTTTCACAAGGTGCCGGGTTTTTTGCCACAAAACTTATTCCCTTTCATCCTTATCCTCATTTCACGTTATCCCCTTCATCTCAAACACTCTCAACCTTCTAGAGAGAGAAAGCCATTTTTAGAGTGAGAAAGCTTGGAATCGTGAAGAAGAAGCTCGATTCTCGACAAAGCCCAAGTGTTAAAGTTGTTCACCTCGTTCCTAGCTACGTTTTAGTTGTAGTGGTAAGTCCCGAATCCGAATTTCATTGTTTAAGATTCTTGTTTGAGTTTAGGGTTTGTGCTAGTTTAGGTTATAAACCCCATTTATTGCGAAATTTGGGGGTTTTGAGTATGGTTAGTGTGTGTAGACCTAATTATAGTGGATTTAGGGTTAGATGATGAATTTGAAAGTATTTGTCATGGTTTGGGTGTTAAATCACTACATTGGACGTGTGTTAGTGATTGTGATGTTCTTAAGAGCATGTTGTTAGTCAAAATGGGTGTTAACCTTGATTTGTTGACAATCTAAGTTTTGAGTCAAGATTTGACGAATCAAGCATGTAAATGCTTGATTCATGTGTTAAATGGTGTTTTGGAAATATAATCACTAGTCGTTAAGTGATTATGGGTGTTTTTGTGACTTGTGTCAAAATGGGTAAGTTGATTGGGTCGAATTTGGTAATGACACTAGTTTGGGTCAAATGAGTGTTTAAGCACTTGTGTTAAGTGTTAAATGATGTTTTAACACATGTCAATGAATCAAATATATAAATACTTGGTTTATGTATTAATTGGTGTTTTTGAGGCGTAAGTCAAACTTGGTCAAACGCAATATGGGTCGATATTGGGTATATTGTAAGAATTGGTGTAGGTAACATTTTATTATGATCACAACTAGTAGTAATCTAGTGTTAAGACCTAGGTTGATCTAATTGGTGTCAAGTATAGTTTGGGTTAAATTGTACATTGTAGAGTGGGTTTAAATTACCACCCGAAGTGGTAATTGGTTTGTGTCTATTATGTGTTAAATGGGCGGGTTTTGTTGAGCAAGGTGTGATCCCTCAGCTAAGGGATGATTGTGTCGAATTCTCTACTAGAGAATGTATATTTATGTGTATATTGTGCATATTTGTGATATAGGTGGTTGCTTGCTCGGATATGAGGACATAGATCATATTACATGATTGTGCAGACGTGTATGTATATAGTGTATTTACCTATGTGGGACGCGATGTGGGTTTAAAGCTCGGGCGTGCGATACCACATCGTGTTGGCATGGGATGAGGGTTTAAAGTTCGAGCGTTCGATACCTCATCATCATGTGTGGCATGTGATATGGGCTTAAAGTTCGGACATTTGATACCATATCATCATGTATGCGTGGGCATGAAGTGTGGGTTTAAAGTTCGGGCGTTCGATACCACATTTCACGTGACGGGTGGGTTTACAGTTCGGGCGTTCGATACCACCTAGGGGTTTGTGATATAAGGCGTATGTATACTAATGGTTGTTGGGAACACCGATGGTCATTCGCGAGTACCATTCCCTTGTGCTATTAGTTAACCATGGTTGTGTGTGTGTTTGTTGTATTTTAGCATATTATATTGTGAACTATATGCTATTGGCAATGCTAGCTTATTGTGAATTGCGAATATTTTGTTTATGCATTGTGATTGCATGGTTGTTGAATTGCTAGCTCGGATGCGGTATTTGTGTAAGTGTTTACAAGTAAGTAGATCATATATGTATATGTATAATTATTGCATTCACTAAGTTTTATGTTTACCCTTCTTGTTATTTACGTTTTTACAGGTATTGTGATTGTGAAGCTAGCTAGTTGTTAGACTAGATGCGTAGGAGCGCTAGGGCTCGACGGGGTAGCTTTTGGATATTTGGACGCGGATTGGGGATTTGGTAGTCTCCGGGATTATGCTCTTGGTATCGGGTTGAGTTATTGAGTATTAACCCGTATTTTGTGTGATTGGGTCATTATTACAAATGCTTTTGTAATGTGTCATGTGTGTACCAAGGGTCATTACAAATTGTTAAATGTATCGTTATGATATTGTGTTTATGGTTAAAAGAGAGTTGGAAATGTTATGTATTATGAACGCTTTAATGGGACCTAACTTATAAAAAAATATAGTGCTTCGTTTTCAGTAAACGGATTCGGGTTGTTACAAGTAGTATCAGAGCATGGTCTAAGGGATCTAGGTTACTTTGAGATAGGTGCCTAGAATTAGACTAAATTGTGGATAAATCGTATGCAAGACTTGTAGGAATACAGGTTGCTCTTGAAATAGTTAGTACCTTAGAGTAAGTACACTAACTAGGACTTGTGTGTTGTCCAATGTAGGATCATGTGGAGCCTTGATTGTGTGAATTGGTGCCTTAAATAGATAGTGTCTAATGTAAGTAGGCTGACTCAGATATCGGATGGAATAATAGTCACCTAGGTTGTAGGTTAACTTGTTGTTGCAGTGTACATGTGTGTATATATTATTATACTATATATATAGTGTACCGTGTCGTAGTGATGAGTCCAATGGTGGGGCTCAGGTACTTGGGGGTTTTAGATAGTCCAGTCTAATGACGAGACTTCGCTTGTTCGAAGGTTCTAGTGGTATTGTGCTTTGTATTGTGTAAATGGTGCGTCAGTCCGGGTAAAGTACTTTGTGTGACCATGTGGAAATGGTAAGGAACACAATTGTAATAGTGACTGATCACCATTATTACAAAAGTGTATCTTGACACCAAGCATTAAATGACGAGTACCGAACGGAGGAAACGTAGCATGGTTGGGGTAGATACGGGACGAATTAGGAATAGTTTATTGGTTCCTAGGATATAGTGGTCTCGGGCGATGTGCTTGTTGTCACATGGGGTCTGTTGTGAGTCGGGAGGTGTTACGGTAGATTGGTTATCTAAGGTGAGCGGGTGGACTCATGAGTTTGGTGTGTGCTTAGTCACCCTAAGTAGTGTGTGCACTATTGAGATTGTCATTGGTTGTAGTTACCCATCGTAACTAGGATGACCGATTAGTGTGTGTGTGTGTGTGTGTGCGTGACAAGAACTTGAATTCCGTAATGGGATGCAATAAGTCTAATGACTATAGTATTGGGCTACACTCGGTAGAGTTTGCGGTTAGAGAATCGTGTAAGGATTCTAGCTGTGAGTTGCCTTGGAATTGGCGAATCGAGGAGTCTTCGGGTCGTTAAACTCATGGGAGTAGGACCCGTATGATGATGATGGTTGATATCGTTAAAATTATACATATTTTACATCGCGATATTGGTTCTTTATTGTTGGTTATTTGAGGAAATGAGAAGAATTTTGTGATTAATTGAGTTAAAATGATAAATATAGCTCCAGAGGTCTTTGGGTTAATGTTTTGCATGTTTCTTGTTACATATTGGTGATCTATGAGCATAAAGTAAGTTCGGGTGCGAGAAAATGAAGTTTTACTGAGTCTGGAGTGAATCACGGTCGTGATAGAAGGTGTCCCGGTTGTAATAAGTTGGCAGGGATTGACAGAATTCGAAATTGGGTGATCACGGTCGCGACAGGTGAATCGCGGCCGCGATTCTGTTTGTGGATCCCGGTCACGATGGGGCTATCGTGGTCGCGATGCGGGTTCAAACTGGTGACTTTTTGTTTAGCTATATATATTTGAGGTTTTTCACCCTAAAGGGGTGTGCAGTTTTCCAGTTACGAATCAAAGGGGTTTTTGAAGACCTAAACCCTACCATTGAAGACTTGCGCATTCTTTACTTCTATTCAGTTAATCATAATGTTCGGTACTTGTTTTTATTATCAGTTTATCATTGTAATCATGAATACTCTTAGTTTTTATTGTTTATTCGTTTCTTGCTACTTTAATATGCTAGGCTAAATCAGTTTAGTGTTTGCTTGAATGTGAAACTATGAATATTGGATTGTTCTATTTTATGGATTTAATGTTTGTGATTGAAATTAATTGTGTTTGATTAAAGATCCACTCTTATGCATGTTCTATGTTCTTAATTCAAATACATAGATTGTTAATCATTTAATGTGAGTTAATTTGAGATGCAATTTATGCTTCAACACTTAGGTGATCTAGACAATTAGAGAAGTGATTTCAAGTGATTGTGTCATTGATTTAATTTGTAATTGAAAGCCTTGTGAGACGACCCGTCCTAATTGAAATGTCCCGTTCTTATTGATTAAAAACGTTCCATATTAATTGATTTCGTTGCGAGGTTTTGACCTCTATATGAGACGTTTTTCAAAGACTGCATTCATTTTTAAACAAACCATAACCTTTATTTCATCAATAAAGGTTTAAAAAGCTTTACGTAGATTATCAAATAATGATAATCTAAAATATCCTGTTTACACACGACCATTACATAATGGTTTACAATACAAATATGTTACAACAAAATAAGTTTCTTGAATGCAGTTTTTACACAATATCATACAAGCATGGACTCCAAATCTTGTCCTTATTTAAGTATGCGACAGCGGAAGCTCTTAATAATCACCTGAGAATAAACATGCTTAAAACGTCAACAAAAATGTTGGTGAGTTATAGGTTTAACCTATATATATCAAATCGTAATAATAGACCACAAGATTTCATATTTCAATACACATCCCATGCATAGAGATAAAAATCATTCATATGGTGAATACCTGGTAACCGACAATAACAAGATGCATATATAAGAATATCCCCATCATTCCGGGACACCCTTCGGATATGATATAAATTTCGAAGTACTAAAGCATCCGGTACTTTGGATGGGGTTTGTTAGGCCCAATAGATCTATCTTTAGGATTCGCGTCAATTAGGGTGTCTGTTCCCTAATTCTTAGATTACCAGACTTAATAAAAAGGGGCATATTCGATTTCGATAATTCAACCATAGAATGTAGTTTCACGTACTTGTGTCTATTTTGTAAATCATTTATAAAACCTGCATGTATTCTCATCCCAAAAATATTAGATTTTAAAAGTGGGACTATAACTCACTTTCACAGATTTTTACTTCGCCGGGAAGTAAGACTTGGCCACTGGTTGATTCACGAACCTATAACAATATATACATATATATCAAAGTATGTTCAAAATATATTTACAACACTTTTAATATATTTTGATGTTTTAAGTTTATTAAGTCAGCTGTCCTCGTTAGTAACCTACAACTAGTTGTCCACAGTTAGATGTACAGAAAAATAAATCGATAAATATTATCTTGAATCAATCCACGACCCAGTGTATACGTATCTCAGTATTGATCACAACTCAAACTATATATATTTTGGAATCAACCTCAACCCTGTATAGCTAACTCCAACATTCACATATAGAGTGTCTATGGTTGTTCCGAAATATATATAGATGTGTCGACATGATAGGTCGAAACATTGTATACGTGTCTATGGTATCTCAAGATTACATAATATACAATACAAGTTGATTAAGTTATGGTTGGAATAGATTTGTTACCAATTTTCACGTAGCTAAAATGAGAAAAATTATCCAATCTTGTTTTACCCATAACTTCTTCATTTTAAATCCGTTTTGAGTGAATCAAATTGCTATGGTTTCATATTGAACTCTATTTTATGAATCTAAACAGAAAAAGTATAGGTTTATAGTCAGAAAAATAAGTTACAAGTCGTTTTTGTAAAGGTAGTCATTTCAGTCGAAAGAACGACGTCTAGATGACCATTTTAGAAAACATACTTCCACTTTGAGTTTAACCATAATTTTTGGATATAGTTTCATGTTCATAATAAAAATCATTTTATCAGAATAACAACTTTTAAATCAAAGTTTATCATAGTTTTTAATTAACTAACCCAAAACAGCCCGCGGTGTTACTACGACGGCGTAAATCCGGTTTTACGGTGTTTTTCGTGTTTCCAGGTTTTAAATCATTAAGTTAGCATATCATATAGATATAGAACATGTGTTTAGTTGATTTTAAAAGTCAAGTTAGAAGGATTAACTTTTGTTTGCGAACAAGTTTAGAATTAACTAAACTATGTTCTAGTGATTACAAGTTTAAACCTTCGAATAAGATAGCTTTATATGTATGAATCGAATGATGTTATGAACATCATTACTACCTTAAGTTCCTTGGATGAACCTACTGGAAAAGAGAAAAATGGATCTAGCTTCAATGGATCCTTGGATGGCTCAAAGTTCTTGAAGCAAAATCATGACACGAAAACAAGTTCAAGTAAGATCATCACTTGAAATAAGATTGTTATAGTTATAGAAATTGAACCAAAGTTTGAATATGATTATTACCTTGTATTAGAATGATAACCTACTGTAAGAAACAAAGATTTCTTGAGGTTGGATGATCACCTTACAAGATTGGAAGTGAGCTAGCAAACTTGAAAGTATTCTTGATTTTATGAAACTAGAACTTTTGGAATTTATGAAGAACACTTAGAACTTGAAGATAGAACTTGAGAGAGTTCAATTAGATGAAGAAAATTGAAGAATGAAAGTGTTTGTAGGTGTTTTTGGTCGTTGGTGTATGGATTAGATATAAAGGATATGTAATTTTGTTTTCATGTAAATAAGTCATGAATGATTACTCATATTTTTGTAATCTTATGAGATATTTCATGCTAGTTGCCAAATGATGGTTCCCACATGTGTTAGGTGACTCACATGGGCTGCTAAGAGCTGATCATTGGAGTGTATATACCAATAGTACATACATCTAAAAGCTGTGTATTGTACGAGTACGAATACGGGTGCATACGAGTAGAATTGTTGATGAAACTGAACGAGAATGTAATTGTAAGCATTTTTGTTAAGTAGAAGTATTTTGATAAGTGTATTGAAGTCTTTCAAAAGTGTATAAATACATAT
Source organism: Rutidosis leptorrhynchoides (assembly GCF_046630445.1). NCBI lineage: Eukaryota > Viridiplantae > Streptophyta > Magnoliopsida > Asterales > Asteraceae > Rutidosis > Rutidosis leptorrhynchoides. The sequence continues at coordinate 424,803,522 of NC_092334.1, forward strand.
TAAAACACTACATGTATATACATTTTAACTGAGTCGTTAAGTCATCGTTAGTCGTTACATGTAAGTGTTGTTTTGAAACCTTTAGGTTAACGATCTTGTTAAATGTTGTTAACCCAATGTTTATAATATCAAAAGAGATTTTAAATTATTATATTATCATGATATTATGATGTACGAATATCTCTTAATATGATATATATACATTAAATGTCGTTACAACGATAAACGTTACATATATGTCTCGTTTCAAAATCATTAAGTTAGTAGTCTTGTTTTTACATATGTAGTTCATTGTTAATATAATTAATGATATGTTTACTTATCATAATATCATGTTAACTATATATATAACCATATATATGTCATCATATAGTTTTTTTACAAGTTTTAACGTTCGTGAATCACCGGTCAACTTGGGTGGTCAATTGTCTATATGAAACCTATTTCAATTAATCAAGTCTTAACAAGTTTGATTGCTTAACATGTTGGAAACATTTAATCATGTAAACATCAATCTCAATTAATATATATAAACATGGAAAAGTTCGGGTCACTACAGTACCTACCCGTTAAATAAATTTCGTCCCGAAATTTTAAGCTGTTGAAGGTGTTGACGAATCTTCTGGAAATAGATGCGGGTATTTCTTCTTCATCTGATCTTCACGCTCCCAGGTGAACTCGGGTCCTCTACGAGCATTCCATCGAACCTTAACAATTGGTATCTTGTTTTGCTTAAGTCTTTTAACCTCACGATCCATTATTTCGACGGGTTCTTCGATGAATTGGAGTTTTTCGTTGATTTGGATTTCATCTAACGGAATAGTGAGATCTTCTTTAGCAAAACATTTCTTCAAATTCGAGACGTGGAAAGTGTTATGTACAGCCGCGAGTTGTTGAGGTAACTCAAGTCGGTAAGCTACTGGTCCGACACGATCAATAATCTTGAATGGTCCAATATACCTTGGATTTAATTTCCCTCGTTTACCAAATCGAACAACGCCTTTCCAAGGTGAAACTTTAAGCATGACCATCTCTCCAATTTCAAATTCTATATCTTTTCTTTTAATGTCAGCGTAGCTCTTTTGTCGACTTTGGGCGGTTTTCAACCGTTGTTGAATTTGGATGATCTTCTCGGTAGTTTCTTGTATAATCTCCGGACCCGTAATCTGTCTATCCCCCACCTCACTCCAACAAATCGGAGACCTGCACTTTCTACCATAAAGTGCTTCAAACGGCGCCATCTCAATGCTTGAATGGTAGCTGTTGTTGTAGGAAAATTCTGCTAACGGTAGATGTCGATCCCAACTGTTTCCGAAATCAATAACACATGCTCGTAGCATGTCTTCAAGCGTTTGTATCGTCCTTTCGCTCTGCCCATCAGTTTGTGGATGATAGGCAGTACTCATGTCTAGACGAGTTCCTAATGCTTGCTGTAATGTCTGCCAGAATCTTGAAATAAATCTGCCATCCCTATCAGAGATAATAGAGATTGGTATTCCATGTCTGGAGACGACTTCCTTCAAATACAGTCGTGCTAACTTCTCCATCTTGTCATCTTCTCTTATTGGTAGGAAGTGTGCTGATTTGGTGAGACGATCAACTATTACCCAAATAGTATCAAAACCACTTGCAGTCCTTGGCAATTTAGTGATGAAATCCATGGTAATGTTTTCCCATTTCCATTCCGGGATTTCGGGTTGTTGAAGTAGACCTGATGGTTTCTGATGCTCAGCTTTGACCTTAGAACACGTCAAACATTCTCCTACGTATTTAGCAACATCGGCTTTCATACCCGGCCACCAAAAATGTTTCTTGAGATCCTTGTACATCTTCCCCGTTCCAGGATGTATTGAGTATCTGGTTTTATGAGCTTCTCTAAGTACCATTTCTCTCATATCTCCAAATTTTGGTACCCAAATCCTTTCAGCCCTATACCGGGTTCCGTCTTCCCGAATATTAAGATGCTTCTCCGATCCTTTGGGTATTTCATCCTTTAAATTTCCCTCTTTTAAAACTCCTTGTTGCGCCTCCTTTATTTGAGTAGTAATGTTATTATGAATCATTATATTCATAGATTTTACTCGAATGGGTTCTCTATCCTTCCTGCTCAAGGCATCGGCTACCACATTTGCCTTCCCCGGGTGGTAACGAATCTCAAAATCGTAATCATTCAATAATTCAATCCACCTACGCTGCCTCATATTCAGTTGTTTCTGATTAAATATGTGTTGAAGACTTTTGTGGTCGGTATATATAATACTTTTGACCCCATATAAGTAGTGCCTCCAAGTCTTTAATGCAAAAACAACCGCGCCTAATTCCAAATCATGCGTCGTATAATTTTGTTCGTGAATCTTCAATTGTCTAGACGCATAAGCAATCACCTTCGTTCGTTGCATTAATACACAACCGAGACCTTGCTTTGATGCGTCACAATAAATCACAAAATCATCATTCCCTTCAGGCAATGACAATATAGGTGCCGTAGTTAGCTTTTTCTTCAATAACTGAAACGCTTTCTCTTGTTCATCATTCCATTCAAATTTCTTCCCTTTATGCGTTAATGCAGTCAAGGGTTTTGCTATTCTGGAAAAGTCTTGGATGAACCTTCTGTAGTAACCAGCTAGTCCTAAAAACTGGCGTATGTGTTTCGGAGTTTTCGGGGTTTCCCACTTTTCAACAGTTTCTATCTTTGCCGGATCCACCTTAATACCTTCTTTGTTCACTATGTGACCGAGGAATTGAACTTCTTCCAACCAAAATGCACACTTTGAAAACTTAGCGTACAATTCTTCCTTCCTCAATACTTCTAACACCTTTCTCAAATGTTCACCGTGTTCTTGGTCATTCTTTGAGTAAATAAGTATGTCATCAATGAAAACAATGACAAACTTGTCAAGGTATGGTCCACACACTCGGTTCATAAGGTCCATGAACACAGCTGGTGCATTAGTTAAACCAAACGGCATGACCATAAACTCGTAATGACCGTAACGTGTTCTGAAAGCAGTCTTTGGAATATCATCTTCTTTCACCCGCATTTGATGATACCCGGAACGTAAGTCAATCTTTGAATAAACAGACGAGCCTTGTAGTTGATCAAATAAGTCGTCGATTCTCGGTAGTGGGTAGCGGTTCTTGATGGTAAGTTTGTTCAACTCTCGGTAGTCGATACACAACCTGAATGTACCATCTTTCTTCTTGACAAACAAAACAGGAGCTCCCCACGGTGATGTGCTTGGTCGAATGAAACCACGCTCTAAAAGTTCTTGTAATTGGCTTTGCAGTTCTTTCATCTCGCTGGGTGCGAGTCTGTAAGGAGCACGAGCTATTGGTGCAGCTCCTGGTACAAGATCTATTTGAAATTCAACGGATCGATGTGGGGGTAATCCCGGTAATTCTTTCGGAAATACATCGGGAAATTCTTTTGCAATGGGAACATCATTGATGCTCTTTTCTTCAGTTTGTACTTTCTCGACGTGTGCTAGAACAGCATAGCAACCTTTTCTTATTAGTTTTTGTGCCTTCAAATTACTAATAAGATGTAGCTTCGTGTTGCCCTTTTCTCCGTACACCATTAAGGGTTTTCCTTTTTCTCGTATAATGCGAATTGCATTTTTGTAACAAACGATCTCCGCTTTCACTTCTTTCAACCAGTCCATACCGATTATCACATCAAAACTCCCTAACTCTACTGGTATCAAATCAATCTTAAATGTTTCGCTAACCAGTTTAATTTCTCGATTCCGACATATATTATCTGCTGAAATTAATTTACCATTTGCTAATTCGAGTAAAAATTTACTATCCAAAGGCGTCAATGGACAACTTAATTTAGCACAAAAATCTCTACTCATATAGCTTCTATCCGCACCCGAATCAAATAAAACGTAAGCAGATTTATTGTCAATAAGAAACGTACCCGTAACAAGCTCCGGGTCTTCCTGTGCCTCTACCGCATTAATATTGAAAACTCTTCCACGGCCTTGTCCATTCGTGTTCTCCTGGTTCGGGCAATTTCTAATAATGTGGCCTGGTTTTCCACATTTATAACAAACTACATTGGCATAACTTGCTCCGACACTACTTGCTCCACCATTACTCGTTCCGACACCATTTGTTCCTTTCGTTCTATTAACCCCTGGTCCGTAGACCTCACACTTCGCCGCGCTATGACCATTTCTTTTACACTTGTTGCAAAATTTGGTGCAGAACCCCGAGTGATTCTTTTCACACCTTTGGCATAGTTGCTTCTGATTGTTGTTGTTGTTGCGGTTATTATTGTTGTTGGGATGATTGTTGTAGTTGCTGTTGTTGTTGTTGTTGTTGTTGTTGTTGGGCCGTTTGTTGTAGTTGCGATTGATGTTGCGATTGTTGGGATAATTGTTGCGATTATTGTTGTAATTGCTGTTGTTGTTGTATTGGTGATTCTTATCACCGTTTTCCTCCCACTTTCTTTTGACTTGCTTCACATTGGCCTCTTCAGCAGTCTGTTCTTTAATTCTTTCTTCAATCTGGTTCACTAGTTTGTGAGCCATTCTACATGCCTGTTGTATGGAGGCGGGCTCGTGTGAACTTATATCTTCTTGGATTCTTTCCGGTAATCCTTTCACAAACGCGTCGATCTTCTCTTCCTCATCTTCGAATGCTCCCGGACACAATAGGCACAATTCTGTGAATCGTCTTTCGTACGTGGTAATATCAAATCCTTGGGTTCGTAACCCTCTAAGTTCTGTCTTGAGCTTATTGACCTCGGTTCTGGGACGGTACTTCTCGTTCATCAAGTGCTTGAATGCTGACCACGGTAGTGCGTACGCATCATCTTGTCCCACTTGCTCTAGATAGGTATTCCACCATGTTAACGCAGAACCTGTGAAGGTATGCGTAGCGTACTTCACTTTGTCCTCTTCAGTACACTTACTTATGGCAAACACCGATTCAACCTTCTCGGTCCACCGTTTCAATCCGATCGGTCCTTCGGTTCCATCAAATTCCAAAGGTTTGCAGGCAGTGAATTCTTTGTAGGTGCATCCTACACGATTTCCTGTACTTCTAGATCCAAGGTTATTGTTGGTATGTAGCGCAGCCTGTACTGCGGCTATGTTTGAAGCTAGAAAAGTACGGAATTCCTCTTCATTCATATTCACGGTGTGTCGAGTAGTCGGTGCCATTTCCTTCAAAATAGTTAAATGGAACAAGTTAATCATACAGAATATTAAGAGTAGTTAATAGTATTTCGTAGCATAATATGAACTCATTTATAAAAGCTTTTTCTTCATATTAGCGTTTTATAAGTTTAAATTCGGGTAGTACCTACCCGTTAAGTTCATACTTAGTAGCTAATATACAATTCAACTACTACAATTCTATATGAAAAACTGATTATAATAATATTTCGCGTTCAAACTTTTATACAATATTTTACAAACTTACAATACCGCTTATTTTACATAAAGCATGAAATATAGCACACAATAACTTTGATACAAGATAGTTGTGAAGACAATTCTAGCTAGTACACAAGTCGTTCAGCAAAGGCAATAAAGACACGTAATTCATACGTCCAGAAACAAGTCATGCATTCTGGTTTTACTAGGACTACTTCCCATCCTTGGTCTTGTGCAACATAACCGTTATGGCCGTTGATAAGACAGCGTGTTGTAACGTCATCAAAGGGACGAGGGTTACGTAATGTCCAACAGTCCCGTAATAATCTAAAAACCTCATTTCTTACCCCAATTACCGACTCCGTCACTTGTGGAAATGTTTTGTTTAATAGTTGTAGCCCGATGTTCTTGTTCTCACTTTGGTGAGAAGCGAACATTACTAATCCGTAAGCATAACATGCTTCTTTATGTTGCATGTTAGCCGCTTTTTCTAAATCACGAAGTCCAATATTCGGATATATTGAGTCAAAATAATTTCTTAACCCGTTGCGTAAAATAGCATTTGGGTTCCCCGCAATATATGCGTCAAAGTAAACACATCGTAACTTATGGGTTTCCCAGTGTGATATCCCCCATCTTTCAAACGAAAGTCTCTTATAAACCAAGACATTCTTGGAACGTTCTTCGAATGTCTTACAAACTGATCTCGCCTTAAATAGTTGTGCCGAAGAATTCTGGCCGACTCTAGACAAGATTTCATCAATCATGTCTCCGGGTAGGTCTCTTAAAATATTGGGTTGTCTATCCATTTTGTGTTTTTAAACTGTAAAATAGACAAGAGTTAGATTCATAAAAAAAATACTTATTAATACAAGCAATTTTTACATATATCATAAAGCATAAGAACACTATATTCCATATATTACACCACACGAATACAACTATCTTATTCCGACTCGCTCGTTTCTTCTTCTTCGGTTTTGGTTCGTTTTGCCAAGTTTCTAGGGATATATGATGTTCCCCTAATACGAGCCGTCGTTGTCCACATTGGTTTAGAAAAACCTGGTGGTTTAGAGGTTCCCGGGTCATTGTTACAACTTAAGGACTTCGGGGGTTGACGATACATATAAAGTTCATCGGGGTTGGAATTAGATTTCTCTATTTTTATGCCCTTTCCCTTATTATTTTCTTTTGCCTTTTTAAATTCAGTTGGGGTAATTTCTATAACATCATCGGAATTCTCGTCGAAATCCGATTCATCGGAGAATTGGTAATCCTCCCAATATTTTGCTTCCTTGGCGGAAACACCATTGACCATAATTAACTTTGGTCGGTTGGTTGAGGATTTTCTTTTACTTAACCGTTTTATTATTTCCCCCACCGGTTCTATTTCTTCATCCGGTTCCGATTCTTCTTCCGGTTCCGATTCTTCGTCCGGTTCCGACTCTTCTTCCGGTTCCTCTTCGGGAACTTGTGAATCAGTCCACAAATCATTCCAATTTACATTTGACTCTTCATTATTATTAGGTGAGTCAATGGGACTTGTTCTAGAGGTAGACATCTATCACATAATATCAAACACGTTAAGAGATTAATATATCACATAATATTCATATGTTAAAAATATATAGTTTCCAACAAAAATGTTAAGCAATCATTTTTAAAGAAAACACGGTCGAAGTCCAGACTCACTAATGCATCCTAACAAACTCGATAAGACACACTAATGCAAATTTTCTGGTTCTCTAAGACCAACGCTCGGATACCAACTGAAATGTCCCGTTCTTATTGATTAAAAACGTTCCATATTAATTGATTTCGTTGCGAGGTTTTGACCTCTATATGAGACGTTTTTCAAAGACTGCATTCATTTTTAAACAAACCATAACCTTTATTTCATCAATAAAGGTTTAAAAAGCTTTACGTAGATTATCAAATAATGATAATCTAAAATATCCTGTTTACACACGACCATTACATAATGGTTTACAATACAAATATGTTACAACAAAATAAGTTTCTTGAATGCAGTTTTTACACAATATCATACAAGCATGGACTCCAAATCTTGTCCTTATTTAAGTATGCGACAGCGGAAGCTCTTAATAATCACCTGAGAATAAACATGCTTAAAACGTCAACAAAAATGTTGGTGAGTTATAGGTTTAACCTATATATATCAAATCGTAATAATAGACCACAAGATTTCATATTTCAATACACATCCCATGCATAGAGATAAAAATCATTCATATGGTGAATACCTGGTAACCGACAATAACAAGATGCATATATAAGAATATCCCCATCATTCCGGGACACCCTTCGGATATGATATAAATTTCGAAGTACTAAAGCATCCGGTACTTTGGATGGGGTTTGTTAGGCCCAATAGATCTATCTTTAGGATTCGCGTCAATTAGGGTGTCTGTTCCCTAATTCTTAGATTACCAGACTTAATAAAAAGGGGCATATTCGATTTCGATAATTCAACCATAGAATGTAGTTTCACGTACTTGTGTCTATTTTGTAAATCATTTATAAAACCTGCATGTATTCTCATCCCAAAAATATTAGATTTTAAAAGTGGGACTATAACTCACTTTCACAGATTTTTACTTCGCCGGGAAGTAAGACTTGGCCACTGGTTGATTCACGAACCTATAACAATATATACATATATATCAAAGTATGTTCAAAATATATTTACAACACTTTTAATATATTTTGATGTTTTAAGTTTATTAAGTCAGCTGTCCTCGTTAGTAACCTACAACTAGTTGTCCACAGTTAGATGTACAGAAAAATAAATCGATAAATATTATCTTGAATCAATCCACGACCCAGTGTATACGTATCTCAGTATTGATCACAACTCAAACTATATATATTTTGGAATCAACCTCAACCCTGTATAGCTAACTCCAACATTCACATATAGAGTGTCTATGGTTGTTCCGAAATATATATAGATGTGTCGACATGATAGGTCGAAACATTGTATACGTGTCTATGGTATCTCAAGATTACATAATATACAATACAAGTTGATTAAGTTATGGTTGGAATAGATTTGTTACCAATTTTCACGTAGCTAAAATGAGAAAAATTATCCAATCTTGTTTTACCCATAACTTCTTCATTTTAAATCCGTTTTGAGTGAATCAAATTGCTATGGTTTCATATTGAACTCTATTTTATGAATCTAAACAGAAAAAGTATAGGTTTATAGTCAGAAAAATAAGTTACAAGTCGTTTTTGTAAAGGTAGTCATTTCAGTCGAAAGAACGACGTCTAGATGACCATTTTAGAAAACATACTTCCACTTTGAGTTTAACCATAATTTTTGGATATAGTTTCATGTTCATAATAAAAATCATTTTATCAGAATAACAACTTTTAAATCAAAGTTTATCATAGTTTTTAATTAACTAACCCAAAACAGCCCGCGGTGTTACTACGACGGCGTAAATCCGGTTTTACGGTGTTTTTCGTGTTTCCAGGTTTTAAATCATTAAGTTAGCATATCATATAGATATAGAACATGTGTTTAGTTGATTTTAAAAGTCAAGTTAGAAGGATTAACTTTTGTTTGCGAACAAGTTTAGAATTAACTAAACTATGTTCTAGTGATTACAAGTTTAAACCTTCGAATAAGATAGCTTTATATGTATGAATCGAATGATGTTATGAACATCATTACTACCTTAAGTTCCTTGGATGAACCTACTGGAAAAGAGAAAAATGGATCTAGCTTCAATGGATCCTTGGATGGCTCAAAGTTCTTGAAGCAAAATCATGACACGAAAACAAGTTCAAGTAAGATCATCACTTGAAATAAGATTGTTATAGTTATAGAAATTGAACCAAAGTTTGAATATGATTATTACCTTGTATTAGAATGATAACCTACTGTAAGAAACAAAGATTTCTTGAGGTTGGATGATCACCTTACAAGATTGGAAGTGAGCTAGCAAACTTGAAAGTATTCTTGATTTTATGAAACTAGAACTTTTGGAATTTATGAAGAACACTTAGAACTTGAAGATAGAACTTGAGAGAGTTCAATTAGATGAAGAAAATTGAAGAATGAAAGTGTTTGTAGGTGTTTTTGGTCGTTGGTGTATGGATTAGATATAAAGGATATGTAATTTTGTTTTCATGTAAATAAGTCATGAATGATTACTCATATTTTTGTAATCTTATGAGATATTTCATGCTAGTTGCCAAATGATGGTTCCCACATGTGTTAGGTGACTCACATGGGCTGCTAAGAGCTGATCATTGGAGTGTATATACCAATAGTACATACATCTAAAAGCTGTGTATTGTACGAGTACGAATACGGGTGCATACGAGTAGAATTGTTGATGAAACTGAACGAGAATGTAATTGTAAGCATTTTTGTTAAGTAGAAGTATTTTGATAAGTGTATTGAAGTCTTTCAAAAGTGTATAAATACATATTAAAACACTACATGTATATACATTTTAACTGAGTCGTTAAGTCATCGTTAGTCGTTACATGTAAGTGTTGTTTTGAAACCTTTAGGTTAACGATCTTGTTAAATGTTGTTAACCCAATGTTTATAATATCAAAAGAGATTTTAAATTATTATATTATCATGATATTATGATGTACGAATATCTCTTAATATGATATATATACATTAAATGTCGTTACAACGATAAACGTTACATATATGTCTCGTTTCAAAATCATTAAGTTAGTAGTCTTGTTTTTACATATGTAGTTCATTGTTAATATAATTAATGATATGTTTACTTATCATAATATCATGTTAACTATATATATAACCATATATATGTCATCATATAGTTTTTTTACAAGTTTTAACGTTCGTGAATCACCGGTCAACTTGGGTGGTCAATTGTCTATATGAAACCTATTTCAATTAATCAAGTCTTAACAAGTTTGATTGCTTAACATGTTGGAAACATTTAATCATGTAAACATCAATCTCAATTAATATATATAAACATGGAAAAGTTCGGGTCACTACACTAATCCAGCCGGACGAATACATTACATTTGGTTACATCGCGAGGTACTTGACCTCTATATGATACATTTTACAAACATTGCATTCGTTTTTAAAAGACAAACTTTCATTACATCGAAAGTTGACGGCATGCATACCATTTCCTAATATATCCAACTATAATTGACTTAGTAATAATCTTGATGAACTCAACGACTCGAATGCAACGTCTTTTGAAATATGTCATGAATGACTCCAAGTAATATCCTTAAAATGAGCTAATGCACAGCGGAAGATTTCTTTAATACCTGAGAATAAACATGCTTTAAAGTGTCAACTAACAGGTTGGTGAGTTCATTAGTTTATCATAATCAATCATTTTCATCATTTTAATAGACCACAAGATTTTTATTTCCATTTCTCATAAATATACGTCCCATGCATAGAGACAAAAATAATCATTCATATGGATTGAACACCTGGTAAACGACATTAACAAGATGCATATAAGAATATCCCCTATCATTCTGGGACATCCATCGGACATGATAAAACAGCATCGAAGTACTAAAGCATCTGCAACAACAGATGGGGTTTGTTAGGCCCAATAGATATATCTTTAGGATTCGTGTCAATTAGTAGATCGGTTTACTAATTCTTAGGTTACCAAGCAAAAAGGGGCATATTCGGCTTCGATCATTCAACCATAGAATGTAGTTTCAATTACTTGTGTCTATTTCGTCAAACATTTATAAAAAACAACGCATGTATTCTCAGTCCCAAAAATATATATTGCAAAAGCATTTAAAAAGGGAGCAAATGAAACTCACTATCCAATATTTTATAGTAAAAATATTCATACGACGAAACTGAACAATGCAAGAATGGCCTCGGATTCACGAACCTATATCAATACTATATATACTAACACATATAATTGTAATCGAACAGATTTATATATTACTATTAATGATATATTTGTTATATTTAATAATTTATAGGTGTCATAAATAATTTAATTAAATATATCTATTTTATATTTTTTAGATAAATAATTAGTAAGAATATTAATATAGTTATGTTACATGTATTAAATGTAGTTATTTATAGTTAAAAATATTTGTTTATCATAATAATAATATAGTAATGGTAGTAATAATAAAATTAATAATTTTATTTAATTTGTAACTTAATTGTTTCTAAAATAATATTTATATATATATATATATATATATATATATTATATATACTCATAATAATAATAAGAATATTACTAATATTAAAAATGAAAATAATGATAATAATAATAATGATAAAAATTAATAATAATAATGTTAATAATAATTTTACTAAAAACGATAATTTTAACAATCATGCTAATATTTATATTCCTAATAATGATAATATTGATAATAATAATAATAATGTTAAAAGTAATAATAAAAGTAATGTTAATATTAATAATAATAATAATGATACTTTTAATTTTAATAAAAAGATAAGTTTAATAATAATGATAATTCTAATATTAGTCTTAATGATAATACTACTGATTTTAATTATAAGAATCTTTATGATAATCATAATAAGGATAATATTATTCCTAATAATAATGATAATATTAATAATTAGTAATGATAATAATAATTAATAACAACAATAATAATAATAATAATAACAATAAGAGTAATAATAATAATAACTACCTTACTAGGAAAAAAGCTCCAAAAAGAATAACTGCCCATGCCTAGACTCGAACCCAAGACCTCTCGCTAACCGCTAACACCCCAAGCCATCGATCCATGTATTGTTTTTCTGATTTAGTTCCGAGACTAATTCCTTTAACTCGTTTATTTTCATTTAGGCCCAACAACTTAAATTCCACACAGCCCAAGTTTCTTATTTGAATTTAATGGGTTAAAAAGCACATCTGTATGTTTAATTAAGTCCACAAAGCAGCCCAAAATCATCAAACAACAAATAGGGTTCGGTTCCAGGAGTCGTTCGTGAATTGCAGCAGAAATCGATTAACCATCCCAGGAATATCAACAAGTTTACGAGCAGGAGGAATCAACAGGTGATAACCTTCTTTGTTAACATAACTCATATTCGTTGTATAATCTTTATCATCATTGAAAACATCGTATATTTTATCAACACATTAAATCATAAATCGTTAACCATGTGTGATTAGAAGGGGTCCCATGACCCATGATATCATGCGTTAAATCAGTGACCAATGAGAAAAATTATGGCCACATTTTTATCATATAAAATTAGGACTTAAAGTAGTGGTGAAGCATATCGACAACAAGTAGTGTTGTTTTCTTTTTTATTCGGCCCACCATCGAAAAGTAAGGTAATCACATCAAGTGGCTGTTATATTAATCGAACAAGGAATAAGAAAGGCATCCATATTTTCTCTCATCAGGTTCATCATCTTATCGTTATCATCAACTTTAATTATTACTTCATCTTTTGCGTTTAAAATCCTATTAAACACCTCGAGTAGCAGGTGTGGTTGATTTAAACAGGAACATAGTAGTACTAAAACAATTCATGTATGGTAGCAAGAAGTTGTAGTTCATGATGGTTTTGGGGTAGTCTTTGAACATCAATGAAACAGAAACAAAACAGTCGTGGTGGCCTGGTTCGGAGGAGAAGAAACAGTAAGTGCTTTTTAGATGGTTTTCTAATATCATTGATGAGAGAGAGATATATATGGGAGAGGAAGAGATGGTTATTGGTGGTGATCGAGTAACACAACAAAAAATGATAAATGATGGTGATTCATTAAATATGGTTATTATGGTGGTTTGATTGAGAGAGGTGATGATGATGGTGTTTTCATCTTGTTTGAAATCAACAGAAAAAATAAAGTAAAATGAGTATTGCAGCGTCTTACCTTGTGAATCAACTAATCAGGAGGTTGGCTATGGTGGCTATTCGAAACACAAAAAAATATAAGTAGTAGTATACGCAGAAATTATGGTTAGAAGGTAATAGGTTTATGTGGTTCGATCAACATGAATTGGTAGCAGGCTTATTGGTTTGTTCGAATAGAAATAGTAGACGACTAGTAGCAGGTTGTTCTCGGTTGTCATAGTGGTGGATAGGGTAGTCGATTTCATGGGTGTTGTGATTTAATGGGTGATGATATGGTTGGTTCTCGGTTGCCGTGGTTAGTCGAGGATGAAGGTGATGGTTGTATGTGGGTGTTGTCGAATTAAGATGATTGTTGGTTTTTTTTTCTTATTTTTTTCTCGGACAGGAACGGAAGACAAAAGCATATAGCTGGTGTTACTAAGTGGTGGTTTGTGACGTGGTTGTGGTGGTCGTAGGTGTTTCAACCGTGGTGCTTCGGTGCTGGAGGAGATGGTGGCGATATAAAGAACCTGAAGTGGGTTTTATGATCGTTTATGTGTGTGTTTGTATTGGTAACCATAAACAGAAACAAAAATAGTTTAGCCAACGGTTCTTAAGGTGACGATTTTGAAACGCTGGAGGAGAGTTTGCAAGGTGGCGTGGTGATTCATGGTGGAAGGACATGGTTGCCGGAAGTCGATGGTTGAAGTAAGGAGATAAAGTGAGGGTTGGTGTCGAGCAGCAAACAAGAAAGAATGGTGTATGAATGTTATCATCCCAAGCAAGTATATTTATACTTTAGATAGATAGATTAGATAGAAAGTAAGCAGACAAACACTAATAATTTACTTAAACAGTGTTAAATAGTAATCGAATAACTTAATTTCAATTAGCCACAGTTAGCAACCGGATATTTTTGTCATGTGTACCGACAGTTGAATGGAGTATTAAATCGTGGTGCATTGCTAAACAGTTAACGTAAAATTTAATTCAGAAAAATCCCATATTTTAAAATTAAATCAATTTATTTATTTTGGTTATTAAATGTTTGAAACCTGATAAAAAAGACTCGCCTAATATTTGTTTTAGGTTCCAAGTGATATGTACGGAGCATTAAAATTTAAACTAAGAAGATAAAAATATATCTATCAAACCTAAAATCTTTTCAATCAATTTGTGATCAAATTTTCATTTTAAATCTTCATAAACTCGTATTAGATTCATATGAACACTAGCGAAAAGTCAACCGAGTATTACAATCGTTTACTATTTAAGTTCGAAATCATTTATTTTTAATATTTTCTTTTTCTTATCTATAAACATTTTGAAATAGCAAGTTTAACTACTAAAATAAATATATTATATATTTTTAAACAAATAGATTTAATATAATTTCATATATTTACAAGTAATATTTACATACATATTTGTATATATATATATATATATATATATATATATATATATATATATATATATATATATATATATACATTTATAATAATAATTTTTATTACATGGCATATTATTTTACATATTGGTTTTCCAACAATTAAATCATATATTATTTCAAATAATATTTCAATTATTATATATATCTATATTTAAATATATATGCATCTATTTTCAATTAGTTGTTCGTGAATCGTCGAGAACAGTCGAAGGTCAATTAAATATATGAAACAGTTAAAAATTTTGAGACTCAACATTACAGACTTTGCTTATCGTGTCGAATTCATATAAAGATTAAGTTTAAATTTGGTCGGAAATTTTCGGGTCGTCACAGTACCTACCCGTTAAAGAAATTTCGTCCCCGAAATTTGATAGAGATGGTCATGGTTAACAATAAGTATGTTTTCATGACGAATAGAGTTTTATCACTATTGAGTAATAGGGATAAAATAATTTGATTGTGTAAATAGTACGAGTGAAGCTATCACAAAATAGTGAATTGAAATGAGATAATAAAGATTTGTCTTAACCTCTGACGTAGTCAAGTTTGAATTTAGAAAATAAGGCTCGTCTTAACTTTTGTCATTGTCTCGGTTGAATTCCGGAATTCAAGGAATTTAGAGAAAATCTTCGTAATAAGATTTGATTCTCCGGTATTTAAGGAAATAGGATCTCTCTAATTAAATGCGGAGATCTGTCTTGATTTCTTTATCAGATATTTTACTATAAATTAACTTCCTCTGTTTCCTTTATATTTTGGAATTCCATCCTTTCGTTTTTCTCTTCCCAACTTTAAGTCAAGCGAATAGTGGTCCAGAATTCGTAGGTATGGAGTTTCAAATGAACATGACTAATGTTCTAAGAGAGAGATTGTAATAGCACGATCTTGATTGGTTAAATTACCAAAATTCAAGAGAAAAGGTAGAACTATCAGGAATATACATATTCTTGATATGTTTGGAGATTATTTAGAATGAAAGAGTCATGTAACATGGCACATGATGACGTTAAGATCTGTGAATCATCACATTCCATTAGAAACTCAGCATGACTTACTATAATATAATCACGTTGATCAAGTGTCATTATATTATACTAACTCATGCTTCAGTTCCCAACACTACTTCAATATCATTCATAATTCAAATTCGAATTTTTCAAAACTTTAGAAACTAAAACAGTTTCTTTTATGATATAACACATATAGAGCGGAGAGATAATTAATATCGGACAAGAATATTTATGAAGATATCTTCAAAAATATTGAGGACATTAATAAAGAAAGATACGATGATATCTTAGAATTTCAGAATCAAATTGTGATGAAGATATTCATTCATGATGATTTAGAGCGATTAAGGAGTAAGGTATTCGCTAAAGATTTCATCAGAATCAGAATCATCAGGATTCTTTATGTACAAGTTTAGTCTTTGTGATTTGTCCACAGTCTCCTTCATAATTTAGTATAATCCGCTTTTTAGTACTAACTTTTCTATTGAGCGTTTCCAACATCCCATTCTTTATCATCAAACTTTCGACGATTAAGGTCGTTTACGGTTGTTTACAGTTTCCGCTGCTTCATTCAGCTTTTTCAACATTCAGAGTATTGCTTTGTAGACTGAGTGCTTTTCAGGATTTCAGAATGAAAGATCATAATTCTAAGAGATAAATATTATATGTATACATATTTCGGTTGATGTAGAAATGCTGCGAGATTCAAAATACTGATTGCTGATTCCTGGGAATTGGTATGGCAGTTCTCGTTACAAGATGCGGATGAGTATATGATAGGGTTTCAATGAATATAATGATTTTTCGGAAAGTCAAAGATCAATGAAGTTGCTGGTAAGTTTATTGCTAAAGTGGTGGGACATATACGATCCCCCAATAACGATGATGAAAGACAACTTATATATCGAGGTTATAATAAGGCAAATTCGAATGAAAGTTGAAGTTGATTTGCTGAAGCTGTGACAAAGTTGGCTAATTTAGAAAGGGATTGTATGGCTATTTTCGATAATAACAATGCCAAAGGAGTTGGCACAGATACGTGTTAAATGTTTACTCAGGTTCTAAGAGTTTTTCAGGTGCATAACTATATGCATCAATCTTTTCTTCTGTAGATGAAGTGCGGTTGGTTCCTCCTCTCGATTGAGGTATTTTCAAGAATCATGAAAGGTTTGAACGCAGATTGTAATCGTCAAGATACAAATGAGGTTAAAGATGAAATCAAGTGGCAAACTTGAAGAATTGTTTAGTTTCATATGTTATAATCAATATTTTAATTCATTTTTAATTATCCAATGTTGGTAGTCCACAGTTAGTAATTTAATAATTCATATATAATATTCGAATTAATTAATACGTATCGTGACCCATTGTATACATGTCTCAGACTCGATCACAACTCAAAGTATATATATTATTATAGAATCAACCTCAACCCTGTATAGCTAACTCAAGCATTACTGCATATAGAGTGTCTATGGTTATTCCAAATAATATATATAGATGCGTCGATATGATATGTCAAAACCTTGTATACATGTCCCGATATTTAAAGTGCGTAAAATAAATAACATAAATTAAATGACGATAAATAAAATTACGAGAATTAAAATTGCGATAAATAAATTGCGATAAATAAATGTAATAAGGAATTAACAGTTAGCTAGGATTTTGTTAGCGTGGATTCTTAACAAAATTCCTTATAGTTAATTTGTCTGTTTCTAACAAATTTTATTTTTGTCAAATGTTTTCTTCATTATGCCACTTGTTGGATTCTGATAGGTCAAAATCCAAATATGAAATTGAATGAAAATACTTATTCTGCGGTGAACGTATATGTATATCGGTGGTTGTAAATAGGATAGTAAATGATTGTTGAATCAGATTCGAAGAATGTACAGTGTAACTTATTAATGTGAAATCTATATATTCCTCGGGTATTACCTACCAGTTAAAATATTTTCATCATTAACAGTTTGTACAAAAAAAATTTTAATTACAATATTTATAAAAACATATATACATATATATTTTCTTCAGATGTAATCATGGATTTAATGAGTTAATATGATATTAAACTCATTTGGTTTACGGTTAGAACTAGAGTACATAATCTCTAAAATATTAGAGGTTACATAACCATCACGTCGAACGAAGATAAATGATGTAGAACGATACGTAGAACGATGATTATGCTCAAGGTACATAATGAGATGTTGAGGCGTGTGATGTTGAAACTTGGGTTGATGATGGTACTGGTGCTGTTACTGATGGTACGGTTGGTGCCGATGATGTTGCTGAAGCTGGTAAATTTTGCACCATATTCTCCAAATTGATTATTCGAGCGCGAAGTTCGTTGACTTTTTCTATTATTCCGAGATGATTGTCGGTCGGAACGAACGGATGAATAAGGTTTAGAATCTTAGATAGAATATAATCGTGGTGAGATATTCGGGAAATGAGGCTGAAAATGGTGTTTCGGACAGGTTCGCTGGTAAGTGCTTCAGGTTCTTCGCCAAGAGGGCAATGTGGTCGATGGAAAGGATCGCCTTCTTCTTGTCTCCAATAATTAAGTAGACTACGAACCCATCAGATGAATTGGGGATGGCTGATTTGGTTGATTTATTCTGGTGACGCTGTTTTCGGAGCTTAGGTGAACATCTATATTGGAATAGCTGTCGGATTCCGAAGAACTTGAACTAGTGGCGAGTTCCATTTCATACGATTGAGTAAAGGGTTTTTCGACATGAAATGATTTTCGGCTATCGGATGGTATTCTATTTACATAGAATATCTATATATATAGAACAAAAGATTTCGTATATTACGGAGGAATTTACGGAATATGTCAGGCAAGTCTATAGTAATAGATACGCTAAAATATGAATTATCAGATACACTAAGATATGAATTTTGTCTATACACTATCGATGCACTAAATGCAGTAAGACGTGTCATGACTAAGAATGATAAGCAGGTAATTTTCGACACGAAATGATAAGCAAAACTTTTGACATGTAGACACGGTCAAAGTCCAGACTCACTAATGCATCTTAACAACTATAAGTTAGACACACTAATGCAAGACCTTGTTCGCTAAGACCACCGCTCTGATACCACATGAGATGACCCGTCCTAATCCATCCGAACGAATACATTACATTTGGTAACATCGCGAGGTACTTGACCTCTATATGATACATTTTACAAACATTGCATTCGTTTTTAAACGACAAACTTTCATTACATCGAAAGTTGATGGCATGCATACCATTTCCTAATATATCCAACTATAATTGACTTAATAATAATCTTGATGAACTCAATGACTCGAATGCAACATCTTTTGAAATATGTCATGAATGACTCGCAGTAATATCCTTAAAATGAGCTAATGCTCAGCGAAAGATTTCTTTAATACCTGAGAATAAACATGCTTTAAAGTGTCAACCAAAAGGTTGGTGAGTTCATTAGTTTATCATAATCGATCATTTTCATCATTTTAATAGACCACAAGATTTTCATTTCCATTTCTCATAAATATACGTCACATGCATAGAGACAAAAATAATCATTCATATGGATTGAACACCTGGTAACCGACATTAATAAGATGCATATAAGAATATCCCCTATCATTCCGGGACATCCATCGGACATGATAAAACAACATCGAAGTACTAAAGCATCCGCAACAACGGATGGGGTTTGTTAGGCCCAATAGATCTATCTTTAGGATTCGCGTCAATTAGTAGATCGGTTTACTAATTCTTAGGTTACCAAGAAAAAAGGGGCATATTCGGCTTCGATCATTCAACCATAGAATGTAGTTTCAATTACTTGTGTCTATTTCGTCAAACATTTATAAAAAACAGTGCATGTATTCTCAGTCCCAAAAATATATATTGCAAAAGCATTTAAAAAGGGAGCAAATGAAACTCATTATCCAATATTTTGTAGTAAAAATATTCATACGACGAAACTGAACAATGCAAGATTGGCCTCGGATTCACGAACCTATATCAATACTATATATATTAACACATATAATTGTAATCGAACAGATTTATATATTACTATTAATGATATATTTGTTATATTTAATAATTTATATGTGTCATAAATAATTTAATTAAATATATCTATTTTATATTTTTAGATAAATAATTAGTAAGAATATTAATATAGTTATGTTACATGTATTAAATATAGTTATTTATAGTTAAAAATATTTGTTTGTCATAATAATAATATAGTAATGGTAGTAATAATAAAAGTAATAATTTTATTTAATTTGTAACTTAATTGTTTCTATAATATATATATATATATATATATATATATATATATATATATATATATATATATATATATATATATATATATATATATATATATATATATATATATATACTCATAATAATAATAAGAATATTACTAATATTAAAAATGAAAATAATGATAATAATAATAATGATAAAAATTAATAATAATAATTTTACTAAAAATGATAATTTTAACAATCATGCTAATATTTATATTCCTAATAATGATAATATTGATAATAATAATAATAATGTTAAAAGTAATAATAAAAGTAATGTTAATATTAATAATAATAATAATAATAATAATAATAATGATACTTTTAATTTTAATAAAATGATAAGTTTAATAATAATGATAATTCTAATATTAGTCTTAATGATAATACTACTGATTTTAATTATAAGAATCTTTATGATAATCATAATAAGGATAATATTATTCCTAATTAATAGCAATAATAATAATAATAATAACAATAAGAGTAATAATAATAATAATAATAACTACCTTACTAGGAAAAAAGCTCCAAAAAGAATAACTGCCCATGCCTAGACTCGAACCCAAGACCTCTCGCTAACCGCTAACAGCCCATACCATCGATCCATGTATTGTTTTTCAGATTTAGTTCCGAGACTAATTCCTTTAACCCGTTTATTTTCATTTAGGCCCAACAACTTAAATTCCACACAGCCCAAGTTTCTTATTTGAATTTAATGGGTTAAAAGGCCCATCTATATGTTTAATTAAGTCCATAAAGTAGCCCGAAATAATCAAACAACAAAGAGGGTTTGGTTACAGGAGTGGTTCGTGAATTGCAGCAGAAATCGATTAACCATCCCAGGAATATCAACAAGTTTATGAGCAGGAGGAATCAACAGGTGATAACCTTCTTTATTAACATAACTCATATTCGTTGTATAATCTTTATCATCATCGAAAACATCGTATATTTTATCAACACATTAAATCATAATTCATTAACCATGTGTGATTAGAAGGGGTCCCATGACCCATGATATCATGCGTTAAATCAGTGACCAATGAGAAAAATTATGGCCACATTTTTATCATATAAAATTAGGACTTAAAGTAGTGGTGAAGCATATCGACAACAAGTAGTGTTGTTTTCTTTTTTATTCTGCCCACTATCGAAAAGTAAGGTAATCACATCAAGTGGCTGTTATATTAATCGAACTAGGAATAAGAAAGGTATCCTTATTTTCGCTCATCAGGTTCATCATCTTATCGTTATCATCAACTTTAATTATTACGTCATCTTTTGCGTTTAAAATCCTATCAAACACCTCGAGTAGCAGGTGTGGTTGATTTAAAAAGGAACATAGTAGTAGCAAAACAATTCGTGTATGGTAGCAAGAAGTTGTAGTTCACGATGGTTTTGGGGTAGTCTTTGAACATCAATGAAACAGAAACAAAACAGACGTGGTGGCCTGGTTCGGAGGAGAAGAAACAGTAAGTGCTTTTTAGATGGTTTTCTAATATCATTGATGAGATAGAGATATATATGGGAGAGGAAGAGATGGTTATTGGTGGTGATCGAGTAAAACAACAAAAAATGATAAATGATGGTGATTCATTAAAGATGGTTATTATGGTGGTTTGATTGAGAGAGGTGATGATGATGGTGTTTTCATCTTGTTCGAAATCAACAGAAAAAATAAAATAAAATGAGTATTGCAGCGTCTTACCCTGTGAATCAACTAATCAGGAGGTTGGCTATGGTGGCTATTCGAAACACAAAAAAAATATAAGTAGTAGTATACGCAGAAATTATGGTTGGAATGTGATAGGTTTATGTGGTTCGAACAACATGAATTGGTAGCAGGCTTATTGGTTTGTTCGAATAGAAATAGTAGACGACTAGTAGCAGGTTGTTCTCGGTTGTCATAGTGGTGGATAGGGTGGTCGATTTCATGGGTGTTGTGATTTAATGGGTGATGATATGGTTGGTTCTCGGTTGCTGTGGTTAGTCGAGGATGAAGGTGATGGTTGTATGTGGGTGTTGTCGAATTAAGATGATTGTTGGTTTTTTTTTCTTATTTTTTTCTCGGACGGGAACGGAAGACAGAAGCAGATAGCAGGTGTCACTAAGTGGTGGTTTGTGATGTGGTTGTGGTGGTCGTAGGTGTTTCAACTGTGGTGCTTCGGTGTTGGAGGAGATGGTGGCGATATAAAGAACCTGAATTGGGTTTTATGATCGTTTATGTGTGTGTTTGTATTGGTAACCATAAACAGAAACAAAAATAGTTTGGCCAACGGTTCTTAAGGTGACGGTTTTGAAACACTGGAGGAGATTTTACAAGGTGGCGTGGTGGTTCACGGTGGAAGGACATGGTTGCCAGAAGTCGATGGTTGAAGTAAGGAGATAAAGTGAGGGTTGGTGTCGAGCAGCAAACAAGAAAGAATGGTGGATGAATGTTATCATCCCAAGCAAGTATATTTATACTTTAGATAGATAGATTAGATAGAAAGTAAGCAGACAAACACTAATAATTTACTTAAACAGTGTTAAATAGTAATCGAATAACTTAATTTCAATTAGCCACAGTTAGCAGCCGGATATTTTTGTCATGTGTACCGACAGTTGAATGGAGTATTAAATCGTGGTCCATTGCTAAACAGTTAACGTAAAATTTAATTCAGAAAAATCCCATATTTTAAAATTAAATCCATTTATTTATTTTAGTCATTAAATGTTTGAAACCTGATCAAAAAGACTCGCCTAATATTTGTTTTAGGTTCCAAGTGATATGTACGGAGCATTAAAATTTAAACTAAGAAGATAAAAATATATCTATCAAACCTAAAATCTTTGCAATCAATTTGTGATCAAATTTTCATTTTAAATCTTCATAAACTCGTATTAGATTCATATGAACACTAGCGAAAAGTCAACCGAGTATTACAATCATTTACTATTTAAGTTCGAAATCATTTATTTTTAATATTTTCTTTTTCTTATCTATAAACATTTTGAAATAGCAAGTTTAACTACTAAAATATATATATTATATATTTTTAAACAAATAGATTTAATATAATTTCATATATTTACAAGTAATATTTACATACATATTTGTATATATATATATATACATTTATAATAATAATTTTTAGTACATCGCATATTATTTTACATATTGGTTTTTAACAATTAAATCATATATTATTTCAAATAATATTTCAATTATTATATATATCTATATTTAAATATATATGCATCAATTTTCAATTAGTTGTTCGTGAATCGTCGAGAACAGTCGAAGGTCAATTGAATATATGAAACAGTTCAAAAATTTTGAGACTCAACATTATAGACTTTGCTTATCGTGTCGAATTTATATAAAGATTAAGTTTAAATTTGGTCAGAAATTTCCGGGTTGTCACACCTTGTGAATTGCTTGATAGTGTAATTGTTGCAAGTGATTGTGATAATTAGGACTTTATGTGAGTTTAGTCCAAATCGAGTCTCAATAGTTTCTGTCAAATATAGTTTAATCTCTTGAAGCGAGTTTATGTGAGTTGACTAACTTTGATTGATTAGAGCTTTGTGAAAAGTCATACAACTATATTTAGAACATAAAAATCGGTAATAATTGCAAGAACAATCCGTACTAGTAGCGAATCATTCAAGTGGACACTGTTTTATCTTTATTGTTAATTCAATTCATTTTACTTCACGTTGATTGCGTGAATCAAAATACAAACCAACTCTTTTGTTAAATCTCTAGGATAATTATTAGTGTTAAGATCTTGATTAAACTGCTCTCTGTGGAACGAACTGGTCAAATTACTTATAGATTACTGCATGATTGGGTTATAGTTGCCTGTAAGTGTGTGATAATTGTTAAGTTTTTAGCTAGTTATTTTAAGTTACAATTTCACATATCAACTTTTTGGCGCCGCTGTCGGGGAGCGGTTCTACATTGGGATTTTAAGTTTTACTTTTAATTATTCGATCCTTTTGTTAGAAGAATTTCTTGCAAAAGTTACTTTTCTGTCAATTTATTTTCAGTTTTACGCGTGGTTTTGTTGTGGTGTGATTACAGGTTAGGTACTAATAACTCTAGAACTGGCTAGAGTTTACTATATACGCAGCAAAGCTAAAGAAGAACAGGAAATCGCCGAAGGTTTCGCTGAGTTACCTTTATATATTCTGGAATTTAAATATATTAAGAAAGAAGATACAATGGGTGAACCAGCGCAAGGTCAATCCATGGAAGCTTTGCTGAAAGCCACGAGGACTGGTAATGGGCATGCCATTAGGCAATCGACAGTCAATACAGATTTTGAGGTCAAAGGACAGATTCTTAATATGATAACTCACCAATGCCAGTTCAGGGGTACACCGAAAGAGGATGCATTCGAGCATCTTTGTTCTTTCAAAAGTATCTGTAATTTGTTCAAGATTGCTCAGGTTGAAGATACAGTTATCTAATTTGAGGGTTTTTCCTTGGTCCTTAAAAGACGATGCCAAGGATTGGTTGGAATCATTGCCCGAAGGTGAGATTGATAGTTGGACTACGATGGAAGATAAGTTTCTGTAGCGTTTCTTTCTGGATTCTAATGCTGCTAAATTGCAAAGTGACATTAATCACTTTGTTTAGAAGCCACATGAGACACTTTATGATGCATGGACACGATTCGGTAAAATGTTACGCAATTGTCCTCAACACGGGTTGAACAACTTTAATAAGGTCCAGATATTTTATAAGGGTGTTAATGTGCCGACAAGGAAAGAAATTGACATTGCTGTAGGTGGTTCGTTGATGAAAAAGACTCCGTATGAAGCTTATGAAATCATCTCCGAAACTGCTACGCATTCATATGATTGGCATCAAGGGTTAGAAGTCAGAAGGCCTCAATTCAGAATTTTGAACGTGATGTGGGTCGTATCGCTCAGTCTTTATCGGTGAGACCACCGGGTACTCTCCCATCTAACACGCAGTCCAATCCGAACAACAAAGGACCGGTTAGAAAAGAGCAAGTGAACGCCATAACCACCCGAAGTGGTTTGGTCCTTAATGAGGAGTCTCTCAAGTCTCCACCTATTGTTTCTCCTACTGTTTTGCAGGTACCGAATGAAGAGGAGTCAAAGGATGAAAGTTCTAAGGATGATGAGCCAAAGGCTCAGGAGCAAAAAAAACTGATCCACCGGAGGTCATAGCTAAGCCGCCATTGAAGGTTTACAGAGCACCGATTCCATATCCTAAAGCTCTAAAGAAAGATAAGCTGGCAAATCAATATAAGAAGTTCATGGATATGATTAATCAGACAAGCATCAATATGCCATTGGCGGAAGTGATTAGAGGAATGCCTAACTACGGGAAGTTTCTAAAAGATCTCATCTCTTTGAAAGGTAAGTATCAAGTGGTGTCAGCCACGTTCCTCAATGAGACGTGTTCGGCCATTTTGCAAAAGCAAAAGATGCCCCCAAAATTGGGAGATCCAGGTAGCTTTATCATTCCTTGTTTATTGGGTGACTCGGTAGTGTACGATGCACTAGCCGATTTTGGGGCAAGTGTTAATTTAATCCCCTATTCATTGTACTTGAAACTTGGCCTAGGAAACTTAAAACCGACTAGAATGGGAATCCGTTTGGCCAACCATTCTTTTGACACTCCCATAGGAATAGCCGAAGACTTGATAGTAAGAGTTAGCCACCCTTGTCCAAACAAGGAACCATTAGTCTTTCCGGCCAATTTTGTAGTGCTTGAAATGAAAGAGGACACTAAAGTACCAATCATTCTAGGTCGACCCTTCCTAAACACCGCTGATGCTATTATCCATGTTCAACAGAACCAACTTAGCATAGGTGTAGGTGAAGAGAGAGTGATTTGTCATGTAGACAAGGCCATGAAACAACCTAAGTCCACTGATGATGATACTTGTTTTCAACTTGATGTTATAGATTTATGTGTTGAGCATGACTTGCAGGAATTGTTGGCGATTGACACTACAGGTTTTGTTCCCACAGATGGAAGTAATGATTTTGATTTAGATGCTGAGTTTGAATACTTGATGAAAGCAGATACAAATGACGAATCAAGTGATGAAGAAGATCCCATAGAGAAGGAACTGGTTGAGGAAATCAAGGAGGAGGATAAATTCCGAATCAAAACTTCTTTGGAGGAACCACTCGTACTTGAACTTAAGAAACTCCCGGAACATTTAGTGTATGCTTATCTTCAAGGTACGTCACAATTACCAGTGATTATTTCCTCTACCCTTACTAGTGATCAAAAGGGTAGGTTAATTAATCTTTTAAAGGCTCATAAAAAGGCAATAGTTTGGAAAACGACCGACATACCGGGCATCAACCCCTCATTCTGTACTCATAAAATCCTCTTAGAGAATGAGTACAAACCTGTTGTCCAAAGGCAGAGGAGGCTTAACCCGACTATGAAGGACGTAGTTAAAAAGGAGGTAGTCAAGCTACTTAACGCCGGGTTAATTTACCCGATCTATGACAGCCTGTGGGTGAGCCCCGTTCAAGTCGTGCCTAAAAAGGGGGTACAACCGTTGTACTTAAAGAAAAGAATGAACTTGTTCCTACGCGCACAGTTACGGGTTGGAGAGTTTATATAGACTATCGTCGTTTAAATGACGCCACTAGGAAGGATCACTTCCCGATACCATTTATCAATCAAATGCTTGAATGTTTAACGGGAAAGGATTTCTACTGCTTCCTAGATGGATTCTATGAGTATTTCCATAGACCCCAAGATCAGGACAAGACAACTTTCACTTGTCCATTTGGTACTTTCGCTTATCTCCACATGCCTTTTGGGTTATGCAATGCACCTGGAACTTTTCAAAGGTGCATGATGGCGATTTTTCATGATATGATCGAGGAGTGTATGGAAGTCTGTATGGATGACTTCTCTGTCTTTGGAAACTCCTTTACTTCATGTCTTTCCAATCTTGAACGTATGCTAATTCGATGCGAGAAGGCCAATTTATTCTTGAATTGGGAAAAGTGCCACTTCATGGTAAAAGAAGACATCGTTCTAGGTCATAAGATATCTCGTGCTGGGATTGAGGTAGACCAAACCAAACTGGAGGTCATATCTAAATTACCTGAACCGTCGAATGTCAAGGCCATTCGTAGTTTCCTTGGTCATGCAAGTTTTATAGGCGTTTCATAAAAGACTTTTCGAAAATCGCTCGCCCCATGATCAAACTTCTTGCGAAGGACACTCCTTTTGAATTTAATGATGATTGTAGGAAAGCCTTCTCCATTCTAAAAACCAAGCTCACACAAGCTCCTATAATTGTATCGCCTGATTTCAGTTTACCTTTTAACTTTAATGATGATTATGTGTGACACTAGTAATTGTATCGCCCTATTTGGTGTTGTCCAAGACCATTGTCTATACCGGCCACTCGGCCCGTAAGTACCTTTTTGCTAAGCAAGATGCCAAGAAACGTCTCATTCGTTGGGTTCTTCTTCTACAAGAATTCGATATTGAGATTCACGATAAAAAGGGGGCCGAGAACCTTGCCGCTGACCATTTATCTCGACTTGAGAATCCTAATTTGGAAAAGGTAAATGAGTCAGATATAAAGGACACATTTCCCGATGAATTCTTAATGCGGGTCGACAATGACCCGGAAGTTCTTGGTTTACGGATTTCGCAAATTATCTAGCCTCGGGTGTTCTTCAGAAGGGGTTTTCTTATCAGTAAAAGAAGAAATTCTTCGCGGATTTGAAATATTACTTTTAGGATCACCCCCATCTTTTTCTAGTTTGTGCGGATCAAGTGATTCACCGGTGTGTGTACGGTAGAAAGGCTCAATAAATTCTTAAGCATTGTCATCATGGTCCCACCGGTGGTCACCACGGGCCGAACCATACCGCTAGGAAAGTTTTCGATGCGGGTTTTTATTGGCCCTCATTCTTTAAGGACGCTCATGTGTTTATCTATACTTGTGATGCATGTCAAAGAACGGACACAATCACTAAACGTGACGAAATGCCACAAACCGGCATCCAAGTGTGTGAAGTTTTTGATGTATGGGGAATTGATTTTATGGGTCCTTTCCCAAGTTCCCACAACTGTAAATATATCTTAGTAGCCGTCGATTATGTGTCAAAATGGGCGAAGGCCAAAGCTCTACCCACTAATGATGCACGTGTCGTGGTGAACTTCTTAAAGAGTCTCTTCTCTCGCTTTGGAATCCCAAAGGCGCTTATTTTTGATCGTGGCACTCACTTTGCTAACAACCTTCTTGAAAAGGTGTTAAAAAGTATGGTGTCACTCATAGATTCTCCACCACTTATCATCCGCAAATGAGCGGGCAAGTGGAGAACACTAATCGTGCTCTTAAATGTATTCTTGAAAAAACGGTTAACGATAATCCAAAGATATGGCAACGCAAATTAGATGACGCGTTATGGGCTTTCTGAACCGCATTTAAAACACCTATAGGAACCACACTGTTTCGACTTGTCTACAGAAAAGCGTGCCATCTCCCGGTCGAGTTGGAACATAGAGCATATTGGGTGCTGAAGAATTGTAATATGGATTTAGAAAAAGCAGGTGAAAGTAGGATGTTGAAATTAAATGAGTTGGATGAATTAAGGTTACACGCATATGAAAGCTTCGTTTTAGATAAATAAAAGACAAAATGGTGGCATGATACCCATTTACGGGATAAGAAGGAGTTTGCTCCGGGGGATAAGGTTCTTGTTTTTAATTCGCGATTTAAATTTTCTCGTGGGAAGTTGAAGTCCCGTTAGACGGTACCTTATGAGGTCAAGAGAGCATTCCCGACAGGTTATGTTGAGTTAATAGAGAATGGCAATACGTTTAAGGTGAATGGTCATCGTCTAAAACTCTATTTTGATGGAGTTCTTATTGAAAAGTATGATGACATCACCCTGTACCCGAAAAGTTAACTAACGAAGGTACGAGTCGCGTGATAGACTCTATAATAAATTGTCACACTTGTACCTTTTGTTCATTTAGAAGTGTTTGTAAGTTTTTCGTTTATTTTTATTGCATACTTTTTTAAAAACAGAAAAACCATAAAAAAAAGCTGGGTGTTCAAATCGCGGCTGGGATACACCTCATCGCTACCGCTGTTAGTTAGCAGAAATCGAGTTGCCAGATACCCGGTGCATCCGACCGGGATGCACGACCGCGATTCGGGTTGTCTGAAAAACTGGTACCAGGTATAAGTGCATCGCGATCGGGATATACCCCATCGCGACCGCGATACGGGCCCCAGTCCAAATTCGTTTTTGCTTTTATTTGCTGTTTTAGTTTCAAAAATACACACACACATACGCCCGCCAAAATTTTTGAGCTCCCACACTAAACCCTAATCGATTTTCATTTCAAATCAACATCAAATCCAACCTTATCATGCCTCCTAAGACAAAGGGAAAAAAAGACCTAGTGCTTCACAAAGTGTGCCAATGGCACCCGTTCATCCGAGGGCTCATAAGCTCCCTAAGGATTTGCATCCTTACTTGGTTTGGGAGCGTACTAATGAAAATTATACGGAATGGATGGATGTGTTAACTGAAATAGAGGACCGTAAGAAAGAAAAAGAGTGCGTCGGAAAAACGTCGAAAAATAAAAGGTCGAAAAATAAAAATAAGAAAGTAGCTCGTCGAAACTTAAAAGTCTAAAAACTAAGAATTAAAAGTTGCGTCTAAAAATATTAAAGCTTAAAAAGAATTCTATATCCAAAACGGCAATAACTTAAAAAGGTACTAAAATTTATAAAACGGCGTTGCAAAATTCTAAAGCACCTAAATCTTAGTCTAAAGAAAAAGTACTTAAGGGATTTTACGGCAAAGCCTAAAAATCTAAAAATAAAAATAACTATGGCAAAAACAATGACTTAAAACTAAATACGAGCGAAAAATACAAATATTACGCTAAAACAAATAAAGAGATACAAAATATAAAAATAAACTTAAAGTTGTAAAAAGTACAATTTTTATAAAAATATTATTTTTATATTATTTATTTTATAAAAGTATTAATTTTATATATTTATTAAAACACTTAAAACTATAAATACAAATTATATCTAAAAACTAAATTAATTAATTAATTAATTAACCCTAATTAGGGTTTATAATAATAATAATAATTAATAATCCGTAATTATTGCAGAAATCAGTCAAATGTGGCGTGTCAGATCAGGCCATGCGATCGCATGGTCTTTGCGTTATAAATCCATGCGGTCGCATGGAGTAGGGTTTCGGGCCAGGTTCTGGGCTGCTACAGTACCAGGCCGAGTGAATTTTATATATATATTTTTTTCTGTTTTTATAAAATATTTAAATAAACAAATAAAAACTTGTATTTTAAAAAACTAAAATAAAAATAAAGAAACTTTATAATTTTATATATATTAACTCTAAAAAAAATATATATTTATTTTGTTTTTCTTTTTATATTTTTGTATTAAAACGTATTTTTACAAAAGCGTATTTTTACAAAAGTAAACTAAATTTTTTTTATATATAGCGTTGCGCTTTCGGCCGAGTGAATTTTATATATATATATATTTTATTTTTATATAAGTGCGATAATTAAAATGACAATAAATTAAAGTGCGATAATTAAAATGACGATAAATTAAAGTGCGATAATTAAAAGTGCAATTAAATATAAAATAAAGGAATTATGCTTATTTAAACTTCCGTAATCATGATGTTTGACGTGTTGTTTTTAGTTTAGTACCATGGGTTAATTGTCCTTTGTCCTGGATTATTTGATATGTCCATACGGTTTTGTCCATAATAGTCCATCAGTCATAAATATAAAGTGCGAGAGTCTTCGTCAAATTATCCTTATACCCGAAGTCAAATATTCCAACTAATTGGGGATTCGAATTGTAACAAGGTCTTAATACTTTGTTTAATGAATACACCAGGTTATCGACTGCGTGTAATCCAAGGTTTTATTACTTTATTAACAATTACACCAATTACCCTTGAATGTAATCCACCCCTATTTCAACTAGTCCATTAACTATTAATCCAGTTCCGTGTCAGGTAAAATGAACAATTATTGGTATTTATAGATATCCCGCCCACCGTACCCAGTCAAGCGTATGTGGTTATATATAAATACGTCAAATTATAAGTCTATATATTAAATTAACGAGGTATCATTTAGTTAATATAAAGCCCATTAATAGCCCATAGTCTAATTTCCACAAGTGTCGTTCTTTTATCCAAACCCCAATTATAGTACAAAGCCCAATTATCCCGTCTTTAATATTTAGCCCAACATCACAATTACTTCGGCATTAAATAAGCATAATAATAACTTAGCTACGAGACATTAATTTAAAAAGGTTGAACATAACTTACAATGATTAATAATAGCGTAGCGTTACACGGACAGAATTTCGACTTACACCCTTACAACATTCGCTAACATACCCTTATTATTAAAATTAAAATTAAAATTAAAATTAAAATTAAAATTAATATATATATATATATATATATATATATATATATATATATATATATATATATATATATATATATATATATATATATATATATATATACGTTTGAGAGATGAGAAGAGAAAAAGATGTGTTTACATTCGACTGAAACTGCGAAATTTATAGCAATGTGGCCTCACTTTTTGGGTCATGCGACCGCATGGAATTCTTTCTTCAAATCCATACGATCGCATGGCCAGCTGAGACAGCTCAACTTTGGTTGTTTTCTTCTTGCCGACGGTTTTATATAATATATTATATTCATGTGCATAGTTGACTTGTAATTTTTAGTCCGTTGCGTCGAGCGTTGAGAGTTGACTCTGGTCCCGGTTCCGAATTTTCGAACGTCCTTGCGTACAATTTAATATCTTGTATTTTGCGTTTCGCGTCTTGTACTCTTGTAATTTTTAGACGTTTCCCATCAATAATTTGAACCACTTTGATTGTACTTTGTACTTTTGAACTTTTTGGTCGTTTGCGTCTTCAATTCGTCGAATCTGTCTTTTGTCTTCACCTTTTATTATTTAAACGAATATCATTTGTAAATAGAACAATTGCAACTAAAAGCTTGTCTTTCTTGAGGGATAATGCTATGAAATATATGTTCGTTTTTAGCATTATCAAATATTCCCACACTTGAGCGTTGCTTGTCCTCAAGTAATATAGTCTTGAAATAAAAAAAATACTAGAATCACTTCTTTATTCTTCACACTTTGTACATCAGTGATTTCTATACGGCGGTATAAACAATGATAGTAACGTTGTGGTTTACAGTCCCACATGACTATGAAAATTTAGATCCTTAAGGAAATTGGATCTTTATGAAAACATTTGATCTTTTGAAAATTCAATCTATCTTTTACCCTATATAAGTTTTCCGGAATAACCTTTCAACGGTGTTTGCAAATTGTTTTTGTGGGTTTGGTGGGTTTCAGATTTGAAAATTTTAGCTCAAAACTTGCGATTTTGTGTCACCCACTTGCTAACCTTGTATTAGGAAAGCAACACGTCCAGTATACTTGCTCCGTATATTACCTTTCGATAAACTACCGTTCGGTTGTAAAGGAAAGCGTTGAACAAGCAACTGTTAAGGCAATGTCCCCTGACATGCTTTTAATTATGGTCTATAACGTGTCAGATGCAATTACTATCCTTGGTAGGAGCAATAGTAAAGCTCACCCTATAGTTTTTCGGTCTGAAACAAGGTCCTGTCTTCGACCATGCTATGCAACCACCATTCTTACGGTTGACACCCGATTTGGTTCAGGTGACCTAATGAATTCCAGGTGAATTCCTAGGATTTTACGTTCAATGGTAATGAACGCATTAAAAATGGGTTTTCAGAAATCAAATCGGTTTGTAATTTGATCAAAATATTTTCTCGTTCAAGCTCGAGTTTAGATATCATCGAATTCCATGAGTTTGTAATTCTCAATTTTTAAAAGTCAATCTCAAGGATTGGGTAATATCAGTCTTAAAAGCTGTTTTTTGATCTTTAAGGAGATTATCCTTTCTGGGGATCTGATTCATTAGTCTTATCAAGCTAATTTGCAAGGCGCCCTCCCCATTTTACGAGACAGATCCTCTCATGGTTAGGATAAGTCTGACCACTTGGGGACCCTGTTTGATGCTGAGGTCCGTGAATTTCCAGCTGATTTTTGAGAAAACTTTTCAAGGTTTTTCGTAGACTCTACAACTGGTCTGGACGACAAATTCCTGACCTAAATCAAGAAGCGCATGTCTTTTTCGGAAGACTTTACTTTCTTTTAATGATGGAATTGATTCATCGTATAGATCCATCTTTCTTTCAAATATATTATAATTTACCGGGTAAAACGGTTAATTTTGTCCAAAGCAAAAGTATCTTCAATTATTTGTTACAGAAATATGTGATATATGTTCAAAATAACTTGGTAAATTTTTTCCACACTTGGTTTTATTTTCCTTTCTTTGCCTTTTTATTGTCCTCTATTCCATTTTAAATGAATTCTAACATTTTGGGTTATTTCTCAATTTATGTCCTTTCCGAGGTAACAATAATTTCGGTGTTAATACCTAGTTTTATCGTTCATAAATATGTATAAACATGATTTTGAGTTCATTTAATTGAAAATTTTGAGAAATTTTACTAGAATTGGGTAGTCAGTATATAAGACTAGGGATGTTCTTTATTATCAGAGAGCACTAGATTCTAATACAACTACTGCGTTACTAGTATTTTTAATGGTAACCAAGTGTATAAGTTAAAATTTTAAAAATTCGAAAGAATTTAATCCCTTCCCACACTTAAGATCTTGCAATGCCCTCATTTGCAAGAAATCAGTAACAATTTAAATTATTGAGGGTGATTAGCGTAGAAAAATGATTAAATTTTACCAAAGTTTCCAAACATATCGTCGTTTATTTGCTGAATGATAAATGGGGCACATCATTTGTTCATTCCGTCTTGTTGTTACATCACATATGTTTTTCGTTTTGTCGTCAAAATTAGTAGCTTTTGCTGAACTTAATGCCAGTCTTTGAAAATGCGCTGTTTTACCCTGTTATGTATATGAAATAAAATACATACAATACAAATATAAACATGCATGGTAATTTGAAATGGGACTTAAAATCCCACTTTCAAATCAAATATGAAATATTAGTACAACATAATAAAAATGTTAAAACTTACATAAAAGTATCAAAATATAATGTGTTTAAACATAAATAAATAGAAATAATAAAAAGATAAAAATCATAGAAATCACCAACGGGAACTATATCAATCTGGATAGGGGTTCCAGTTCATGTCGTCGGTCGGGTTCCATGGTTGGTGATAGGTGTACTGGTAGGCTTGGTTAGGGTCATAGAGAGTATATGGTGGTCTCATCTCGGGCTGGTGTGGAGGATAGTAAGCGGGTCGGGTCGGTACGTAGTGATCCTGAGGTGATAACCGACTCATGATCTGATGCTGATGATAGTCCCATCTATCATGCTGTTGTTG
Source organism: Rutidosis leptorrhynchoides (assembly GCF_046630445.1). Taxonomy (NCBI): domain Eukaryota; kingdom Viridiplantae; phylum Streptophyta; class Magnoliopsida; order Asterales; family Asteraceae; genus Rutidosis; species Rutidosis leptorrhynchoides. The sequence goes on from NC_092334.1 coordinate 424,838,053, forward strand.
TCTAGAATGCTCGTACTCATTCCGGGCTTGCCACTGCTCGTATCGATTATGTCTACCCTGGTTTGTCATTTCTACCTCATCTATACGCTGGTAGACGTCAGTCATAGCCTCCCTAATGACATCCCTAACGTCATCCGCTTCCTCCATTTTCTCATCTGAACCTCTCTCTACCTGTGGATGACGACCAACATAGGGTACTGCCTGATTGCGTCTGCTTTTCAATACCTTAGCACCCTGATAGACCTTTAATCCTAAGGTATCATCCTGTTCCCTACATACCATAAATGGACCCCCTTGATCCCTATCTACACCCAAATACTCTCCAATGAGAGTAACAAAAATACCTCCTCTTATTATTCCCCCTTCCTGTATTCCTTCCACTATCTTAGACAAATAAAAACCAACACAGTAGGGTATATTAACAAAGCCTCTTGGGTCTCGAATACACTTAAGGTAGAATAAATCATGTAAGGTCATTTTCTCCTTGTTGTGACCTCTCTGTGTAATCGAGTTAGCCAGAAATCTATGAATTATACGAAGCTCGGATATGTGAATATGTAAGTAGGTGTGTGTTCCTGCCCGCCCAAAAACATTATAATCTGACATACGCCTCCAGACAGCGTTAGCATCAAAATTCCTATCTACCCTTTCACCATGATAAATTAAATTCATACAATCGGGTAGTAGTAATTCAGCGGGCGTATATATCTGTAAAGCCCTGGCCATGTCCAGCATGGAAATCCTGTACATCCTACGGCCAAGTATAAATCTAAGAAAACTTCTATCATCTAACCTAACTACATCCGTATTAAGTGAAATAGTACTCATAAGCTCAACGCACCATTCCTTATACACAGGCCTACGAATGGTGAATAAACGTTCCCAATCGGGAAAAGAAGAGCTGCCATACCTTTGGATCAGATGCTGTCTAACTGAGTTAGCAAGTTGGACGCTTTCCAAAGGCTCCCAATTGATTACCCTTGGAACTTCTACATTTATAGGTACCAGTTTGAATTTGTTACTTTGATATGTCGGGTAATCTCTCCAACTTCGATCAAACCTCAGATTAGGATGCAACTGTTCTTCATGAATCGTTGGATGTTGTACTATCGGATGCATCAAAAATACTACGTAGGCATCAATATATTCTAGTTGCAGATCATTATATGGAACGTGTTGATCAGGTTGTTGTTGTTGTTCCTGTTGTTGCTCCGGTTCAGGTTCATATTGCATTTTCGGTTCAGGTTCTGGAGCAGGTTGTCTAGATGATGATGATGCACCATCAGTATTAGTAAATCTCTGCAAAACACATTAAACACAAAATTTGTGCATCCAAATATGCATTAGTGTTAGCAAAATAACAAATTAACACAATTACAATAACATGTTAAATCAAAATTAAACTTATACGCATTTTCACAATTTTAACAATTCTACACTTTTTCAAATAAGCATATATGAAAATGGTTGCAAAGTTCATAAGTATTCAACTCAAATAATATGTTAAAATAACCATTACTAGCAACTAAATAAGTTTCAAATGGCATTTACATTAATTTAATCAAGTTCATGAATTTCAGACCTAAAAAGTTCACTTTAATTCTCAAAAATCATATTTAGGATCAAAGTTTGGATCATTTAGCTACCCAAACATGTTACACTACTTAATTTAGCAATAATTCATGACAAAAATCGGCCATAACCTATTTATATCAAAAATCCCCAAATTGTTCAAGAACACAAACCCTAGATTCCTAAAATTTTTGAAGTTTTTGGCTTCAAATCATGTTAAATAGCATCAATCTAGGTTATACATGCATAATATACTAACAATTTAACTCTAATTACACTAGAAATTAACAAAATTAAATTAGGTAAAATATAGCTCAAGAACACTAAAAATCAAATTTAAAGAGGTTTAGGGGTGTAATTGTTACCTTTCTTGATAAACTTCTTATCAAATTCATGATTAGAGCGGATTATAGCAAGAAATTTGGTTGAATTTGGTGAAAAAATGGCGATTTTTGGGTGATTTTATGGATGTGTTCGTATGTATATGTGTGTGTTTAGTGAGACAGAGAGCAGCTCACTGAGAGTTTTAATCCTGACCAGTTTTTTGACACCATGCTACCGCATGGTTTTTGTGAAGGAACCCTATGCGATCGCATGGGGTCTGTTTTTTTTTTTTTTTTTTTTTAATAAAAACCATTACTAATAAAACATATAATTAATTAAAAATTAAAATTTTGTTTCTTTTTAGGATGAGGGTGTTTCGGATCGTTTTCCTAATCCGTCCCTCGACAAAATTTTAAAAATTTGTCACGTTTTAAGCGCGGTTTTAAAAGTAAAGATTTTTGAGGTTTTTTTTTTTTAATGTTTTTGGCTTACTTTAATTCAATAAGATTAAAAATAATGATAATAAAAGTTCTCGTTCCTCCCTTGGGTAGAGCAATTTTGGTTCAACGACCTAGTTTTCAACTCATGATGAATTTTAAAAATCATATTTTTAACTTAGTGAAATAAAGTAAATTTTTGATTTTAAATTCACACCAAACTTTAATTTAAAATGCATAAAATTAAAAATTCATATTATTAAAATTAAAATTTTACACCAAATTTATATTATATTTTTGTTTTTATACATACAAACTTATACTAAAAATATTAATTTTTCAAATATTTACAAACTTAAATATATTGATTTTAAAAAGTATACAATATTAATTTAATATTTATATATTAATTTTAAAAACAAGGTAAAAAAAAAATTAAAAATCTTTTTGGTCTTTTATCCCAATTTAATTAATCAAATATTATCAAAAATATACGCCCCTCTTTTCGGTAAAGTAATTTTGGTTCAACGACCTAGTTTTACTTCTGACGAATTTTTGAAATATTTTGGGTTGATTGATTAAAGATATTTATATCTTAAGAATAAACGGTAAATTTCGCAGTAATGTAATAAATTTTTGTATGATATCAATAATTTCAGTTACGCATACCTAATTTTATTGAATACCAATTTAATACTTTATAGCGAACGATTCAGCGTTTATTATCAAAAGGTTAAAAGCAATAAAAATAAAAATAAAAACTGTACATACTTACCTATGAGAAAGAATTCTCAGAGACCTGCTTTAGCCGATTCATAGGAGAGTTGTGTGATTTGATTTTCCATAGCTACGTAAGGATAACCTCGAATCTTCAATATCTTTTCTTCTAAACATATAAACGGTCCTTCTCTGCATAGAGTAACAAATTCGGTATTTGAATATGTTTGATTATTTGAACATTTACCTTCGTGTGACCATTTTCCGCATTTATAACATCTTTCAAGGTGTCGTGCTCTTCTTTTTGTTGCGAATTTTGATTTTCCTTTACCAAAATGTATCTTATGATGATCTTTTCTGAGTTCTTTTCTTACTTCGTCCATTTTGCCTCTTATGAATGATACCAGTTCACTCGAAAGTGTGTCATTATTATGTTTAGTAATCATAGCATGTAGCATTAGACCATGGTTCAGATCAAAGGAATTCTTCATCTCGTAAAACCTAAAAAAATAAAAATTCAGAATGGGGGGAGAAGACTAGTTCTTTAGGGTCTGCTAGGGAAAGACCATTCAGATTCCATTCTTGAAAACTACACGAAAATAGAATATCTAACTCTAACATAAATATATATTACCCTAAAAAGATTCGATTCTCCCTACACTTAGTTAGCTGTGGTATCAAATTTGTGACTAACTTCATTGTCAATTGGTTCATCAACAACTTGTATATCTCTGACTTTTGCTTCAATCTATTTGTTGATTTCCTCCGTAACTTTCACAAATTCAACTAACATCGCCTTTTCTTTTGGCGATAAATTGGATACTAATCGGTTACATAACTTAAAGTTCCCCTTAATCCTAGCATCGTGAATCTGTTTATAAAGTTTCTTCATTGAACTGTTAAAAACGAGTTCATCTAATTTCATATCATCAACGGTTTTCTTTGTTATCGGATCATCATTAAGTGTTTCTTCATTTTCCCCACACTTATGCGTTTTTATTGGTTTAACAGTTTTAATTGGTGGAGATCTAAACTTTCGGTTCACAAAGGTGATCGATTTGTCACCATCCCTAAGTGTCATTCTACCTTCACTTACATCAATGAACGCTTTGGTGGTTGCTAAAAATGGGCGACCTAAAATTAGAGGAATATCAAGGTCTTCTTCCATATTAATAACTATGAAATTTGCAACAAAGGTCAAACTTCCCACTTTAACAAGTAAATTGTTTGCTATTCCAACTGGGTGTTTAATGGTTTGATCAAATAATTGAACACCTATTCTGGTTGGTCTTAATTTACCCACACCTAATCTTTTGTATAAGGAAAGAGGCATAACATTTGCACTTGCTCCTAAATCTGTGAGTCCAGTATACATAGCACCATCGTTAAGCAAGCAAGAAATGATAAATTCACCTGGGTCTCCTACTTTAGTAAGTAGAGTTGGTTTGTTTCCCTTTTCCAAGTGATCTTTTCTTGGTTCTTTCACTTCTACTTGAACTTCTTGTTCACATTTTTCTTCGTTTCTTGGAATGGGAGGTTTGTATAAGAATTCTTCTTCATCACTCCAATTTGAAGCTTCCCCGTATTCTAATTTTGGTTTTTCATATGTTGTTGATAGCATATTTATGTTTTCATTCTGAGGGTTTTCTTGGGTGGTGAAATTATGATTGACTTCATTGTCATCTTCCATCGGACCATGTATGTAATGTTTAACTCTGTGACCATTAACCTTAAATTCAATCCCATTTGAATTTATTAACTCTATTGTTCCGTATGGGAAAACTCTTTTGACTATAAATGGTCCAGACCATCTTGATTTCAAATTTCCAGGAAATAGCTTGAATCGTGAATTAAAAAGAAGAACTTTATCTCCTTCTTTAAATTCTTTTGAACTTCTGATTCTTTTATCATGCCATTTCTTCGTTCTTTCCTTATAGATTAACGAATTATGCTTCATGTCTTAATTCTTCTAATTCATTTATTTGACTTAATCATAGACGACCAGCTTCATGTAAATCAAGATTACATGTCTTCAAAGCTCAAAATGCTTTGTGTTCAATTTCTACTGGAAGATGACATACTTTTCCATAAACGAGTCTAAAAGGTGTGGTTCCAATTGGAGTTTTGTAGGCTGTTCTAAAAGCCCAGAGTCCATCCTCCAATTTCATGGACCATTCCTTTGGATTTGATCCTACGGTTTTCTCTAGAATGCGCTTTAAAGCTCGGTTGGTATTTTCAACTTGTCCACTTGTTTGTGGATGATAAGCAGTAAAGATTTTATGAGTTACTCCATATCATTTGAGAACTTTCTCAAGTTGATTATTACAAAAATGAGTACCCCGATCACTTATTAAAGCTTTCGGTGTTCCGAACCTAGCAAAAAGACGTTTTAAAAAGTTGACTACGACTCGTGCATCGTTAGTCGGGAGAGCTTGTGCTTCCGCCCATTTAGATACATAATCAATGGCAACGAGAATGTAGAGATTATTATGAGATTTTGGAAATGGACCCATAAAGTCAATACCCCAAATGTCAAATACTTCACATACTTGAATGCCATTTTGTGGCATTTCATCACGTTGACTTATTTTTCCAGCCCTTTGACAAGCATCACAGAATTTGCAAAGAAGGTGTGCGTCTTTGAAAATTGTAGGCCAATAGAATCCAGCATCGTAAACTTTTCTTGCTGTGAGTTGAGGCCCATAATGCCCTCCTGTTGGTCCTGTGTGACAATGGTTTAAGATTTGACTAGCTTCATCTCCGAATACACATCGGCGTATTATTCCATCGGGACAACTTTTAAACAAATGTGGATCTTCCCAGAAATAGTGATTTATATCACTAAAGAATTTCTTTCGTTTTTGGTACGACAACCCTTTTTCAAGGAATCCACATACTAAGTAGTTTGCATAGTCTGTAAACCATGGAATTTCACTATAATCTATCTTCAATAGATATTCATCAGGAAAGTTATCTTGTATGGCCGATTCATTTAGAACTTCTAATTCAGGATTTTCAAGACGAGAAAGATGATCAGCGGCGAGATTTTCTGCTCCCTTTTTATCTCGGATTTCAATATCGAACTCTTGTAAGAGTAAGATCCAACAGATTAATCTTGGTTTGGCATCTTGTTTTGAAAATAGGTATCTAAGAGCAGAATGGTCAGTATAGACCACCATTTTAGCTAGAACGAGATATGAACGAAATTTGTCAAAAGCAAAGACAATAGCAAGGAGTTCTTTTTCAGTAGTTGTATAATTCGTTTGTGCTCCTTGTAATGTCTTACTAGCGTAATAAATAGGTTGAAATCGTTTTTCAATCCTTTATCCTAAAACGGATCCCATTGCAAAATCACTTGCATCACACATAAGTTCAAACGGTAGATTCCAATTTGGAGTTATCATGATCGACGCATTAGTGAGTTTCTCTTTAAGAATATTAAAAGATTTAATGCATTCATCCGAAAAGATGAATGGGGCATCATTTTCTAGGAGTTTATTCATAGGAGTGGCAATTTTAGAAAAATCTTTTATGAAACGTCGGTAAAAACCGGCATGCCCTAGAAAACTCCTAACTCCTCTAACATTGGTGGGATGTGGAAGTTTAGCAATTACATCTACTTTAGCTCTATCCACTTCAATTCCTTCCTTTAAAATTTTATGACCAAGAACGATGCCTTCTTTAACAATAAAATGGCATTTCTCCCAATTAAATACTAGATTTGATTGTTCGCATCTAATAAGCATTCGTTCAAGATTAACTAGACATGATTCAAAAGTATCACTGAAGACTGAAAAGTCATCCATGAAAACTTCCATGCATTCTTCGATCATGTCGTGAAAAATCGCCATCATGCACATTTGAAAGGTTGCAGGGGCGTTGCAAAGTCCAAATGGCATGTGTTTGTAAGCAAAAGTACCATAAGGGCACGTGAATGTGGTTTTCTCTTGGTCTTCGGGTGCAATGGGAATTTGAAAATATCCGGAAAAACCATCAAGAAAACAATAGTAACTATTTCTGGCTAATCTTTCCAACATTTGATCAATGAAAGGTAAGGGAAAGTGATCTTTTCTGGTGGCGTCATTTAATATTCTATAATCAATACAAACACGCCATCCTGTTATAGTCCTAGTAGGAATAAGCTCATTTTTTTCATTTGTGATGACAGTCATGCCACCCTTCTTAGGTACGCATTGAAATGGGCTTACCCATGGACTATCAGAGATTGGATAAATTAAACCTGCATCTAGCAGTTTAATAATTTCTTTCTTAACAACATCTTGCATATTAGGATTTAGTCTTCATTGGCGTTGCACATACGTTTTATGACCTTCTTCCATAAGGATTTTATGTGTGCAATACGAAGGACGTATTCCTTTAATGTCATGAATTTTCCATGCAATAGCTGGTTTATGAGCTTTTAGCACAGAAATGAGTTGAGATTTTTCATTTTCAGTAAGAGAAGACGATATTATTACAGGTAATTCAGATTCACCATGTAAATAAGCATATTCCAAATGGTTTGGAAGTAGTTTTAATTCTAATGTCGGTGGTTCTTCTATCGATGATTTGTATCGATATCTGTCTTTGTAGAGACCCGTCCTAATCCATCCGGACGAAGTCCATATCGATTACAAACGATTCACAACAGTTGATTACATCACGAGGTAATTGACCTCTATATGATAAATTTTACAAACATTGCATTCGTTTTTAAAAGATAAACTTTCGTTACATCGACAGTTGACAGGCATGTAATGCATTTCGTAATATATCCAAATATAATTGACTTAATAATAATCTTGATGAACTCAACGACTCGAATGCAACATCTTTTGAAATATGTCATGAATGACTCCAAGTAATATCTCTAATATGAGCAAATGCACAGCGGAAGATTTCTTTCGTACCTGAGAATAAACATGCTTTAAAGTGTCAACCAAAAGGTTGGTGAGTTCATTAGTTTATCATAAAGAATCATTTCATAATTTTAATAGACCACAAGATTTCATATTTCCATTTCTCATAAACATACGTCCCATGCATAGAGACAAAAATCATTCATATGGATTGAACACCTGGTAACCGACATTCACAATATGCATATAAGAATATCCCCATCATTCCGGGATCCTCCTTCGGACATGATATGAATTTCGAAGTACTAAAGCATCCGGTACTTTGGATGGGGCTTGTTGGGCCCGATAGATCTATCTTTAGAGTTCGTGTCAATTAGGGTGTCTGTTCCCTAATTCTTAGATTACCAGACTTAATAAAAAGGGGCATATTCGATTTCGATCATTCAACCATATAATGTAGTTTCGATTACTTGTTTCTATTTCGTAAAACATTTATAAAAACAGCGCATGTATTCTCAGTCCCAAAAATATATATTTCGAAAGCATTTAAAAAGGGATTAATGAAACTCACGCATATAAATATTGCAAAAACAGTTATTTAAACATTGCATGTATTCTCAGCCCAAAAATATAAAAAGTAAAAAGGGCAAATGAAACGCACGCATATAAATATTGTAAAACAGTTAATAAAGCATTTGCATGTATTCTCAGCCCAAAAATGTATATAAAAAGGGAATAATGAAACTCACGCATATAATTATTGTAAAACAGTTAATAAAGTATTTGCATGTATTCTCAGTCCCAAAAATGTAAAGAGTAAAAGGGAGAAAATGAAACTCACGCATATAAATATTGTAAAATAGTTATTAAAGCATTTGCATGTATTCTCAGCCCAAAAATGTAATGAGTAAAAAGGGAATCAAATGAAACTCACAGTACTGTATTTTGTAGTAAAAATACATAGAACGATATTGAACACGTATAGGGTTGGCCTTGGATTCACGAACCTATATTATTTATATATGTTAACACATAATGGTAATCGAACAGATTTATATATATACATTTAGTGATATGAATTTTATATTAAAAATTTGTAGGTTCCCTTACAGATTTAATTACATATTTTTATTTTACTTACCTTAAATAAATAATTAATATAGTTATGTTATATGTATTACATATATTTTTATATAACTAATATTCATTTGTTATAATATTGTTACTAATAATGATACTTAATAATGCTAATAACAATAATTATGATAATAAAAATAACAATACTTATAATAATAATAATAATAATAATAATAATAATAATAATAATAATAATAATAATAATAATAATAATAATATTGATAAGAATAATGATAATAATAGTAATAATAAAAATGATACTTTTAAAAATGATAATTTTAATAATAATAATAATGAATACTAATAATAATAATGATGATAAAAAATAATAATTTTGATGTTAATACTTAATGCCTATTAATAATAATAATAACAATATTCTTAATTATAACTAATATCATAATAATAATAATGATAACTAATACATAAATGGCAAAATTTATAATAAATACATTAATAATGATAATAATTATAATAATGGTTATATTACTTATAATCATGGTATTAATAATAATAATTATAATTCTAATAATAATTAGTAATAATAACATTAATAAATAATAACAATATTAATAATAATAATAAATTGATAAAGAACTACCTCAAAATGATTTTCTAAAAAGAAGTGTCTCAGACTGGAATTGAACCCGAGACCTCTCAGTTGCACCAAAACTCCCAAGACCACTCCTCCATTTCGTTACTTTCTGATTAAAACAGATTCCATATGTTTTTAAACCATATTTCTGATTCTTATATTTCTTCTTCTTCATTCTATCCTCACAATTAATCTTATCATCATCATCAATCATAATCATAATTTTTTTTGTGATTCATCATCATCCTCTAATATCCTAAATCATCACCATTATTGAATTATCATATCACGGTTATCATCGTTATCATATATAACATCATCATCATTTAATCTTATCATATCCGTAACTATCATCTCGTCATCATCAATATCATTTCATAATTTTTTATAATCACCGAATCACTTTCATTTTAGTATGATATCCTTATCATCTAATCAACCTTACCCATCATCGGATCATCATTCTTTACAGCTCAGGGATTTCATAGCAGCTCAACAATAACTAACCATTAAATAATTATGGCAGCCCATCAATACTTAGTTCAGTCCACGACCCAACAATAATTTGAAACAGGAATGAAATTTCGGCTGTGATATGGGTTTCTGTCGAGCTTTTCATCCATCCTCCTAAAATCATGCAACAACAATTTGGCAAGTGGAAACAAGGATGTTGGCCACCCTCTTAAACCTTCCCACGTTCACAACATGGGTACCAAAATTTGCTGATGATAGCAACATAAATAAAATAAAAAAACTTTGGCACTAGACAATATTTTATCATCATCATATAGCCCCACATACATCATCCTATAACATCATTCGCTAGTTCAATAAATTTTTATCATATTTTAATTAGCAATTGGCCCTCGGTTTTGATCAAGGCAGCTCACTAATATGAAATACATAGTGCCATTTTGTTTAAACATGGATGGCCCATTACTAACAATAATCGATTTTTGCAATCTATAAGGGAATATTTTATGTGCAAGTGGGATTTTAGAATCAAGAAAAGAAAACGTCTTTATCTTACTTTTCATCATCATGCTACCCATTTATAATCTCAATCATCCCATCTAATTTTATCATTTGAATTCCTTACTTGTATAAATTCATTGTTCCAGGAAGAAAAGAAGAGAATTCAGCGAGTGGTTCACAATACTAGCAACCATTTATTGATTGCTTAAGATGGCGATATATGGTTATATCTCAGCAGCCCAACAGTTCAAACATAGCAGTTATAAATGAATGATAGCGAGTTTGCAGCAAGTTTCCATGGTGGAGGTCGAATAAAATAAGAAAAGGAGAAGATGGGAGATGAATATGCCGTTGGTGGTGTTTGTGATGATTTTTGGTTAGTAAATAATATACATGATGGTGTTAAGGTGATTCAAACCAACAGAAATATAAAGATATAGCAGCTGCGTTTATTTTATGATCTACGTGTTGTGGTTATTGGTTAATCGAAAATAGAAACCTTAAACACTTACGGTTACACGTGGTGGTTTTGTTGATCGAAACAGAAATAAGTTGAAGTGGCTGCACTTCGTTGCAGCAACACAACAAGAGTTTGGTACTTGTCTTGCTCAGCCTAAAGTAAAGGTAGAAACGATAGTTGTAGTTGCAGCTTGATTATGACGATGATGATGCTGCAGTAACACTCGTTAGTAGTAGCAGGTTGTTCGGGTGTGGTTTCGGTTTAGAGGCTTGTAGGTTATGTGGTGATGGTTGCTTAAAGAAGAAACAATGAAGATGATGGTTATCTACTAGGGTGAAGGTGGTTGTTTGAGTTGTTGAAAGTGGCGGATGTGAGAGGAGGACCGAAGATGGCAGGTGATGTGGTGTCCACAAGTCGGGAGAAAGAATGGAGATGTGTTTTCATTCAAGTCTCTATCTCTAGATAACCTAATATCTAATACAGTAATTAATTTTTATTATTATAATGTAAAGTAGTAGTAATAATTCAAATGAATTATAAGTTTAGACTAGCAGCCATCCCTCTTGTCCTCACACTACCGACGTTAATTAATAAAGATATTTAAGAAGGGGAAAGTGATTTGTGGGTTTTTGTGATAAGATAAAGTTAGATAGACATATAACAGAAAGGTGGATTAATATACATATATGTCTAATGGAAACAATACAGCCATTACAATTATTTCATGGAACCAAAAGTTTATAATGGTTATTATATCGTTTTCCGTTGTAAATTAGTGGCGGATACTAACGGAATGCCAACCGAGTCTTATAACAGTATACTAATTAAGTTCGAAATCATTTAGTTTTAATATACTATATGTTTATATATAAATATATTTTAGTAACAAGTATTATGACATAACATAAATAAATATATTAAATATATATTTTTAAATAAATAGATTTATTATTTAATCTTATATATTTACAATTAATATTTACGTACATATATATATAATTATCTATTTACAAATAGTTGTTCGTGAATCGTCGAGAATGGTCGAAGGTCAATTGATTATACAAAACAGTTCAAAGTTTTTTTTAAGACTCAACATTACAGGCTTTACTTATCGTGTCGGAATCATATAAGAATTAAGTTTAAATTTGGTCGAAAATTGCCGGGTCGTCACAGTACCTACCCGTTAAAGAAATTTCGTCCCGAAATTTGAGTGAGGTGGTCATGGCTAACCATAAAAATGTTTCCATGACAAATATGAGTTGATAAATGGTGTTTTATCATTATTGACTAATATAGATAAAACGATTCGTTTAGGTAAAGCGTACGAATGAAGCTATCACAACAGATTGAAATAGAGATTTAACTTTTGACGTAGTCATGGTGGAAATTAGAAAATAAGGTGCGTCTTAACTTTTGACGTTGTCTTGGTTGAATTTCGGAATTTAAGGAATTTTAAAAAAAAATTCGAAATTTAAAAGATTTGATTCTTCGGCGAATAAGAAAATTAGGATCTTTTTAATTAAATGCGATCATCTACCTTGAGTGCTTTGACTGATATTTTCACTATAAATTTACCTTTTCCGTTCCCTTACTTTCACTACTTCAATACTTTCTTTCTTAATTCATAATTCCAAGAATTGTGAAAATGCTTAATCTCATTCTAATCCTTGATGTTTTCCTAATTATCATTTCTGTCATCCTTCTTTTCAATCTTCCACCAGAAGAATCTGTTTACTTCTACTATTACCTTGGGATGATACTATTCTTAATTATACCGTGTCTTTATATTGCTATTCGTATTAATATCCACGGTTTGTAACCTCCGTGTTGTTATCGGGCTTTATATTTTCTCTTATATTTTGGATCTCTTTGCCTTTTTATTATCCTCTCGACCTCTAGTAAAGCGAGCAACGGTCCAGAATTCATAGATATGAACTTCGAAATGAACATAGTTAATGTTCTAAGAAAGAAATGGTAGTAGCACGATCTTGATTCGTCAAATTACCAGAATATTCGGAAAAGATAGAACTATCAAGAAAATATGTTCTTGATATGTTTATATATCAGATAAAATGTAAGAGTCGTGTAATATGGCACATGATGACGTTATAATCTGTGAATCATCATATCTCATTTAGAAACTCAGCATGACTTACTGTAATATAATCACGTTGATCAAGTGTCATTATATTATACTAACTCATGCATCAGTTCCCAACACTACTTCAAAAACATTCATAATTTAAACTCGAATTTTTAAAGAAATTTAGAAACTAAAGTAGTTTCCTTTATGATGTAATATAGATAGCATGAAGAGATAAATAATTTCGGACGAGAATATTTATGAAAATATCTTCAGAAATATCGAAGGTATTTATGATGATATTTTGGAATTTCTAAGTTCGATGGTTGATGAGGAAGATTTTCTGCAAGATTTTAACATGAGTACGGAGCAAGATATTCGTTGAAGGTTTCATCGGATCCAGAATTACCTGGATTCTTTGAATATATGGTATGGTCCTTGTATTTGTCCTTGTTCTCCTTTGTGGTTAGCTCAATCCGTTTTCCAGTTTCAACTTTTCTGAGCTTTTCCAACATACTATTGTTTATCATCAAACTTTCGATGATTAAGGTCATTTACGGTTGTCTATGGTTTCTGCTGCTTCATTCAACTTTTTCAACATTTATAGTATTGATTTGTGACTGAGTGCTTTTCAGAATTTCAGAATGAGAGATCATAATTCTAAGAGATAAATGTCATACATATAACTGTTGATGTAGATATGCTGTGAGTTTTCAAAGTACTGATTGCTGATTCCCGGTAATTGGTATGGTAGTTCTCGTTACAAGATGCGAATGATTATATGATAGGGTTTCAATGAATAAATATAATGATTTGTCAGAGAGATTCAAGTCAAGAAGCAATGAGGTTGCTGGTATGTCTGCTGGTAGTATGGTGGAATATAAAAGAATTCTTCAGTATCAAAAGGGTAATTGTATATATCTGGATTATAGTAAAGCTACTTCGAATGAAAGGTCGAAGCTGGCTTGCTGGAGCTGTGACAAAATTGGCTACTTTGAAAAGGGATCGCAAAGTTATTTTTGCTAATAAATGCCAAAGGATCTGATGCGGCTACGTGTTAAACTTTTACTCAATTGTCGAGAGTTTCTCAGGTGCATAACTATATGCATAAATCTTTCCTTCCGTAGATGAAGTGCAATTGATTCATCCTATTGATTGAGGTGTTTTCAAGAATCATGAAAGGTTTGAATGCAGATTGTAATTGTCGAGATACAATGAGGTTTAAGATGAAATCAAAATCCAAATATGAAATTGGATGGATATGGTTATTCTGTGGTGAATCAGATTCGTATATCGGTGGATGTAAGTAGGATAATAAATGACAGTTGAATTAGCTTCAAAGAATGTACAGTGTAACCTATTAATGTGAGATCTAAATATTCCTCGGATATTACCTACCCGTTAAAATATTTTCACCATTAACAGTTTGTACGCAAAAATTTTTAATTACAATCTTTATGAAAATATATATATATATATATATATATATATATATATATATATATATATATATATATATATATATATATATATATATATATATATATATATATATATATATATATATTTTCTTCAGATGTAATCATGGATTTAATGAGTCAATATGTTATTAAATTCATTTGATTTACCGTTTGAACAAGAATATATAATCTCTAAAACATTAGAGTTTACATAATCATCATGTCGAACGAAGATAAATGATGTAGAACATCATATAGAACGACGATTATACTCGAGGTACAGAATGAGATGTCGAAGCTGGTGATGCGGATGTTGTTGTTGGTGGTACTAATGTTGTTGGTGCTAAGGTTGGTGATGTGACTGGTGTTGGTGATACTGTTGGTGCTTGCAAACTGTGTACCGTGCTCTCTAAAGTTAACACTCGAGCTCGGAGTTCTTTAACTTCTTCTACTAACCCTGGTTGGTTATCAGTGTGATGTAGTGATTGGATATCTTCTCTAGTTCCGTTAATGGTAGTCTCAAGATGAAAAATTCTGGCAAAAAGGGTATAAACGGTGCTGCGAACGGGTTCGCCGGTGAGCGGGTCAAGTACTCCAAGGTTAGGTGGTAGATTTGATTCATGATATGGAGTACCTTCTTCCTTTCTCCATAGGGTGAGTATGTCGCGAACCCATTCCCCATTTTCTCCAGTAATCACGGTAGTTAATTGGTTGGTGTGCTCCTATCACGCTGTCTTCGGAGTCAGAGGAACTTGGTCGATTCGTAGAGGCCATCTTAAACGATCTCAGGAAAGATTTTTGGTATGAAGAGTTTAGTGGCATCAATTGATAGTTAGATGGTATTCTCAATGCATAATTTGCATAGATATATATAGTACCAGGATCCCTTAAATTAAGGAGAAATTTACGAGATATCAAACAAGGTCTACAGTAACAGATACACTAAGATATGAATTGTCAGATACGCTAAGATATGAATTTTGTCTATAAACTATTCATACAGTCAATGCAGTAAAATGTGTCTAGACTAAGAATAATGAGTAGGTAATTTCCTAAGGATGATAAGCAGATGTTTTCCGATAAAAATGATAAGCAAAACTTTTGACATGTAGACACGGTCGAAGTCCAGACTCACTAATGCATCCTAACGACTATCAGTTAGGCACGCTAATGCAAGACCTGGTTCGCTAAGACCACCGCTCTGATACCAACTGTAGAGACCCGTCCTAATCCATCCGGACGAAGTCCATATCGATTACAAACGATTCACAACAGTTGATTACATCGCGAGGTAATTGACCTCTATATGATAAATTTTACAAACATTGCATTCGTTTTTAAAAGACAAACTTTCGTTACATCGACAGTTGACAGGCATGTAATGCATTTCCTAATATATCCAAATATAATTGACTTAATAATAATCTTGATGAACTCAACGACTCGAATGCAACATCTTTTGAAATATGTCATGAATGACTCCAAGTAATATCTCTAATATGAGCAAATGCACAGCGGAAGATTTCTTTCGTACCTGAGAATAAACATGCTTTAAAGTGTCAACCAAAAGGTTGGTGAGTTCATTAGTTTATCATAAAGAATCATTTCATAATTTTAATAGACCACAAGATTTCATATTTCCATTTCTCATAAACATACGTCCCATGCATAGAGACAAAAATCATTCATATGGATTGAACACCTGGTAACCGACATTCACAATATGCATATAAGAATATCCCCATCATTCCGGGATCCTCCTTCGGACATGATATGAATTTCGAAGTACTAAAGCATCCGGTACTTTGGATGGGGCTTGTTGGGCCCGATAGATCTATCTTTAGAGTTCGCGTCAATTAGGGTGTCTGTTCCCTAATTCTTAGATTATCAGACTTAATAAAAAGGGGCATATTCGATTTTGATCATTCAACCATATAATGTAGTTTCGATTACTTGTGTCTATTTCGTAAAACATTTATAAAAACAGCGCATGTATTCTCAGTCCCAAAAATATATATTTCGAAAGCATTTAAAAAGGGATTAATGAAACTCACGCATATAAATATTGCAAAAACAGTTATTTAAACATTGCATGTATTCTCAGCCCAAAAATATAAAAAGTAAAAAGGGCAAATGAAAGGCACGCATATAAATATTGTAAAACAGTTAATAAAGCATTTGCATGTATTCTCAGCCCAAAAATGTATATAAAAAGGGAATAATGAAATTCACGCATATAATTATTGTAAAACAGTTAATAAAGCATTTGCATGTATTCTCAGTCCCAAAAATGTAAAGAGTAAAAAGGAGAAAATGAAGCTCACGCATATAAATATTGTAAAACAGTTATTAAAGCATTTGCATGTATTCTCAGCCCAAAAATGTAATGAGTAAAAAGGGAATCAAATGAAACTCACAGTACTGTATTTTGTAGTAAAAATACATAGAACGATATTGAACACGTATAGGGTTGGCCTTGGATTCACGAACCTATATTATTTATATATGTTAACACATAATGGTAATCGAACAGATTTATATATATACATTTAGTGATATGAATTTTATATTAAAAAATTGTAGGTTCCCTTACAGATTTAATTACATATTTTTATTTTACTTACCTTAAATAAATAATTAATATAGTTATGTTATATGTATTACATATATTTTTATATAACTAATATTCATTTGTTATAATATTGTTACTAATAATGATACTTAATAATGCTAATAACAATAATTATGATAATAAAAATAACAATACTTATAATAATAATAATAATAATAATAATAATAATAATAATATTGATAAGAATAATGATAATAATAGTAATAATAAAAATGATACTTTTAAAAATGATAATTTTAATAATAATAATGAATACTAATAATAATAATGATGATAAAAAATAATAATTTTGATGTTAATACTTAATGCCTATTAATAATAATAATAACAATATTCTTAATTATAACTAATATCATAATAATAATAATGATAACTAATACATAAATGGCAAAATTTATAATAAATACATTAATAATGATAATAATTATAATAATGGTTATATTACTTATAATCATGGTATTAATAATAATAATTATAATTCTAATAATAATTAGTAATAATAACATTAATAAATAATAACAATATTAATAATAATAATAATAAATTGATAAAGAACTACCTCAAAATGATTTTCTAAAAAGAAGTGTCTCAGACTGGAATTGAACCCGAGACCTCTCAGTTGCACCAAAACTCCCAAGACCACTCCTCCATTTCGTTACTTTCTGATTAAAATAGATTCCATATGTTTTTAAACCGTATTTCTGATTCTTATATTTCTTCTTCTTCATTCTATCCTCACAATTAATCTTATCATCATCATCAATCATAATCATAATTTTTTTGTGATTCATCATCATCCTCTAATATCCTAAATCATCACCATTATTGAATTATCATATCACGGTTATCATCGTTATCATATATAACATCATTATCATTTAATCTTATCATATCCGTAACTATCATTTCGTCATCATCAATATCATTTCATAATTTTTTATAATCACCGAATCACTTTCATCTTAGTATGATATCCTTATCATCTAATCAACCTTACCCATCATCGGATCATCATTCTTTACAGCTCAGGGATTTCATAGCAGCTCAACAATAACTAACCATTAAATAATTAGGGCAGCCCATCAATACTTAGTTCAGTCCACGACCCAACAATAATTTGAAACAGGAATGAAATTTCGGCTGTGATATGGGTTTCTGTCGAGCTTTTCATCCATCCTCCTAAAATCATGCAACAACAATTTGGCAAGTGGAAACAAGGATGTTGGCCACCCTCTTAAACCTTCCCACGTTCACAACATGGGTACCGAAATTTGCTGATGATAGCAACATAAATAAAAAAAACTTTGGCACTAGACAATATTTTATCATCATCATACAGCCCCACATACATCATCCTATAACATCATTCGCTAGTTCAATAAATTTTTATCATATTTTAATTAGCAATTGGCCCTCGGTTTTGATCAAGGCAGCTCACTAATATGAAATACATAGTGCCATTTTGTTTAAACATGGATGGCCCATTACTAACAATAATCGATTTCTGCAATCTATAAGGGAATATTTTATGTGCAAGTGGGATTTTAGAATCAAGAAAAGAAAACGTCTTTATCTTACTTTTCATCATCATGCTACCCATTTATAATCTCAATCATCCCATCTAATTTTATCATTTGAATTCCTTACTTGTATAAATTCATTGTTCCAGGAAGAAAAGAAGAGAATTCAGCGAGTGGTTCACAATACTAGCAACCATTTATTGATTGCTTAAGATGGCGATATATGGTTGTATCTCAGCAGCCCAACAGTTCAAACATAGCAGTTATAAATGAATGATAGCGAGTTTGCAGCAAGTTTCCATGGTGGAGGTCCAATAAAATAAGAGAAGGAGAAGATGGGAGATGAATGTGCCGTTGGTGGTGGTTGTGATGATTTTTGGTTAGTAAATAATATACATGATGGTGTTAAGGTGATTCAAACCAATAGAAATATAAAGATATAGCAGCTGCGTTTATTTTATGATCTACGTGTTGTGGTTATTGGTTAATCGAAAATAGAAACCTTAAACACTTACGGTTACACGTGGTGGTTTTGTTGATCGAAACAGAAATAAGTTGAAGTGGCTGCACTTCGTTGCAGCAACACAACAAGAGTTTGGTACTTGTCTTGCTCAGCCCAAAGTAAAGGTAGAAACGATAGTTGTAGTTGCAGCTTGATTATGACAATGATGATGCTGCAGTAACACTCATTAGTAGTAGCAGGTTGTTCGGGTGTGGTTTCGGTTTAGAGGCTTGTGGGTTATGTGGTGATGGTTGCTTAAAGAAGAAACAATGAAGATGATGGTTATCTACTAGGGTGAAGGTGGTTGTTTGAGTTGTTGAAAGTGGCGGATGTGAGAGGAGGACCGAAGATGGCCGGTGATGTGGTGTCCACAAGTCGGGAGAAAGAATGGAGATGTGTTTTCATTCAAGTCTCTATCTCTAGATAACCTAATATCTAATACAGTAATTAATTTTTATTATTATAATGTAAAGTAGTAGTAATAATTCAAATGAATTATAAGTTTAGACTAGCAGCCATCCCTCTTGTCCTCACACTACCGACGTTAATTAATAAAGATATTTAAGATGGGGAAAGTGATTTGTGGGTTCTTGTGATAAGATAAAGTTAGATAGACATATAACAGAAAGGTGGAAACAATACAGCCATTACAATTATTTCATGGAACCAAAAGTTTATAATGGTTATTATATCGTTTTCCGTTGTAAATTAGTGGTGGATACTAACGAAATGCCAACCGAGTCTTATAACAGTATACTAATTAAGTTCGAAATCATTTAGTTTTAATATACTATATGTTTATATATAAATATATTTTAGTAACAAGTATTATGACATAACATAAATAAATATATTAAATATATATTTTTAAATAAATAGATTTATTATTTAATCTTATATATTTACAATTAATATTTACGTACATATATATATATATAATTATCTATTTACAAATAGTTGTTCGTGAATCGTCGAGAATAGTCGAAGGTCAATTGAGTATACAAAATAGTTCAAAGTTTTTTTTTAAGACTCAACATTACAGGCTTTACTTATCGTGTCGGAATCATATAAGAATTAAGTTTAAATTTGGTCAAAAATTGCCGGGTCGTCACAGTCTTCCTCTTTCAGCATTTGAATTTTTTCTGTTGTTGGTTCATATCATTTAGCCATAAGTGTATCTAACATTTTAGCTTCATCAATTGGTTCAGTTCCTTCTCCTAACGAACATTCTCCTGTTCCTTGTAATTCTGGAAATTCTTCTAACAATTCTGCATGTGAATCTATAGTTTGAATATAATAACATGTATCATCTGCAGATTGCGGTTGTTGCATGGATATATCAACTGAAAAGGTAACACTCTCGCCCTCTATACTTAGGGTCAGTTTCTTACCGAACACGTCTATTATTGCTTTAGCTGTGTTTAAGAATGGTCTTCCTAATATGAGAGGAACTCTAGAATCTTCTTCCATGTCCAGAATAACAAAATCTACTGGAAATACTAAAGTACCAACTTTTACTAGCATGTTTTTCATTATCCCTCTAGGATATTTTACTGATCAATCGGCTAGTTGTATGCTTATTCGTGTTGTTTTCAATTCTCCAAGATCTAGTTTAGCGTATAGTGAATATGACATTAAATTTATACTAGCACCTAAGTCTGGCAATGCTTCTATTGAACTAAGACTACCCAGAAAACATTGAATTGTGAAACTTCCTGGATTAGATAATTTTTCTAGTATCTTATTCAACAGCACTGCAGAACAATTAGCATTCATAGTAACAACTGAGAGTTCTTCCATTTTCTTTCTATTTGTGATTAGATCTTTCAGAAATTTAGCATATCTTGGCATTCCTGAAATCACATCAATGAAAGGAAGATTTACATTTATCTGTTTAAACATATCCAAGAATTTGGATTGCTCGGCTTCAAGTCTCTCTTTTCTCATTTTACTCGGGTAAGGAAGTGGTGGTTGGTATCGTTTAACATAAGGTTTAGCCTTAATTGTGTTATCTTCATTAACCTTTTTAACTACCGGTTCTGTTTCCTTATCTTGCTCAGGTTGTGGTTCTTGTGGAGTAGGAATAGAGTCATCAGAAATTATAGGTATTTCAGGTGGTTTAAGTGTAATACCACTTCTTGTGGTAATGGCTTTAGCTGTTTCATTCCGGGGGTTAGCATTTGTATCACTAGGTAGACTTCCCGGTTTTCTTTCACCTATTAACCTTGCTAGGTTACATACTTCTTGTTCCAAATTTTGAATAGAAGCTTGTTGATTTCTAAATGCTTGAGCATTTTATTCATTGGTTTATTTCTGAGATGTGAAAAACTGCGTTTGAGATTCAACTAGCTTCGACATCATGTCTTCTAAATTTGGATTTTTATCATCGGTTTGTGGTGGTTTGTTTTGAAAAATAGGCCTTTGCTGATTGTAAGTATTATTAGGTACTTGTTGGTTGCTAGGACCTTGTTGGTTGTTGTATGGAACATTTTGATTAAAATTCTGGTTTTGATTGTAGATCGGTCTTGGCGGTTGATAATTATTCTGATAATTATTTCCAGGCCTTTGGTTCATGTATGAAACATTCTCTCTTTGTTCCATTGTTTGTTCAATACTGAGACAATCTTTTGTCAAATTTAGCCCTCCACACTGCTCACAACTAATTCGTATTGAGTGAATATCCTTAGTCATCTTTTCCATTCGTCTCTCAACAGCATCTATCTTTGCAGAAATGGAATCGAAGTCATGGCTAGAATCGGCTCTAGCCGCTTTAGATGATCTAATGATATCTTTTTCTTGGTGCCACTCATGTGAGTGGGAAGCAGTGTTATCAATAATTTTGTAAGCGTCAGTTGCGGTTTTCTTCATAATGGAACCACCAGCTGCTATATCGATGTCTTTTCTTGTAGTGATGTCACATCCTTGGTAGAATATTTGTACTATTTGACAAGTGTCTAAACCATGTTGCGGACATCCTCTTAATAACTTTCCAAATCTTGTCCACGCCTCATATAGAGTTTCGTTTGGCTTTTGTGTGAACGTAACAATTTCTCCTTGAAGTCTTACGGCTTTAGATGCCGGAGAGAATTGTTTAAGAAATTTTTCAACTAAAACGTCCCATGTATCAATCGCCCCTTCAGGTAACGATTCTAACCAATCTTTGGCTTCTCCCTTTAAAGTCCAGGGAAATAACATTAGATATATCTGTTCATCCTCAACTTCTCGGATTTTAAATAGAGTACAGATCCTATTAAAGGTACGAAGATGTTCATTTGGATCTTCATTCTGTGCACCACTAAATTGGCATTGATTAGTCACCATGTGTAGGATTTGTCCTTTGATTTCATAATCTGGCGCATTAATGTCAAGTTGAGTAATTGTGTGACCATGGCCAGTGCGTTTAGCTCTCATTCGGTCTTCTATACTTATAGGTTCCAGATTTTCCATGATTGAATTTGTTGAATCTGAATCACTAGAGGATTCTGATTTAATGGGTTGTTCCTCGACAATCTCTGTTTGAATGATTGGTGGTTCCGGAGAAAAGATTAATGGTTCAGGATCTCTGAATTGTCCCTGAATATCCTCCGGATTCTCAATTGTGAGGTCGGGTTCAAAAAATGGATTATCGGAAATTTGAATTGGAGTACTTGGTTGACTAGATGACGATTCTAAAGAAAAATCAAAGGCGACAATATTGGCTAGATGTCTTGATCGAGTTACAGGTGTTGAACGTATGAAAGGTGGTGAACGTTTTGCTCGGTGCATTCACTGAATATCTTATTAGTTATAAAAGATAAAAATTATATAAATTATCAAATTAATAGACTTTTCTGCTTTTGCCCACGTTTCGAATAGCCAAAAGATGTAGCAGGGAGCCAGAACCCTTTAAATCGGAAGCTCAAAACTCAGCCACTAACAAATCCAACTATTACTATGAAGCAGAAAATTTGGATGTCTATCAATTTAACCACTTAAAATAATTTTTAGTTGGAGTTTAAAGAAATTTTAGAGAATAAATAGAAAATTCTATATCCTAAAAACTAGAGCGGCGAGAAATAAGAAAGAAAAAGAGTGCGTCGGAAAAACGTCGAAGAATAAAAGGTCGAAAAATAAAAATAAGAAAGTAGCTCGTCGAAACTTAAAAGTCTAAAAACTAAGAATTAAAAGTTGCGTCTAAAAATATTAAAGCTTAAAAAGAATTCTATATCCAAAACGGCAATAACTTAAAAAGGTACTAAAATTTATAAAACGGCGTTGCAAAATTCTAAAGCACCTAAATCTTAGTCTAAAGAAAAAGTACTTAAGGAATTTTACGGCAAAGCCTAAAAATCTAAAAATAAAAATAACTGTGACAAAAACTATGACTTAAAACTAAATACGAGCGAAAAATACAAATATTACGCTAAAACAAATAAAGAGATACAAAATATAAAAATAAACTTAAAGTTGTAAAAAGTACAATTTTTATAAAAATATTATTTTTATATTATTTATTTTACAAAAGTATTAATTTTATATATTTATTAAAACACTTAAAACTATAAATACAAATTAAATCTAAAAACTAAATTAATTAATTAATTAATTAATTAACCCTAATTAGGGTTTATAATAATAATAATAATTAATAATCCCTAAATATTGCAGAAATCAGTCAAATGTGGCGTGTCAGATCAGGCCATGCGATCGCATAGTCTTTGCGTTATAAATCCATGCGGTCGCATGGAGTAGGGTTTCGGGCCAGGTTCTGGGCTGCTACAGTACCAGGCCGAGTGAATTTTATATATATATTTTTTTCTGTTTTTATAAAATATTTTAATAAACAAATAAAAACTTGTATTTTAAAAAACTAAAATAAAAATAAAGAAACTTTATAATTATATATATATATAAACTCTAAAAAAAATATATATATATTTTGTTTTTCTTTTTATATTTTTGTATTAAAACGTATTTTTACAAAAGCGTATTTTTACAAAAGTAAACTAATTTTTTTTTTATTTTTTATATATAGCGTTGCGCTTTTGGCGTTTAGCTTTCCCCGACAGCGGCGCCAAAAATACTTGATGTGCATAGAGGTGTATACAAAATAGTTATAATTTTTTATAAAGAAATACTATTAAATACGATACAAATTTACACAAGATATTTATTTATTTATAGAATGGATATACCTAAACCTTGCTACAACACTTATAGGTAGTGTACCTAATCGTACAGTAGTGTAGTTTTTAGTAAGTCCGGTTCGTCCACAGGGAACTAGCCAAGTTTAACGCTATATTTTTTAAAACTATATTTGTATAAATATAAATATATATAAATATAAGTAGTATTATTATTATAAAAGAGGGGTTTTTACCGTTTAATGACCGGTTTGTCGATTTCAAAACTTTAGTCGCAGTTAAAACCTAATGTAAAAATATTAAAAATAAATATAACTTAATTTAAAGCGTAAAGTAAATGACAATAATTAAAATGCGATAAATAAAAGTGCGATAATTAAAATGACAATAAATTAAAGTGCGATAATTAAAAGTGCGATAATTAAAATGACAATAAATTAAAGTGCGATAATTAAAAGTGCGATAATTAAAATGACAATAAATTAAAGTGCGATAATTAAAAGTGCAATTAAATATGAAATAAAGGAATTATGCTTATTTAAACTTTCGTAATCATGATGTTTGACGTGTTATTTTTAGTGTAGTACCATGGGTTAATTGTCCTTTGTCCTGGATTATTTGATATGTCCATACGGTTTTGTCCATAATAGTCCATCAGTCATAAATATAAAGTACGAGAGTCTTCGTCAAATTATCCTTATACCCGAAGTCAAATATTTCAACTAATTGGGGATTCGAATTGTAACAAGGTCTTAATACTTTGTTTAATGAATACACCAGGTTATCGACTGCGTGTAATCTAAGGTTTTATTACTTTGTTAACAATTACACTTGAATGTAATCCACCCCTATTTCAACTAGTCCATTAACTATTAATCCAGTTCCGTGTCCGGTAAAATGAACAATTATTGGTATTTATAAATATCCCGCCCACCGTACCCAGTCAAGCGTATGTGGTTATATATAAATACGTCAAATTATAAGTCTATATATTAAATTAACGAGGTATCATTTAGTTAATATAAAGCCCATTAATAGCCCATAGTCTAATTTCCACAAGTGTCGTTCTTTTATCCAAACCCCAATTATAGTACAAAGCCCAATTATCCCGTCTTTAATATTTAGCCCAACATCACAATTACTTCGGCATTAAATAAGCATAATAATAACTTAGCTACGAGACATTAATTTAAAAAGGTTGAACATAACTTACAATGATTAATAATAGCGTAGCGTTACACGGACAGAATTTCGACTTACACCCTTACAACATTCGCTAACATACCCTTATTATTAAAATTAAAATTAAAATTAAAATTATAATATATATATATATATATATATATATATATATATATATATATATATATATATATATATATATATATATATATATATATATATATATACACATACACGTTTGAGAGATGAGAAGAGAAAAAGATGTGTTTACATTCGACTGAAACTACGAAATTTATAGCAATGTGGCCTCACTTTTTGGGTCATGCGACCGCATGGAATTCTTTCTTCAAAGCTATGCGATCGCATGGCCAGCTGGGACAGCTCAACTTTGGTTGTTTTTTTCTTGCCGACGGTTTTATATAATAATATAATATATATATAATTTTAAGAATTAATTATATATTATATTATATTATATTCATGTGCATTGTTGACTTGTAATTTTTAGTCCGTTGCGTCGAGCGTTGAGAGTTGACTCTGGTCCCGGTTCCGGATTTTCGAACGTCCTTTCGTACAATTTAATATCTTGTATTTTGCGTTTTGCGGCTTGTACTCTTCTAATTTTGAGACGTTTCTCATCAATAATTTGAACCACTTTGATTGTACTTTGTACTTTTGAGCTTTTTGGTCATTTGCGTCTTCAATTCGTCGAATCTGTCTTTTGTCTTCACCTTTTATTATTTAAACGAATATCACTTGTAAATAGAATAATTGCAACTAAAAGCTTGTCTTTCTTGAGGGATAATGCTATGAGATAAATCCTCGCGGACATTTGTCGCCAGTTTGAAAATTTTATGGATTTTTTGAAGTTTTTGTAGAAAAAAAGATATAATAAAGGAAGCAAAGTCTTCCAGGATTTTAAAAAATCCAAATTGTAGGATGATTCAAGTGCATCCATAAAGGAAGTCAAGTCTTCCGAATGTCCATCTTACTTGGTGTAGGAGACTTCCTAATCTACATCATTTCATACTGACATTGGTTAATACTTCATTTCACGATATATTACACCGATGTATCGTAATGTGGAAAGAGGAGCCTTGAGCTTCAACCGTGCTGTCTTTTTATGTAAGAGCAATGGCTTCGTGCTAGCGTTTGCTTAGACAACGCACACCATGGTCAAAAGCCGTGGTACCCTTTTAAAATACGGGAATGTAGTATCTGCTTTGTACATTTTCTTAAAAATAGCACAAAAGCTAGATGCGTGGGAAGTGGGGTCCAAGGACCTTAAATAAAATTTTTCCGAATCTTGTAAGTAAAGTCTTACAAGTTATGTTTGTTTTAAAAGACCATTGCTTGAAAGTAAAGTCTTTCAGGTTTCGTGCACTAAACCCTCCGAAAAATTACACCCAAGGTAGTTGTTTTTACTTCGGTGAATTGTCGGGTTGGCAACTACCCGTGCGGCTAATCCATAATCGGGATGGCTTGCATGCACACTGGTTTTTGAAAAAAAAATGTAAAATATTTTTTTGGAATTGATGGTCCTCTTAATTAGCCACGTGGGGCCCTAATTCCACGAACCTCCGTCAATGATTTCGCCCTACTATGAGAGAAACCATAGAGTTGTGATAGAAAGCTTGATGAGTGTCGGTTATCCTATGCCCAGATTAACCATAAAGATTGGGGTAACCAGTCCCCTACACTTTGGCGCACCCACCTTAACCTATTTTATGGAATTGACGATTATATATGGAATTGACGAATTATTGGTGTTTTGGGGGCATGGAGGTGGAAGAGGGATAGCCATAGCGGGTTGATTAGAGGAGCATATTTTTTGAAGGCGTATACTTATTACATGATAAACTCCTTGGTGAACGGTAACTTTTATGATATTTATGACCTTTGTTCATTTTGAGGGTTTATTTTATGATTTTAATGGTGATTGGAGCTTAAGATTTATATCTTGTGATAATTTGAGTTAATTTTGATGAGTTGATGGCTATCCCATGAATCCTACATAATTGGTCAAAGTCAAGGAGGTCAAAAGTTTGAGTTTATAACATTTTCATATTTGAAG
Organism: Rutidosis leptorrhynchoides; assembly: GCF_046630445.1. Classification (NCBI taxonomy): domain Eukaryota; kingdom Viridiplantae; phylum Streptophyta; class Magnoliopsida; order Asterales; family Asteraceae; genus Rutidosis; species Rutidosis leptorrhynchoides. The sequence goes on from NC_092334.1 coordinate 424,865,705, forward strand.
ATTGATGTTTGATGACCTTTGCGAAGAGGAAGTTGACTTTGCCCAGGGAATGGTTGTGATGGGTAGATTTAGGTTTGAATTGTGGTTAATTTGGTGGTTTTTGTTGAAGACTTGAACCTTGTGCTTGCTATATTGAAGACTACATGATATGGAATTACTGCTTTTGAAGAATGATATTGGTAAGTCTTGATTTCTTAATTGTCGAAGACTTGTCCAAGTTTGTTTATTTCTACATTAGTTGAAATTATTTGAAGATAGACTTGCTTGAGGACAAGCAAGGTTCAAGTGTGGGGGATTTGATATCACTTAAATTATACATATTTTACATAGTGATATTGGTTCTTTATTGTTGGTTATTTAAGGAAATGAGAAGACTTTTGTGATTAATTGAGTTAAAATGATAAATATAGCTCCAGAGGTCTTCGGGTTAATGTTTTGGATGTTTCTTGATAAATATTGGTGATATTTGAGCTTAAAGTACGTTTGGGTGCGAGAAATGAAGTTTTACTGCGTCTGGGGTGAACCACAGTCGTGATAGAGGGTGTCCCGGTCGTAATAAGTTGGCAGGGATTGACAAAATTCGAAATTGGGTGATCACGGTCGCGCAGGTGAATCGCGATCGTGATTCTATTTGTGTATCCCGGTCGCGATGGGGCTATCGCGGTCGCGATGCGGGCTCGAACTGGTGACTTTTTGTTTAGCTATAAATATTCGAAGTTTTTAACCCTAAAGGGGTGTGCAGTTTTCCAGTTACGAATCAAAGGGGTTTTTGAAGACCTAAACCCTACTACTGAAGACTTGCTCATTCTTTACTTCTATTCAGTTAATCATAACGTTCGGTACTTGTTTTTATTATCAGTTTATCATTGTAATCATGAATACTCTTAGTTTTTATTGTTTATTCATTTCTTGCTACTTTAATATGCTAGGCCAAATCAGTTTAGTGTTTTCTTGAATGTGAAACTATGAATATTGGATTGTTCTATCTTATGGATTTAATGTTTGTGATTGAAATTAATTGTGTTTGATTAAATATCCACTCTTATGCATGTTCTATGTTCTTAATTCAATTAAATAGATTGTTAATCATTTAATGTGAGTTAAATTTGAGATGCAATTTATGCTTCAACACCTAGGTGATCTAGACAATTAGAGAAGTGATTTCAAGTGATTGTGTCATTGATTTAATTGGTAATTGAAAGCCTTGTGAATTGCATGATAATATAATTGGTGCAAGTGATTGTGATAATTAGGACTTTATGTGAGTTTAGTCCAAATCGAGTCTCAATAGTTTCTGTCAAATATAGTTTAATCTCTTAAAGCGAGTTTATGTGAGTTTACTAACTTTGATTGATTAGAACTTTGTGAAAAGTCATACAACTATATTTAGAACATAATAATCGGTAATAATTGCAAGAACAATCCGTACTAGTAGCGAATCATTCAAGTGGACACTGTTTTATCTTTATTGTTAATTCAATTCATTTTACTTCACGTTGATTGCGTGAATCAAAATACAAACCAACTCTTTTGTTAAATCTCTAGGATAATTATTAGTGTTAAGATCTTGATTAAACTGCTCTCTGTGGAACGAACTGGTCAAATTACTTGTAGATTACTGCATGATCGGGTTATAGTTTCCTGTAAGTGTGTGATAATTGATAAGTTTTTAGCTAGTTATTTTCACGTACGATTTCACATATCAATTGTGTTTGTGTGTTAGTGTGCTGTGGATTATAGGGTAACATTCCTAACTGAATATCCCTTGTAGTGGTTGTGACGATATGCGGAAGGGTGTAAGACTTGGTGTTACCAAACATCTCCTTAGTGTTGGATGAAAGGTTTCGTTAGGCTATATCGTTGGGCCTTGTGGAATTGTGGGTAGCGTGTGATTGCTAGGAACTTTTGATAAGACAATAAACCATAAGGTTTGTCGGGTAGGTATGACTTCGGGTTATTATTGTGGAGATATGGGTGATGATGCTCGTTTCACAATAATACTTTACTCATTTATATTTATTCTCAAATGTGGAATCAACTATGTGACAAGCATACGAGAAACAATGACTCGGTAGTTGCAATTAGTAAGTTGAATCCCAAGAGAGCGGTAGTTTCTAGTTGAATCGATGTAAACTCATAATCCTCCTAAGTTGTGTTTGATTGGGGGTTTTGAAGTTAAGATATTAAGAAAACTATTTCAGTTTAAACTAAGAACTAGAAATGATTAAGTAATTATCAATATTAAGAGCATGCACACTTTCTTAATCCACTTGAAGCATTTGGATTGTTTTTTGTTCACTTAAGATCTAATTGTGTTCAAACATTAGACTAGTATCCTTACTAGATGTTATTGTGATCAAATCAATACTTTCAAATACCATAAGCTTATATCAATTGATCTTAGTTGAATAATGCAATTATCACAAGTACTTAGCCTAGGTTAAAGTCCCCCAAAACCCTTTGGTAATCAAAATCCCTTAAGAGAACCAAACTTCACTATGTTGACTAAGGACCAATTGAAAACCAATCCAAATCAACACCCCAATCCCTTGAAAGCCCTAATTTGATTGTCTAGATCACGTAAGTGTTGAAATACAAGTTGCTTCACTAATCAAATCCATAAGAAAAGATACACAACTCATACAATCAAAGTAAAGTCCATAACAAGCATAACAAAGGATCTTTTGACTAATTCTAATGATAAATCACAATCATCAACTATAGATTCATCTAAACACAGTCATCAATCATCAACATGAACAATCCTTAGCTATCAAGCTTCATAAACAAGTGTACATAATGAAATCTAGCCAATCATGGCTAGAACAAGATCTATACAAGCAAATAGAGTAAATCTAAACATCATTAAGCAATAAACAAGAGTAGATTGTACCAAACTTATGAAAGTTACAATAAAGCTAAATGAAGAAGATGAAGAACAAGCCCTAGATCTTGCTTCAATCACTCAATCCTTGATGTAGAATGGAAGAATGGATGAAAACTTGATGAAAAACTTGATAAAATATATATGAAACCCTAAATTGATCAGCCACCACGAACTAGCCACTATTCTATTGAATATTGTTTTGAATAAAACCCTCATCTCATTCTATTTATAGTTCACAAAAACTGCCCACAAAATACAGAGGAACGTCATTCCTCTTTGTGGAACAACGGTTCCTTGGCTCAAAATAAGGAACGTCGTTCTGGTTTTGCAACAAACGTCGTTCCTGAAACCTTCTCTAAATGCCAAATTTTTCAGTTTACATTTCCTTTGTATTTTCCCAGGTAGAACGTCGTTCTTGGCTTTGGAACGACATTCTTGATGATAGAACGACGTTCTTAGATAATGGAACGTTGTTCTTGTTGCCAGGATGAGCACTTTGTAGTTTTCTTGATTCATTTGCAAACTTTGGTCAATTTTACACCAAATTTACAGTTAGAACTGCAATAGCACTCCGAACGCGATTAAACCCAAGATCATAACATTTGGAGCACTTGGCTCATGAAAATTGAGTAAAACGAGGTAGATATTGCGTAAGAAACATAGTGTGGATGAGCAATATAAAACCCCCTACATTTGAACCTTGCTTGTCCTCAAGCAAGCATAACAATAAACAAGACTTGGAGATAAATAGAAATCTATGATCAAAGCCAAAGTGCGATAGTTTGGGCGATAATTGATTCCTTCATGAATGTGTACCTTGATGGCTAGAGTGATCTCCAAATACTTACATTTGCTTAGGACCAAACATACATCTTCTCATCTTCTTCTTCTTCTTCCAAACACTAGCAAAAACTCAAACATCAAGCTTCAAACCTCTTCATTTCATCAAGTGGGGCGATAGTGGGGTGGCAATCCTTGACTATATCTTCTAATAAGCTTTCAAAGATACACCACTCTCCAAATAAAGTTCCAATCTTCAACATCCTCTAAAATCACAATTCAAGCCTAGGCTAATCATCTTAACATCATCAATCATCTTGAAGCAGACGATCAAACAACATGCTCCCTAGAAAGGCTCAAACGTCCACAAGATTTGCAATTAAGAGTAAACATATCAAGATTCGAGCTTTTTAGTGCAAACCTTTCTAGGAGCATTCTATAGACCATCACAAGCAAATACTTCACATTTTCATCACAATTTCATCACCACTAGTCAAGGATTGCCCGCAAGCTTCTTTGTAGAACAATGGAGCACCAATTCACATGAGTTATCCAAGAATAACGTTTTAGCCTTAAGGAAGACAAGTCTTTAAGGAAACCATTTTCGTTTTTGAAAAGGAAAAATGAGTCAAGTTGTGAAACTAGACAAGTTTTTCAGAAAATTTATGGTTTAAAAGCTTTGTGCATTCCAAATCCATCTCGGTTTTGGGACAACCGCACGGATAGCTATTGCCCCGGTATATCACCGAAGTGAACTACCTTCTTGTGTTGAAGGCAATGCGACAATAAATATCTTAGGCTCATAAAGGTGATTTGCATACAAGCCATCCCGGTGGTGGGACGACCGCACGGGTGGTTACTTTCGCGGTATATCACCGAAGTGAACTACCCCCCGGTGTTGAAGGCGATGAGAAAGTAACTACCTTGGGTGTGAGATTGGCGGTGGTTCTATTGCATGATACTTGGAAGACTTTACTTCCAAGCTTAGGTCTTTTTGATACAAATCTTAACTTGGAAGACTTTACTTCCAAGTTTGGAACACAACTTAACTTGGAATACTTTACTTCCAAGTTTGGAAGACTTGACTTCCAAATGAAACATTTGGAGGACTCGACTCTCCCGGGAGTGTCAAAGCTCAAGACTTTTATTCACTCGTCTACTTCCCACATAACAAGCTTTTATGCTTATATTGAGAAAGGGTAGGAAGTAGAAACTACCCCTCCATTAATTGATAGCACAAGGGTGCCATAGCTTTTGGCTATGGCGTGTGTTGTCTAGCAACACTAGCACGAAGCCATTGCTCCTAAAAAGGATAGCACACGGTGAAGCTCGGTGGCTCCTCTTCCCACGGTATGATACATCGGTTAAAACATCGTGAAATGATGAGACAACCAATGTCAATATGAAATGGTGTGGATTAGATAGTATCCCACAGCAAGTAGTACAACATTCAGGAAATTTGACTCCCTATCATGGATGGACTTGAATCATTCGGAAGTGTTAAAGCTTTTAGCTTTAAACACTTGGTTTTAGTACACAACATGCATGGAAGACTTTAACTTCCATGTAAAAGTTTTGATTTTTCTTTCTTTTGATTTATCACTTTGAGCACAAAAATCATTTGGAAGTGGGAGACTTTACTCCCACTTGAGAATTGCCAACATGGAACAAAAGGAAGACTTTACTTCCTTAAGTTTTGAAACACAAGGAAAAAACTTTACTTTTCCACCATTTATAAGCTCTAGCCATTTAAATGTTTATGATTTGTGTTAGTGTAATGGCTAGAGACTTGTTCCAAAAATTAGTTTCATCAACATTGCAAGCTTGATCTTTATAAGTGTATGTGACAAGTTTAAACCGAAAAGTTTAAAATGACCCGATATTTTAGCTCTCCCCTTACATTTAGTTTGATGCAATACCCTCATTGTATTAAATAATATAATTTTTAAAATTGAGGGACATTTTGAGTGAGAATAGAGAAGAGAAGAGAAAGTAAAACCGGATTAGATCAAATGATCTTTGTTGTCACCATTCGAGTAAACATAGTCATCAAAAATTTGCATGCCGATGAGCTTTGTAACGACCTTGGAATTTCCAACGTTTATTTATTAATAATTATTATTATTAACACGTGTGATTAAACGGATGTATGTCATTACATTTGCATGTTGCCATGATTGCCCGAACTTGACTTTTAAATGCCCGAAACGTCTTTGTGACACACGAAACTTCACGAATAATATTTTTAGAATATTATTTATATTCATGATTAGTTCTATTAATCATTTTGACTAGCTATGGTTATTAGTTAATTACTTGGGCTTTAGTTGGAATAATTTGTGAATTACTTGAACTTGAGCTTGTTAAATGTTATGGACTCATGGTTATGGACTTATGAGCCCATCCTACTTCTTTAATAGATTTATTTAAGCCCACTTAATATATAAGTATTACTTTTAAGTTTAATAAGATTTATTAAGTAATGGAAAGACTCTACATGACACTTGCACCTTATCCCCATGCATGCACCCTTAATTCCCACCCTTGAGTCAAAGAAGCATGCTTAAAGTAATAGGCACCTCCTTCCCCCATTGGTGAGGGAACCTCACGGCCATAATGGCCTTGGAGGTTGTTTTTGTTTCAAATTTTGACTACTTAACTACTAGCATGCTACCTCCACACTTTTACACACACAATACTTGCACTTTCCTCTCAACTTTCTCTCCATTCTTGTAAGTAACTTGAGCTTCTTCTTCTCCTCTTTCTCTTGTAAAAACCGTAGCCTATGGCTACATAATCATCATCATTTTTTTCTCTTTGTTGTTGATTAATTCCTTGTTGTTGCTAGTTGTTGTTTACTTACTTGTTATCTTAGTTACTCCTTACTAGTATTAAAGAATCAAACTCTTTAGTTTGATTCTTCATTTATCTTGTTCATAACAAGAACATGCAAGAACTAAACTTCCTAGTTTATGTTCTACATTTAATGTCTTGAAAGATTAAAGTTCATGGGTTGTAAAAATCATTACTTGAATGCATGTTAGTAAACTTAAAAGTTTACTTTCTAAAGATCAAGACTTAGGCTTGAATCTTTAAAAGTATGAAACTCATGAACTTACTACTTGTGTAATTAGCTTATTTCTTCATTTGTTCATGTATTAAAATCGTGATTTTGGTTGTAGATGGTCAAGTGTTACAAGTTAAACTTGATCTCATTTATCTTGAACTAAAGATTAACAAAAGGTTCAAGAACATAAAAATTTACTTAATAACTTTTGGGTCTTGGATCTTCAAGATCAAACTAACCACTTAAGATCTTGATTAGTTAGTTTATTTTCAAGTTTGTAGTACAATATTACTTTTCTAATTCATGCATGTGTTGAATCTATGATCTTGATGTAACTTTGGTTCATCAAACTTCATACAACTCTTATGTGAGTTGTGCTTCATATCATAGACTTACACTAGTGTTATGATGGTTAAATCTTGGTTAAGATGATTCAAACACATCAATGAGTTGTACACTTGAAGCTATATGCATCAAGGATGAGAACCATGATGAACATCAAGCACCAAGACCACCGGAACTCACTTTTAACTTCCTGTTTTCTGTTTACAGCCCTCTGTCCTACTGTTTTCGTAACAGACCAGTAGACCTGGGCTACTGAGACCTTTATTTTCAAATATATCTTTTCGAATAGATAACTTTTCATATAAGACTCGTCTTAATCCGAGTTACGGTTTAGAATCTATGGCCCTCCGAGCGTCACTATGTCCATTTATTTTTCTGTTTTCTGTTTATAGTTTCTGTTTTTCGTGTAAATAACTTTTCATATAGGACTCGTCTTAATCCGAGTTACGGTTTAGGATTTATGGCCCTCCGATCGTCACTATGTCCTTTTAACGTTGTGCAGAAATTTCTGACCTACTCGCACTTAGACCGTCGCCATGGTCAAACGAAGACGAGTTTGCTTCTGTAAATTTTACCACACTTAAAGGACTCATATACGGAGCTATGGCCACTGGTCTCACCTTAGTTCAGTAAGGGAAGAGGCCGTGGTGACTGACTGAAGTCAGCCTTTGTTGTAAACTACTTTCATAAACGAAACTTACTTTACGCCTTTTGTTGATGATGAATGATGATGACCTTTAAGACCTTATTTACATACTTTTACACCTATTAAGACGATTTACGGACTTAGTACTATTTGACTTAGGTTGAGGACCTTCGGACCGATTACTTGCACACCTTTCCGAACCGACTTTACGACTACATTATCATTGTGAGTTATAGCATGCCTTTTTACTTTAACTATTTGGGACTGAGAATACATGCACGTTTCATGTTTTACATACTAGGCACGAGTACTTAAAAACTTATATATGTGTGGGTTATACAACGGCACAAACATTCCCTTTAGCTCGGTAACGTTTAATCATTGGTTTTTGGAACCGTGAACGCGAATCTTAGATATGGATCCGTAGGGTTTGACATCCCCACTCGGGTTAGTCGCGCTAGCATTTAACGAGTGATTAATACTTTGTAATCATACGCACTTGCCAAGTGTATTTTCAGGGGGTATAAATGTTAAGTTAGTTACCAAGTGCCCACGGTTAAGCATATACTTTATCATATCGTTTTGAAACGCTCTTTGTAGCACTGAAATCTCGTGGCTTATCTTATATTACTGTTATACTTAAACTATAGCTCACCAACCTTTGTGTTGACGTTTTAAGCATGTTTTTCTCAGGTGCTTGAGGTTAGCTTCCACTGTGTACTAGTCGTGCTGTAGACACCCGCTGCTTAGAGTTGTCATCGCATGAACTACTTTACCTTGCATTCAAACTTTAGTACTTTTGAATTATGACTTGTAACGACCATTGTGGTCACATACACTTATTATTTGCTTCCACTTACTGAAGCATGCTTTTGAATTGTAAAACATTTGATGTCGGTTATGACATCACCTTTTTATCGTGAATGCAACTTATTTTATTACATCATATAGTACTTAACCTTGTAATGATCCTGTTGTTGATGATTCGTACACGATGGTTTTGTATGGGGAATCACATTTGGTATCAGAGCGTTGGGTGTAGGGAATTAGGTTGCATTAGTGAGTCTAAGACCGACCCGAGTAGGATTCACTAATAGGACTAATCTACAACTTGCTAGTTTACGTGTTTCTGCTGAACTTACTGCATGCTGCTGCTTACTTTTACTGCTATATGCAGTATGCAACTACATGATTTCACTACTATATGATATTACTTGCTTTCGATTGCATGCTACCTTCGTACGATTTGCTGTTATTGCCATGCTACTTATTGTTATACATGATTTAAACTGTTGGCCTAATACGTGCTTGCTTTATGACTTACTGACATGGAAAAATTCATTTTTCCTTGTTCAGATATCGGATGTACCACCTGCTAGCGTTTTGGGCAGTTTAGACTCTTCAGCTACTCCACCTACCACCGTTGCCGATCCACCGATCCCGACACGCACGAGTGAACCCGGCGCTTCATCTTCCGGGACTAGCAGCCAGCCGCCTGAACCAGTGACTACTTCTGATGGACACGTGGGCCCTACGGAGATTCCAGCTCCGTCTGCTCCCGGACCCTCGAGGTCACAGCCCCGCATCGGTGGGATTGAGATTCCCGCGGAGTTCGGGGAAGGGCCATTTCGTAACCATATGCGCACGCCTTGCCGACGCACTCCCGACGGACGTTTAGTGCCTATTCCGCCAGGCAGACACAGACAGATGTTGGCCGTCTTCGGACTGCCACTTGAGCCACCCGTGTCTCCACCACATGATTCAGACGACGGGTCTTCCACTGATGCTCCATCAGACGACACCTCTTCGGATGACTCCAGTGATGATGAGGACCCTGCTGATATACCTATTCAGGCACCCTCCACCCCGCCAAAGAAGCGGTACCGTCCTGATGGCACCGTCACTCCAGGGGTGAATGGAGGTCGTGCTTTCACTGACGCTTTTGGTCGACGTCGGAGGGTTACTGCCCGTAAGCGGCTCGTGCCATACCCTGCCGACCCACTCATACGTAAGACACCTCGTTACGTGCTGACTATTTCTGGAGCCGGGACATCTGCATCCCGTTTCGTGCGGTCTGCACCACCCGCTCCGCCAGCACCATCCGCTCTACCGGCCCCACCTGCACCGCCAGCACCGCCCGCCCCACCAGCTCCCACTGTCGAGGAATTGACATGGGAGGTGGAGATTCTCCGAGCTCGGGTTACTAAGCTCGAGGAGCAGTTGGCTCAGGTTTTAGACATCCTACACCCACCTTCACCGTAGGACCTTTTGTATTAGATTTCATGATGTAATCTAGTTGTAGTTTCATATTGCACTTATGTATTGTACGAACTTATTCGGATGTATAAAACTTATTATTATTAATGAATGGAACTTTGCGTTATTTAATTCTTGCACGATGTTCTATTTACATTATTGTACGATGATTCTGTGGTATTTGTACCTAGATGCATTATTTAATAACATGTGATGTTTTGATTCCATGTTGGTTGTTATATACTATATTATTACATATTGAATGCTGGATTTTGACTTAAGTCAAAAATTTTGTTTATAATACCATGGCTAACGGTCGATCCACACCTACTGCTGCTCAAATTGAAGAGATGATCCAAGAACGCGTAGCCGCAGCCCTAGCAGAAAGAAACCTCCAAGCTCCACCGTCACCACCACCGGTTATCCCACCCGTTCGAAATGGGTGTACTTACAAGGAATTCCAGAGCTGCAAACCACATAACTTCAGTGGAACCGAGGGACCGGTTGATCTCACCAGATGGTTCGAGAAACTTGAATCAGTATTCCGAGTTAGCAACTGTTCGGAGGACAACAAGACCAAATTTGCTTCTTGCACGCTATCTGACGGTGCGCTAACGTGGTGGAACACGTTAGCTCAAGCAAAAGGTATCGATGAGGCATATTCTATGCCATGGGAGAAATTCAAAGCGGCTATGATTGATGAGTATTGTTCGAGAACCGAAATACAAAAGATGGAAATGGAATTCATGCATTTAAAGGCCGTTGGGAACGACCTTGATAGTTACAATAGGAGATTTTTGGAACTAGCCCTGATGTGTCCGACCATGGTCACCCCAAAATTCAAGCGTATGGAGAGATACTTCTGGAGACTCCCTAAGTCCATCAAAGGAAACGTCACATCATCCAAACCACCAAATGTTCCCGAAGCAATGCGCATGGCGCATACCCTCATGAATCAAATTCTCATTGATGAGCCGGAGAAGGCTAAGTTTGAAGCTGGAAGTAGTGAAAAGCGAAAGTGGGATAATAATAACAACAATAACAACAACAACAACAACAACAACAGGGGGAGAACCTATGATCAGACCCCCGCTAAGAGACACAACAACGGTGGAAATCCCAGCCCCGGCACAAGCTCCAACCCGAACTACAAAGGTACCCTACCGCAATGCAAGAGGTGTTACAAACACCACACTGGGTATTGTAATGTGGTTTGTGAGAAGTGCCAACGGTCTGGACATATAGGCAAGGATTGCAAGGTCACAACTTTGAATGCAAGGGCGAACCCCACCGGGCCGAAGAAGTGCTGCGGATGCGGAAATACGAGTCACTTCAGGAATGAGTGACCCGACAAGCGAAAAGACGGTGGACCACCGCGAGGTAGAGCTTTTAATGTTAATGCAAGGGATGCACGCGAGAACCCCGACTTGGTGACAGGTATATTCACTAGAAATGATTTCCGATGATTTTCGACTAGAAATGATAAGCAAAACTTTTAACATGCAGACACGGTCGAAGTCCAGACTCACTAATGCATCCTAATGACTTATCAGTTAGACATACTAATGCAGACATGGTTTGCTAAGACCTCCGCTCTGATACCAACTGAAAGGACCCGTCCTAATCCATCCGGACAAAGTCCACATCGATTACAAACGATTCACAATAGTTAGTTACATCGCGAGGTACTTGACCTCTATATGATACATTTTACAAACATTGCATTCGTTTTGAAAAGACAAACTTCCTTACATCGATAATTGACGATATGCATACCATTTCATAATATATCTAATTATAATTATCTTAATAATAATCTTGATGAACTCGACGACTCGAATACAACGTCTTTTGAAATATGTCATGAATGACTCCAAGTAATATCTTTAAAGTGAGCAAATGCACAGCGGAAGATTTCTTTCATACCTGAGAATAAACATGCTTTAAAGTGTCAACCAAAAGGTTGGTGAGTTCATTAGTTTAACATAAATAATCATTTCCATCATTTTAATAGACCACAAGATTTTCATTTCTCATAAACATACTTCCCATACATAGAGACAAAAATAACATTCATATGGATTGAACACCTGGTAACCGACATTCACAATATGTATATAAGAATATCCCATCATTCCGGGATCCTCCTTCAGACATGATATAAATTTCGAAGTACTAAAGCATCCGGTACTTTGGATGGGGCTTGTTGGGCCTGATAGATCTATCTTTAGAGTTCGCGTCAATTAGGGTGTCTGTTCCCTAATTCTTAGATTACCAGACTTAATAAAAAGGGCATATTCGATTTCGATCATTCATCCATATAATGTAGTTTCAATTACTTGTGTCTATTTCGTAAAACAGTTATAAAAACAGCTCATGTATTCTCAGTCCCAAAAATATATATTTTAAAAGCATTTAAAAAGGGATTAATGAAAACTCACGCATATAAATATTGTAAAACAGTTAATAAAGTATTTGCATGTATTCTCAGCCAAAAAACGTAAAGAGTAAAAAGGGCAAAAGAAACTCATGCATATAAATATTGTAAAACAGTTAATAAAACATTTACATGTATTCTCAGCCCAAAAACGTAAAGAGTAAAAAGGGCAAATGAAACTCACGCATATAAATATTGTAAAACAGTTAATAAAACATTTGCATGTATTCTCAGCCCAAAAACGTAAAGAGTAAAAAGGGCAAATGAAACTCACAATACTGTATTTTGTAGTAAAAATACATATGACGTCATTGAATAAATGCAGGGTTGGTCTCGGATTCACGAACCTATACCATTTGTGTATATTTATTAATACATGTAATCGTAATCGAGCAATTTATATATATATATATAGTTATGTACTAAAATTAATAATCATATACAATTTTATTAATACTTATAATATATCATAATACTTATTTAATATGTAAATTAGTTATCGTTATATCAATATAAATAATATTATATCCTGATATTAAGTAATATTAGTATACGTATGTATTAACTATGTCTTTATAGCCATTTCTTTTGTTTGCAAAAATAATATTTATAATAATGTTAGAATAAGTATAATAATAATAGTAATAACATTAATAACCATAATTATACCAATTTTATAAAAAAAAAATGATAATATTAATAATAATAATGATATTGTTAATAATGATACTTTCATCTAATAATGATACTAACATTTACAAAAGTGATACTAATGCTAATATTAAATGATAATAAAACTAGTTTGTGTTACTTTTATGGTAATAATAATAATGATACTGCTAATCAATATAATACATATATCAATGTTAATATTACTAATAATAACACTAATAATACCTAATAATGTTGCATACTAACAAAAGTGATAATAATATAGGTAATATTATTTATGTTAACCTAATAATACTTATACCTAATAAATATAACAATAATAATAATAATAATAATAATAACAATAACAAAAACAATAATAAGAACAATAATAATAATAACAATAATAATAATAATAATAATAATAATAATAATAATAATAATAATAATAATAATAATAATAATAATAATAATAATAATAATAAAAAATAAAGACTACCTTTAAAATCGACCTAAAAAGAAAACAGTCCTTCCATGGACTCGAACCCCCGACCTCTCGAAACCCGCAAACACCCTACACCATTGCTCTGTGACTTGTCTTTCTGTTTTATTCCCCGAAAAAAAAATATATAATCTATAACTGATTGTTTTCTTATACCTTCTTCTTCTCCAACAGACGCCCAAATCAAACAACAATAATTCGATTTTTGTTTAACAACAAGTTTATAACTTCAGTCCAAAACGTAAATACATAATTAAAAGTAATTAGATTAACAAACAAATAAAGAAAAAAAAAATTAAAACAACAAGTGCTGCTGCTGTAGTCGCGGTTCTAAAAAAAATATGATTTTGCATTTGAGAAGGTTTTGGACAAAATTTATAACACAAAAGAGTTTGTAAATTGTATATGAAAACTATTGGAACCGTTAATTTACCTTGAAACATCAAAACGCTTACGAATTTTGCTATGAATCAAATGTTTGACTTTTGAAATTGCAACTTTGACCTCAAAATTTGATTTCAATTTGAGGAATTGGAAGAAGAGCTTTTGCAGATAGATTGACTAAACGATTCCTAACAAAACTGTATTCTTACATTTTGAGAATTGAATCGAAATCGAGGTTTTTAAAATTTGAATTCATGAGCAGAGTCGACCCATTTTTTTTTTATATATATCTGTTTTAATTCAATCTCAACTGCATCTAATAGTTATATAATGAACGAATTCAGATTGGTAATATAAATGACAGAGACGTGTAACAAATTTCTGACAGAAACAAAATTGAAAAAGTCTGATTGTGAAGTCTAGGAGAAATCGTACCAGTTTTCTTAATTTTTATATAATTTACATAATACTAAATTAATAAATATATGATATTAATAATAATAATAATTAATAAATATATAATAATAATAATAATTAATAATGATACTAACAATCAAATGAAATATTATTATTGTTAATAATATTATGTATTATTTTCTAATAAAAATGCTAATAATAATAATAATAATAGAATTTTGTAATAACAATAATAATAGAATTAATAATAATATTAATGATAAAAAATTAATAAGTTGTATAATAACCATCATTTTAAAAGTTTTAATAATTTTTGTAATAATGGTATTATTAATAATGTTAACAATCATTTTAGTAATTATATTACTGATAATATTTAATAACAATAATATTGATATTAGTAATATTAATAAAGATAACACTAATGATATTTTTATAACAATCTATTTGATAAGAAAATCTTATATCCTAATTATATATTAATTTAGAAATATTAATAATAATGATATCAATAATGGAAGTAATATTTATTAATATAGTAACTATGTTTTAAATTTGTAATTATGTTTAAGTTATTTGTTTTTTACATGTTATAAATTTTGTAATACTTATATTATCTAATAACATATTTGAATATTTGTTATTTATATATTCTATACATATAATACTTTTATCCTTATATATATATATATATATATATATATATATATATATATATATATATATATATATATATATATATATATATATATATATTCCATTATACATATATTGAAATTACATATAAAGTTTTAATTTAATACTACTTAGTTTATCTTGTATGTTATTTTTATCTTGTTACTTCTAAATATTCAATTGAATTTTATTATTTCCACAACTTACATTCATATTTATATATTTATTTATTTACAGACAATTGTTCGTGAATCGTCGGGATTAGTCAAAGGTCAAATATATACATGAGCACAGTTCAAAGATTTTGAGACTTCAACATTACAGACTTTGCTTATTGTGTCGAAACCATATAAGATTCAAGTTTAAATTTGGTCGGAAATTTCCGGGTCATCACAGTACCTACCCGTTAAAGAAATTTCGTCCCGAAATTTGAGTGAGGTGGTCATGGCTAACAATAAAAATGTTTTTATGACGAATATGAGTTTTATCACCATTGAGTAATATGGATAAAATAATTCAATTAATCGAAGTGTATGAATGAAGCTATCACAAAAGATCGAGATGAAGAAATAGTGATTTTCCATAACTTTTGACGTAGTCGCGATTGAATTTCGGAATTCAAGGGATTTAAAGAAAATCTTCGAAATCTAAAAGATTTGATTCTTTGGAGAGTAAGGAAATTAAGATCTCTATAATTAAATACGGTGATCTGTCTCGATTACTCTGTCTGATATTTCCATTATAAATTAAACTCTTCCGTTCCATTATTCTCACAATTCCTATACTTTCCTTCTTGTTTCATACATCTAAAAGATTCTAAAAATGTTTAATCCAGTTCTGATCCTTGTCCTCATCCTGACTATTGCAATGATCAATCTCCTTTTCCAACTTCCACCAGAGGAATATGTTTTCTTTTACTTCGCCCTTGGGGTTATAGTGTTTTTAATTCTCCCGTGTCTTTATGTTGCGATAAACATTGATATGCACGGTTTGTAATTTATGTGTTGTTATCAGGCTTTATATTCTCCCTTATATTTCAAAGTTCTATGCTTTTGTTTCCTCTTCCTGACTTCAAGCCAAGCGAGTAATAGTCCAGAATTTGTAGGTATAGAGTTTCGAATGATTATAATGTTCTAAGCAGGAAGGAATGTGATAGCACGGTTTGATTTGTCAAATTTCCAGAATCACTGAGAATAGAACTATCAAGAATATATTTTCTTGATATGTTCGGAGGTGAAGTAGAATGAACGAGTCATGTAACATGGCACATGATGACGTTATGATATGTGAATCATCACGTTTCGTTAGAAACTCAGCATGACTTACTGTAATATAAACACGGTGATCAAGTGTCATTATATTATACTAACTCATGCATCAGTTCCCAACACTACTTCAAAAACATTCGTATTTTAAGCTCGAAAGTTTACAGAATATAGAAACTAACAGTTTCTATATGATGTAACACTGATAGCACGAAAAAAATTAATGATTTCAGATAAGAGTAATTATAAAAATATCTTCAGAAATATGGAGAGTATTTATAATGATAGACACGATGATATCTTGGAATTTCTAATATCGAAGTATAATGAAGAAGATTTATCCGTAAGGGTTTAGATTCGGAAGCAAGGTATTCGCTAAAGATTTCATCAGAAACAGAATCATTTATATTCTTTGAAGTCAAACTTATTCTTTGTAATTTGTCCACGGCTTCTTTCATAGTTTCGCATAATCCTCTTTTCGGTACTAAATTTTCATTTGAATGTTTCCAACATAATGATACACAGGAAGCACGAAGAGGTATATAATTTCGGACGAGAATATTTATGAAAATATCCTCAGAAATATTGAAGATATTTATGATGATATTTTGGAATTTCTAAGTTAGATGGTTGATGAGGAAGATTTTCCGCAAGATTTTAACATGAGTACAGAGCAAGATATTCGTTGAAGGTTTCATCGAATCCAGAATTACCTGGATTCTTTGAATATATGGTATGGTCCTTGTATTTGTCCTTGATCTCCTTCGTGGTTAGCTCAATCCGTTTTCCAGTTCCAACTTTTCTGAGCTTTTCCAACATACTATTCTTTATCATCAAACTTTCGATGATTATAGTCATTTACAGTTGTCTATGGTTTCTGCTGCTTCATTCAGCTTTTTCAACATTCAGAGTATTGATTTGTGACTGAGTGCTTTTCAGAATTCCAGAAGGAGAGATCATAATTCTAAGAGATATATGTCATACATATAACTGTTGATGTAGATATGCTGTGAGTTTTCAAAGTACTGATTGCTGATTCCCGATAATTGGTATGGCAGTCCTCGTCACAAAATGTGGATGAGTATATGATAGGTTTAAATGAATAAATATAATGATTTGTCAGAGAGATTTAAGCCAAGAAGTAACGAGGTTGCTGGTATGTCTGCTGGTAATATGGTGGAATATAAAAGAATTCTCCGGTATCAAAAGGGTAATCGTATATATCAGGATTATAGTAAGGCTACTTCGAATGAAAAGTTGAAGTTGACTTGTTGGAGCTGTGACAAAATTGGCTACCTTGAAAAGGGGTCGCAAAGTTATTTTTGCTAAATAATGCCAAAGGATCTGACGCGGCTACGTGTTAAACTTTTACTCAGTTGTCGAGAGTTTCTCAGGTGCATAACTATATGCATAAATCTTTCCTTCCGTAGATGAAGTGCGGTTGATTCATCCTCCCGATTGAGGTGTTTTCAAGAATCACGAAAGGTTTGAACGCAGGTTGAAATCGTCAAGATACAAATGAGGTTTAAGATGAAAATCAAGTGGCAAACTTGAAGAATTGTTCAGTTTCATATGTTATAATCAATATTTTAATTCATTTTAATTGTCCACTGTTGGTAGTCCTCAGTTGGTTAGTCCACAGTTAGCTAGGAACAGTTAGCTAAGATTTTTGTTAGCGTGGATTCTTAACAAAATTTCTCATAGTTAATTTGTTTGTTTCTAGCAAATTTTATTCCGTCAAATGTTTTCTTCATTATGCCACTTGTTGGATCCTGATAGGTCAAAATCCAAATATGAAATTTGAATGGAACTGGTTATTCTGTGGTGAACGGATTCATATATCTGTGAATGTAAGTAGGATAGGAAATGACTGTTGAATCAGATTTGAAGAATGTACAGTATAATTTATTAATGTGAAATTTAAATAGTTCTCGGGTATTATCTACCCGTTAAAATATTTTCACCATTAACAGTTTGTACAAGAGAATTTTTAATTACAATCTTTATGAAAACATATATACATATATATTTTCTTCAGATGTATTCATAGATTTAATGAGTTAATATAATATTAAACTCATTTGCTTTTCGGTTGGAACTAGAATAAATAATCTCTAAAACTTTAGAGATTACATATTCGCCATATCGAACTAAGATAAATGAGGTAGGACGATACGTAGAACGAAGATCATACTCAAAGTGCATATGATGATATTGAAGCATGGATTGTTGATGGTACTGGTGTTGTTATTGATTGTACTGTTGGTGCCGGTGATGTTGCTGAAGATGGTACATTTTGCACCATATTTTCCAAATTGATTATTCGAGAACGAAGTTCGTTGACTTATTACTCCAGGATGATTGTCGGTCGGAACGAGCGGATGAATAAGGTTCAGAATTGTGGATAGAATATGATCTTGTCGAGTTACCCTGGAAATGGGACTGAAAATGGTGTCTCGAACAAGTTCGCGGGTAAACGCTTCAGGTTCATTGTCAAGAGGTGAATTCAGTTGGTGGAAAGGATTGCCTTCTGTGCGTTTCTATTATTTAAGTCAACTACGAACCAATCAGATGAATTTATAATGGCTGATTGGTTGATTCATGCCGATGACGCTGTTTTCGGAGCTTAGATGAACATCTATGTCGGAATAGCTGTCGGAATAACTATCGGAATAGCTATCGGAATCTGAGGGGCTCGAACTGGTTGCAGGATTCATCTCGTACGATCAGATGAAGGATTTTCGATAAGAAGTAGATTATAGGATGTAGATTAGTACTCTTCAATACATAATTTACATATGTATATATAATATTAAAATCTCATGAGTTACGGAGGAATCTACGGAAGCTGTCAGGCAAAGATAACAATAACAGATACGCTAAGATATGAATTAGCAGATACGCGAAGATATGAATTTTGTCTATACACTATTCATGCAGTCAATGCAGTAAGGTGTGTCTAGACTAAGAATAATAAGCAGGTAATTTTCTAAGGATGATATACAGATGATTTCCGACTAGAAATGATAAGCAAAACTTTTGACATGCAGACACGGTCGAAGTCTAGACTCACTAATGCATCCTAACGACTTATCAGTTAGACATACTAATGCAGACATGGTTCGCTAAGACCTCCGCTCTGATACCAACTGAAAGGACCCATCCTAATCCATCCGGACAAAGTCCACATCGATTACAAACGATTCACAATAGTTAGTTACATCGCGAGGTACTTGACCTCTATATGATACATTTTACAAACATTGCATTCGTTTTGAAAAGACAAACTTCCTTACATCGATAATTGACGATATGCATACCATTTCATAATATATCTAATTATAATTATCTTAATAATAATCTTGATGAACTCGACAACTCGAATGCAACGTCTTTTGAAATATGTCATGAATGACTCCAAGTAATATCTTTAAAGTGAGCAAATGCACAGCGGAAGATTTCTTTCATACCTGAGAATAAACATGCTTTAAAGTGTCAACAAAAAGGTTGGTGAGTTCATTAGTTTAACATAAATAATCATTTCCATCATTTTAATAGACCACAAGATTTTCATTTCTCATAAACATACGTCCCATACATAGAGACAAAAATAACATTCATATGGATTGAACACCTGGTAACCGACATTCACAATATGTATATAAGAATATCCCCATCATTCCGGGATCCTCCTTCGGACATGATATAAATTTCGAAGTACTAAAGCATCCGGTACTTTGGATGGGGCTTGTTGGGCCCGATAGATCTATCTTTAGAGTTCACGTCAATTAGGGTGTCTGTTCCCTAATTCTTAGATTACCAGACTTAATAAAAAGGGCATATTCGATTTCGATCATTCATCCATATAATGTAGTTTCAATTACTTGTGTCTATTTCGTAAAACAGTTATAAAAACAGCGCATGTATTTTCAGTCCCAAAAATATATATTGTAAAAGCATTTAAAAAGGGATTAATGAAAACTCACGCATATAAATATTGTAAAACAGTTAATAAAGCATTTGCATGTATTCTCAGCCCAAAAACGTAAAGAGTAAAAAGGGCAAATGAAACTCACGCATATAAATATTGTAAAACAGTTAATAAAACATTTTCATGTATTCTCAGCCCAAAAACGTAAAGAGTAAAAAGGGCAAATGAAACTCACGCATATAAATATTGTAAAACAGTTAATAAAACATTTGCATGTATTCTCAGCACAAAAACGTAAAGAGTAAAAAGGGCAAATGAAACTCACAATACTGTATTTTGTAGTAAAAATACATATGACGTCATTGAATAAATGCAGGGTTGGCCTCGGATTCACGAACCTATACCATTTGTGTATATTTATTAATACATGTAATCATAATCGAGCAATTTATATATATATATTTAGTTATGTACTAAAATTAATAATCATATACAATTTTATTAATACTTATAATATATCATAATACTTATTTAATATGTAAATTAGTTATCGTTATATCAATATAAATAATATTATATCCTGATATTAAGTAATATTAGTATACGTATGTATTAACTATGTCTTTATAGCCATTTCTTTTGTTTGCAAAAATAATATTTATAATAATGTTAGAATAAGTATAATAATAATAGTAATAATATTAATAACCATAATTATACCAATTTTATAAAAAAAAATGATAATATTAATAATAATAATGATATTGTTAATAATGATACTTTCATCTAATAATGATACTAACATTTACAAAAGTGATACTAATGCTAATATTAAATGATAATAAAACTAGTTTGTGTTACTTTTATGGTAATAATAATAATGATACTGCTAATCATAATAATACATATATCAATGTTAATATTACTAATAATAACACTAATAATACCTAATAATGTTGCATACTAACAAAAGTGATAATAATATAGGTAATATTATTTATTTTAACCTAATAATACTTATACCTAATAACTATAACAATAATAATAATAATAATAATAACAATAACAATAACAAAAACAATAATAAGAACAATAATAATAATAACAATAATAATAATAAAAATAATAATAATAATAAAAAAAAGAAAGACTACCTTTAAAATCGGCCTAAAAAGAAAACAGTCCTTCCATGGACTCGAACCCCCGACCTCTCGAAACCCGCAAACACCCTACACCATTGCTCTGTGACTTGTCTTTCTGTTTTATTCCCCGAAAAAAAATATATAATCTATAACTGATTATTTTCTTATACCTTCTTCTTCTCCAACAGACGCCCAAATCAAACAACAATAATTCGATTTTTGTTTAACAACAAGTTTATAACTTCAGTCCAAAACGTAAATACATAATTAAAAGTAATTAGATTAACAAACAAATAAAGAAAGAAAAAAAAATTAAAACAACAAGTGCTGCTGCTGTAGTCGCGGTTCTAAAAAAAAATATGATTTTGCATTTGAGAAGGTTTTGGACAAAATTTAAAACACAAAAGAGTTTGTAAATTGTATATGAAAACTATTGGAACCGTTAAATTACCTTGAAACATCAAAACGCTTACGAATTTTGCTATGAATCAAATGTTTGACTTTTGAAATTGCAACTTTGACCTCAAAATTTGATTTCAATTTGAGGAATTGGAAGAAGAGCTTTTGCAGATAGATTGACTAAATGATTCCTAACAAAACTGTATTCTTACATTTTGAGAATTGAATCGAAATCGAGGTTTTTAAAATTTGAGTTCATGAGCAGAGTCGACCCATTTTTTTTATATATATCTGTTTTAATTCAATCTCAACTGCTTCTAATAGTTATATAATGAATGAATTCAGATTGGTAATATAAATGACAGAGACGTGTAACAAATTTCCGACAGAAACAAAATTGAAAAAGTCTGATTGTGAAGTCTAGGAGAAATCGTACCAGTTTTCTTAATTTTTATATAATTTACATAATACTAAATTAATAAATATATGATATTAATAATAATAATAATTTATAAATATATAATAATAATAATTAATAATGATACTAACAATCAAATGAAATATTATTATTGTTAATAATATTATGTATTATTTTCTAATAAAAATGCTAATAATAATAATAATAATAGAATTTTGTAATAACAATAATAATAGAATTAATAATAATATTAATGATAAAAAATTAATAAGTTGTATAATAACCATCATTTTAAAAGTTTTAATAATTTTTGTAATAATGGTATTATTAATAATGTTAACAATCATATTAGTAATTATATTACTGATAATATTTAATAACAATAATATTGATATTAGTAATATTAATAAAGATAACACTAATGATATTTTTATAACAATCTATTTGATAAGAAAATCTTATATCCTAATTATATATTAATTTAGAAATATTAATAATAATGATATCAATAATGGAAGTAATATTTATTAATATAGTAACTATGTTTTAAATTTGTAATTATGTTTAAGTTATTCGTTTTTTACATGTTATAAATTTTGTAATACTTATATAATAACATATTTGAATATTTGCTATTTATATATTCTATACATATAATACTTTTATCCTTATATATATATATATATATATATATATATATATATATATATATATATATATATATATATATATATATATATATTCCAGTATACATATATTGAAATTACATATAGAGTTTTAATTTAATACTACTTAGTTTATCTTGTATGTTATTTTTATGTTGTTAGTTCTAAATATTCAATTGAATTTTATTATTTCCACAACTTACATTCATATTTATATATTTATTTATTTATTTACAGACAATTGTTCGTGAATCGTCGGGATTAGTCAAAGGTCAAATATATACATGAGCACAGTTCAAAGATTTTGAGACTTCAACATTACAGACTTTGCTTATCGTGTCGAAACCATATAAGATTCAAGTTTAAATTTGGTCGGAAATTTCCGGGTCATCACAGTACCTACCCATTAAAGAAATTTCGTCCCGAAATTTGAGTGAGGTGGTCATGGCTAACAATAAAAATGTTTTTATGACGAATATGAGTTGATAATTTGAGTTTTATCACCATTGAGTAATATGGATAAAATGATTCAATTAATCGAAGCGTATGCATGAAGCTATCACAAAAGATCGAGATGAAGAAATAGTGATTTTCCATAACTTTTGACGTAGTCGCGATTGAATTCCGGAATTCAAGGGATTTAAGGAAAATCTTCGAAATCTAAAAGATTTGATTCTTCGGAGAGTAAGGAAATTAAGATCTCTATAATTAAATACGGTGATCTGTCTCGATTACTCTGTCTGATATTTCCATTATAAATTAAACTCTTCCATTCCATTATTCTCACAATTCCTATACTTTCCTTCTTGTTTCATACATCCAAAAGATTCTGAAAATGTTTAATCCAGTTCTGATCCTTGTCCTCATCCTGACTATTACAGACTTTGCTTATCGTGTCGAAACCATATAAGATTCAAGTTTAAATTTGGTCAGAAATTTCTGGGTCATCACAAACGGATGATTCAGACCTTGGAAGACATGTTGCGTGCATGTGTCATTGATTTCGGAAAGGCCTGGGATAGGCATTTGCCACTCGCTGAATTTTCTTACAACAACAGTTATCACTCGAGCATTAATGCTGCACCTTTTGAAGCGTTGTATGGTCGCAAGTGCTGATCTCCTATTTGTTGGGCCGAAGTAGGCGAAAAGCAAATCACCGGATCCGAGGTAGTCCACGAAACCACGGAGAAGATTGCTCAGATCCAAGCTAGACTTAAGACTGCCCGTGATCGCCAAAAGAGTTATGCCGATCTTAAACGTAAAGACTTTGAATTCAACGTTGGTGATCGTGTAATGTTGAAGGTTGCACCTTGGAAGGGTGTGATTCGCTTTGGAAAACGTGGAAAGTTGAACCCACGATACATTGGTCCTTTTGAAATCTTGGAACGTGTTGGACCCGTTGCATACCGTTTGGATCTACCAGCACAATTGAGCTCAGTTCATCCCACCTTCTACGTGTCGAACTTGAAGAAGTGTCTTGCTGCACCTGAACTTATCATACCTCTTGAAGAACTTACGATTGATGACAAACTCTACTTTGTGGAGGAACCTGTTGAAATTATGGATCGTGAGATCAAAACTTTGAAACGCAACAAGATTCCGATCGTCCGAGTGCGATGGAATGCCAAACGAGGACCTGAGTTTACTTGGGAGCGAGAGGATCAAATGATGCGGAAGTATCCTCACCTTTTCCCGACTCCTCCATCTACCTCAGTTTAAAATTTCGGGACGAAATTTTCTTTAACAGGTGGCTAATGTAACGACCTTGGAATTTCCAACGTTTATTTATTAATAATTATTATTATTAACATGTGTGATTAAACGAATGTATGTCATTACATTTGCATGTTGCCATGATTGCCCGAACTTGACTTTTAAATGCCCGAAACGTCTTTGTGACACACGAAACTTCACGAATAATATTTTTAGAATATTATTTACATTCATGATTAGTTCTATTAATCATTTTGACTAACTATGGTTATTAGTTAATTACTTGGGCTTTAGTTGGAATAATTTGTGAATTACTTGAACTTGGGCTTGTTAAATGTTATGGACTCATGGTTATAGACTTATGAGCCCATCCTACTTCTTTAATAGATTTATTTAAGCCCACTTAATATATAAGTATTACTTTTAAGTTTAATAAGATTTATTAAGTAATGGAAAGACTCTACATGACACTTGCACCTTATCCCCATGCATGCACCCTTAATTCCCACCCTTGAGTCAATGAAGCATGCTTAAAGTAATAGGCACCTCCTTCCCCCATTGGTGAGGGAACCTCACGGCCATAATGGCCTTGGAGGTTGTTTTTGTTTCAAATTTTGACTACTTAACTACTAGCATGCTACCTACTCACTTTTACACACACAATACTTGCACTTTCCTCTTAACTTTCTCTCCATTCTTGTAAGTAACTTGAGCTTCTTCTTCTCCTCTTTCTCTTGTAAAAACCGTAGCCTATGGCTACATAATCATCATCATCTTTTGCTCTTTGTTGTTGATTAATTCCTTGTTGTTGCTAGTTGTTGTTTACTTACTTGTTATCTTAGTTACTCCTTACTAGTATTAAAGAATCAAACTCTTTAGTTTGATTCTTCATTTATCTTGTTCATAACAAGAACATGCAAGAACTAAACTTCCTAGTTTATGTTCTACATTTAATGTCTTGAAAGATTAAAGTTCATGGGTTGTAAAAATCATTACTTGAATGCATGTTATTAAACTTAAAAGTTTACTTTCTAAAGATCAAGACTTAGGCTTGAATCTTTAAAAGTATGAAACTCATGAACTTACTACTTGTGTAATTAGCTTATTTCTTCATTTGTTCATGTATTAAAATCGTGATTTTGGTTGTAGATGGTCAAGTGTTACATGTTAACCTTGATCTCATTTATCTTGAACTAAAGATTAACTTTAAAAGGTTCAAGAACATAAAAATTTACTTAATAACTTTTGGGTCTTGGATCTTCAAGATCAAACTAACCACTTAAGATCTTGATTAGTTAGTTTATTTTCAAGTTTGTAGTACAATATTACTTTTCTAATTCATGCATGTGTTGAATCTATGATCTTGATGTAACTTTGGTTCATCAAACTTCATACAACTCTTATGTGAGTTGTGCTTCATATCATAGACTTACACTAGTGTTATGATGGTTAAATCTTGGTTAAGATGATGCAAACACATCAATGAATTGTACACTTGAAGCTATATGCATCAAGGATGAGAACCATGATGAACATCAAGCACCAAGACCACCGGAACTCACTTTTAACTTCCCATTTTCTGTTTACAGCCATCTGTCCTACTGTTTCCGTAACAGACCAGTAGACCTGGGCTACTGAGACCTTGATTTTCAAATATATATTTTCGTATATATAACTTTTCATATAAGACTCGTCTTAATCCGAGTTACGGTTTAGAATCTATGGCCCTCCGAGCGTCACTATGTCCATTTATTTTTCTGTTTTCTGTTTATAGTTTCAGTTTTTCTGGTTTATGTAACAGACCAGTACACCTGGGCTACTGTAACCTTGATTTTCAGATAGCTCAGTTCGTGTAAATAACTTTTTATATAGGACTCGTCTTAATCCGAGTTACGGTTTAGGATTTATGGCCCTCCGATCGTCACTATGTCCTTTTAACGTTGTGCAGAAATTTCTGACCTACTCGCACTTAGACCATCGCCACGGTCAAACGAAGACGAGTTTGCTTCTGTAAATTTTACCACACTTAAAGGAATCATATACGGAGCCATGACCACTGGTCTCACCTTAATTCAGTAAGGGAAGAGGCCGTGGTGACTGACTGAAGTCAGCCTTTGTTGTAAACTACTTTCATAAACGAAACTTACTTTACGCCTTTTGTTGATGATGAATGATGATGACCTTTAAGACCTTATTTACATACTTTTACATCTATTAAGATGATTTACTGACTTAGTACTATTCGACTTAGGTTGAGGACCTTCGGACCGATTACTTGCACACCTTTCCGAACCGACTTTACGACTACATTATCATTGTGAGTTATAGCATCCCTTTTTACTTTAACTATTTGGGACTGAGAATACATGCACGTTTCATGTTTTACATACTAGGCACGAGTACTTAAAAACTTATATATGTGTTGGCGGGTGTGAACTCGGCTTTACTAATCTTATGCCACACCTTCTTTGGATCAAACTCATTTAGATTGAAAGTTACACAATCGGCCAAGTAGGGGGAGGCATCATCGTAAAGATTTAGACTTGCCATAAATTGTGCCATACTTAGTTGCCACTCTTCACCCCTAACCTAAACGTTCGGTAATCTTCTAGCCATGGTGAACGGACTTTGAAGTGAACCCTCAAGGTTGTTAGAAATTCTCGAGTTAACAAGGGGTAGACATCCTCGCGGATATCAAGCAAGGGTCCCCATGGATTCATGCTTTGGCGGTATTGCTCAACCTTAAATGCATCCCGAATCTCACTAACCATCCCCACTTGTTCTAATGGAGCCAAATCAATGTACTTGGCTGGGCACACCGGCATTTGAATTATATTAAGCATTCGAGACTTTAGAGCCTCATTTTGAAGAACCTCTTGTAACCATTCATCGGCATTGGATGCTTGCTTCTTTCCTTTCCCTTTGTAAATCACCTAGAACACAAACACAAAAACACAACAAACACATCCATAACTTTATAGCGTTAGTAAACAACAAATTTCTCGCAATCAAACAACAATGGGGGCCACAAGCCCCCTACATTTAATCCATTATCAAAAAGCTTCACAATTGTCATGTTTAGGCTAAAATGATCAATATGCAACGATGGTACAATGGTCAACTCGGGTCAAACTAGATAAGTGCAATTCTAGAAAACCTAATAACCATGCAAGCATACCAAAAGCACATATTAAAATCACAGGCCAGAGTGTTTCATGCTTTAAATCTCAATTTCAATGTCCAAAAAGTCAATGCCGATCAAACTCTAAAGTCATTAACCCTAATCTCAATTCCATAACGAAAGAAACACTAAATTCAAGTGTACATAACAATAGCATGTTGGTTAACTAGCAAATAACCTTAGACAACACTCAATTTCATCCCTTACATCCAAACTTAAAAAGTCCCAATTTTGAAGAACCCTAGAATCACAAAGTTGAAATTTTTGCAATTAAACATGACAAACATGTAAATCAACAATATTGCAACCTAGAATCAACAATATTATCATCATAATCAACTTAAATCTAGCATAATTGACAAACAAAGCGCATAAAGTAAAAAGCATGAAGATTTCACAAAGAAGTGCAATTAAGTGAAATAAATGCAAGATCATACTTGAAACATGTTTGATGTTGACAAATTAGCAAGATCCTTGTAGACAATTGATGAATTAGATGAAAGAAATCAGGTTTTTAAGTGTGTAAGTCGGAGGTAAGAAAATTATATGAGTGAGAAAAAAAAGATTTAAATAAACCCCCAAAACACATTCAAAACAGGGCCTGGAACGTCGTTCCATATATTGGAACGTCAGATTACCAGAAATAGGAACGTAGTTCCTCAAACTATAACGTCGTTCTTCAAAATTTAGGAACGTCGTTCTATATGTGACAAACATCGTTCTTCAAACAACCTAGAAATTGTCTCTGTTCAAATTTACACCCAAGAATGTCGTTCCACATATCAGGAACGTCGTTCCTCTACAGAAATCAGTTTTTTCAGCATTTTAACTCAATTAAGTACAACCCTTTCCAAATCACAAACTGTTTTTGGTCTTTTCAGATTTTCCAAATGCATGAAATGCAACTACATGCCAATAAAAACTAACAAAAATGTAATATCATACAAGTCTATAGATGCAAACCTAAATGCACAAATATATACAAATGTGATTGTTTTGATCACGTGTCTATCACTTGAACCGTTTTAGCACAAGGATGGTCATGGGGGTTTAAAGGCAATGTCATCAAGCCCGATTGGCTTGATTTCATTGTCAAAGGGTTTCAAACAATCCCCATGAACCTTAAATGGGTTTCCCTTTCCAATCAACTCAACAAATCCTTTTTCAAGTATGTTTTTAACAACAAACAGCCCATGCCATCTTGATTTAGACTGACCGGGTGACTTTTTAAGTTTTGGATTAAATAATAAGACCTTGTCACCCGGTTTGAACCTTTGGTGTTTTACATAGTGATTATCAACATTGACTTTTTCCTTTAAAACCAGTTTTTGGAATGACTTCTTTTTAACCTTTCCAAGAACAAATTTCTCACCCTTTTTAAGAACTTGGGTGGGTTTAACCACCTTCTCAACAACATTTTGCACAATTGGGTTTGATGTGTACGAGGTGTACTAGGAAATAGTTATATTTTTACTACAAAATACTATTAAATACGATACAATTTTACACAAGTGATTTATTTATTTATAGAGTGGATATGCCTAAACCTTGCTACAACACTTATAGGCAGTGTACCTAATCATACAGTAGTGTAGTTTTTAGTAAGTCCGGTTCGTCCACAGGGAACTCTAGCCAAGTTTAACGCTATATTTTTTTAAACTTATAATTGTAAAAATACATAAATATATATAAGTAGTATTATTATTATAAAAGAGGGTTTTTACTGTTTAATGACCGGTTTGTCGATTTTAAAACTTAAGTCGCAGTTAAACCTAATGTAAAATATTAAAAATAACTTAATTTAAAGCGTAAAATAAATAACGATAATGAAATTGCGATAAATAAAAGTGCGATAAAATAAAATTGCGATAATTAAAAAGTACGATAATTAAAAGTGCAATTAAATACAATGACAGTAAATAAAAGTGCGATAATTAAAAGTGCAATTAAATATGAAATAAAGGAATTATGCTTATTTAAACTTCTGTAATCATGATGTTTGACGTGTTGTTTTTATTTTATTCCCATGGGTTAATTGTCCTGTGTCCTGGATTATTCGATATGTCCATACGAATTTGTCCATAATAGTCCATCAGTCATAATTATAAAGTACGAGAGTCTTCGTTAAATTATTCTTATTCCCGAAGTCAAATATTCCAACTAATTGTGGATTCGAATTGTAACAAGGTCTTAATACTTTGTTTAATGATTACACCAGGTTATCGACTGCGTGTAATTCAAGGTTTTACTACTTTTTTAACAATTACACCAATTACCCTTGAATGTAATCCACCCCTATTTCAACAAGTCTATTGATTATTAATCCATCCCCGTGTCCGGTTAAATGAACAATTATTGGTATTTATAGATATCCCGCCCACCGTACCTAGTCAAGCGTATGTGGTTATATATAAATATGTCAAATTATAAGTCTATATATTAAATTAACGAGGTATCGTTTAGTTAATATAAAACCCATTAATAGCCCATAGTCTAATTTCTACAAGTGTCGTTCTTTTATTCAAACCCCAATTATGGTACAAAGCCCAATTACCCAATTTTAATATTTAGCCCAACATCACAATTACTTCGGCATTAAATAAGCATAATAATAACTTAGCTACGAGACATTAATTTAAAAAGGTTGAACATAACTTACAATGATTAATAATAGCGTAGCGTTACACGGACAGAAATTCGACTTACACCCTTACAACATTCACTAACATACCCTTATTATTAGAATTTAAAATTAAAATTAAAATTATAATATAAATATAAATATATATACGTTGATAGATAGGAAGAGAGAAAGATGGTGTAATGTTGCTCAAAACTGCGAAATTTATAGGCATGTGGCCTGGTACCTACTGCCATGCGATCGCATGGATTTCTCTCATCCAGGCCATGCGATGGCATGGCCTACTTTTCCAGGTCACATGTCTTTGTTTGCATTCTGCCGACGGTTTATAAATATATATATAATATATAAATAATTTTAAGAATTATTTAAATATTATATTATATTTATGTGCATAGTTGACTTGTAATTTTTAGTCCGTTGCGTCGAGCGTTGAGAATTGACTCTGGTCCCGGTTCCGGATTTTCGAACGTCCTTGCATACAATTTAATATCTTGTATTTTGCGTTTCGCGTCTTGTACTCTTGTAATTTTTAGACGTTTCCCATCAATAATTTGAACCTCTTTGATTGTACTTTGTACTTTTGAGCTTTTTGGTCATTTGCGTCTTCAATTCGTCGAATCTGTCTTTTGTCTTCACCTTTTATTATTTAAACGAATATCACTTGTAAATAGAACAATTGCAACTAAAAGTTTGTCTTTCTTGAGGGATAATGCTATGAAATATATGTTCATTTTTAGCATTATCAAATATTCCCACACTTGAGCGTTGCTTGTCCTCAAGCAATATAGTCTTGAAATAAAAATACTAGAATCACTTCTTTATTCTTCACACTTTGTACATCAGTGATTTCTATACGGCGGTATAAACAATGATAGTAACGTTGTGGTTTACAGTCCCACATGACTATGAAAATTTAGATCCTTAAGGAAATTGGATCTTTATGAAAACATTTGATCTTTTGAAAATTCAATCTAGCTTTTACCCTATATAAGTTTTCCAGAATAACCCTTCACCGGTGTTTGCAAATTGTTTTTGTGGGTTTGGTGGATTTCAGATTTGAAAATTTTAGCTCAAAACTTGTGGTTTTGTGTCACCCACTTGCTTACCTTGTATTAGGAAAGCAACACGTCCAGTATACTTGCTCCGTATATTAACTTTCGGTAAACTACCGTCCGGTTGTAAAGGAAAGCGTTGAACATGCAACTGTTAAGGCAATGTCCCCTGACATGCTTTTAATTATGGTCTATAACGTGTCGGATGCAATTACTATCCTTGGTAGGAGCAATAGTAAAGCTCACCCTATAGTTTTTTGGTCTGGCACAAGGTCCTGTCTTCGACCATGCTATGCAACCACCGTTCTTACGGTTGACACCCGATTTGGTTCGGGTGACCTAATGAATTCCAGATGAATTCCTAGAATTTTACGTTCAATGGTAATGAACACATTGAAAATGGGTTTTCAGAAAACAAATCAGTTTGTAATTTGATCAAAATATTTTCTCGTTCAAGCTCGAGTTTAGATATCATTGAATTCCATGAGTTTGTAATTCTCAATCTTTAAAGTCAATCTCAAAGATTGAGTAATATCAGTCTTAAAAGCTGATTTTTGATCTTTTAAGGAGATTATCCTTTCTGGGGATCTGATTCATTAGTCTTATCAAGCTAATTTGCACGGCGCCCTCCCCATTTTACGAGACAGATCCTCTCATGGTTAGGATAAGTCTGACCACTTGGTGACCCTGTTTGATGCTGAGGTCCGTGGATTTCCAGCTGATATTCGAGAAAACTTTTCAAGGTTTTTCGTAGACTCTACAACTGGTCTGGACGTTAACTTCATGACCTAAATCAAGAAGCGCATTTCTTTTTCG
This sequence comes from Rutidosis leptorrhynchoides, assembly GCF_046630445.1. Taxonomy (NCBI): domain Eukaryota; kingdom Viridiplantae; phylum Streptophyta; class Magnoliopsida; order Asterales; family Asteraceae; genus Rutidosis; species Rutidosis leptorrhynchoides. The sequence goes on from NC_092334.1 coordinate 424,897,978, forward strand.
GACTACTTTACTTCCTTTTAATGATGGAATTGATTCATCGTGTAGATCCATCTTTCTTTCAAATATATTATAGTAAATCGGGTAAAACTGATTAGTTTAGTCCAAAGCAAAAGTATCTTCAATTATTTGTTACATAAATATGTGATATATGTTCAAAATAACTTGGTAAATTTTTCCCACACTTGGCTTTTATTTTCCTTTCTTTGCCTTTTTATTGTCCTCTATTCCATTTTAAATGAATTCTAACATTTTGGGTTGTTTCTCAATTTATGTCCTTTCCGAGGTAACAATAATTTCGGTGTTAATACCTAGTTTTATCGTTCATAAATATGTATAAACATGATTTTGAGTTCATTTAATTGAAAATTTTGAGAAATTTTACTAGAATTGGGTAGTCAGTATATAAGACTAGGGCTGTTCTTTATTATCAGAGAGCACTAGATTCTAATACAACTAATGCGTTACTAGTAATTTTAATGGTAACCTAGTGTTAAATTTAAAATTTTAAAAATCCGAAAGAATTTAACCCCTTCCTACACTTAAGATCTTGCAATGCCCTCATTTGCAAGAAATCAGTAACAATTTAAATTATTGAGGGTGATTAGCGTAGAAAAATAATTAAATTTTACCAAAGTTTCCAAACATATTAGCGTTTGTTTGTTGAATGATAAATGGTGCACATCATTTGTTCATTCCGTCTTGTTGTTACATCACATTTGTTTTTCGTTTTGTCGACAAAATCAGTAGCTTTTGCTGAACTTAATGCCAGTCTTTGAAAATGCGCTGTTTTACCCTGTTGTGTACAATTGAAAATATACATACATACAAATATAAACATCCATGGTAATTTGAAATGGGACTTTAAATCCCACTTTCAAATCAAATATGAAATATTAGTACAACATAATAAAAATATTAAACTTACATAAAAGTATCAAAATATAATGTGTTCAAACATAATAAATAATAAAAATCATAGAAATCACCAACGGAACTATATCAATCTGGATAGGGGTTCCAGTTCATGTTGTCGTCCGGGTTCCATGGTTGGTGATAGGTGTACTGGAAGGCCTGGTTAGGGTCGTAGAGAGTATATGGTGGTCTCATCTCGGGCTGGTGTAGAGGATAGTAAGCAGGTCGGGTCGGTACGTAGTGATCCTGAGGTGACAGCTGGCTCATGATCTGACGCTGATGATAGTCCCATCTATCATGCTGTCGTTGTCTGGAATGCTCGTAATCATTCCGGGCTTGCCACTGCTCCATCCGACTAAATCTCTCCCCGTTTGTCATATCTACCTCATCTTCACGCTGGTAGATGTCAGTCATAACCTCCCTAATGACATCCCTAATGTCATCCGCTTCCTCTATTTCTTCATCTAATCCTCTCTCTACCTGTGGATGACGACCTTCATAGGGTACTGCCTGGTTTCGTCTGCTCTTTAATACCTTAGCACCCTGATAGACCTTTAATCCTAAAGGCTCAACATGTTCCCTACATTTCAAAAGTGGACCCCCTTGGTCCCTATCTATGAAATTTCCTGTTCATATTGATTATAAACGTTCCATATTAATTGATTTCGTTGCTAGGTTTTGACCTCTATATGAGACGTTTTTCAAAGACTGCATTCATTTTTAAAACAACCATAACCTTTATTTTATCAATAAAGGTTTTAAAAACATTACGTAGATTATCAAATAATGATAATCTAAAATATACTGTTTACACACGACCATTACATAATGGTTTACAATAGAAATATATTACATCGACATATGTTTCTTGAATGCAGTTTTTACACAATATCATACAAACATGGACTCCAAATCTTGTCCTTATTTTAGTATGCAATAGCGGAAGCTCTTAGTATTCACCTGAGAATAAACATGCTTTAAACGTCAACAAAAATGTTGATGAGTTATAGGTTTAACCTATATGTATCAAATCGTAACAATAGACCACAAGATTTCATATTTCAATACACATCCCATACATAGAGATAAAAATCATTCATATGGTGAACACCTGGTAACCGACATTAACAAGATGCATATATAAGAATATCCCCATCATTCCGGGACACCCTTCGGATATGATATAAATTTCGAAGTACTAAAGCATCCGGTACTTTGGATGGGGTTTGTTAGGCTCAATAGATATATCTTTAGGATTCGCGTCAATTAGGGTGTCTGTTCCCTAATTCTTATATTACCAGACTTAATAAAAAGGGGCATATTCGATTTCGATAATTCAACCATAGAATGTTGTTTCACGTACTTGTGTCTATTTTGTAAATCATTTATAAAACTTGCATGTATTCTCATCCCAAAAATATTAGATTTTAAAAGTGGGACTATAACACTTTCACAGATATTTCCTTCCTCGAAAATAAGACTTGGCCACTGATCGATTCACGAACCTATACAAATATGTACATATATATCAAAGTATGATCAAAATATAATTACAACCATTTTTATTATGTTTTAAAGATTTGAGTGTATTAAGTCAGCTGTCCTCGTTAGTAACCTACAACTAGTTATCCACAGTTAGATGTACAGAAATAAATCGATATATATATTATCTTGAATCAATCCATGACCCAGTGTATACACGTCTCAGGCTAGATCACAACTCAAAGTATATATATTTTTGGAATCAACCTCAACCCTGTATAGCTAACTCCAACATTACTGCATATAGAGTGTCTATGGTTGTTCCAAATAATATATATACATTGGTCGATATGATATGTCAAAACATTTGCATACGTGTCTATGGTATCCCAAGATTACATAATATATTAGAATACATGTATAATACAATATAAGTTAGCTAGGATATGATTTGTATAGATTTTTTAAACATTTCCCGTAGCTAAAAAGATCAAAAATATCCTATCTTGTTTTACCCATAACTTCTTCATTTTAAATCCGTTTTGAGTGAATCAAATTGCTATGGTTTCATATTGAACTCTATTTTATGAATCTAAACAGAAAAAGTATAGGTTTACAGTCGGAATTACAGGTTACAAGTCGTTTTTGTAAAGGTAGTCATTTCAGTCGAAAGAACGACGTCTAGATGACCATTTTGGAAAACATACTTCCACTTTGAGTTTAACCATCATTTTTGGATATAGTTTCATGTTCATAAGAAAAATCATTTTCCTAGAAGAACAACTTTTAAATCAAAGTTTATCATAGTTTTTAATTAACTAACCCAAAACAGCCCGCGGTGTTACTACAGCGGCGTATATCCGGTTTTACGGTGTTTTTCGTGTTTTCCGGTTTTAAATCATTAAGTTAGCATATCATATAGATATAGAACATGTGTTTAGTTGATTTTAAAAGTCAAGTTAGAAGGATTAACTTTTGTATGCGAACAAGTTTAGAATTAACTAAACTATGTTCTAGTGATTTCAAGTTTAAACCTTCAAATAAGATAGCTTTATATGTATGAATCGAATGATGTTAAGAACATCATTACTACCTCAAGTTTTGTGGATATACCTACTAGAAAAGAGACAAATGGATCTAGCCTCAAAGGATCCTTGGATGGGTTGAAAGTTCTTGAAGCAGAATCATGACACGAAAACAAATTCAAGTAAGATCATCACTCGAAATAAGATTGTTATAGTTATAGAAATTGAACCAAAGATTGAATATGAGTATTACCTTGTATTATAAATATATCTTACTATAAATAAGAAAGATTTCTTGAGGTTGGATGATCACTTTACAAGATTGGAAGTAAGCTAGCAAACTTGGAAGTATTCTTGATTTTATGAAACTAAAACTTATAGAATTTATGAAGAACACTTAGAACTTGAAGATAGAACTTGAGAGAGATCACTTAGATGAAGAAAATTAAAGAATGAAAGTGTTTATAGGTGTTTTTGGTCGTTGGTATATGGATTAGATATAAAGGATGTGTAATTTTGTTTTCATGTAAATAAGTCATGAATGATTACTCATATTTTTGTAATTTTATGAGATATTTCATGCTAGTTGCCAAATGATGGTTCCCACATATGTTAGGTGACTCACATGGGCTGCTAAGAGCTGATCATTGGATTGTATATACCAATAGTACATATGTCTAAAAGTTGTGTATTGTACGAGTACGAATACGGGTGCATACGAGTAGAATTGTTGATGAAACTGAACGAGGATGTAATTGTAAGCATTTTTTTAAGTAGAAGTATCTTGATAAGTGTCTTGAAGTCTTTCAAAAGTGTATGAATACATAATAAAACACTACATGTATATACATTTTAACTGAGTCGTTAAGTCATCGTTAGTCGTTAGATGTAAATGTTGTTTTGACACCTTTAGGTTAACGATCTTGTTAAATGTTGTTAACCCAATGTTTATTATATCAAATGATATGTTAAATTATTATATTATCATGATATTATGATGTATGAATAACTTTTAATATGATATATACATTAATATATCGTTACAACGATAATCGTTACATATAAGTCTCGTTTCGTAATTCTTGAGTTAGTAGTCTTGTTTTTACATATGTAGTTCATTGTTAACACACTTAATGATATATTTAAATATAATTTTATCATGTTAAATATAGTGTATCAATATCTTAATATGATACATATGTATTTAGTAGACGTTATCATAACGATAATCGTTATATATATCACTTCGAGTTTCTTAACTTAGTAATCTCATTTCTTATGTATATCACACATTGTTAATATATTTAGTGAGATACTTACTCATCATAATCTTATGTCAACCATATATATATGTCTATATATACCACAACATGTAGTTTTTACAATTTTGTAACGTTCGTGAATCGCCGGTCAACTTGGGTGATCAATTGTCTATATAAAACTTATTTCATTTAATCAAGTCTTAACAAGTTTGATTGCTTAACACGTTGGAAACATTTAGTTATGTAAATATCAATCTCAATTAATATATATAAACATGGTAAGTTTGGGTCACTACAATTTACACCCAAATACTCTCCAATGTGAGTAACAAAAATACCTCCTCCTATTATTCCCCCTTCCTGTATTCCTTCCACCATCTTAGACAAATAAAAACCAACACAGTAAGGGATATTAACAAAGCCTCCTGGGTCTCGAATACACTTTACGTAAAATAAATCATGTAAGGTCATTTTCTCCTTATTGTGACTTCTCTGTGTAATCGAGTTAGCCAAAAATCTATGAATTATACGAAGCTCGGCTTTGTTAATATGTAAGTAGGAGTGTTTTCCTCCCAGCGTAAAAACATTATAATCTGACATACGCCTCTAGACGGCGTTCGCGTCAAAATTCCTATCTACCCTTTCACCACGATAAATCAAATTCATACAATCGGGTAGTAGTAATTCACCAGGAGTATATATTTGCAAAGCCCTGGCCATGTCCAGCATGGACATCCTGTACATCCTACGGCCAAGTATAAATCTAAGAAAACTTCTATCATCTAATCTATCTACATCTGCATTTAATGCTATAGTACTCATAAGCTCAATGCACCATTCCTTATATACAGGTCTACGAATGGTGAATAAACGTTCCCAATCATTAAAAGAAGAGCTACCATACCTTTAGATCAAATGCTGTCTAACTGAGTTAGCAAGTTGGACCCTTTCCAAAGGCTCTCAATCGATTACCCTTGGCACTTCTACATTTTTCGGTATCAGTTTGAATTTGTTACTTTGATATGTTGGGTAATCTCTCCAGCTTCTATCTAATCTCAGATTAGGATGCAACGTGTGTTCAGGAATCGTTGGGTATTCTAGAGGCGGATGCATCGGAAATACTGTGAATGCATCAACAAATTGTAGCGGATCATAATAAGGTACGTTTTGATCAAGTTGATGTTGTTATTCCTGTTGTGGTTCTTGTTCAGGTTCATATTGCATTTCTGGTTCAAGTTCTGGAGCAGGTTGCCTGGATGATGATGTTGCACCATCAGTATCTGTAAATCTCTGCAAAACACATTAAACACAAAATTTGTGCATCCAAATATGCATTAGTATTAGCAAAATAACAAATTGAAACAATTACAATAACATGTTAAATCAAAATTAAACTTATACACATTTTCACAATTTTTTACAATTCTACACTTTTTCAAATAAGCATATATGAAAATGTTTACAAAGTTCATAAGCATTTAACTCAAATAACATGTGAAAACAACCATTACTAGTAATTAAACAAGTTTCAAATGGCATTTACATCAATTTAATCAAGTTCATGAATTTTATACCTAAAAAGTCCACTTTAATTCTCAAAAATCATGTTTAGGATCAAAGTTTGGATCATTTAGCTACCTAAACATGTTACACTACTTAATTTAGCAATAATTCATGACAAAAATTGGCCATAACCCGTTTATATCAAAAAGCCCCAAATTGCTCAAGAACACAAACCCTAGATTCCTAAAAATTTTGAAATTTTTGGCTTCAAATCATGTTAAATAGCATCAATCTAGGTTATACATGCACAAAATACTAACAATTTAACTCTAATTACACTAGAAATTAACAAAATCAAATTAGGTAAATTATAGCTCAAGAACACTAAAAATCAAATTTAAAGAGGTTTAGGGGTGAAATTTTTACCTTCTTTGAAAAGCTTCTGAACAATTTCATGATTAGAGCGAGAAATTTGACGAATTATGGTGAAAAATTGCGAATTTTAGAGGTGATTTTTGGGTTATTTTCGTGTATATGTGTGTGTGTTGTGGTGAAGACAGACTCGTCTGTCTATTTGATCTGCCCAGATATTCTGCCTCATGCGATCGCATGAGGTTACAGGGTAAATCTCATGCGATCGTATGAGGTCCCCTTTTCTCTTTTTTTTTTATATATATGAAAACCTTATAGCTTTTAAAACATAATTTAATAAAATTTTAAAAATTTGTTTCTTTTTAGGAGTGAGGGTGTTTCGGATCGTTGTCCTAGTCCGTCCCTCGACAAAATTTTAAAATTTATCAATTCAAAGCGTTGTTTTAAAAGCAAAGATTTTTGGGTTTTTGAAATGTTTTTGGCTTACTTTAATTCAATAAGATTAAAAATAATGATAATAAAAGTTCTCCTCCCTCCCTTGGGTAGAGCAATTTCGGTTCAACGACTTAGTTTTCAACTCAAGATGAATTTTAAAAATCATATTTTTAACTTAGCGAAATAAAGTAAATTTTTGTTTTTAAATTCACACCAAACTTAAATTTAAAATGCATAAAATTAAAAAATTTATATAATTAAAATTAAAAATTCATACCACACTTATATTATATTTTTGATTTTATACATACAAACTTATATTAAAAACATAAATTTTTCAAATATTTACAAACTTAAATATATTGATTTTAAAAGTTTACAATAATAATTTAATATTAATATATTAATTTTAAAAACAAAGTAAAAATTAAAATTAAAAATCTTTTTGGTCTTTTATCCCACTTTAATCAATCAAATATTATTAAAAATATACGCCCATCTTTTCGGTAAAGTAATTTCGGCTATATTACCTAGTTTTACTCCTGACGAATTTCTGAAATATTTTGGGTTAATTGATTAAAGATATTTATACCTTAAGAATAAACGGTAAATTTCGCAGTGATGTAATAAATTTTTGTATGATATCAATAATTTTGGTCGCAAAACCTAATTTTATTGAGTATCAATTTAATACTTTATAGCGAACAATTTAGCGTTTAATGTCAAAAGGTTAAAAGCAATAAAATAAAAATAAAAACTGTACATACTTACCTATTAGATAGAATTGTCAGTGACATGCTTTAGCCCACTCATAAGATAGTCGGACTAATTGGTTTTCCATAGCTACATAGGCGTAACCTCGAGCATTCAACGATTTTTCTTCGAAACATATGAACGGTCCTTCTCTGCATAAAGTAACGAACTCGGTATTGGAATATGTCTGATTCGTCGAGCATTTTCCTTCGTGTGACCATTTTCTGCATTTGTGACATCTTTCAAGGTGTCGTGCTCTGCTTTTCGCTGCGGATTTTGATTTTCCTTTACCAAAAAGTAACTTATTATGTTCGTTCCTGAGTTCTTTTCTTACTCCGTTCAATTGGGCTCTTATTACTGATACCAGGTCACTCGGGAGTGTGTCATTATTACTTTTAGTGATCAAAGCGTGTAGCATTAGACCATGGTTTAGTTCACAGGAATTCTTCATCTCGTAAAACCTAAAAAAAATAAAAATTCAGAATGGGGGGAGAAGACTAGTTCTTTAGGGTCTGCTAGGGAAAGACCATTCGGATTCCATTCTCGAGAACAACACAAAAACAGAATATCTAACTCTAACAGAAATACGTATTACCCTTAAAAGACTCGAATCTCCCCACACTTAGTTAGCTGTGGTGTTGAAATTGTGATTAACTTCGTTTTCAATTTCCATCGGTCCATGTATGTAATGTTTAACTCTGTGACCATTAACTTTAAATTCAATCCCATTTGAATTTATTAACTCTATTGTTCCGTATGGGAAAACTCTTTTGACGATGAATGGTCCAGACCATCTTGATTTCAATTTTCCAGGAAATAGCTTGAATCGTGAATTGAAAAGAAGAACTCTGTCTCCTTCTTTAAATTCTTTTGAACTTCTAATTCTTTTATCATGCCATTTCTTCATTCTTTCCTTATAGATTAACGAATTTTCGTATGCTTCAAGTCTTAATTCTTCTAATTCGTTTAGTTGACTTAACCGTAGACGTCCGGCTTCATGTAAATCAAGATTACATGTCTTCAAAGCCCAAAATGCTTTGTGTTCAATTTCAACTGGAAGGTGACATGCTTTTCCGTAAACGAGTCTAAAAGGTGAGGTTCCAATTGGAGTTTTGTAGGCTGTTCTAAAAGCCCAGAGTGCATCCTCCAATTTCATGGACCATTCCTTCGGATTTGATCCTACGGTTTTCTCTAGAATACGTTTTAAAGCTCGGTTGGTATTTTCAACTTGTCCACTTGTCTGTGGATGATAAGCAGTGGAGATTTTATGAGTTACTCCATATCTTTTGAGAACTTTCTCATGTTGATTGTTACAAAAATGAGTACCCCGATCACTTATTAAAGCTTTCGATGTTCCAAACCTAGCAAAAAGACGTTTTAAAAAGTTGAGTACAACTCGTGCATCGTTAGTTGGGAGAGCTTGTGCTTCCGCCCATTTAGATACATAATCAATGGCTACGAGAATGTAGAGATTATTATGAGATTTTGGAAATGGACCCATAAAGTCAATACCCCAAATGTCAAATACTTCACATACTTGAATGGTATTTTGTGGCATTTCATCACGTTGACTTATTTTTCCGGCCCTTTGACAAGTATCACAGGATTTGCAAAGAAGGTGTGCATCTTTGAAAATTGTAGGCCAATAGAATCCAGCATCGTAAACTTTTCTTGCTGTGAGCTGAAGCCCATAATGCCCTCCTGTTAGTCCTGTGTGACAATGGTTTAAGATTTGACTGGCTTCATCTCCGAATACACATCGGCGTATTATTCCATCGGAACAACTTTTAAACAAATGTGGATCATCCCAGAAATAGTGCTTTATATCACTAAAGAATTTCTTTCATTTTTGGTACGACAATCCTTTTTCAAGGAATCCACATACTAAATAGTTTGCATAGTCTGCAAACCATGGAATTTCATTATAATCTATCTTCAATAGATATTCATCAGGGAAGTTGTCTTGTATGGCTGATTCATTTAGAACTTCTAATTTGGGATTTTCAAGACGAGAAAGATGATCAGCTGCGAGATTTTCTGCTCCCTTTTTGTCTCGGATTTCAATATCAAACTCTTGTAAGAGTAAGATCTAACGGATTAATCTTGGTTTAGCATCTTGTTTTGAAAATAGGTATCTAAGAGCAGAATGGTCGGTATAGACTACCGTTTTAGCTAGAACGAGATATGAACGAAATTTGTCAAAAGCAAAGACAATAGCAATGAGTTCTTTTTCAGTAGTTGTATAATTTGTTTGTACTCCTTGTAACGTCTTACTAGCATAATATATAGGTTGAAATTGTGTTTCAATCCTTTGTCCTAAAACGGCTCCCATTGCAAAATCACTTGCATCACACATTAGTTCAAACGGTAGATTCCAATTTGGAGTTATCATGATCGGCGCATTAGTGAGTTTTTCTTTAAGAATATTAAAAGATTTGATGCATTCATCCAAAAAGATGAATGGAGCATCCTTTTCTAGGAGTTTATTCATAGGAGTGGCAATTTTAGAAAAATCTTTTATGAAACGTCGGTAAAAACCGGCATTCCCTAGAAAACTCCTAACTCCTCTAACATTGGTGGGATGTGAAAGTTTAGCAATTACATCTACTTTAGCTCTGTCCACTTTAATTCCTTCCTTTGAAATTTTATGACCAAGAACGATGCCTTCTTTAACCATGAAATGGCATTTCTCCCAATTAAGTACTAGATTTGATTGTTCGCATCTAATAAGCATTCGTTCAAGATTAACTAGACATGATTCAAAAGTATCACCGAAGACTGAAAAGTCATCCATGAAAACTTCCATGCATTCTTCTATCATGTCGTGAAAAATCGCCATCATGCACCTTTGAAAGGTTGCAGGGGCGTTGCAAAATCCAAATGGCATGCGTTTGTAAGCAAAAGTACCATAAGGGCACGTGAACGTGGTTTTCTCTTGATCCTCGGGTGCTATTGGGATTTGAAAATATCCGGAAAAACCATCAAGAAAACAATAATAACTATTTCCGGCTAATCTTTTTAACATTTGATCAATGAAAGGTAAGGGAAAGTGATTTTTTCTGGTGGCGTCATTTAATTTTCTATAATCAATACAAACACGCCATCCTGTTACAGTCTTAGTAGGAATAAGCTCATTTTTCTCATTTGTGATGACAGTCATGCCACCCTTCTTAGGCACACATTGAACTGGGCTTAACCATGGACTATCAGAGATTGGATAAATTAAACATGCATCAAGCAGTTTAATAATTTCTTTCTTAACAACATCTTGCATATTAGGATTTAGTCTTCTTTGGCGTTGCACATATGTTTTATGACCTTCTTCCATAAGGATTTTATATGTGCAATACGAAGGACTTATTCCTTTAATATCATGAATTTTCCATGCAATAGCTGGTTTATGAGCTTTTAGCACAGAAATGAGTTGAGATTTTTCATTTTCAGTAAGAGAAGACGATATTATTACAGGTAATTCAGATTCACCATGTAAATAAGCATATTCCAAATGGCTTGGAAGTGGCTTTAACTCTAATGTCGGTGATTCTTCTATCGATGATTTGTATCGATATTTGTCTTCTTCTTTTAACATTTGAATTTCTTCTGTTGTTGGTTCATATCCATTAGCCATAAGTGTAGCTAACATTTCAGTTTCATCAATTGGTTCAGTTCCTTCTCCTAAAGAACATTCTCCCGTTCCTCGTAATTCTGGAAATTCTTCTAACAATTCTGCATGTGAATCTATAGTTTGAATATAATAACATGTATCATCTGCAGATTGCGGTTGTTGCATGGCTCTATCAACTGAAAAGGTAACACTCTCGTCCTCTATACTTAGGGTCAGTTTCTTACCGAACACGTCTATTATTACTTTGGCCGTGTTTAAGAATGGTCTTCCTAATATGAGAGGAACTCGAGAATCTTCTTCCATGTCTAGAATAACAAAATCTACTGGAAATACTAAAGTACCAACTTTAACTAGCATGTTCTTCATTATCTCTCTAGGATATTTTACTGATCTATCTGCTAGTTGTATGCTTATTTGTGTTGGTTTCAATTCTCCAAGGTCTAGTTTAGCGTATAGTGAATATGGCATTAAATTTATACTAGCACCTAAGTCTGCCAATGCTTCTATTGAACTAAGACTACCCAGAAAACATGGAATTGTGAAACTTCCTGGATCTGATAATTTTTCTGGTATCTTATTCAACAGCATTGCAGAACAATTAGCATTCATAGTAACAACCGAGAGTTCTTCCATTTTCTTTCTATTTGTGATTAGATCTTTTAGAAATTTAGCATATCTAGGCATTCCTGAAATCACATCAATGAAAGGAAGATTGACATTTATTTGTTTAAACATATCCAAAAATTTGGATTGCTCGCCTTCAAGTCTCTCTTTTCTCATTTTACTCGGGTAAGGAAGTGGTGGTTGGTATGGTTTAACATAAGGTTTAGCCTTAACTGTGTTATCTTCATTAACCTTTTCAACTACCGGTTCTTTTTCCTTATCTTGCTCAGACTGTGGTTCTTGTGGAGTAGGAATAGCTTCATTAGAAATTACAGTTATTTCGGGTGGTTTAAGTGTAATACCACTTCTTGTGGAAATGGCTTTAGCTGTTTCATTCTGGGGGTTAGCATTTGTATCACTAGGTAGACTTCCAGGTTTTCTTTCACCAAACAACCTTGCTAGGTTGCTCACTTCTTGTTCCAAATTTTGAATAGAAGCTTGTTGATTTCTAAATGCTTGAGCATTTTGTTCATTAGTTTGTTTCTGAGATGTGAAAAATTGAGTTTGAGATTCAACTAGCTTCGACATCATATCTTCTAAATTTGGCTTTTTATCATTGATTTGTGGTGGTTTATTTTGAAAAATAGGTCTTTGCTGATTGTAAGTATTATTGGATACTTGTTGATTGCTAGGACCTTGTTGGTTGTTGTATGGAACATTTCGGTTATAATTCTGATTTTGATTGTAGATTGGTCTTGGCGGTTGATAATTATTCTGATAATTATTTCCAGGCCTTTGGTTTATGTATGAAACATTCACTCTTTGTTCCATTGTTGGTTCAATACTGAGACAATCTTTTGTTAAATGTGGTCCTCCACACTGATCACAACTAATTCGTATTGAATGAATATCTTTAGTCATCTTTTCCATTCGTCTCTCGACAGCATCTATCTTTGTAGAAATGGAATCGAAGTCATGGCTAGAATCGGCTCTAGCTGCTTTAGATGATCTAACGATATCTTTTTCTTGGTGCCACTCATGTGAGTGGGAAGCAGTGTTATCAATAATTTTGTAAGCGTCAGTTGCGATTTTCTTCATAATGGAACCACCAGCTGCTATATCGATGTCTTTTCTTGTAGTGATGTCGCATCCTTGGTAGAATATTTGTACTATTTGACAGGTGTCTAAACCATGTTGCGGACATCCTCTTAACAACTTTTCAAATCTTGTCCACGCTTCATATAAAGTTTCATTTGGCTTTTGTGTGAACGTAACAATTTCTCCTTGAAGTCTCACGACTTTAGATGCCGGAAAGAATTCTTTAAGAAATTTTTCAACTAAAACATCCCATGTATCAATCGCCCATTCAGGTAACGATTCTAACCAATCTTTGGCTTCTCCCTTTAAAGTCCAGGGAAATAACATGAGATATATCTGTTCATCCTCAACTTTTCGGATTTTAAATAAAGTACAGATCCTATTAAAGGTACGAAGATGTTCGTTTAGTTCTTCCTTCGGCGCACCACAAAATTGGCATTGATTAGTTACCATGTGTAGGATTTATCCTTTGATTTTATAATCTGGCGCATTAATGTCAGGTTGAGTAATTGCGTGACCTTGGCCAGTGCGTTTAGCTCTCATTCGGTCTTCCATACTTAGAGGTTCCAGATTCTCCATGATTGAATTTATTGAATTTGAATCACTAGAGGATTCTGATTTAATGGGTTGTTCCTCGACAATCTCCGTTTGAATGATTGGTGGTTCCGGAGGAAAGATTAATGGTTCAGGATCTATGATTTGTCCCTGAATATTCTCCGAATTCTCAATTGTGAGGTTGGGTTAAAAAAAATGGATTATCAGAAATTTGAATTGGTGTACTTGGTCGACTAGATGACGATTCTAAAGAAAAATCAACGGCGACAATATTGGCTAGATGTCTTGATCGAGTTACAGGTGGTGAACGTTTTGCTCGGTGCATTCACTGAATATCCTATTAGTTATAAAAGATAAAAATTATTTAAGTTATCAAATTAATAGACTTTTCTGCTTTTGCCCACGTTTCGAATAGCCAATAGATGCAGCAGGGAGCCATAACCCTTTAAATCGGAAGCCCACAACTTACCACTAACAAATCCAACTATTACTACGAACCAGAAAATTTTGGATGTCTATCAATTTAACTACTAAAAATAATTTTTCGTTGAAATTTAAAGAAAATAAATAGAAAATTCTATGTCCTAAAAACTAGAGGGGCGAAAAATAAGAAAGAAAAAGAGCGCGTCAAAAAAAAACGTCAAAAAATAAAAACAAGAAAGTAGCGCGTCGAAACTTAAAAAGGAACTAAAAACTAATAAGACCTTGTCACCCGGTTTGAACCTTTGGTGTTTTACATACTGATTATCAACATTGACTTTTTCCTTTAAAACCAGTTTTTGGAATGACTTCTTTTTAACCTTTCCAAGAACAAATTTCTCACCCTTTTTAAGAACTTGGGTGGGTTTAACCACCTTCTCAACAACATTTTGCACAATTGGGTTTGATGTGTGCGAGGTGTACTAGGAAATAGTTATATTTTTACTACAAAATACTATTAAATACGATACAATTTTACACAAGTGATTTATTTATAGAGTGGATATACCTAAACCTTGGTACAACACTTATAGGCAGTGTACCTAATCGTACAGTAGTGTAGTTTTTAGTAAGTCTGGTTCGTCCACAGGGAACTCTAGCCAAGTTTAACGCTATATTTTTTTTTTTAACTTATAATTGTAAAAATACAGAAATATATATAAGTAGTATTATTATTATAAAAGGGGGTTTTTACCGATTAATGACTGGTTTGTCGATTTTAAAACTTAAGTCGCAGTTAAAACCTAATGTAAAATATTAAAAATAACTTAATTTAAAGCGTAAAATAAATAACGATAATGAAATTGCGATAAATAAAAGTGCGATAAAATAAAATTGCGATGATTAAAAAGTACGATAATTAAAAGTGCAATTAAATGCAATGACAGTAAATAAAAGTGCGATAATTAAAAGTGTAATTAAATATGAAATAAAGGAATTATGCTTATTTAAACTTCCGTAATAATGATGTTTGACGTGTTGTTTTTAGTTTATTCCCATGGGTTAATTGTCCTTTATCCTGGATTATTCGATATGTCCATACGGATTTGTCCATAATAGTCCATCAGTCATAATCATAAAGTGCGAGAGTCTTCGTAAAATTATTCTTATTACCGAAGTCAAATATTCTAACTAATTGGGGATTCGATTTGTAACAAGGTCTTAATACTTTGTTTAATGAATGCACCAGGTTATCGACTGCGTGTAATCCAAGGTTTTACTACTTTGTTAACAATTACACCAATTACCCTTGAATGTAATCCACCCCTGTTTCAACAAGTCTATTGATTATTAATCCATCCCCGTGTCCGGTTAAATGAACAATTATTGGTATTTATAGATATCCCGTCCACCGTACCCAGTCAAGCGTATGTGGTTATATATAAATACGTCAAATTATAAGTATATATATTAAATTAACGAGGTATCGTTTAGTTAATATAAAACCCATTAATAGCCCATAGTCTAATTTCTACAAGTGTCGTTCTTTTATCCAAACCCCAATTATGGTACAAAGCCCAATTACCCAATTTTAATATTTAGCCCAACATCACGATTACTTCGGCATTAAATAAGCATAATAATAACTTAGCTACGAGACATTAATTTAAAAAGGTTGAACATAACTTACAATGATTAATAATAGCGTAGCGTTACACGGACAGAAATTCGACTTACACCCGTACAACATTCGCTAACATACCCTTATTATTAGAATTTAAAATTAAAATTAAAATTATAATATAAATATAAATATATATATACGTTGATAGATAGGAAGAGAAAAAGATGGTGTAATGTTGCTCAATACTGCGAAATTTATAGGCATGTGGCCTGGTACCTACTGCCATGCGATCGCATGGATTTCTCTCATCCAGGCCATGCGATCGCATGGCCTGCTTTTCCAGGTCACATGTCTTTGTTTGCATTCTGCTGACGGTTTATAAATATATATATATATAATATAAATAATTTTAAGAATTATTTAAATATTATATTATATTTATGTGCATAGTTGACTTGTAATTTTTAGTCCGTTGCGTCGAGCGTTGAGTTGAGAGTTGACTCTGGTCCCGGTTCCGAATTTTCAAACGTCCTTGCGTACAATTTAATATCTTGTATTTTGCGTTTCGTGTCTTGTACTCTTGTAATTTTTAGACGTTTTCCATCAATAATTTGAACCACTTTGATTGTACTTTGTACTTTTGAGCTTTTTGGTCGTTTGCTTCTTCAATTCGTCGAATCCGTCTTTTGTCTTCACCTTTTATTATTTAAACGAATATCACTTGTAAATAGAACAATTGCAACTAAAAGCTTGCCTTTCTTGAGGGATAATGCTATGAAATATATGTTCGTTTTTAGCATTATCAGGGTTCAACGAAACCATTTTACCAACAACATCTCCCCCTACATTTAGGTTCAAATTTACTTCCTTGACCATGTTGAGGTTACTTAAAACATTCTCACAAGCTTTCTCATGAACATTACCTTTACAAGCTTTTTTAAAATCATTTTCATCACAAGATTTCATAAACATTTCAAACTCTTTATCAACATCAAAATCCTCAATTTTATCAAATTGGCCAACATTCGAATTGTCAACCGCCAATAAAGCTTTTAATTCATTTTCTTCACACAAATCCATGACCTCGATTTGACAAAAAGACTCAACATTTGACAACTTTGGTTTCTTATCAACTTCACGCACATAAAAATCAAGTCTTTCATTTTTCACTCCGATACTTAATTTGTTTTGTTGCATGAAAATAATTATATCGGCAGTATTTAGAAAAGGTCGTCCCAAAATTATTGGGACATGTTCATCCTCGTTCATTTTGAGGATCACAAAATCGACCGGAAAAGTTAAATTACCAACTTTGACCACAAGGTCTTCGGCTATGCCGATTGGTGTATCGAATGTTTGGTTCCCCATTTTTAAAACCATCCGGGTCGGTTTTAGTTCACCGAGGTTTACCTTTTTATAAATTGAATAGGCCATAAAATTTACACTAGCCTCTAAGTTGACAAGTGCATCATACACTTCCGACCCGCCCATGTTACAAGGGATTACAAACCGACCCGGATCACCCAATTTGGGAGGCATCTTTTGCTTTTGCAAAATGGCCGAGCATTCCTCTACGAGAAATATGGCCGATAGCTCCTCATATTTTCCCTTTGAAGGTAAAATATTTTTAACAAACTTCCCATAATTAGGCATGCCCTTAAGGACTTGGATGAGTGGCATGTTGACATGAACTTGTTTCATCATTTCCATGAAGTCCCTTCGTTGAGTTTCAACTTTTTCCTTCCTCAAAGCTTACGAATATTGAATCGGTTCCTTGTCCTTCCTCATAGGTGCTCCTTCATTCTTTTTACCCTTATCCTTCGGTGGTTTACTCTTTTCAACCCTTGCTTCTCGCAATTCCCCATTAACACTTGGTTCATTCTCAAAGGTTCATCTTCGGTAACAGGTATGCGAATCACTTTCTCGTAGCAAACGATGTCGGCTCTATTCTTAGCTAAGCAGTCCATTCCAACCACAAGGTCAAAACTTCCCAGCTTAATCGGTATCACATCTATTCTAAAAGACGTTCCAGCCAAAATCAAAGTACACACGATAGACCTTATCAGCTCTCATTAGATTACCATTCCCTAATTCTATAGTGTACGTGTTTTCTAATGACGATACAGGATTCTTAAGAGTATGGCAAAACTCTCTAGAAACAAAACTCTTATCAGCTCCAGATTCAAAAAGTACATAAGCATGATGGTTGTAGAGTAAAAACGTACCCGTGACTAACTTGGGATCATAACGAGATTTACTCGAGTTGATGTTGAAAATTCTTCCTCTAGCAGGCTCAACACTCTTACTTGCAGTCAGGAAATCCTTCCTAAAATGACTAGTTTTCCTGCATCCATAGCAAACATTAGTACCAGCTTTACACTCCGCTGCCAAGTGTCCATTCTTCTTACACTTATCACACCTCTTTATGCAATCTCCCAGGTGATGCCTATTGCATTTAGTACATAATGGAAATCTTCCCTTATAACCGGAGTTAGTATTTGGGGTAGTAGTATTTCCCTTGACAGTATCCTGCTTCTTGTAAGGCTGCTAGTTGTAGTTCTTTCCAGAGTTATTGTTGTTATTCCACTTTCTCTTGTTGTCAAAAGTCTTAGTCTCAGTTGATGCAGGAGCCTTTCCTCGCTGTTCAACTTGATCCATCAACTCATGAGCCATCTCAATGGCCTCTTGAACAGTCCTTGGCTTCGAAGTAGTCACACCACTCTGGATGTTCTTGGTTAACCCTTTCACATACATGGTGATATTTCGGAGTTCGGGAGTAACCATATTCGGGCACATAAGAGCAAGCTCGAAGAATCTCCTATTATAGCTGGCTATATCAGTACCAACCAGTTTCAAATTCTGGAGTTCTCTCTCCATCTTAACGATCTCATTATAAGGACAATACTCTTCGATCATCCTCTGTTTCAAATCCTCCCAAGTAGTCTCAAAAGCCTGATCCATACCTACAGACTTCGGATACGTATTCCACCACGTTAAAGCGCCATCTGACAACTTACAAGATGCAAACTTGGTTCTATCAGCATCCCTACAGTCGCTGATACGAAAAACAGACTCAAGCTTCTTAAACCAATGAGTCAGGCTGACTGGGCCTTCAGTACCAGTGAATGAGTGTGGTTCGCAGCTCGTGAAATTCTTATATGTGCATCCTCCTTGATTAGTTTTGGTGTTGACATTGTTGGGTTGCTGGTTGTCGATGTTGGTAGTGTTGGTGGTATCCTAGTTGTCCTGGTTCTGTTGGTTGCTGTTGGTTCCATTCTGAAGTTCAGCCACAGCTTCGGTTAGACCTCGATGATCCAATGACGGATATTAGCTTGGGTAACACTCTTGGGCGGCATTATCTTTCAGGTCAAGATAACACACCAGGTTAGCGTCAATGAAACTAGTACGTAAAAATATACTAGCAACGGGTAGTGATACATAGTAAATAATATTAAATCGTTAAGATTCTAGTAGTAGCAGTGGTATGTAGTGCTTAGTAGTGATAGTAGTCATGAAAGTGTACAGTGGTAGTATCAACACTAAGTAGTGATAATAAACAGTTCATAACAGTTATACTTAAATCATCTCTCATCACATAATAACAATAAACTAACCACTTTAAGTAACAAAACCATTCATTTATTAATCATGCAGTAATAAGAAATAGAATATCCCTAAGGTCATACGTAAAAACCATGAATAGTAAGAAACCACATCAAGCAATGTATGTGTAAATACCAAGTAATAAGTAATAATATGAAATAGTATCTAGTAAAGTGGAACAAGTTAAACAAAGCATCTCTATTTAGGTTTCCGGAGCTCTTTTAATAGGTACTCGGCGATCTTCTCTAGGTTCTCAACTCTCAGTTTAAGGTCATCGGGGTCATTGTTATTGGTAGCAGCAGTAGAGGTGTTACGTTTGGAAGTAGAAGCATCATAGGGATGGAAATGACGGCACATCTGAAGTGATTGATTGTCATATGAAAAGCTTTTCTAAAATGGGTTATTGCCTCGGGCGGGTCCCTTTGGTATCCTATGGTAGCCTCTCGGTTCGTAGGGGTTATCATAATCTGGGTCCCTGAAAGGTGAATTGGTGCCAGTAGGTGAATCGGGTAATTCGGGTTCGAGTTCGGATTCGGGTTCCGGGTTCTCCTCGGGTTCCTCC
Source organism: Rutidosis leptorrhynchoides (assembly GCF_046630445.1). Lineage (NCBI taxonomy): Eukaryota > Viridiplantae > Streptophyta > Magnoliopsida > Asterales > Asteraceae > Rutidosis > Rutidosis leptorrhynchoides. Next base: position 424,917,812 of record NC_092334.1, read on the forward strand.
TCTGGATCTTCTTCCGGTTCCTCTTCTGGATCCTCTTCGGGTTCCTCTTCGGGTTCAGACTCCATCTCAGGTTCGGACATAACCTCATCCACGAACTCAAGTATAGTGTTTTCCTGCGCCTGCACGGTTTCCTCGAATTCCGTGTCGGAGTCGGTAAGAATAATGGGATTGGAAGAAGTCATTTAGCACTCAAGAAAAACACAAAGTTAGTACACTAGTAATTATATCATCTAAGTTAGATATAAATCAAATAAGTAGCAAGCAGTGTACTATGGTCTATGTAGCTCAACTAGTCTACGGTTACAGTTTAGACTCAAAAGGTGTCCTAAAGTCCGACATCTAATGCAGCCTAATCCTAGGTAACCATTCCGCTCTGATACCATATGTAATACCCCGTCAGAATCCACTAATGGCGTATTAACTCTGGTCCCACAGTTAACGGTCACGCCCTCTATATGAGAAGTTTTCCAAAAAGCATTCGCATTACAATTTAGTAAACAAAGTCAATAAATAAAATACATTTCTAAATAGTTTAACGGTAATGAACCATGTAAATGACCTTCAAACATTATTTAAATAAACGAAAAATTTTGATAATGCGAATGTATAATATTCTTGAAAACAATTGTAAATAATGTTGGACTTCACTCCAGTAGTAGCAATAAGCAAGCACAACAACTCAGCTAGCGGAAGCATACCTCTAAAGACCTTAGATAAAAACGTGCAAAAGGTCAACGAAAACGTTGAGTGAATCTACAGGTTTAGTAAATCATTTAGTAAGTTAGGCCATGAGATTTCTGAGAAACATTGTAAAAATTATACATTATCATGAGCACTTGATTATAAGACTTTAACCTGCGGATAGCTAAAGCGCTACGCGTCTTCCTTTTACCCTTTCTAAGCATACACCGATCAAGTGTACAAGTTACAACAAAATAAGCACCCCGTACTTTGAGGCGAGGTTTGTCAAACCTAACGGTACCGTCCCTATAAGTCGAGCTTACGTAAAAATTAATATAATCAAGCTAAGGGATTTTTTTATCTGAACTCATATGTATATCATTTAGTTACTCGTGCCTAATATGTAAAACATTTGAAATAGCATGTTATCTCATCCCATGTAAAAATTAGTAGGGACTGTAGACTCACCTTTGCAAAAGTACAGTAAATCTCTTAGTAAAATGATACGGTAGTGAGACAGTCACGACCGTAAAACGCAACCTAAGCAAATAAGTTACCTTAAGTAAATACATAAGTCACACTATATCAACCCATAGTATACGCATAGTCCTAGTGCTCAGACTGACTCAACATACACGCAAAAGTCAACTAGTCCAAGCAAGTCAACAAAAGTCAACCAAAGTCAAACCAAAAGTCAAACTTGGTCAAAGTGGTCAACTAAAGTCAAACATCTCAGTAGGTCATGCAATCTTGGTCAACATCTCAATCCTAAGTCAACTAACATGTTTTAGTTCACAGTTTGTCAAGTACGGGTTCACAGGTTATCGTTTAGCATCAAATTCATGCATTAGTTGTAAACAACGCGCATAATTCATAGCACATAAAACATCATAATATGAACAACTCCAGATCACAACTAGACTCATAAACATTTCCAAAAATTCTATCCAGGGTCTCATACGACGTCTACAAGTCGGGTTTCAGAAAGGGTCTAGTTAAGGTTTACCAAATCAGTTTTTGCACGCACAACAGTTTTAGAAAAATTCTCATTTAACTTAGAAAATAGCTCTTAATGAAAGCCAATTGGAAATTAATCTAGACACTCTAAAGTTTCAGTGATAAAATAATCAAAGACTTTCATATAGCCAATTTATACAGTTAATTCATTAAAGTCAGACCTTCAGTTTTTGAGCAATAATCAGACATGTCATTTGGTGATGCATATACCACATAGCAAACAACATTTTCAGAAGTTATCATACAAAAGTAATATGCTTAAGAACATATAAATAACAACATACCAGAAGACCAAAGTCTCAAACAATTTCTAGTTCATGTGAGATCATTTAGCGTGCATACGAAAACAGTTTCATCTCAATACTAGTCATCAATATTCGTTTAATCATATCTAGAGATATTTGTAACCTTTTAACATGATTCAAAAGTCCATTTTACATGATTTTTAAAAAGGAATTCAGTAGATAGCATTTAAATGACTCGTTCATAAAGAAACAAAATCAGAAAATTCGTATTACATGCAAAACCCTAACGAAAACTTCGATTGATCATAACTTATGCATACGGTAACGAAAATACGGAAATACAAAGTCCAAATTTATTAATTTTTTGAGATCAATCCATATAGAAACATTACAAGATCAGTACATAAACTCATTCAATCAGATTCATAGCAATTAAATTCGTGATTCGTACTAACGACATCAATCGCGCAAAATAACGACTAACAACGACTCTAATCGCAATCAATTGAGCACTAGACATTAATACACTATGTAATTGCATAAAATAATATTTAAAATAATTAGGGTTAGTGATTATACCTCAATCGATCATTTAAACGACAATACTAGACGTAGAACGATGCATAGAACAACTTTGATATTCAAGCTTTTGTCTAATTTTGAGTTGTGAGTGTGTGTATGTGTGTATGTTAGTCAACGGCCACAAGCGAGGGAGGGAGAGGAGAATGTCGACTAGCAGAGGGAAAATAATGAGGGTTTCTAGTTTAGGATTTCTATTTATAGTCTAGATTAGGGCCTAATTAAATCCCTAATTAAACATAAGCCCAAAGTTTAGTCCACAAGGGGTATGTGGGGGAGGGTTCGGCCGAATTGCCCAATTAGGGGGTTCCTGGGCTCGTTTTGCTTATTTGCTTGTACGCGCTTGGTCCGTTTCGAGTGCCGTTAACCGTACCGGGTCTCCAGAACGTGAACTAGTCGTTGAAACGCAATCCAGCGGGTTTAACTTATTAAATTAATAATAAATTAAATATATTTTTCATAAAGTTAATAATTATTAAAAATAATTATTTTATCGATTTTCCGAGTTCTGTAAACTGAAAGGCTTTCTATGCGATCATCTTAATCATGTCATTTCCTAAGTATTTTGTTATCCAAAACAAGTTCATCAATTAATATAAACATATTAATTCAATCCACTAGGATCATGTATGCAATTAAACACGATAAGTTCTATGTAAGCACCGTTAAATATTTAACGGACAAGTAACGATAGTAATGAGAAAAGTAGAGTTGTTACAGTTATAGTTTGAGTTGCAACTTTGGTTTCAGTTTTGATTGGTAAATTCAGGTGGTGGATTGGTTTGAGTGTTGAAGGAGAATTGTCTTTGGTTGGGATTGAAGTAACATTGATTTGATTGATAAGAGTTGTTGCCTTGGTTTGATGATCCACCCCATCGATAATATTGATTACTCACATAGTTTACATGAGCATCTGAATTCATGGGAATATCATCCAAATCAATATGCTTAATATATATATATATATATATATATATATATATATATATATATATATATATATATATATATGATTAATTGATTCGAGGATAATTCTTGGTGAGATGTGGTCCATCACACCTTTCACAACCTACTTGCATCGCGACTATTGATTGTTGTAGCTTCTTCAACTCCTTCCCATACGTTTGAAATTGACTGTTCAAGCTAGAAAGTGTGATTTGACCGTTGTCACTCTCCACGTGTGCAATGCTTTTCCTTGGAAAATCTCGTAGTGAAGGGTTCCATTCGTAAGTATGAACCGAGATATCCTCCAATATGGTTTCAGCCGCATTAGGTGACTTGTACATAAAAACACACCTCGCGGATGCATCAAGAATTTACCTTATCAATAAGTTGGTACCCCTATAGAATGTGCTGATGTACTCCTTCTTGGTCAATCCATGTGGTAGACAAGCTCTTAACATCTTCTTAAAACATGTACATGCATCGTATAAAGACTCATCACTTCATTGTGCAAATGCATTAATCTTCATCGTAAGTCTTTCCGCCTTCGATGGCGGAAAGAAGTAATTGATAAACGTGTCACTTAAATCTTGAAAGGTTCGAATTGAGTCGGAGGGCAAATTTCTCAACCATGCTTTTGCATCACCTTGTAAAGAAAAGGGGAATCCCTAAGTTTGTAAGCATCTTCGGTGACATCTTTATGCTTATACAAATCACAAATATTGTTGAATAGTTGGAGGTGCTCAAAAGGATTCTCCTCCATCAACCCATGAACTTGCACATCCTTGATCATTGTAAAGAAATTTCCCTCAACTTTCCAATTATCGGCCCCGATGGGCAGTTTAGTAATTGCAGGAGGCACCACCATAGGTGCAACCAACCTTGCGTTCCACATGGGTGTGTCATTTAGATTAACTTGTTCTTGACCAACGAGTAGTTCTTGATTAACGAGTGGTGGTTGACCTTGATCAAACGGATTACCCTCATTTTGCGGATTAACTCCTTCCATATCTTCAAGACAAAATGGCAAAACCTCAAAATTTTTCTTTAATACCCTTCCTTCTCTACGCTTGTAAACCACGTGAACGTGTTTCTCCTGATCGGAAAATGGATATTCAAACTCTTGATCCTTTTATGATCTCTTTTTTAGACACCAAAGTACCTAACCTTCTATCACAACACAAACACAAACGGTTTTCCAAACACAATAATATATAAAAACAAGAAAAGTAACTTTTGCTGGGATAAATCCTTACAAAAGGATCGAAAGATTAAAAGCTAAAACAAAGATACAACTAGCTAACCGCTCCCCGACAGCGGCGCCAGAAAGTTTGATGCTCGTTTCACAAACATATTTTACTCATTTATATTTATTCTCAAACGTGGACTCAACTATGTGACAAGCATATGAGAAACAATGACTCGGTAGTTGAAATTAGTAAGTTTTCCGTTTAAGGTTCGTCCCAAGAGAGCGGTAGTTGCTAGTTGAATTGATGTAAACTCATAATCATCCTAAGTTGTGTTTGATGGGGGGGGGGGGGGGTTGAAGTTAAGATATTAAGAAAACTATTTCAATTTAAACTTGGAATTAGAACTGATTAAGTAATTATCAATATTAAAAGCATGCACACTTGCTTAATCCACTTGAAGCATTTTGATTGTTCTTTTGTTCACTTAAGATCTAATATGTTCAAACATTAGACTAGTATCCCTACTAGATGTTATTGTGATCAAATCAATACTTGCAAATTCCCATAAGCTTATATCAATTGATCTTAGTTGAATTATGAAATTATCACAAGTACTTATCCTAGGTTAAAGTCCCCTAAAACCCTTTGGTAATCAAAATCCCTTAAGAGAACCAAACTTTACTATGTTGACTAAGGAACAATTGAAAACCAATCCAAATCAGGACCCTAATCCCTTGAAAGCCCCAATTTGATTGTCTAGATCACGTAAGTGTTGAAGTACAAGTTGCTTCACTAATCAAATCCCTAAGAAAAGCTACACAACTCATATAATCAAAGTAAAGTCCAAAACAAGCATAACAAAGGATCTTTTGACTAATTCTAATGACAAATCACAATCATCAACTATAGATTAATCTAAACACAATCATTAATCATCAATATGAACAATCCTTAGCTATCAAGCTTCATAAAGAAGTGTGCATAATGAAATTTAGCCAATCATTTCTAGAACAAGCTCAATACAATCAAATAGACTAAATCTAAACATCATTAAGCAATAAACAAGAGTAGATTATACCAAACTTATAAAAGTTACAATAAAGCTAAACGAAGAAGATGAAGATGATGAAGAACAAGCCCTGATCTTGCTTCAATCTCTCAATCCTTGATGTAGAATGGAAGAATGGATGAAAACTTGATGAAAAACTTGACAAAATAGCTATGAAACCCTAAATTGATCAACCACCACTAACTAGCCATTATTCTATTGAATGTTGTTTTGAATAAAACCCTCATCTCATTCTATTTATAGTTCACAAAAACCGCCCAGAAAATACAGAGTAACGTAGTTTCTCTTTGTGGAACGTCATTTCTTGGCTCGAAATAAGGAACGTTGTTCTTGTTTGCAACAAACGTCGTTCCTGAAACCTTATCTAAATGCCAAATTTTTCTGTTTTCATTTCCTTTGTATTTTCCCAGGTAGAACGTCTTTCATGCCTTTGGAACGACGTTCTTGATGATAGAACGACGTTCTTAGATAATGGTACGTCTTTCTTGTTGCCAGGATGAGCACTTTGCAGTTTTCTTGATTTATTTGCACACTTTGGTCAATTTTACACCAAATTTACACTTAGAACTCCAATAGCACTCAGAACATGATTAAACCCAAGATCATAACATTTGGAGCACTTTGGTCATGAAAACCGAGTAAAACGAGGTAGATGTTGCGTGAGAAACATAGTCTGGATGAGCAATATCAGGTGACATCGGGTATATAGAACCCAAAGATCGAGTTTCTAAATTTTAGTAGATTGTGGTGGGAGTCTGCATGACACTGCGTCAGGTTCCTCTTTAAACCTTCTAGTTTAATGTTCAACTCCGGTAGTGGTGTGATCACTTTGTGCTTAGGGTGCCCGTGAGATACCCTTTGAAGCAGCGGAGATTACAGTAGTGATCGACGGGTGATAGTAATTCAACAGTTGCGAAAGTCGAAGTTTAAGAGCATTGCGGTAAATACTTCTTATAAAGTGAAGGATGATCGAACCTTGTTGCTCTTAAGTGATGGACGGGTAAAGATGACCGGTGAGTCGGTAATGGACTTAATGGTTGGATGGGCCGAAGGTTATGATGAAGTGTTGATATTGCGATCGACGCAATTATTGTGTCGGATTGGTCACTCTTCTCCATGAGAGTGAGAAATTGTTGATAATTTTTTGTTGAGTGGAAGGTCAGGTGATCTCGATAAAGAAGCATGACTGATTAAGAGGAGTGGAATATGCCTCGGTTTAGAGGCGTATGTAGGACTTCGGTAGAGTTCGCTTTGCAAATGATGAAGGACTATTAATTGTGATTTGTGGTTTGAAGGTGTGATGCCGTCGCGTATATGACATCTCAAGTGATTGTGTATGCCGGCTCTGAGATCCTGAAGTGAATTTGCAGTGATCTGGTGTATATGACCAATGGGGAGAATGGTCGTGTGTATCGTGGAATGGTGATTCCGTAAGATGTTATCATCTTGGCAGTAAGAATTTGGAGTTGAGTTCCAAGTGGGGGAGTTTTTACTGCCGCCCGAGGAAGCTCCGGTGGTGTTACGTATAGTGAAGTGTCAGAGTGTACCGTGCTAGGCCTCAATAGGGATTCGGAGATCCTAACGAGGAAGAGTGATGGTTTGTTGATGTCGACTCGAGATCGTGCGTTACAATTGTGAGTTATGATTCCGAAATGTTATGTGTAGAGTTGTGATGATGGGATCGAATTGAAACGACCCGTTCATATCGACTATAAACGATTCATAAAAGTTGATTACATTGCGAGGTACTTGACCTCTATATGATACGTTTTACAAACATTGCATTCGTTTTTATAAGACAATCTTTCATTACATCGAAAGTTGACAGGCATGCATACCATTTCATAATTTACCCAAACTATAAATGACTTATTAATAATCTTGTTGAACTCTACGACTCGAATGCAACGTCTTTTGAAATATGCCAGGAATAACTGCAAGTAATAACTTTAAAATGAGCAAATGCACAGCGGAAGATTTCTGTAATGCCTGAGAATAAACATGCTTAAAAGTATCAACCAAAAGGTTGGTGAGTTCATTAGTTTATCATAATCAATCATATCTTATATTATAATAGACCATAAGATCCTCATATTTCGAAAACAATCTGTGCAGGTCTGCTCACTGCTGTAAATATCATTCATATGGTGAACGCTTGATAACCGAACTGACAGGATGCATATAGAATATCCCCCGCATACGATCGCAATCAGTGTGCTATATACCGGCCGTCGCAATCAGTATATATCGATCGAAGTACTAAAGTATTCGTATCCCGAATGGGACTTGTCAAGCTTGTCAAGGTCCATAGATCTATCTTTAGGATTCGCGTCAATTAGTTAGGCAATTATAACGTCAAAAACTAATTCTTAGGCTACCAAGCTAAAAGGGGTGATATTCGATTTCGATAATTCAATCATAGAATGTAATTTTCGAGTACTTGTGTCTATTTCATCAAATATTTATAAAACATCGCATGTATTCTCAGTCCCAAAAATATATATTTCAAAAGCATTTAAAAGGGAGTAATGAAACTCACATTACGATATTTTGTAGTAAAAATATGCATACGACTGAACTGAACAATTGCAGGGTTGGCCTTGGATTCATGAACCTATATCATTTGTATATATATCAAATAATATTAACACATATAATAATAGCGAACAGTATATATATTATAATATATTAAGATTTATATCTTTATAATATATTTATAATAATATTTTTCATATATATATATATATATATATATATATATATATATATATATATATATATATATATATATATATATATATAAGTTGTACGTATAGTAATAGAGTTAATAATAATAAAAGAGTCATATTTTATAACGATAATGATAATAATAATAATACTTATAGTAATAATGATAATACTTAATAATAATCTTAATAATAATAATAATAATAATAATAATAATAATAATAATAATGATAAAAATGATAATATTAGTAATGATAATAATAATAATGATAGTTTTTAATAATAAGAAAAATGATAATTAATAAAATGATAATTTTTAATAATTTTAATAATGATAAAAATAATAATAATAACTATAATAACTACAATAATAATAGTTTACTAATAATGATAATAATAATGATAATAATATTAATATTAATAATGTTATTGATAATAATAATAATATTAATGATGATATTTACAAAAATCATAATATTTATAATAATCTTAATAATAATAATGTTAATGATAAAAGTAATAATAATAATGATAAAAATAATAATAATAATAATAATAATAATTACTACTGCTTTAATAATAACAATAATAATCATACATATATATTAACAATTAAGCGTCTTATATAATTAATCTTAACCATAATAACAATAGAATTAATAATAATATTAATAATAATAATAATAATAATAATAATAATAATAATAATAATAATAATAATAAAGATAATAATAATAATAATAATAATAATAATAATAATAACAATACTTAATAATAATAATAATAATAATAATAATAATAATAATAATAATAATAATAATAATAATAATAATAATAATAATAATAATAATAATAATAATAATAATAATAATAATAATAATAATATCAAATAATACCTTAGAAGCATTAAAAAGAAATAAACTGCCCGTGACGGGACTCGAACCTGCGACCTCTCGTTCCCCTAACACTCAATCAGACCACTCCTCTATCTGTTCTTTCTTGATTATATTCACGGATTAATTCCTTTTAACCATTATCGTTTCTGTTTGGAATCATCATCATCACTAACACTATCCATTGCCATAACCATCATCTATATAACATCATCATCCTCTCCATCTCGCATCATCATCAGGATCATGATAATCATCACGATTGATCTTCATAGATTCATCATCAATATCATGTATACGTTTTTCATAATCATCAATTATCTTCACAGAATCACGATGATCTTCTTCTTCAAAACATCATCATCTTCTTCAACCCATCACTGTTAATCATCATCTCTACATCATTTTCTTCGTGTGTGGGTTTTGTAACTGTTCGGAAAAATATAAGTAGTTATAACCGAAGCTGAGCAGCAAGAATCCACCATTGTTGTCATCATATGCAGCAGTAGCGGTAGCTGTATACTAGCAATATACTGTGACTTTCGAAGGATTCTTGAGCAGTAAAACAGCAGCATGGGTGGCTATGAAGGTGGTGGTTTTGAGAAACAACACAGAAAAGAGAGAGATAGATGGAAAGACAAGGTGTTTGATGGTGTCGGTATAAAACAGAAAACAATTAGTATACAGCAGTAGCAAAACAAGACACGATGGTATGGTGATGGTGTTTGATGGTGACGACTAGAAACAAAACAGTGATGGTGATCGTTGATGACTAAGGTAGTTTGGGGTAACGGTGAAGAAAGTGGTTCGAACCAGAGAGAAACAGTACAAGTAACAGCAGTGTTGTAGGTTGTTCTTGGCTACAAAAACATTCCGCAGTTGATGGTTGTAGGGTGGCGACGAGGGTTTCAAATGGTGGTTAAAGGTGGTGAAGTGGTGGTTTGTTGATGGTGGCGGGTGATGGTGATAAGCCAACAGTGGTGGAGGCTGAGTATGGTAGAGGTGGTGATTGAAGTTGAAGAAGGAAGATGGTTGATCACATACTCTCGTATGCATATATATATATATATATATATATATATATATATATATATATATATATATATATATATATATATATATATATATATATATAACTTATATATAAATATAATAATAATAATAATATAATAATATTATTTATTATAATATAATAATCAAATGTACCATAAACGTGTGTAATGAAAATATCAATCCCAAATAAGTTGCCGACAGTTTACGTGGATATTAAATCTTGTCCATTGCTAAACAGTTAAAATATAAAAGTGTTCCTAAAAATCTCAAATTTTTAAATTAAATCCATTTATTTATTCCAGTCATTTACTGTTTAAAACCTTATCAAAAAAGTTCGGTAATTATTTATTTTCTGTACCAAATAATATGTACGGAGTACTTAAAATTTAAATTAAAAAGGTAAAAATATTTTTATTAAACCTAAAATCTTCGTAATCAAATTACAGTCCAACTTTTATTTTAATCCCTCAAGAACATGTATAATATCTATATTAAAACTAACGAAATGTCAACCAAGTGTTACTGACGTTAACTAATTAGGCACAAAATCATTTATTTTTAATATATTCTCTTTCTATATATAAACAGTTTTAAATAGCAAGTTTAACTACTAAAATAAATATATTATATATTTTTAAACAATTAGAATTAATATAATTTTATATATTTACAAGAAATATTGATATACATACATAATATATATATATATATATATATATATATATATATATATATATATATATATATATAGTAATAGTTTTCATTACATCGCATATTATTTTACATATTTATTTCCAACAATTAAATCATATATTACATCAAATAATATTTCAAAATATATATATATATATATATATATATATATATATATATATAATATATATAATATATATATATATATATATATATATATATATATATATATATATATATATATATATATATATATATATATATATATATATATATATATATATATATATATATATCTATTTACAAATAGTTGTTCGTGAATCGTCGAGAAATGGTCGAAGTCCAATGAATGTACGAAAATAGTTCAAAAATTTTAAGACGCAACATAACGGACTTTGCTTATCGTGTCGAAATCATTTAAAGATAAAGTTTAAATTTGATCGAAAATTTTCGGGTCGTCACACGAATGAAGTGTAAGTCTTCTTATGTAAGGTGATCGTGCAGTACCAAAGTACGGTATGAGACCAAATGTGAAGCTTGAGATCTCGGAGTGACAGAATAAAGTTGTTGTTACAAGGTGTTTCATAGTGTAAATCTGGGTTGCTGTAGAACTCGGATAGTACTATTGAGTAGGTACGAGTTCAATTTTGTGGTGAATGTTGTATTTTTCCCTGTCCGGGAACGTGAACGTGGAAATCGTTAGTAGATTATTCTACTTGGTGGACGATTGTGAGGCACGGAGTGCCAGTTCTGATTATCTCACATAGAGACACGCGGATGTTGATTGTTAGCGAGGGTGTGTTCCCTGGTGATGTGACCCGTTGGTTGCTTTGAAATGTCGAGGACATCCTTAACGGACGGTCTAGGTAGGAGGATTCACCCGAAAATGGTGGATATTTTGTGGGTTGTATGGCGGATTGCAAATGTGTTGTGATGATAATTCGGTGTTGACGGATTCTAGTATATGAATAGTATCCATGCTAGTACTAGAAAGTCATCTTGTGTGGCCGTGTGGTAGGGTTTAGAGGAGAAACCATGTGTCGAGTGTCGATGTATTGGCTAACTCGTGGTGTATTATTGTCGTCCTGGATTAATCCAGTGATGGATGGTCGTGTGCGGACCGAATGATGGGAAAGTTGTGTTCCTAGTGTAAGTAGTTGGTTATACCGAAATTTCTTCATTGAAGGAATAATCCGGTTATGGATACGGGGGAAGTTAGTTCTTGTATTAGAGAACATTCATGATTGGCCGATTGAGTGGATGCTTCTCAATTTGGATTAATGCAAGACTTTGTTCACTGTGTAGTGGACCTAGTAGATCGCGTTGGGTGATATAGTTATGGATATAGCTTATTGCGAGTTGTAACCGAGAGAACTTGAAGGGATATATGGGGTTTTCCGCATTTCCTAAGTTGGCATTTTGGACATTTAGTATATGAGATACCATTTGTTGTGGTAATGCACGCTAGTGATTATAAGCATGTGGTGAGATCTTCAGATTAACGGGAGATGTTATGGACATCAGGTTTGGTCGTATGTCAAAGGATCGTAGAGCATGAGTTTCATTGTAAACCGACAGAGATCATGAGGACGTGATCCAGTTTAAGTGGTGGAGAGTTGTAAAACCCTAAATTTTATGCATCAGAAAGTGTTCTCAAAAAGTGTATGGAAAAGTCTACTTATACTTATGCATTTTCAGAATTTACATCAAAATCAGATACTTGCTTTGTTGGAAAATTCTGTCTCAGTTTTACACGGCGGGCCGCGCCGCGGCAATCAGGTAGTGCGTCGCACCGTATTGAACGGAAGTGTTGTCCACGTTTTGGCCTAAGAACAGCGCCGCGACTAGGGAATGGCGCGTTGCGCGCCGTCTGGTACATGTGCTGAATTTCACATTTTTTAAAGGTTTAAATGAGGGGTAACATGGTCTTTTCACAAGGTGCCGGGTTTTTGGCCACAAAACTTATTCCTTTTCATCCTTATCCACATTTCACGTTATCTCCTTCATCTCAATCACTCTCAACCTTCTAGAGAAAGAAAGCCATTTTCAGAGTGAGAAAGCTTGGAGTCGTGAAGAAGAAGCTCGATTCTCGACAAAGCCCAGGTGTTAAAGCTGCTCACTTCGTTCTTAGCCACGTTTTGGTTGTAGTGGTAAGTCCCAAATCCGAATTTCATTGTTTAAGATTCTTGTTTGAGTTTAAGGTTTGTGCTAGTTAGGGTTATAAACTCCATTTATTGTGAAATTTGGGGGTTTTGAGTATGGTTAGTGTGTGTAGACCTAATTATGGTGGGTTTAGGTTAGATGACGAATTTAAAAGCATTTATCATCACTACATTGGAAGTGTGTTAGTGATTGTGATGTTCTTAAGAGCATGTTTTTAGTCAAAATGGGTGTTGACCTTGATTTGTTGACAATCTAAGTTTTGAGTCAAGATTTGATGAATCAAGTATCTAAATGATTGATTCATGTGTTAAATGGTGTTTTGAAAATATAATCAATAGTCGTTAAGTGATTATGGGTGTTTTTATGACTTGTGTCAAAATGGGTAAGTTGATTGGGTCGAATGTGGTAACGACACTAGTTTGGGTCAAATGAGTGTTTAAGCACTTGTGTTAAGTGTTAAATGATGTTTTAACATGTGTCAACGAATCAAATATATAAACACTTGGTTTATGTGTTAATTGGTGCTTCTGAGGCATAAGTCAAACTTAGTCAAATTCAATATGGGTCAATATTGTGTATATTGTAAGAATTGTTGTAGGTAATGCTTTATTATGATCACAACTAGTAGTAATCTAGTGTTAAGACCTAGGTTGGTCTAATTGGTGTCAAGTATTATTTGGGTTAAATTGTACATTGTAGAGTCGGTTTGAATTACCACCCGAAGTGGTAATTAGTTTGTGTCCATTAGGTGTTAAATGGGCGGGTTTTGATGAGCAAGGTGTGATCCCTCGGCTAAAGGATGATTGTGTCGAATTCCCTATTAGAGAATGTATAGTTATGTGTATATTGTGCCTATGTGTGATATAGGTGGTTGCTTGCTCGGATATGAGGACGGAGATCGTATTACATGATTGTGTGGGCATTCCAAGGTAAGTTGAATAATTATACGTGTATGTATATAGTGTATTTACCTGTGTGGGACGTGATGTGGGTTTAGAGTTTTGGCATGCGATACCACATCGTGTTAACATGGGATGAGGGTTTAAAGTTCAGGCGTTCGATACCTCATCATCATGTGTGGCATGTGATAAGGGCTTAAAGTTAGGTCGTTCGATACCATATCATCATGTGTGTGTGGGCGTGAAGTGTGGGTTTAAAGTTCGGGCGTTCGATACCATATTTCACGTGACGGGTGGGTTTAAAGTTCGGGCATTCGATACCACCCACGGGTTAGTGATACAAGGCGTATGTACACTAATGGTTCGTGGGAACACCGATGGTCATTCGTGAGTACCATTCCCTTGTGCTATTGGTTAACCATGATTGTGTGTGTGTGTGTTTGTTGTATTTTAGCATATTATATTGTGTACTATATGCTATTGGCGATGCTAGCTTATTGTGAATTGCGGATATTTAGTTTATGCATTGTGATTACATGGTTGTTGAATTGCTAGCTCGTATGCGGTATTTGTGTAAGTGTTTGCAAGTAAGTAGATTGTATATGTATATGTAGATGTATAATTATTGCATTCAATAAGCTTTATGCTTACCCCTCAGGTTGTTTACCTTTACAGGTATTGTGGTTGTGAAGCTAGCTAGTTGTTAGACTCGACGTGTAGGAGCGCTTGGGCTCGACGAGGTAGCTTTTGGATATTTAGACGCGGATTGGGGATTTGGTAGTCCCCGGGATTATGCTCTTGGTATCGGGTTGGGTTATTGAGTATTAACCCGTATTTTGTGTGATTGGGTCATTATTACAAATGCTTTTGTAACGTGTCATTTGTGTACCAAGGGTCATTATAAATTGTTAAACGTATCGTTATGATATTATGTTTTTGGTTAAAATGGAGTTGAAAATGTTATGTATTATGAACACTTTAATGAGACCTAACTTATGAAAGGACCCGTTCATACCGATTATAAATGATTCACAATAGTTGATTTCATTGCGAGGTATTTGGCCTCTATATGATACATTTTACAAACATTGCATTCGTTTTTAAAAGACTAACTTTCGTTACATCGAAAGTTGACGGCATGCATACCATTTCATAATACATCCAACTATAATTGGCTTAATAATAATCTTGATGAACTCAACGACTCGAATGCAACGTCTTTGAAATATGTCATGAATGACTCTAAGTAATATCTTTAAAATGAGCAAATGCACAGCAGAAGATTTCTTTCATACCTGAGAATAAACATGCTTTAAAGTGTCAACTAAAAGGTTGGTGAGTTCATAGGTTTATCATAAACAACCGTTTCCATAATTTTAATAGACCACAAGTTTTTATTTTTATATATATAAACTACAGGAACACTCATCTGCAAAAATTATAATACAGGAAAACTCATCTGTATAAAAATTCATTCATATGGTGAACATCTTGTAACCTACATTAACAAATGCATATAGAATATCCCCAAATATACAGGTACACTCATCTGTATATAAAATCGAAGTACTAAAGCATCCATAACCTGGATGGGGTTTGTTAGGCCCATAGATCTATTTTTAGGATTCGCGTCAATCAGGGGGTCTGTTCCCTAATTCTTAGGCTACCAAGCTAAAAGGGTGATATTCAATTTCGATAATCCAACCATAGAATGTAGTTTCGATTACTTGTGTCTATTTCATAAAACATTTATAAAAGCAGCGCATGTATTCTCAGTCTCAAAAATATATATTGCAAAAACATTTAAAAGGGACCAAATGAAACTCACAATACGATATTTTGTAGTAAAAATATGCATACGACGACACTGAACCAGTGCAGAGTTGGCCTCGGATTCACGAACCTACATCATTTATATAAATTAACTCGTATAATTGAAATCGAACAATTTATGTATTATTCTTAGTGATATAATTATTATATTTAATAGTTTATAGGTTTCATTTAGTTACATATATTTAATTTATTTACTTTAGATAATTAGTTATTATTTATTATAAAATTACTAATATAGTTATGTTATACGTATTTAAATATATATTTATATAACTAATATTTATTTGGTAAAATAATATGAATAAAAAGTTATATCATTTTGTAATAATAATAATAATAATAATAATAATAATAATAATAATAATAATAATAATAATAATAATAATAATAATAATAAAAATGTTAATTAATAATAATAATAATGATAATTAAAATTATGATAATAAAGATATATAAAAATTATGATAATGATAATAGTAATAACAAAATGATAATACTTATAATAATAATGATGATAATTTTAAAAACAATATTTTAATAATAATAATAATTTTAATAATAATGATAAATTTAATAATAATAATAATAATAATAATAATAATAATGATAATAATAATAATAATAATAATAATAATAATAATTAGAATTATACCATTATCATCATCATGTTTATATTTTATCATCTTATCATTATCTCGTTATCACATTCATGCATCATATACTTAACATCATCTATCACCATAAGCTTAACAATACTTTTAACTAAATCATAATAGTTATCATACTTGTATCTATACTTGAAACTATAACTATAATTATATTGCTTATTATTATTTAGTTCTTGATCATAAATCATAATCTCATTAACTATTTAAAGATAAAATCAAACATAAAGGATTAAGGGTTATACCCTTTGTGTAAACTGAGCGAGAGAGTCGAGCATTAGTTGCATTTGGGCCTCGATATCAAACGTAAAGGACTCTAGTAGCCCACTAAAAATAACAACTTGTTGGGCCTTGCAAACTTGAACAAGAGCCCATTAAAACAGCCTATCTTATAAACTTATACCATCCGGTTTCTGTTTCTGCTTAAACACCCGTCGATTCTTTTTCTTTTTCATTGATGATTCTGGATACAAATCAATCTTAAATATGTGATACTTACACAAAAACTATGCCTCTTGATCAATTATTTCCATCAACAACGTCAGATTCAAGGAGATTCAAATCGAGTTCTTCATAAACCGAAAACTCAAATCGTTTTAGTTTCTGGATCGATCTAGAATGAAATGAAGAAAATAAAAATGCAGAGTTGTTTAGCATCACCTCATGAAGCTATCTAAAAATTTTGAGGATCTAGCTCGAAGAATCGAGCTCGAATTTCGAAGTCAAGGTTCGCTAGAAAAAGTCAACCGTTTCTTCTTCGTTCAAATTCGAAGTTCAAATGATGTTTCAGGTTATGTTAATAATTTTCGAGCATTAAGATTATGATTTACAACATCTTTTATGACTAACCTGTGGCCTAATAATAAGTACATCGTGAACTCAAATCTCAAGCTTAATCGAAACCACCATGGATGTTCATCGATGAATCTGAAAATTTTGATGTTTTTGTTCTTAAATACTTCACAGATATCCTTAATCGATGCATCTGGAATCTATGTCAATAGATTTTAAGTTTCAATTCGATAGTTTGTGATTTTTGTCAAAATCCCTAATTCGATTTTATGAACTGCCGTTTGACTAACAGATTTGGAGGATTTGAATATGCACTGCTATTCCGTCCAGATACAATGTCAACAATTTGGTGATGGATACTTGAAAGTGCACTTCGATCTGAGATTAAGTAAATGTAAGTTGCAGTTCAATTTCATTTCAGATTCGGTTCAGGGTCTTGTTGTGGTTCGAAACAGGAATGGATAAAAACGGATAGTTTTAAGTAGTAGTAGATGCAATAAGATGGTGTTTTGAGGTGGTGTTTGGGTTGCTTTGGGTAGTGATGGTGTGTGGGTTCAAATGTAGCAGCGAAAGAAGAAGGGTGTAGCAGTAGCAAGAAATAGCAGCCTGTTGTGGTGTTTGGCTGAGATCATAATCGAAACAGAAATGGAGTAATAACAGCGGCTGAAGCAGAATCTTGGTGGGCGGTTTAGTTAGACAGAAAAACAGAAAACAAATAGGGAGTTTGGTGACCGAAGTTCAAGTAACATGTTGCTTGATATGGTGAATTGGTTGCAATCAGGAAGTTTGAACATCTGCAGCAGTTTGTTTTGAAACAGAAGGCAAGTATAGTAGAAACAGTAGCAACAAAATGAAAGGAGAAGAAGAAAAAAAAAATATATATATATATATATATATATATATATATATATATATATATATATATATATATATATATATATATATATATATATATATATGGCGGGCAGCAGCATGGGTGGTCTTTGTGGGTTTAAATGGTGGTGAAAGGGTGGCGTTTGAGGGTGGTTTCCAAATGGAGAAGGAGAGTGATCGGGTATACGTGTGTTATCCTATATGTATATTGTATATGTAATATATCTAAGTCACAGAGTGATTGATTGAAAACAGTAAAATAGTACTAATCAATTAAGGTCCCGTGATGTTTAATTGTTGAGACAAAGACATAGATGGTGGGTAGGGTATATGATCAATATCAAAACCGAATAGCAACCAGTAGAAATGATTGTCATTAGTTTGGGGTGTTACTGAAAACAAAAACTCATTTAGAAAGAGAGGTATTATGTGGGGTTAAAGTCTATAGAGGTATTGGATGCAAGTGGTCATCTTTTACGGATGATTAGATATATAAGCACTAAAAATCACAATGAAACAAAAATACTAAAAGAATTTTAAATAAATAAATCCCACATGCTAATATTGTAAGACAACTAAACTCTATAGAATTTTTAACCTGCCGACACTTATTCTCGGATAGTATTTCGTGCTCCATTGCTAACAGTGACGGATAAAAGTATACATAAAAAGAAATTCTCATACATTAATATAGCATTTGTTATAATAATAATAATAATATAGATATGGATAGTCAATTTTGGTGTATACATATAGTCAATTTTGGTACACAAAGTATGTATTTTTATATTGAGATTTTAGGCTATAAATACTCATGAATGCAAGCATTAAACTTGCACCATTTCTCACACTTACAAAGTGTTTCTTTCTTTCTCTCCATTATCATCTTTGTTCTTACACTTCATTATTAGTATTCTAAATCAAGAATCAAATCACTAAAGGTAGTTATAAGCCTACTGAATTATAACATCAAGAATCAAACCACTAAAGGTAGTTATAAGCCTACTGAATTATAACATCAAGAATCAAACCACTAAAGGTAGTTATAAGCCTACTGAATTATAACACGTTATCAGCACGATAATCT
This sequence comes from Rutidosis leptorrhynchoides, assembly GCF_046630445.1. Taxonomy (NCBI): domain Eukaryota; kingdom Viridiplantae; phylum Streptophyta; class Magnoliopsida; order Asterales; family Asteraceae; genus Rutidosis; species Rutidosis leptorrhynchoides. The sequence goes on from NC_092334.1 coordinate 424,937,216, forward strand.
TAATACTAAATATGGTTGGCTCTGCCACCAAAATGATATATGGTCGGTTATACCACCAAAATGATATATGGTCGGTTATACCACCAAAATGATATATGGTCGGTTATACCACCAGAATGATATAGGTCGGTTATACCACCTGAAAAAATATATGGTCGACACTGTCGCCAAATTTTCATTTATGTTTACTAATATTTATATTTTTGTTATATAACATTTATTTATGATTGCTTACACATGGTCGACACTGTCACCTACTTATCATTTATGTTATATTAAATTTATGTTTAATGTTTATATACTTATGAATATAAATTGACTCTAATTTATCATGATGTTTGTTTTAATTTTTGATAATAGAAAATGTCGAATCTGGAAAAGCTTAAATTTACTCCTTTAGAATCAACTGGAAACAACTACATGCCATGGGTTATAAAAGTAAAAATGCATCTTAAATCAATGGGCATTCTTGAAACCATAAATGAAAACAACACTTGTTCTGAAAAAGAACAAGCTACGGCATGTTGCTTTATTCATCAACATATTGATGAATGCTTACAAAATAATTATGTGACTGTAGAAGACCCCCATGTTTTATGGGAAGGTCTCAAAAGCAGATTCAATAATCAAAGAGAAATTTTACTTCCAGCTGCAATGGAACAATGGAGAACATTAAGGTTCCAAGACTTTAAGAAAGTAAATGAATACAGCTCAGCTCTGTATAATACATGTTCACAACTTAAATTCTGTGGACATGAAATTAGTGATGCAGACATGATGGAGAAAACTTTCTCCACAATGAATGCTGCAAACATCACAGTGCAAAGAAATTTGAGAATGCTAAAGTTCAAAACATATCCTGAACTTAATTCATATCTCTTAGTTGCAGAGCAAAATGATGAGCTATTAATGAAAAATCAGCAATCCCGTCCTACTGGTACACTTGCAATCCCTGAAGCAAATACTGCAAATAATTATAAACAGGGACAAGGACGCGGGCAAGGTCGTGGTTATAATAACCATCACCATCATCATGCCAAAAGCCATAACTATGGTAGAAACCATCCTTATGGTAATGGTAATGGGCGTGGACGTGGTCGTGGTCGTGGCCGTGGTGGTCAAAGAAATAGTAATCCACGAAAATATAAATATCAACCACAAAACAAGCCCATTAAACAAGATGTTGAAGAAAATTCTTCTAAAAATTCTGAAGAATCTTGCTACAGATGTGGTAGAATGGGCCACTGGGCTAATACTTGCCGAACATCTAAACATCTTGTTAAGATGTATCAGGATTCGCTGAAAGGTAAAGAAAAGGAAGTAAATTTTGTGAATAATATTGATCCAACAGTCACTGAGAAACCATCTGATTTATATGAAGATTTCTTGAATGTTTAAGTTGTGTGTCTTTTGAAAAATAAACGATTTAATATCGTCTGTCTTTGTCATTATGTTTGCTAAATGTTTCAGTACTATCTATTTGCGTTTAAAATATTGTGTAATATTAATGTACTCACTATTTATTTCTTATATATGAAGTTCAATATGAATTTTGATGGAATACAACATCAATCAAGTGGTGGAGATCTCTGTATAGCAGACAGTGGAACTACACACACTATACTTAAATCCGAGAAATATTTTATTGATCTAAAACCAACGGAAGGAACTATACATACAATATCAGGACCTGCTAACTTGATAAAAGGGATAGGAAAGGCAAATTTCATACTACCAAATGGTACAAAATTTTTAATAAATGATGCCTTATTTTCTCCCAAGTCAAGCAGAAATTTATTGAGTTTCTCCGACATATACCTTAACGGGTATGATTATCAGTCAGTGACAACAGAAAATGAGAAATATTTAAGTATCACTGACAAGAGTCATGTGGTTGAAAAACTGCCAAGACTTAGTTCTGGATTACATTATACACATATAAATGTACCAGAAATACATATGGTAGTTAACGAAAAATTTATTGATCCTGGTGTATTCAGTTTATGGCATAACAGATTAGGCCATCCAGGATCAACAATGATGAAAAGGATTATTGAATGTACTCATGGACATCCACTAAAGGATAGAAAAATCCATCATGATACAATGGTTCCATGTACATCTTGCTCTCTTGGAAAATTGATAACTAGACCCTCACCACTTAAGGTTGAGAAAGAATCACCAATGTTTCTTGAAAGAATTCAAGGTGATATATGTGGACCAATTCATCCACCATGTGGACCATTTAGATATTTCATGGTTCTAATAGACGCATCTAGCAGATGGTCTCATGTTTGTCTGTTATCAAGCCGTAATGTGGCATTTGCAAAATTTCTTGCCCAAATTATTAAATTGAGAGCTCATTTTCCTGATTACACCATTAAAAGGGTGAGACTTGATAATGCTGGTGAATTTACATCTCAAGCATTTAATGACTATTGCATGTCTATAGGAATTGTTGTTGAACATTCTGTTGCTCATGTGCATACACAAAATGGTTTAGCCGAGTCATTGATTAAACGTTTACAGTTAATCGCTAGACCATTGATAATGAGAACAAAACTCCCTGTATCTATATGGGGTCATGCAATTTTACATGCTGCTGCATTGATTCGCATCAGACCAAGTGCAAGTCATAAATATTCCCCCCTACAACTTGCTTTTGGTCAAGAGCCAAATATTTCCCATCTTAGAACATTTGGTTGTGCAGTGTGTGTTCCAATTGCGACACCACAACGTACAAAAATGGGTCCTCAAAGGAGGTTGGGAATATATGTTGGATATGAAACATCTTCAATATTAAGGTATATTGAACCTATGACAGGTGACGTTTTTACAGCACGTTTTGTTGATTGTCATTTTAATGAAACATTGTTCCCTAGATTAGGGGGAGAAATGAAAAATAAAGAAAATGATGTTTCATGGTGTGAACCTCAATTAAAGTATCTTGATCCTCGCACAAAAGAATGCGAGACAGAAGTTCAAAAGATAATGCATATACAAGAACTTGCAAATCAATTGCCTGATGCATTTACAGATACAAAAACGGTGACAAAATCATATATACCAGCAGTAAATACTCCAGCTCGAATTGAAATTCCAAAAGCTGGCAATAACGTCACTCATGAATCTTTGCCACGTCAGAAACGTGGAAGACCAATCGGTTCAAAGGATAAAAATCCTCGAAAAAGAAAATCAGCTGATAATGAAGTAAAAGAAAGTGTTCAAGAAGAACCACAAATCAGTACTCCTACTGCAGAGGAGATTGATGATGTCAATACAGAAATTGCAATCAATTATGCATATTCAAAAATATTATGGAACCGAAATGAAATGAAAAATCTTGATGAGAAATTTTCATTTAATGTTGCATATGACATCATGAATAATGATGATGATCCAGAACCAACATCTATGGTTGAATGTCAAAATAGACATGATTGGGCTCAATGGAAAGAAGCAATACGAGCTGAATTAGAATCACTCAATAAAAGAAAAGTTTTCGGATCCATCATTCTCACTCCTAAAGATGTGAAACCTGTAGGATACAGATGGATTTTTGTCCGAAAAAGAAATGAGAAAAATGAAGTTACAAGGTATAAAGCTAGACTTGTAGCTCAAGGTTTTTCTCAAAGACCGGGAATTGATTATGAAGAAACTTATTCTCCTGTTATGGATGCAATTACTTTTAGGTACTTAATCAGTCTGGCAGTTTCTAAAAATTTAGAAATGCATCTCATGGATGTTGTGACTGCTTATCTATATGGATCACTTGATAGTGATATATATATGAAGATACCTGAAGGATTTAAGGTACCAGAAGCATCAAATGCAAAACCCAAAGAAATGTATTCGATTAAATTACAAAGATCTTTATATGGGTTAAAACAATCGGGACGTATGTGGTATAACCGATTAAGTGATTACTTGATAAGCAAAGGGTATACAAATAATCTTACTTGCCCTTGTGTTTTCATTAAGAAAACAACATCCGGATATGTGATCATAGCTGTTTATGTTGATGATCTTAACATCATAGGTACAAATAAAGAGATCCATGAAGCCATTCAACTTCTAAAGAAAGAATTTGAAATGAAAGATCTCGGAAAAACCAAGTATTGCCTTGGTTTACAAATTGAGCATATGCCTAATGGTTTACTTGTACATCAAACAACATATACTGAAAAGATTTTGAAACGTTTCAATATGGACAAGGCAAAACCATTAAGTACTCCTATGGTTGTTAGATCACTCAATGTTGAAGCTGATCCATTTCGTCCATGTGAAGATCAAGAAGACATTCTTGGACCAGAAGTACCATATCTTAGTGCAATTGGAGCTCTTATGTATCTTACAAATTGTACAAGACCTGACATTTCTTTTGCAGTTAATTTGTTGGCAAGGTTCAGCTCTGCTCCTACCAAAAGACACTGGAATGGGATCAAACACATATTTCGATACCTTCGAGGAACTACTGATTTAGGATTATTTTATTCTAACGAATCAAAACAAGATTTGGTTGGTTATGCAGATGCAGGTTATTTATCTGATCCACATAAAGCTAAATCTCAAACTGGATACGTATTCCTAAATGGAGGTACTGCAATATCATGGCGTTCTCAAAAACAAACACTTGTTGCTACATCGTCAAATCATGCCGAAGTGATTGCATTACATGAAGCTACTCGAGAATGTTTTTGGTTGAGATCAATGACACAACTCATTACTGATTCTTGTGGACTAGAACGCGATAAAAGTCCAACAACTATCTATGAAGATAATGCAGCTTGCATAGCACAGATGAAAGAAGGGTATATCAAAAGTGACCGAACAAAACACATACCACCTAGATTCTTCTCATACACTCAAAATCTCATTAAGGACAACCAGATTGAAATGAGATATGTGCAATCTAGCAAAAACTCTGCTGATCTTTTCACGAAAGCACTTCCAACTGCTATTTTCAGAACACACGTTCATAACATTGGCATGAGACATGTTCAAAAGATGTAACAGCTGAAGCGATGTCTACTTGAGGGGGAGTCAACTCCATGCTGCACTCTTTTTCCCTTAGCTAAAGTTTTTTCCCACTGGGTTTTCTTTAGCAAGGTTTTTAACGAGGCAGTAATTTATAGTTGATCTTCAACAAAATAAAATTGCTATCCAAGGGGGAGTGTTATAATAATAATAATAATATAGATATGGATAGTCAATTTTGGTGTATACATATAGTCAATTTTGGTACACAAAGTATGTATTTTTATATTGAGATTTTAGGCTATAAATACTCATGAATGCAAGCATTAAACTTGCACCATTTCTCACACTTACAAAGTGTTTCTTTCTTTCTCTCCATTATCATCTTTGTTCTTACACTTCATTATTAGTATTCTAAATCAAGAATCAAATCACTAAAGGTAGTTATAAGCCTACTGAATTATAACATCAAGAATCAAACCACTAAAGGTAGTTATAAGCCTACTGAATTATAACATCAAGAATCAAACCACTAAAGGTAGTTATAAGCCTACTGAATTATAACAGCATTCATATATATATTCTGGTATTTAACTATGTAAAACCAGTCATAGAAAGTTGACATGTTATTAGCGCTCAATCCCAAGTAAAATGTACGGAGTGATAAATCTCATCTTTAAGGATATTAAATATATTTTTTAACAACTCTAAAATTTATACTACGTATAACTTAATTAAAAAACAACGTTTATTATTAGATTTACATAATCTCATATTTTAACTTGTTTATATCAATCGAATGACATACAAGTGCTATTATCGTTTACTAAATATATATATATATATATATATATATATATATATATATATATATATATATATATATACACACACACACACATCTCTATTTACAATTAATTGTTCGTGAATAGTCGTAAATGGTCGAAGGGTAATTGCATATACGAAAACAGTTCAAAATTTTTTAGACTCAACATTACAGACTTTGTTTATCGTGTCGAAATCATATAAAGATCAAGTTTAAATTTGGTCAGAAATTTTCGGGTCGTCACAACTTATAAAAAAAATATAGTGCTTCGTTTTTTGTAAACGGATTCGGGTTGTTACATATAAATATAATTATAAGTATAAATATAAATATAAGTATAAATATAAATATAAATATAAATATAAACATAAACATAAATATAAACATAAATATAAACATAAATATAAATATAAATATAAATATAAATATAAATATAAATATAAATATAAATATAAATATAAATGTAAAAGTAAATGTAAATGTAAATATAAATATAAATATAAATATAAATATAAATATAAATATAAATATAAATATAAATATAAATATAAATATAAAAACAATTATAAATATAAATATAAATATACATACAAATATAAATATAAATATAAATATAAATATAAATATAAATATAAATATAAATATAAATACTAAATATAAATATAAATATAAATATAAATATAAATATAAATATAAATATAAATATAATTATAAATATAATTATAAATTTAAATTTAAATTTAAATATCAATATAAATATAAATATAAATATAAATATAAATAAGACTATTTCAAAGAGTGACAAATGAGTAAAATAACATCTATCATGATCTTTTTTTACTCTTTCTTAGATACTAAGAATATATATGATATTTCTCGGTATGATCCTAACGGGTAAGCAAGTGCGCGTTACGGTGAGAAGTAATTTTTATTTGTATGTATTAAAATTATTGTAATAAATTAAATCAAAATTAATTGATAATAAATAGTTAAAATACAACTCATATTTGAAAATGATAGTTTAAAAATGATGGTTTTTTTAAAAATGGTGTTAAACAATAAAAGATTAATCATATTAGGTCAAAAGTTTATAGCAACGGCTGAGTGTGTCTGTGAGAGACCATCGACCGAGTGACTAGACAGTCGGCCGACTGTCTCTGACAGTCGGCCGACTGTCTCTGACAGTCGACCGAGTGTCTTTGGCAGTGAAATATTTTACTATGTGTTGGTTTTTAGCCGTTATGCTGCCCGTTTGTATATTGATATTTAGGATGTAAATTTTGAAAATGCATAAGTGTTAAGAAGAAATTTTTAGCGGACGCTTTTTGATACAAAAATTTATGTATTGTGTTGTTTGGTGTTAACAGAGAGCAACTAACTTGATTTCCTTATGTTTAGGTGCTAAGGATAAGGAAGCTGCTCAGTAGTTGATTATCTGAGCTGGTTGCTGGTATTTGATGAGTGGGACTAACTAGAGTATATAGTATAGAGTAGCATGTTATATTATGATTGTCATGCTTGTTAGATATACTTACTGTTGTGGTTAGTTAGTATGTTGTGATGACTGCATGTTAGTTAATGCTTGTCTGCTGGAGCCCAGTGCTTCCCTATTGTGTGGTAGCCTCGGTAGGAGAGATCAACCTGCAGGTTGGGTTCCTCATGTGGTAGCCTAGACAATGGAGGTGTATATATATATGAATGACGCGTCCGTCGCGTGTGGATTATATATATACACACGGTGGTGGAGGAACTTCTGGTAAGCACAGTCCGATCAACTGGTGGTTAATGGTTTGGCCGAGCCGCCAGAGTCTCTGTAGACGGCACTTGGGTGATGTTTGTGTGTTAGATTTTGTGACACGATTAGTATGACGGTTCCTGTATACTATTGTCTGTAGTTAGTCGTACTCACTTAGCTTCGTGCTAATTCCCCTCCATCTCCTCCCTGCAGGTTGTTAGCTTTTGTAAGTGATGCATTTTGGGGAGAAGACGGGCATGGCGATGTTATGTTTGACTATGAAGAAACTCTGATGTGTCTTTTCCGTTAAAACTGAATTTTGGTTGTAATGTCACGTGACACTAGAATTATTGCTTAATATTAGTCGTCAAATGATTTGGATTTGTAATTAAATATGTTTATGTTAATGTAATGATTAACTAATACTAATGCTTCCGCCACGTAAAAAAAAAAATAGCAGTGTCACAACAAGTTTGAAAGATTAAATTATAAGTTATCAGACATTTAATTGGTTTTAATTGAAAAAACAATCTACATCATTAGTGAATCATCTTAGTGAACATTGCTTCGTCCATATCTGGTTATTCCTTTAATTTTACTTCTCGTCCTTAGTTTAATTACAAAACTCCCACTTTTACAGTTTTTACTTAAAATACTCAATAGTTTTTAATTCTAAAACAACCGCTCTCTTTGGATCGAATATGTACTTGCTAATACTTTATTACATTGATCGGAATTAGTTGCGTGATTAATGTGTTAAAACCAATTAGTTTAGTGCAATAATTTTAAGTGTGATTTTACATCATCACAAAGTTTACAACCAAAAAGTGTCATATTTTTTATTAATAAAAAAATTCGCAAATAAAAAAGTCACTTCAAGTTTAAATTATAGAAAAAAGATAAAATTGTCAAAAGTCGTCCATGTATTATTATATTTTCTTTTTTATCATCCCTCTCAAAAAACAACTGCGATTTTAGTCCTTAAATGCGTTTTTTATTCCCAAATCTTTCCTAGCCCTAGCCGGCGTTAGTAGTTTGTTAAATTGTAGTAGTGTGCAGATTACGTGACTTCTTCATTTTCTGTTCTATTAATAATCCCCCTTTTTCACTTCTCAGTAGGTTGAGAAACATAAGTAAACATAACGCGTTGCATATACATGTCCTAGGCAGATGTGCAACAACCAAACTTGCTTCCTCCTGATGCAGGCTCCTGACCAACAACAATAATGGTCCCTTTGAGAAGGCACTAGTCACAACTCGGTATCTGTAAGCAGTTACACGGCTCGATATCTGTAGCTATTGAGCACACAAATAAGATAAATGATAATTTCAATACAAATGCGGCAATTGTATCTTATATGTTCAATTGTACTTTGTTACATACAAAGGAGTGATCAGCATTATTACAGAATATATATATATATATATATATATATATATATATATATATATATATATATATATATATATATATATATATATATATATATATATATATGCCATATAAATGAAGCAGCAAAGTATTTAATATTAATATATACATAATTATCTAACGTTAAATCCTAATTTCATCTCATATAATAGAAGTTAAAATAAGTTCTAATAGTAATAGTACTTTGTTTGCAATGATTTCCGAAACATAATGCTTATAGTAGAATAAAATAAATATGTGGACTGAAAGTTTACAGTAGGAATGATAAAAAAATTTTGAAGGATGACTATTTTCATTATATAAAACATGATCAATTAAATTAAGTGATGGACACGAATTACATTAAAAGATTATTAGAACAATAAAGAAATCACGTGATCATTGGTGCTAACATGATCGATTTTTGCAATTGAGAAGTGAAAAGGGAGAATTTAAATAGGACAGAAGATGAAGAAATCACGTGATCTGCACGCTACCACAATTCAACGGACTACTTACGTTGGTTAGGACTAAGGATGATTTTGGAACTAAAGAATGCATTTAAGGACTAGAATTGCAGTTTATTATTGAGAGGACGAAAGAAAAGAAAATATTATAACACATGGATCATTTTAGCAATTTTGTCTAGAAAAAAACATAAAATACCCTATGTTCACGTGTTGGTGTTGTTGTAACTTGTAAGTACTAAGTAGAGGATATTATAGTAACTTTTATATATTTTTCTTTTTTTCGTAAAAAACGTATTATTATTAATAAAGGAAAATAGATCCGATGATCTAGCGCGTTACATGAATTGTTACATTGACAAATATGAATCTGTTTGACTTCACCATATTACAATTACATTAGTACAACAATAATCGAGAAAAATCCCGATACAACCACAATCGATGAACATAAGCTTATGCTTCCTTGAGGCAACCGCCGTCTAGACCACCAAATCCTGAAAAAAGTCCTCACCTGAATCGAAGTCAGCAACGACGAACAACAATTCACGAGCCCACTTACCAAAGCCGCATCAACCCCAAACAAATAACACTGACCCCAAATCGCTAGTCGGCAGAACCAAGAACACCCACCTCGAGACCGCATCAACCAGCAACCCAAATCATAACCCTGTTAGTCAGCACAACCAAACAAACTCAACAGCAATCAGCTCGGAAACCCTAACCTGTCAAAGCCCTACCATCCGAAAGATCGGGCACCAACCGAGAAAACTACTTCGGTAGACCAATCTTTTGGCGCTTAATAACCCTAAAGTCACTAAGGCGGCAACAACACCGGACCGTTTCAAATCGAAATCGGCGACGGGGAAGATGGAGCGAGCGGGATCGAACCCAACGAAACCGCCACCCAACGAAACCGCCAAGGGACAAACGAACCTAAAGGCCACAACAACGAACAAGCCCACACAAAACCTAAACTACCTAGCCGAAAACGAGGCCAAGCGAGCACAAGGCCCTAACCAACCAGGCCTGGCGTACACAACCCATAAACCAGCCCGGCCCATTAATAGGCCCACCAGTCACCTATCAAAACGTCCGGCCAGATCGCCGGTCTCCGACGAGCACATCCAACAAAGCAGACCCAAGGAGGTGAGAAGAGGGTGAAGCAAAGCCGTCATTTTTGCAAAAAAAAAAAAAAAAAATATATACGAAAGAAAGAAGAATCACCATCACAACCCCAAATCGTACATAAAAGACGAAAATTCGGCCAAAATTCCGGTCACCCCACTAGAGATCGAACCCGCGGGTAACAGGCACGGATACTTAATATCCGCAACCCGCCCGCCAGAATTTTTTCCTTACCCGCGGGTACCTGTTTACCCTCCAAAGAGTAAATTTTTTTGCCCGTACCCGCGACCTGTGATGACCCGGGAATTTCCGATCAAATTTAAACTTAATCTTTATTTGATTTCGACATGATAAGCAAGGTCTGTATTGTAGAGTCTCAATAGTTCTTGACCTGTTTATATGAATACGTTTAACCTTTGACCATTCCCGACGATTCACGAGCAATTGTGTGTAAATAAATATGTATATATATATATATATATACATAAAAATATATATGTGTGTATTATTATTAGTATCATTAATAAAATTATTTGTATCATTTTATAGTTAATATCATTATTGTTATTTATTATTAATATGATTATTATTAGTACTATTTTTTATTATTATTAATATTTATTAACTATAAATCAATTAAAAGAAGGGAGTCTGTTACATGTCTCTATCAAACTGTGTATAATTGGTACTCCTGCCTTTGATTGTGTTATATGTCAAATTCAGATCAGAATGCAAACAAATTCGATTATGTACATGTATCTACTTTATATCTTTTTCTTTATTTTTCTTTCTTTATATGATTTTCCTGTCTGCTAGTTTATTGAACATCGACAGCCAATAAGTCACTAACCATTACCTCATCATTTATTTATTTATCTATTTACTTTCGCTAATTGCTGATTAAATATATCCATCAAACCCACTTACTGGCAATTGCAAACACACTACCTTCCTTTTCCTTTTCTACTACTACATATTAGATACCACAAACTCACCAAATTATCTTCCTGTGTTTACTTCCGGATACCATCCCAACAAGTGCAACCTGGGTTGCATACTAGTCAAACAACCATTCAACCACTTTTTGTTTGTTACTACTGCTCGAGTTAAACACGCACACGCATGAACACCTATCTCCTCTATATATACATATACATACCTATGATCATGAAACCCATTACCTTAACCGTCATCCAAGTCACCTTGAAACCGTAGGTTATCACCACCACTACAACCATCTCACCATCCAACGAAAACCCTTTTGCTTGCTATTCCATTCGATAGCCATCACCTTCTGTCATTACAACGACAACCACCATAAAACCACCACCACAAAATCGCCATCCTCACCTTTCAAACTAATTGCTACCAGTTTTCTGTGTTGCTACAAACTTTCACTACGTTGCTTAATGATTTTTGTTTTCTAATATTCGAAACCACTCAATCAAGACCCACATAAAAATTTTTGTTGCCATTCGGTTTAATTGTATGGCAATTGGATCTACTATTTAATGTGGTAAAGTGAAAGTGATGTTACCATTATTAAAGTGCTCCTACTTCTCTTTTTGGCCAACAACTAATAAACTCAAAACCCACTTGGACGTAATTGTAACTACTTTGTTTTTACTAATTATTAGTAGGGCCGACGTTGGTATACTAAAAAGAAAGGTGGCCGTCGCATATTAAAAGAAAAGGGAGGCCACAATTGAAATTGCGTTTTATTACTTTGATTAAAAAAAAAAAAAAAGATAGCGAGATAGATAATAAATAGATAATGATGGTTACTGTGTAAATCGAAAACAGGAAAACAAGGAAAACAAACCTACCCGGATGGTCTACTGCTCGATCATCTTATTCCTTTGATTATAATATTTGGGCCGAATTATTTAATAAATCACCAAGGTTTAATGGGTTTTGCTGTTGGGCTTAGCAATAATTTTGGACTGGACTATTAAATTCTAAACGGGCTAGTAAACCTTTTGAACGAGTGGGCTGTTTCCTACTTCTTGATTCCTGTCGATGACAACACCCCACACATATATGATTTAAGGAATAACGAAAATTGTTTATGTTGGTGAAGATTAGATCATGAGGAGTATGATCGTAATAGGTGATGAGGTTGTATGATGTCATGATGATTAGGGTTGATTTATGATATTTTGATCACATGATGTTGAATATGATAATAAGAACAATAATGATAATGGTGGAAGAAAAATAGGCTAGCTCAGCTGGTCTATGGGAATGTCGGGTTAGCGGGACGTCGCGGGTTCAAACTCGGACTTGAGCATTTTTTTTAGGACTACTTCTTTGAGGTAGTTTACTTATTACTCATTATTATTATTATTATTATTATTATTATTATTATTATTATTATTATTATTATTATTATTATTATTATTATTATTATTAGAAAAAGTATTTTTATTATTATTAATATCATTAACATTATTATCACAAATATTATTATTATTATTATTATTATTATTATTATTATTATTATTATTATTATTATTATTAACATATGACTTTTTTTATTTATTTTTAGTAGTATTATCTTTATTATTAATATAACTTTAGGTATAAATATTAAAATGCAAAATAATTATATATAACTTTTAAAATAACAAATATATGACTAAACTAAATAAATAATATATATATATATATATATATATATATATATATATATATATATATATATATATATATATATATATATATATATATAACTGGTTTGATTATTATTACATATTAATCATATGTTTTAATATATATAACTGATATAGGTTCGTGAATCCAAGGCCAACCCTGCATTGTTCAATGTCTTCATATGTATTTTTACTACAAAATACAGTATTGTGAGTTTCATTTACCTTTTTACCCTTTATATTTTTGGGCTGAGAATACATGCGCAACTTTTATAACTGTTTTACGAAATAGACACAAGTAATCGAAATTACGTTCTATGGTTGAATGATCGAAACTGAATATGCCCCTTTTTATTAAGTCTGGTAATCTAAGAATTAGGGAACAGACACCCTAATTGACGCGAACTCTAAATATAGATCTATCGGGCCCAACAAGCCCCATCCAAAGTACCGGATGCTTTACTTCGAAATTTATATCATGTCTGAAGGTAGATACCGGAATGATGGGGATATTCTTATATGCATATTGTGAATGTCGGTTACCAGGTGTTCAATCTATATGAATGATATTTTTGTCTCTATGCATGGGACGTATGATTATGAGAAATGGAAGTATGAAATCTTGTGGTCTATTAAAATTATGAAATGATTCTTTATGATAAACTAATGAACTCACCAACCTTTTGGTTGACACTTTAAAGCATGTTTATTCTCAGGTACGAAAGAAATCTTCCGCTGTGCATTTGCTCATATTAGAGATATTACTTGGAGTCATTCATGACATATTTCAAAAGATGTTGCATTCGAGTCGTTGAGTTCATCAAGATTATTATTAAGTCAATTATATTTGGATATATTATGAAATGCTTTACATGCCTGTCAACTGTCGATGTAACAAAAGTTTGTCTTTTAAAAACGAATGCAATATTTGTAAAATTTATCATATAGAGGTCAATTACCTCGCGATGTAATCAACTATTGTGAATCGTTTGTAATCGATATGGACTTCGTCCGGATGGATTAGGACGGGTCTCTACAGTTGGTATCAGAGCGGTGGTCTTAGCGAACCAGGTCTTGCATTAGCGTGCCTAACTGATAGTCGTTATGATGCATTAGTGAGTCTGGACTTCGACCGTGTCTGCATGTCAAAAGTTTTGCTTATCATTTTTATCGAAAAACATCTGCTTATCATCCTTAGGAAATTACCTACTCATTATTCTTAGTCTAGACACATTTTACTGCATTGACTGCATGAATAGTGTATAGACAAAATTCATATCTTAGCGTATCTGACAATTCATATCTTAGTGTATCTGTTACTGTAGACCTTGCCTGATATCTCTCGTAAATTTCTCCTTAATTTAAGGGATCCTGGTACTATATATATCTATGCAAATTATGCATTGAGAATACCATCTAACTATCAATTGATGCCACTAAACTCTTCATACCAAAAATCTTTCCTGAGATCGTTTAAGATGGCCTCTACGAATCGACCAAGTTCCTCTGACTCCGAAGACAGCGTGACAGGAGTACACCAACCAATCAACTACCGTGATTACTGGAGAAAATGGGGATGGGTTCGCGACATACTCACCCTATGGAGAAAGGAAGAAGGTACTCCATATCATGAATCAAATCTACCACCTAACCTTGGAGTACTTGACCCGCTCACCGGCGAACCCGTTCGCAATACCGTTTATACCCTATTTGCAAGAATTTTTCGTCTTGAAACGACCATTAATGGAACTAGAGAAGATATCCGACCTCTACCTCACATTGATAAACAACTCGGGTTAGTAGAAGAAGTTAGAGAACTCCGAGCTCGAGTATTAACTTTAGAGAGCACGGTATACAATTTGCAATCATCAACAGTATCATCAACACCAGTAACATCACCAGCCTTAGCACCAATGGCACCAGTACCACCAACAACCCAAGTTTCAACAATCCATGCCTCAACATCTCATTCTGTACCTCGAGTATAATTATCGTTCCACAAATCATTCTACATCATTTATCTTCGTTCGACATGACGATTATGTAAACTCTAATGTTTTAGAGATTATGTATCATAGTTCTAATCGTAAATCTGATGAGTTTAATATCACATTGACTCATTAAATCCATAATTACATCTGAAGAAAATATATATGTAAATATATTTTCATAAAGATTGTGATTAAAAATTCTTTCGTACAAACTGTTAATGGTAAAAATATTTTAACGAGTAGGTAATACCCGAGAAATATTTAAGATTTCACATTAATAAGTTACATTGTACAGTCTTCGAATCTGATTCAACGGTCGATTACCATCCTACCTACATCTATCGATATACGAATCCGTTCACCACAGAATAACCATTTTCATTCAAATTCAATTTCATATTTGGATTTTTACTTACCAGAATCCAACAAGTGGCATAATGAAGAAATAATAGACACAATAAAAATTGATTAGAAACAGACTAATTAACAATATGGAATTTTGTTAAGAAACCATGCTAACTGTTCCTAGCTAACTGATTACATTCTATTTATCGCATTTTATTTATTGCAATTTAATTATCGCAATTTACATTCCCGCAATTTTATTTATTGTCATCTAATTTCTGTTATTTACTTTACGCACTTTAGTTATCGTTATTTAATTCCTGTTATTTATTTTACGCACTTTAAATATCGGGACACGTATACAAGATTTTGACATATCATATCGATGCATCTATATATATTATTTGGAATCACCATAGACACTCTATATGCAGTAATGATCGAGTTCTCTATACAGGGTTGTGGTTGATTCTATAATAATATATATACTTTGAGTTGTGATCGAGTCTGAGACATGTACACGGGTCCCGATACTTATTAATTAATTCGGATATTATATATTAAGCTATATATGTATTATCGGACTGTTAATTGTGGACTATCAAATATGGACTGTCGACATTGGATAATTAAAATGAATTAAAATATTGATTATAACATATGAAACTAAACATATCTTCAAGTTTGCCACTTGATCTCATCTTAAACCTCATCTGTATCTTGACGATTACAATCTGCGTTCAAACCTTTCATGATTCTTGAAAACACCTCAATCGATAGGATGAATCAACCGCACTTCATCTACGAAAGGAAAGGTTTATGCATATAGTTATGCACCTGAGAAACTCTCGGCAACTGAGTAAAAGTTGAACACGTAGCCGCATCAGATCCTTTGGCATTTATTAGCAAAAATAACTTTGCGATCCCTTTTCAAAGTAGTCAATTTTGTCACAGCTCCAGCAAGTCAACTTCGACTTTTCATTCGAAGTAGCCTTACTATAATCCTGATATATACAATTACCCTTTTTATAACGGAGAATTCTTTTATATTCCACCATATTACCAGAAGACGTACCAGCAGCCTCGTTGTTTTTTTTGGCTTAAATCTCTCTGACAAATCATTATATTTATTCATTGAAACCCTATCATATACTCATCCGCATCTTGTAACGAGAACTGCCATACCAATTACCGGGAATCAGCAAATTTGTATTTTGAGTCTCGCAACGTTTCCACATCAACAGTTATATGTATCCATATAACATTTATCTCTTAGAACTATGATCTTCCATTCTGAAATTCAGAAAAGCACCCAGTCTGTGAATTAATGCTCTAAATTTTGAAAAGTTGAATGAAGCAACAAAAACTATGGATGATTTTAACAATCAAAAGTTTGATAAAAAAAAAGATACGTTGGAAAAGCTCAAAAGGAAGTTTGGTACTGAAAAACGAATTGAGCAAACCATGAAGGAGACTCTGAGCAAATCACAAGGACTAAACTTGTACATAAAGAACCCTGATGATTCTGTTTTTGATGAAGTCTTTAGTGAATATCTTGCTCCTTATTTATTCTAAATCCTTGCGAAAGGATTTTCTTCATCAACATTCGATCTCAGAAATTCTGAAAATATCATCATAAATATCTTTGATATTTCCGAGAATATTTTCATAACAATTCTTATCTAAAATCATTAATCTCTACGTGCTATCAGTGTTACATCATATAGAAACTGTTAGTTTCTATATTCTGTAAACTTTCGAGCTTGAAATATGAATGTTATTGAAGTAATGTTGAATACTGATGCATGAGTTAGTATAATATAATGACATTTGATCAACGTGATTATATTACATTAAGTCATGCTGAGTTTCTAAATGGGACATGATGATTCACAGATTATACCGTCATCATGTGCCATGTTACACGACTCTTACATTTTATCTGATATATAAACATATCAAGAACATATTTTCTTGATAGTTCTATCTTTCCTGGATATTCTGGTAATTTGATGAATCAAAGATCGTGCTATTACCATTTCTTTCTTAGAACATTAAATTTCGAAATTCATATCTATGAATTCTGGACCGTTGCTCGCTTTACTAGAGGTCGAGAGGATAATAAAAAGACAAGAAGATCCAAAATATAAGAGAAAATATAAAGCCCAACAACAACACCGAAATTACAAACCGTAGATATCAGTGCGTATAGCAATATAAAGACACAGGAGGATTATAAATACAATAATCCCTAAAGCATGGTAGAAATAAATGGAATCCTCCGGTGGAAGTTGGAAAAGGAGAATGATTATTGCGATAGTCAGAATAAGAACAAGGATTAGAACCGGATTAAGCATTATTATAATCTTTTGGATATATGAACTGAGAAAGAAGGCATAGAAGTGGTGGAAACTAATGGAACGAAAAAGGTAAATTTATAATGGAAATATCAGACAGAGTAATCGAGGCAGATCACCGCATTTAATTATAGAGATCTTAATTCCCTTATTCGCCGAAGAATCAAATCTTTTAGATTTCAAAAATTTCTTAAAATCCCTTGAATTCCGGAATTCAACCCTGACTACGTCACCAGTAAAGACAAACCTGCAATTACTCATTTCAATCTTTTATGATAGCTTCACTCGTACTCTTCGAATAATCGAATTATTTTATCCATATTACTCTATGGTAATAAAACTCTATTTATCAGCTCATATGAGTCATGAAAGCATACTTATTGTCAGCCATGATGATCCCACTCAAATTTCGGGACGAAATTTCTTTAACGGGTAGGTACTGTGATGACCCGGGAATTTCTGACCAAATTTAAACTTAATCTTTATTTGATTTCGACATGATAAGCAAGGTCTGTATTGTAGAGTCTCAATAGTTCTTGACCTGTTTATATGAATACGTTTAACCTTTGACCATTCCCGACGATTCACGAGCAATTGTGTGTAAATAAATATGTATATGTATATGTATATATATATATATATATATATATACATAAAAATATATATGTGTGTATTATTATTAGTATCATTAATAATAAAATTATTTGTATCATTTTATAGTTAATATCATTATTGTTATTTATTATTAATATGATTATTATTAGTACTATTTTTTATTATTATTAATATTTATTAACTATAAATCAATTAAAAGAAGGGAGTCTGTTACATGTCTCTATCAAACTGTGTATAATTGGTACTCCTGCCTTTGATTGTGTTATATGTCAAATTCAGATCAGAATGCAAACAAATTCGATTATGTACATGTATCTACTTTATATCTTTTTCTTTATTTTTCTTTCTTTATATGATTTTCCTGTCTGCTAGTTTATTGAACATCGACAGCCAATAAGTCACTAACCATTACCTCATCATTTATTTATTTATCTATTTACTTTCGCTAATTGCTGATTAAATATATCCATCAAACCCACTTACTGGCAATTGCAAACACACTACCTTCCTTTTCCTTTTCTACTACTACATATTAGATACCACAAACTCACCAAATTATCTTCCTGTGTTTACTTCCGGATACCATCCCAACAAGTGCAACCTGGGTTGCATACTAGTCAAACAACCATTCAACCACTTTTTGTTTGTTACTACTGCTCGAGTTAAACACGCACATGCATGAACACCTATCTCCTCTATATATACATATACATACCTATGATCATGAAACCCATTACCTTAACCGTCATCCAAGTCACCTTGAAACCGTAGGTTATCACCACCACTACAACCATCTCACCATCCAACGAAAACCCTTTTGCTTGCTATTCCATTCGATAGCCATCACCTTCTGTCATTACAAAGACAACCACCATAAAACCACCACCACAAAATCGCCATCCTCACCTTTCAAACTAATTGCTACCAGTTTTCTGTGTTGCTACAAACTTTCACTACGTTGCTTAATGATTTTTGTTTTCTAATATTCGAAACCACTCAATCAAGACCCACATAAAAATTTTTGTTGCCATTCGGTTAAATTGTATGGCAATTGGATCTACTATTTAATGTGGCAAAGTGAAAGTGATGTTACCATTATTAAAGTGCTCCTACTTCTCTTTTTGGCCAACAACTAATAAACTCAAAACCCACTTGGACGTAATTGTAACTACTTTGTTTTTACTAATTATTAGTAGGGCCGACGTTGGTATACTAAAAAGAAAGGTGGCCGTCGCATATTAAAAGAAAAGGGAGGCCACAATTGAAATTGCGTTTTATTACTTTGATTAAAAAAAAAAAAGATAGCGAGATAGATAATAAATAGATAATGATGGTTACTGTGTAAATCGAAAACAGGAAAACAAGGAAAACAAACCTACCCGGATGGTCTACTGCTTGATCATCTTATTCCTTTGATTATAATATTTGGGCCGAATTATTTAATAAATCACCAAGATTTAATGGGTTTTGCTGTTGGGCTTAGCAATAATTTTGGACTGGACTATTAAATTCTAAACGGGCTAGTAAACCTTTTGAACGAGTGGGCTGTTTCCTACTTCTTGATTCCTGTCGATGACAACACCCCACACATATATGATTTAAGGAATAACGAAAATTGTTTATGTTGGTGAAGATTAGATCATGAGGAGTATGATCGTAATAGGCGATGAGGTTGTATGATGTCATGATGATTAGGGTTGATTTATGATATTTTGATCACATGATGTTGAATATGATAATAAGAACAATAATGATAATGGTGGAAGAAAAATAGGCTAGCTCAGCTGGTCTATGGGAATGTCGGGTTAGCGGGACGTCGCGGGTTCAAACTCGGACTTGAGCATTTTTTTTAGGACTACTTCTTTGAGGTAGTTTACTTATTACTCATTATTATTATTATTATTATTATTATTATTATTATTATTATTATTATTATTATTATTATTATTATTATTATTATTATTATTATTATTATTAGAAAAAGTATTATTATTATTATTAATGTCATTAACATTATTATCACAAATATTATTATTATTATTATTATTATTATTATTAACATATGACTTTTTTATTTATTTTTAGTAGTATTATCTTTATTATTAATATAACTTTAGGTATAAATATTAAAATGCAAAATAATTATATATAACTTTTAAAATAACAAATATATGACTAAACTAAATAAATAATATATATATATATATATATATATATATATATATATATATATATATATATATATATATATATATATATATATATATATATATATATATATATATAAACTGGTTTGATTATTATTACATATTAATCATATGTTTTAATATATATAACTGATATAGGTTCGTGAATCCAAGGCCAACCCTGCATTGTTCAATGTCGTCATATGTATTTTTACTACAAAATACAGTATTGTGAGTTTCATTTACCTTTTTACCCTTTATATTTTTGGGCTGAGAATACATGCGCAACTTTTATAACTGTTTTACGAAATAGACACAAGTAATCGAAATTACGTTCTATGGTTGAATGATCGAAACTGAATATGCCCCTTTTTATTAAGTCTGGTAATCTAAGAATTAGGAAACAGACACCCTAATTGACGCGAACTCTAAAGATAGATCTATCGGGCCCAACAAGCCCCATCCAAAGTACCGGATGCTTTAGTACTTCGAAATTTATATCATGTCTGAAGGAGGATCCCGGAATGATGGGGATATTCTTATATGCATATTGTGAATGTCGGTTACCAGGTGTTCAATCTATATGAATGATATTTTTGTCTCTATGCATGGGACGTATGATTATGAGAAATGGAAGTATGAAATCTTGTGGTCTATTAAAATTATGAAATGATTCTTTATGATAAACTAATGAACTCACCAACCTTTTGGTTGACACTTTAAAGCATGTTTATTCTCAGGTACGAAAGAAATCTTCCGCTGTGCATTTGCTCATATTAGAGATATTACTTGGAGTCATTCATGACATATTTCAAAAGATGTTGCATTCGAGTCATTGAGTTCATCAAGATTATTATTAAGTCAATTATATTTGGATATATTATGAAATGCTTTACATGCCTGTCAACTGTCGATGTAACGAAAGTTTGTCTTTTAAAAACGAATGCAATGTTTGTAAAATTTATCATATAGAGGTTAATTACCTCGCGATGTAATCAACTGTTGTGAAT
Organism: Rutidosis leptorrhynchoides; assembly: GCF_046630445.1. NCBI lineage: Eukaryota > Viridiplantae > Streptophyta > Magnoliopsida > Asterales > Asteraceae > Rutidosis > Rutidosis leptorrhynchoides. The sequence continues at coordinate 424,958,915 of NC_092334.1, forward strand.
CGTTTGTAATCGATATGGACTTCGTCCGGATGGATTAGGACGGGTCTCTACACGACCCGCCGGTACCCCATCCGTAGGTTTATAAAATGTGCATTTTAACTAACTTTTAGATGCAGATACCCACTACCCGCGAGTAAACCCGTGAATAATTATGAAAATGCATTAAAAAATTTAAGTTATATATTATATAATTAAGTATATGTATGCGGATAAACGGGTATACCTGCGGGTATCTCAAACGGGCATCACTGATTGACGGGTCAGGTTTTACCCACGACGGGTATAAGATACCCGTGAGCCACCCGCGACCTGCCAACGGGTATAAAACTTTACCTGCCCCGTACCCGCGGGTACATTTCTTTATAAATATCCGCCAGTCATGGGCACCAGTACCTGCGGGTCACAGGTTTTTTCCCACCCATTGCCATCCCTACACCCCACAAATCCGGTCACATAACACAAAATGTTCATCGCCTGTAACTGACTAAGGGGAAGCCATCGAGAGGGACCTCCGTCACACATGAAGGCCAAACCACTGAGAAGGCTAACCGACGAAAATGAGCAAGATCCAAACAACATGTACGGATGTACCATGTAATGACCCGACTTTCTCGACTCGCTTTTGTACCTTGTGTTTTAGCGAAACTACGTATTTGTGCGTACTGTGCTACTTTATACTCTGGAACCTTTATATACATGGTTTACTTTCATTTATATGTTAAAACGTGCCTTAGAGTACGTAGGATACTTAACTTGATCACCGGATGCTTTATGACCGTTAGTGTCACTTGACGTTTCGAATAAACCGCGAAATGCGCGCACGTTTAACTTTTTTCGTAACCGGAAGATTACGACTATGAAATATTAATTATTATTTTATAATAATAATTACTTGGATTTATGGATGCTTAATTATGCGTAGTAATTTAATTATGCTTACTAGTTAGTCTTGTTGGACTTTCTACCTTGTTGTACTTAAGCCCACCCTACTCTAGCTAGTAGCCCATTTATTTAGCCCACTTATTAATTACTAGTGACCCAATAATAAGTAAGATAAATGCCCATTTATTAGAGGGAACATGCTAGCATTTGTGTCAAGTATTATCCCTAATGTTGCATAGGATCCTAACATAAGCACCAACTTTAGACAACCATTAACCAAAAGCAACTTTTTGTCCCCCCTTTGTCCCCCTCCAAAATTTCGGCCATCACCACCACCCCCTCCCTCATTTCACTATAAATACTAGCCTTATTCATCTCATTTTACACTTGCTCTCATTTGTATTTCACACACACTTATTCTCCTATCTTCTCTCTAGTCTTTCTCACTCTAAAACTTGTAAGTTTTTGATCTTTTTCTTCTTCTTTTCTTTTCATTTTCGAATTCATCATCATCATAAAGGGTCTAGCATTTTAGCTTTGATCTTGATTACATCTTATAGATTCAAACTTAGATTTGAATCCTTCAAGAACATGGAAGATTCAAGCTTTCTAGCTTTGAATCTTCACCCACTTTGTAGATCTATATCTTTTAACTTTAAATCTTGTTATTTTGTTATAAAGATTCAAACTTGTGTTTGTAATCTTCATGTAACTTAAAGATCCAAGGTTTATGCTTCAAGAGCTTCAAGAACAATCAAGATGCAAGCTTTCTAGCTTGGATCTTCATATCTTTTGTTGGATCTAGGTTTTCTAACTTATGATCTCATTATTTTGTTATAAAGATCAAAACTTGTGTTTATAATCTTCATATAACTTAAAGATCTAAGCTTTATGCTTCAAGATCTTCAAGAACACTAAAGGTTCAAGCTTTCTAGCTTTGTGACCATAAAACTTGTGTGAAAGGGATCCAAGCTCTCTAGCTTAGGGTTCCATCACCTCATTAAACTTAGATTATGTTCATACTTGTTTGATTGATGTAAAGTTTGTAGCTTTAGTTGTAAATGTAACTTGTAATTGTGTTAAGACTAAGGATATGATGTAACCTTGGTTCATCATCCATCTAAGACTCTTAAATGAGTTGTGTTCTTACTTGGTCTTAACATATTGTGTGTTGATGGTAGAATCTTAGTCAAGGTGATGCTAACCCATCAACGAGTTGTACACTTGAAGCTACAAGCATCAAGGATGAGAACCGTGATGAGCATCAAGTACTAAGAACCTCACCGGAGCACCTTACCTACTATTTTTCGTATCTGATCAGACCACCTGGGCTACTAGAAACTTGATTTTCAGATTAGTTCGGTTCGAGTAGATGATTTTTAGGCCACGTCTTAATCCGAGTTACGGTTTAGGATTTACGGCCCTCCGAAAGTCACTACGCCGTTGTAACGTTGTGCTGAAATTTCTGACCTACTCGCACTTAAACCGTCGCCACGGTCAAACGAAGATGAGTTAGGTTCTGAAAATTGTTCAGCGGTTAGGGGACTCATATTCGGAGCCATAGCCACTGAGTACGCGTCTTTTTGATTTACGTAGAGGTCGTAGCAGCTGACCGAAGTCAGCCTATTATTTTGATCTCTATTCTTGTCAAACTTACATAGCTTTTATGATGATGAATGATGATGATGATGACATTTAAACTTATTTTATGCACTAATAGAAATTATAAAGACAACCTACTACCTAGTAACCTTTGATTTAGGTTGACGACCTTTCGGACCGACTTACTACTTGCGTACTTTCATTATCGACTTTACCGCTCTTATCATTGTGAGTTATAGCATCCCTTTTTACTTACACTATTTTTGGGACTGAGAATACATGCACTTTTTATGTTTTACTTACTTGACACGAGTACTTAAACTTTACATATGTGTGGGTTATACAACGACATAAATATTCCCCTTAGCACGGTAACGTTTAACTATTGGTTTTTGAACCGATAGTCGCGAATATTAGATATGGATCCATAGGGTTTGACATCCCCACTCGGGCTAGTCGCGCTAGCATTTAACAGGTGTTTAATATTTTGAGGACATACGCACTCGCCAGGTGTACTTTTAGGGGGTGATATTTATTTTATGTTAAGTCTAGTTACCGTGTGCCCACGGTTATACATATGCTTTTCATACTATTTTGAAATATTGAAATCTCGTGGTCAATCTTATATTACTGTTACGACTTAAACTATAGCTCACCAACATTATTGTTGACATTTTTAAGCATGTTTTCTCAGATGCTTAGAGGTTTGTTGCTTCCGCTGTTAGACTTGCTGTCATGCTGTTTAGACTTGATGTTAAGGACCTGATGTGTTAGATAACTGCTGCATAACTTAGAGATGTCTCAATCATGAAACTTTTATTTTGCATTCGCAACTTATGTTATTTGAATAATGGCTTTGTAATGACCTCTGTGTCACGTTATCTTTTGTAAACGCTATGTTTTTATGAATGCAAACTTGTTTTCAAACAGCATGTAGTATTCAAACTTGTAAAGATCCTGTTATTGACGAATCGTACACGATGGTTTTATACGGGGCGTCACATACCAGATCCGCCGTCATTCAGAGTGGAAGGGTAACTTTTGATTAATTAAGTTTTATCTATTCCTAGATCATAATTGATTAATTAACAATAAATAAATTAAAATTAAAAAGACAAAATTGTACATAACTAAACATAACTCTTGAATGTGTTTAGTAGGAGTAGGATGATAATTAGACCATCTTTAATGGTGAAGGGCGTGTTGATGGGTAGGGATGAGGTGCTTAACGGGCGTGCCGGTAAAATGAGAAATAATTGGATGGCATGTTGAGTAGCGTGTTAGGTGATATGTAAAGATATGATTGAAAATTGAGTGAAATAGATGATAAAAAATAATTAAAATATATTAAACGGTAATAAAATAATATACATATATGTTGCACGCCACTAAATTTCCCAGTGATGAAACAAGCACGCTAATGACGTACGTCATGCCAGGGCAAGTCGCTTGCAGCATACGGCGCTTGACCCACCCATTTTTAAGGATCACTAGCCCGGTGAGCTCACCAAGCATTGTCAAGTCAACGCCACGTCATGGGTAGTGTGGCGTATCTGGGCAGGTGACTTATTGTTGTTGAGCTGGAGCAAGTCCGCAATATTAGGCACGTAGAGGACGTGGAGTAGGTTGTAGGCACGATAAGAAGATTCTAGAGGCAGTCGTTGATAGGTGGTTGCCTAAATAGCGGTTATTGGAAATAGCCACCAATTACCCATCTATAAATAATGGCATAAAGCCTCATTTGAAGGTTAATCAACATTCACACACTCTAATCTTTTCATCATTCCTACCTTGGAGGCTCGGCAAAAGACAAACAACACCACAACCCTCAAATCCAAACTAACCAGAGGAACACCTTCCGATGGTTAGAACATTTTTCATTCACTTGTACTCGAGCCGAACTTTTTTGGCTTGATCCTTTGGCGCAATCCATGGGACCACGAAAACATCAATCTTTGCAAATAAGATGTCAGGAGGTTTTGACTTACCACCAATCTCTGGCGCTGAGGAGGAAAAATACGACCCCTTGTACCCGATGTCGAAAGTGTTTATGTGACTCCCAGTGAGAATGTTCGTGGGACTAGGCTCAACTTTGAAGATAACACCAACGCTAGGCCTAACATCTCAGGTTCAGGAAGTCCAGAAGTCATTGTTAGCTCCAATTTGAAAACTATCAATGGAGAGGAGGAAATTCGATTCTTGGCAAAATGAGGTTTTGTCTTGCCCTCACTCACAATGCGGGAAGGGGAGAGACAAACTAGAACATCGAAAGCACCTCCTCATAATTTAACGCACTTTTCGCCTGAGTTTGGCAAGCAATCAAGTAAGACAAAGGACGCGGCGTGCCAGGAGTTAATCCAAACCCTCATCTTGGGCACTCCGCCTTCCATGAGTGCACAAATGGAGCAGCCCGGCATGGCAGACGGCATGCTGAATAGCTGGTACGCCATGATGGGCGGAGATAAGGTGAAGAAACTGTTTGAGCCTTCCGTGATGTCAGAAAAATTCATTAGGTAAATTGCAACGCACCCGCTGCCTGCTGTTCTCACGACGCCCCTTACGTTGGGCATGTATGACGGGCGCAACGACCTGTAGGAATTTATGCAAAAATTTGAGCATGCTATAATAATTCAATACTTGGACAACACCACAACGTGTCATATGTTCCCGGGACAACTCCAATCCGTCACGCATGAATGGTTCGCCAACCTACCGACCTTGAGCATTTCTAGTTTCGCTGACTTGAGGACAAAGTTCATTTAGCGCTTCCAGATTTTTAGACGAACTGAACTGACGTCTGGACGCGCATGGGATCAAACAGAGGCCACGTGAGTCGCTGTCAAATTTCACTACCAGGTTTACAACCGAGTGCTAAATCCATGAGAAGGAAGTTGCCCAAAACTTTCGTGGACGCTGTTAGGATGTTACAGGACTATATACGTTCCGAGGAGTTTGCTGACGCCACTATTTCCGAACATAAGTCTGGCGGTAAGGATGATAAAGATGACAAGGGTAACAGCCGTAACCAGCAGTCGGGGGATGCTTCAGGCGCAACGTAGGAAGTAGCAGCAGGGGGCGCTCGGGAAACTAGTTCGATAACCGCAACTATCGCCTATATGAGAAACACGGTACGAAAAGATTGTCAGCATAGGAGGAATCCTTAATCAAGTCCTTGTACAAAACGCCCAAGGAGATATTGGCAACGGAAGAGATCAGCAGAAATTTCCCGCCACCCAAGCCCATGCAGTCGCGCTTCGCGATAGATGAAATCCAATACTGTATCTTTCATGAAGACAAGGGACATGATGTTGACAATTTCCGGGAGTTAAAAAGATCATAATTGAAAGTTTGAAGTTGGGTGAATTCGATCACTTAAAGCCTTCTAACAAGGGAGGTTCCGCCACGCGAAAGTTCGCCTGACAGATGTAGTGACCCGAACTTTTCCATGTTATATATTAAATGAAAACTATATTTGTATGATTAAATGTTTCCAACAAGTTAAGCAATCAAACTTGTTAAGACTTGATTATTTGAAATGTGCTTCATATAGACAATTGACCACCCAAGTTGACCGGTGATTCACGAACGTTAAAAATTTGTAAAAACTACATGATGATATATATATATATATATATATATATATATATATATATATATATATATATATATATATATATATATATATATATATATATATATATATATATATATATATATATGGTTAACATGAGATTATGATAAGTAAGTATCTCACTAAGTATATTAACAATGAGCGATATACATAAAAATGAGTTTAATGAATTAAGAAACTCGAAACGATATATATAACGATTATCGTTATAACAACGTCTTACTAAATACATATGAATCATATTAAGATATTGATACACTATGTTTAACATGATAAAATGATAATTAAGTATATCATTAAGGTGTTAACAATGAACGACGTATGTAAAACAAGACTACTAACTTAAGAATTTCGAAACGAGGCATATATGTAACGATTATCGTTGTAACGATATTTTAATGTATATATATCATATTAAGATATATTCATACATTATAATATCATGATAATGTAATAATTTAACATCTCATTTAAGTATAATAACAATGGATTAATTACATTTAACAAGATCGTTAACTTAAAGGTCTTAAAACAACACATACATGTAATGACTAACGGTGAGTTAACGACTCAGTTAAAATGTATATACATGTAGTGTATTAAGATGTATTAATAAACTTTTGAAAGACTTCAAGACATATATCAAAGTATTTCTACTTAGTAAAAATGCTCAAAATTACATTCTCATTTGTTTCCATCAACAATTCTACTCGTGTACACCCGTATTTGTACTCGTACAATACACAGCTTTTAGATATATTTACTATTGGTATATACACCTTTAATCATTCATTCTTGGCAGCCATCTTAGAGTCAAAAACATGTGGAACCATTATTTAACAACTTGTATGACTAATGAGATAAAAAAAACTTAAGGATTTTTTTTTCTTTATAACAAGTAATTTCGTTTTTATGATTTCACCCCACTTTTCCATTCCATTTTCTCATACTTACACTCCAAATTCTCTCTCAAAATACTCCTGACATCATACTTGATCATCTCTAAGTATTTTCACCATCTTATAGCTTCAATTACAAGCTTTAATCATCATAAAAACAACCATTCAAGAACACTTCAAGAAATCTTGCTAGCTTACTTTCAATCTTGCAAATCCATTTCAAGTGATCATCCAATCTCAAGAAATCTTTCTTATTTACAGTAAGATATCTTTCTAATTCAAGGTAATACTCATATTCAAACTTTGATTCAATTTCTATAACTATAACAATCTTATTTCGAGTGGAAACCTTACTTGAACTTGTTTTCGTGTCATGATTCTGCTTCAAGAACTTTCAAGCCATCCAAGGATTCTTTGAAGCTAGATCCATTTTTCTCTTTTCCAGTAGGTTTATCCATAAAACTTGAGGTAGTAATAATGTTCATAACAACATTCGATTCATACATATAAAGCTATCTTATTCGAAGGTTTAAACTTGTAATCACTATAACATAGTTTAGTTAATTCTAAACTTGTTCGCAAATAGAAGTTAATCCTTCTAACTTGAATTTTAAAATCAAATAAACACATGTTTTATATCTATATGATATGCTAACTTAATGATTTAAAACCTGGAAACACGATGAACACCGTAAAACCGGACATACGCCGTCGTAGTAACACCGCGGGCTGTTTTGGGTTAGTTAATTAAAAACTATGATAAACTTTGATTTAAAAGTTGTTCTTCTGGGAAAATTATTTTTCTTATGAACATGAAACTATATCCAAAAATCATGGTTAAACTCAAAGTGGAAGTATGTTTTTCAAAATAGTCATCAAGATGTCGTTCTTTCGACAGAAATGACTACCTCTTTAGTAAATGACATGTAACCTGTATTTCCAACTATAAAATTATACTTTTTGTGTTTATATTCATAAACTTAAGTTCAATATGAAACCATAGCAATTTTATTCACTCAAAACGGATTTAAAACGAAGAGGTTATGGGTAAAACAAGATTGGATAATTTTGTTTGTTGTAGCTACGTGAAAATTGGTAACAAATCTATATCAATCATATCCTAGCTAACTTACATTGTATTATACATGTATTCTAATATATTATGTAATCTTGGGATACCATAGACACGTATGCAAATGTTTTGACATATCATATCGACCCATGTATATATATTATTTGGAACAACCATAGACACTTTATATGCAGTAATGTTTGAGTTAGCTATACAGGGTTGAGGTTGATTCCAAAAATATATATACTTTGAGTTGTGATCTAGTCTGAGACGTGTATACACTGGGTCGTGGATTGATTCAAGATAATATATATCAATTTATTTCTGTACATCAACCTATGGACAACTAGTTGTAGGTTACTAATGAGGACAGCCGACTTAATACACTTAAATCATTAAAACGTAATAAAAAGTGTTGTGAATATATTTCGATCATACTTTGATATATACGTACATATTTGTTATAGATTCGTGAATCGACCAGTGGCCAAGTCTTACTTCCCAACGAAGTAAAAATCTGTGAAAGTGAGTTATAGTCCCATTTTTAAAATCTAATATTTTTGGGATGAGAATACATGCAGTTTTATAAATGTTTTACAAAATAGACACAAGTATGCGAAACTACATTCTATGGTTGGATTATTAAACCGAATATCGCCCTTCAAGTCTGGTAGCCTAAGAATTAGGGAAATGGCCCCTAATTGACGCGAATCCTAAAGATAGATCTATTGGGCTTAACAACCCCCATTCAGGTTATGGATGGTTTAGTACTTCGAGATTATTATACAGACGAGAGGTTCTGTTTTGGGGATATTCTATGCATTAAGTTAACGTCGGTTACCAGGTGTTCAACATATGAATGATTTTTATGCACTTGCGAGTGTAATGATATTTATGAAAAATGAGAAACCTTGTGGTCTATTATTATGATTTGATAATATATAGGTTAAACCTATAACTCACCAACATTTTTGTTGACGTTTTAAGCATGTTTATTCTCAGGTGATTATTAAGAGCTTCCGCTATTGCATACTAAAATAAGGACAAGATTTGAAGTCCATGCTTGTATGATATTGTGTAAAAACTGCATTCAAGTAACTTACTTTGATGTAATATATTTTTATTGTAAACCATTATGTAATGGTCGTGTGTAAATGGTATATTTTAGATTATCATTATTTGATAATCTACGTAATGCTTTTTAAACCTTTATCTATAAAATAAAGGTTATGGTTGTTATAAAAATGAATGCAGTCTTTGAAAAATGTCTCATAGAGAGGTCAAAACCTCGCGATGAAATCAATTAATATGGAACGTTTATAATCAATATGAACGGGACATTTCAGTTGGTATCCGAGCGTTGGTCTTAGAGAACCAGAAAATTTACATTAGTGTGTCTTATCGAGTTTGTTAGGATACATTCGTCAGTCTGGACTTCGACCGTGTTTTCTTTAAAAATGATTGCTTAACATTTTTGTTGGAAACTATATATTATTAATATGTAAATATTATGTGATATATTAATCTCTTAACGTGTTTGATATTGTGTGATAGATGTCTACCTCTAGCACGAATTCCATTGACTCACCTAATAATAATGAAGATTCGAATATATATTGGGAAGATTCACAAATTCTCGAAGAACCAAAAGAAGAAGAACTGGAAGAAGAAGAACCGGAAGATGAGGAACTAGGAGAAGAGGAACTGGAAGAAGAAGAGGTTCCGAAGGGGGAAATATTAGGAACCACAGAAAAACGGTCAAATAAAAGAAAATCCTCAACCAATGGACCAAAGTTAATAATGGTCAATGGTGTTTCCGCTAAGGAAGCAAAATATTGGGAAGATTACCAATTCTCCGATGAATCGGATCCCGATGAGGATTCCGATGATGTTATAGAAATTACCCCGACCCAGTTTAAAGAGGCAAAAGAAAATAATAAGGGAAAAGGTATAAAAATAGAGAAACCTGATTCCAACCCCGATGAACTTTATATGTATCGGCAACATCCGTATTTCCTAAATTGTAACAATAACCCGGGAACCTCTAAACCACCAGGTTTTTCTAAATCATTGTGGAAAAGATAGCTCATATTAGGGGAGCACCATATATCCCTAGAAAATTAGCGAAATGAACTAAGTCCGAAGAAGAAGAAACAAGCGAGTCGGAATAAAGGCTTGTAATCATGCGGTGTAATATATGTAATATAAGTGTGCTTGTACTTTTATGTTGTATGTAAAAAAAAAATTGCTTGTATTATTTGATAATTATCTTTTACAAATCTAATCCTCGTCTGTTTTACAGTATAAAAATACAATGGATGTTAAGGATAGACAACCAAAATTTTTAGAAGACCTACCCAGGGACATGATTGATGAAATCTTGTCTAAAGTTGGTCAAAATTCGTCGGCACAATTATTTACGGCGAAATTAGTTTGTAGAACATTTGATGAATGTTCCAAGAATGCCTTAGTTTATAAAAGGCTTTCCTTTGAAAGTTGGGGTATATCACATTGGAGAGACCGTAAGCTACGTCGTGGTTTCTTTAAAGCATTAAATGCGGGGAACCCAATTGCAATTTTACGCTACGGATTAAGAACCTATTTTGACTCAACTTATCCCAACATAGGACTTCGTGAATTAGAAAGAGCTTCTAACATGCAACATAAAGAAGCATGTTATGCTTATGGGTTAGTGATGTTCGCTTCTCACCAAAGTGAGAAAAAGAACATCGGATTACAACTATTAAACAAAACATTCCCATAAGTAACGGACTTAGTAGTTGGGGTGAGAAACAAGGTTTTTAGATTGTTACGGGGCTGTTGGACATTACGAAACCCTCGTCCCTTTAACGATGTTACAACATGTTGTCTTATCAACGACCACAACGGTTATGTTCCACAAAACCAAGGATGGGAAGTAGTCTTAGTAAAACCAGAATGCATGATTTGTTTCTGGACTTATGAACTACGTGTCTTTATTGCCTTTGTTGAAAGACTTGCGTATTAACTAGGATTGTCATCGAAACTACTTTGTACCAATGTTATTGGGTGCTATATTTTATGCTATATAGCGGTATTGTAAGTTTGTAAAATATTGTGTAATATTTTGAACGCGAAATATTATTATAATCAGTTTTTCATATAGAATTGTAGTGGTTGAATTGTATAGTAGCTACTAAGTATGAACTTAACGGGTAGGTACTACCCGAATGGGAAAAAAAAACTATAAAACGCTAATTTGTAAAAAAAGCTTTTATAAATAAGTTCATATTATGCTACAAAATACTATTGACTACTCTTGATATTCTATATGATTAACTAAATTCTTTTGGCTATTTTTGAAAGAAATGGCACCAACTACTCGACACACCCTGAATATGAGCGAGGAAGAATTCCTTGCTTTCCTTGCAGCAAATATAGCCGCAGTACAGGCTGCGATTTAAAATAACAATAACTCTGAATCCAGCAATGGAACTAACGCCACGAGAACTCGTGTAGGATGCTCCTACAAAGAATTCACTGCCTGTAAACCTTTGAAATTCGATGGAACCGAGGATCCAATCAGATTAAAATGGCGGACTGAGAAGGTTGGATCGGTGTTTTCCATAAGTAAGTGCACTGAAGAAGACAAAGTAAAGTACGCTACGCATACCTTCACGGGTACTGCGTTAACATGGTGGAACACTTATCTAGAACAGGTGGGACAAGATGCTGCTTACGCACTACCGTGGTCAGCATTTAAACACTTAATGAACGAGCAGTAACGTCCCAGAAATGAGGTCAATAAGCTCAAGGTAGAGCTTAGAGGGTTACGAACATAAGGGTTTGATATTACCACGTACGAACGACGATTCACCGAGTTGTGCCTATTGTGTCCGGGAGCGTTCGAAGATGAAGAAGAGAAAATCGACGCATTTGTAAAAGGATTATCTAAAAGGATCCAAGAGGATATAAGTTCACACGAGCCTGCCTCCATACAAAAGGCAAGTCGAATGGCTTATAAACTTATAAATCAAATTGAGGAAAGGATTAAAGAACAGGCGGCCGAAGAAGCCAATACGAAATAAGTCAAGAGGAAATGGGAAGAAACCAGTGATAAGGGTCACATGTTCAATAATCAACCCAACAATCACAACTACAATCGCACCAATTTTCGCAACAACAAACGCAACAACAACAACCACCCCAGCAACAACTACAACAACCGTTTCAACAACAATAACAACCGCAACAACAACAATCCCAAAAATAACAACAAGAGGCAGAAATTCTGCCAGAGATGTGAAGGATACCATCTAACTGGGCTCTGTACAGCAGTGTGTACTAAGTGTAATAGAAAGGGCCATGGTGCGACAAAGTGCGAAATCTACGGATCAATGGCTAAGGGAACAAATAATGTCGGAACAAGTTATGCCGACATTACCTGTTTCGGATGCGGGAAGAAGGGCCATTACAAAAATATGTGTCTAAATCAGGGGGATAATAATGGGCAAGGCCGAGGAAGAGTCTTCAACATTAATGCGATTGAAGCGCAGGAAGACTCGGAGCTTGTTACAGGTACGTTTCTTATTGACAATACATCTGCTTATGTTTTATTTGATTCGGGTGCGGATAGAAGCTATATGAGTAAGGATTTCTGTGCTAAATTAAGTTATCCATTGACGCCTTTGGATAATAAGTTTATACTAGAATTAGAAAACGGTAAATTAATTGCAGCAGATAATATATGTCGGAATCGAGAAATTAAACTGGGTAGCGAAACGTTTAAGATTGATTTGATACCAGTAGAGTTAGGGAGTTTTGATGTGATAATCGGCATGGACTGGTTGAAAGAGGTGAAAGCAGAGATCGTATGTTACAAAAATGTAATTCGCATTGTACGAGATGAAGGAAAACCCTTAATGGTGTACGGAGAAAAAAGCAACGCGAAGCTAAATCTTATTAGTAATTTGAAGGCGCAAAAGCTAATAAGAAAGGGTTGCTATGCTGTTCTAGCACAAGTCGAGAAAGTACAAACTGAAGAAAAGAGCATCAATGATGTTGCCATCGCAAAAAAATTTCCCGATGTATTTCCGAAAGAATTACCGAGATTACCTCCACACCGATCCGTTGAATTTCAAATAGATCTTGTACCGGGAGCTGCACCAATAGCTCGTGCTCCATACAGACTCGCACCCAGCGAAATGAAGGAACTTCAAAGCCAATTACAAGAACTTCTAGAGCATGGTTTCATACGACCAAGTACATCACCATGGGGAGCTCCTGTTTTGTTTGTCAAAAAGAAGGATGGTACATTCAGGTTGTATATCGACTACCGAGAGTTGAACAAACTTACCATAAAGAACCGTTACCCACTACCGAGAATCGACGACTTATTTGATCAACTACAAGGCTCGTCGGTTTATTCGAAGATTGATTTACGTTCCGGATATCATCAAATGCGTGTAAAGGAGGATGATATTCCGAAGACTGCTTTCAGGACGCGATATGGTCATTACGAGTTTATGGTTATGCCGTTTGGTTTGACTAACGCACCAGCTGTGTTCATGGACCTCATGAACAGAGTGTGTGGACCATATCTCGACAAGTTTGTCATTGTCTTCATCGATGACATACTTATTTACTCAAAGAATGATCAAGAGCATGAAGAACATTTGAGGAAAGTACTGGAATTGTTGAGGAAAGAAAAACTGTACGCTAAGTTTTCAAAGTGTGCATTTTGGTTGAAAGAAGTTCAATTCCTCGGACATGTTGTGAGCAAAGAAGGTATTCAGGTTGATCCGGCAAAGATTGAAACCGTTGTAAACTAGGAAACCCCGAAAACTCCGAAGCATATACGTCAATTTTTAGGATTGGCTGGTTACTACAGAAGATTCATCCAAGATTTTTCCAAAATAGCAAAACCCATGACTGCATTAACGCATAAAGGGAAGAAATTTGAATGGAAGGATGAACAAGAAAAAACGTTTCAATTGTTGAAGAAAAAGTTAACTACGGCACCTATATTGTCATTGCCTGAAGAGAATGATGATTTTGTGATATATTGTGACGCCTCAAAGAAAGGTCTCGGTTGTGTATTAATGCAACGAACGAAGGTAATTGCTTATGCGTCTAGACAATTGAAGATTCACGAGCATAATTATACGACGCATGATTTGGAATTAGGCGCGGTTATTTTTGCATTAAAGACTTGGAGGCACTACTTATATGGGGTCAAAAGTATTATATATACCAATCACAAAAGTCTCCAACACATATCTAATCAGAAACAGCTAAACATGAGGCAGCGTAGGTGGATTGAGTTATTGAATGATTACGATTTCGAGATTCGTTACCATCCGGGGAAGGCGAATATGGTAGCAGACACTTTGAGTAGAAAGGACAGAGAACTTATGCGGGTAAAAGCTATGAATATAATTATTCGTACTAACCTTACTACTCAAATAAAGGAGGCGCAGCAGGGTGTCGTAAGAGAAGGAAATTTGAAGAATGAGATGTAGCGACCCGACAAAATCTTCATTGACGGCGCCGTTAACTTAGGTCCCGTTACGTGGTCGTGGTCCCTATATGAGACACATTTGACCAAAATTATGTCGCATTCATTTGAAACGTACAAAACTTACAAAGTTTAGTTTACAAAACCGTTCGACAACAATTTTAAGTTTGCAAAAGTATAAATTATAAATGAGATAACTTGCGACATAATTAGTTTAAAATCACGGTTGCTATAAATAGCGTAAGTATGTAAACGATATGTTTGAATCCAAAGGTGTTATCACTAGCGTATGTATGTATGTATGCTTGACCCCAAGCAAGAAATCAGAGTGTATGCATGTATGCTTGACTCCAAGCAAGAAATCAGAGTGTATGCATGTATGCTTGACTACAAGCAAGTATGAGTGTACGCGAAAGCATGTATCAAATAGCCAAGTATGAACCTGAGAAACATATAGAAAACTGTCAACGAAAAACGTTGGTGAAATCATAGGTATTTTAGTAAACGTTGTATTTGAACCACAAGATTTAATATAAGATGATTATCAAAATCATTTGCATTCCAAAGTTGTTATTTGTATCGCGGGCACCCAATTATCAAACTTAACTGTTTTGCACCCTTTGCGTAGTGTTAGAACATACACTAGACCCGAAAATATATTTCATCCGCTAATGGTAGCGAACCATCCGAATGAGGCTCGTCAAGCCCATGTGATCACATAATATAAGTTCACGTTTACACCCTGCAAGTGTAACTAATGATAATTGAATTGAGGCTTTTTGTTCAAACCCGTACGTGGAATGTTCGTTTCCGTACTTGTGTTCAAAGTGTAAAAGTATGTAGTATAAAACCGTATATGTTTCTCATCCCATGATTTAAAAGTATAAAAGTTGTTGAAAGATGGGACTATGATCTCACCTCGAGTGCACGAGTATAAAAGTACTTCACAAAGTAAACGTGTGAATGAAAGTTGCTTAGCCTTGACCTAAACAAGTAAGTTGTATCAATACCGGGTGAGACACAAACAAGGTCGGTCGAAATGTGTTCAATTAGTCCTATGGCTCGTTACGACTCGAATGTATAGCATGTGAATCATGTTGTCAAGTTTCATGCAAGAATCAAGTATAAAAGAAGATTAGAACGATTGCATAAACGTTTGGTTAAGTTTAACTAAAAGTCAAACTCGGTCAAGTCAAAGTCAACACGTTCGGGTCAGGTCCCGAACTATTTTTCTGTGCTAATTATTCATATATAAGCATGTTAGAACAAGTTACATGTGAATCGGAGGTCCATAGCATGCCACACATTTTTCGTATATTGGACAAGCAAGTCAGAATCAAACCATGCCTATTGTCGCGCCGCGACAAAGGCTGGCCGCGCCGTGGCGAATAACGGGTGCTGGTACCTGGTCAGTCTCAATTGTTCAAGTCTTTTCCAAAACTCAATTTAGCACAAAATACAAACCGTAAACACTTAGAATGCGTATCTTATATCGTTGGAAAGCTCTTTTGACAAGGAACACAACTAAGTACATATTATCAATCAAAACATGCATTTAAAATAAACAAATTCTCGTCAAATGTTCAATGAACGTTCATAATCAAAGTTTCAAGTTTGTAAAACGCATTTCATGATTCTGGCAACCAATTTACATGTATGATATGCCGTTTTGAAGGTAATGAAACATACATTACAACTAAACACTTACTAATAACATTTCATGGCTTTCGAAACATCAAAAGCTCGTTTTAAGTCTATCAAACCCTAACCAAAATCCACAAAAATCAATATTCATGTTTTTGAAGTTTTTTTAATCAACCTACGCATCAAAACGAAGCTAGTGATACTAGTAACACAATTAAAACATGAACTTTAACAAGTTAACAACATTAACTCATCCAAAATGCAAGATTAAGCAAACCCATTTTAAATGTTCAAACTAGTTACTCAAAACAACAAATCGAGCAAACAAATCATATATTCATGTTATACATGAGCCATAGACACTAACTAACGCCATTTCAAGTATATAAAATGAATTTAGAGAAATTTAGTGTTTTAGAAATGTTACCCAAACGAGATGAAATTGGTACCAAAATGTAGAGGATGAAGAGATGATCACGAATATGTAATTTATTTTAATGTTTGCTTGTTAGATTGAATTTAGATGATGAATTTAGGATTTGGAGTTTGAGAGCTCAAAAATGGAAGTAGTAGAGAGAAGTAGGAGGTTGAAGAAAATGAATGGATGAGGTGGTGGGTTGACTAGTTGACCTAGTCAACTAGTTTGCCCAATAGCCAACTTTGGTCCCTCGAGTTTTAAAGCGGGTGCGTGAATTAGCCAAACGAAATATTTTAAATACGCGAATCAACGGGAGATGTTATAATTAAATAACGGAAATATCACGAATGTTAGTTAACGAAGGACACGAATTTAGATAACGAAAGATATTATTAAAAAAAAAAGACGGGCGTTAAAATAATTTAATGGAAAAATGCGGGATGTTACATTACCTACACCTTAAAAGAAATTTTGTCCCGAAATTTAATTGGAAGTAGTAGTCGTTGTTTCTTCCTCGAAACCTTTGCGTTTCAAGTTCTACGAGTGAGTGAAGGTACTTCCTTGGGCATTTCAACGAACTTTGACAGTCGGGATTTTACGTCGTTTTAAAGTTTGGTTTCACGATCCATAATTTCAACCGGTCTCTCTAGGAAGTGAAGTTTGTCATCGATAGTAAGCTCATCGAAAGGAATAACAAATTCTTGTTCGGCAAGACACTTTTTCAAGTTTGACACGTGGAATGTAGGATGAACGGGACTCGATTGTGTCGGAAGATCGAAACGGTAAATAACGGTTACCAAAATGCCCCAAGATTTCAAAAGGATCAAAATATCGCGGATTTAGCTTTCTACGTTTCCGAAACGGACTACACCTTTTCAAGGTGTGACTTTTAACGTTACGTGGTTTCCCACATGGAATTCGAAAGGTTTACGTCTAACATTGGCATAGCTCCTTTGGCGATTACGGGCCGTTTCGAGCCTTTCTCGGATTGGAACGATCTTAACGGTTACTCCATGAATGAGTCCGGGTTCGGTGACTTGATTATCATTTACTTGGTTCTACAAAAGGAGAATGACGTTTCCGGTCATATAATATTTCAAAAGGTGTGACGTTAAGACTTAAATGATAACCATCGTTGTAAGAGAATTTGGTTAAAGGCAAAAACTTTTCTCAAGTAAATTTGAAGTTGATAATGCAAACTCGTATTATGGTTTCCAAGGTTTGAATCATGTGTTTGCTTGGTCCGTCAGTTTGTGGATGATACGCGGTACTCATGTTTAAACGTGGTCCCGAGGCTTTTTGTAAGGCACTCCGAAATCTAGAAGTGAAATGAGAATCTCGATCCGAAATGAGGTACATTTCTTTAAGGTATATTTGAAAAAGTTTGTTAGGACTTGAAAACGTTTGTTGGAACAAGTTTCTGTTTCTCAAGAATTTTGCACCGCGGAAAGTTTATCGATTTCCGAAAACGTTCGTTAGAGCAAGTTTCGTATCGGGTTCTGAAGAACGTTCGCTAGGACTATTCACCCTCGAGGTGAATACTGGTATATTGTGAAGAGTCACTCTCTCAAATGAGAATTTAGAATAAAGATTTCCTTATACGGAAGTACGAGTGTAAGACGAGAGAACTTTCCACCTCGATGTGAGCATAACAAGTATATTGTAGTTCGTCGATAAAACTGCGCGAAAACGAGATAGTATACACGTGTAACATATGGTTGAAGTCGAAGGAATTTGTCATTCATTCGGAAGCATAAGTATGGTTCGATAATAATCGACGATGTGTCCCGGGTATGGTTGTTATCAGTATTCTCGAAGTTTTCGGATATTCAAACAAGAAAAATAAAGTCATGTACATGGCACATGGTGGTGATTAGGTTGATCGAGTCCAATCACTATCACGTGTCATTAGAACTTTGGTATGAATTACCATAATATAACCACGTTGATCGAGTGTCGTTATATTACGCTAACTCATACCTCCATCCCCACATCACTCCATAGATTCAGGTTCGTGTAATCGTGAAGTTTTAAAATGAACACAGCATAGCGACATCACCAACGTGACTCGTATTTAATCGCAAGAATTAGTGCAACTCTAAAGAAGCGTTCCCCGGGGGAAGTGTATAAATGATTGTTCACGTCAATGCGGTTCAAGTCAAACGATAATGTATTTCGGTGCGAGAAGTGTAACGAATCATGATAACGAATAGTACACAACCGTAGTGTTAAATATTGATGACGATACTCACCTGGAGTAGTGATAGTAGTAACAAGAAGTGGTAAATAGTAAGGAACACCGATGTGACACCTATAGTAAGTTGAAACGGTGGCGAATAACAATCTGGGAGATAGAGTTCCCGAACAAGTGTGACTAATGAAGTCGTCGTCTTCCTTACGCGTATGAATCTTGAATTCACGTGTGTTACCAAAAAGTGGCAGAATACGAATTCGTATGATGAAGGTTGGGTACCATTAAAGAGTTTGCCTAAGAATGATTCAAGTATAATGCACAAGTAGTCAAATAGGTGCTATCTATAGAAAATGTATGTCAGAATGCAATGGCCTACTATCCGGTTGTAGTCTAGATTCACTAATGCGTCCTAACGACTCTGTCAGACACACTAATGCACATCCTAGTTCCCTACAACCAATGCTTTGATACCATCTGTAGCGACCCGAAAAAATCGTCATTGACGGCGCCGTTAACTTAGGTCCCGTTACGTGGTCGTAGTCCCTATATGAGACACGTTTGACCAAAATTATGTCGCATTCATTTGAAATGTACAACACTTACAAATTTTAGTTTACAAAACCGTTTGACAACAATTTTAAGTTTGCAAAAGTATAAATTATAAATGAGATAACTTGCGACATAATTAGTTTAAAATCACGGTTGCTATAAATAGCGTAAGTATGTAAACGATATGTTTGAATCCAAAGGTGCTATCACTAGTTTATGTATGTATGTATGCTTGACCCCAAGCAAGAAATCAGAGTGTATGCATGTATGCTTGACTCCAAGCAAGAAATCAGAGTGTATGCATGTATGCTTGACTCCAAGCAAGTATGAGTGTACACGGAAGCATGTATCAAATAGCCAAGTATGAACCTGAGAAACATATAGAAAACTGTCAACGAAAAACGTTGGTGAAATCATAGGTGTTTTAGTAAACGTTGTATTTGAACCACAAGATTTAATATAAGATGATTATCAAAATCATTTGCATTTCAAAGTTGTTATTTGTATCGCGGGCACCCAATTATAAAACTTAACTATTTTGCACCCTTTGCGTAGTGTTAGAACATACACTAGACCCGAAAATATATTTCATCAGCTAACGGTAGCGAACCGTCCGAATGAGGCTCGTCAAGCCCATGTGATCACATAATATAAGTTCACGTTTACACCCTGCAAGTGTAACTAATGATAATTGAATTGAGGCTTTTTGTTCAAACCCGTACGTGGAATGTTCGTTTCCGTACTTGTGTTCAAAGTGTAAAAGTATGTAGTATAAAACCGTATATGTTTCTCATCCCATGATTTAAAAGTATAAAAGTTGTTAAAAGATGGGACTATGATCTCACCTCGAGTGCACGAGTATAAAAGTGCACAAAGTAAACGTGTGCATGAAAGTTGCTTAGCCTTGACCTAAACAAGTAAGTTGTATCAATACCGGGTAAGACACAAACAAGGTCGGTCGAAATGTGTTCAATTAGTCCTATGGCTCGTTACGACTCAAATGTATAGCATGTGAATCACGTTGTCAAGTTTCATGCAAGAATCAAGTATAAAAGAAGATTATAATGATTGCATAAACGTTTGGTTAAGTTTAACTAAAAGTCAAACTCGGTCAAGTCAAAGTCAACAAAAAGTCAATACGTTCGGGTCAGGTCCCGAACTATTTTTCTGTGCTAATTATTCATATATAAGCATGTTAGAACAAGTTACATGTGAATCGGAGGTCCATAGCATGCCACACATTTTTTGTATATTAGAAAGCAAGTCAGAATCAAACCATGCCTATTGTCGCGCCGCGACAAAGGCTGTCCGCGCCGCGGCGAATAACGGGTGCTGGTACCTGGTCAGTCTCAATTGTTCAAGTCTTTTCCAAAACTCAATTTAGCACAAAATACAAACCGTAAACACTTAGAATGCGTAGCTTATATCATTGGAAAGCTCTTTGGACAAGGAACACAACTAAGTACATATTATCAATCAAAACATGCATTTAAAATAATCAAATTCTCGTCAAATGTTCAATGAACGTTCATAATCAAAGTTTCAAGTTTGTAAAACGCATTTCATGATTCGGGCAACCAATTTACATGTATGATATGCCGTTTTGAAGGTAATGAAACATACATTACAACTAAACACTTACTAATAACATTTCATGGCATTCGAAACATCAAAAGCTCATTTTAAGTCTATCAAACCCTAACCAAAATCCACAAAAATCAATATTCATGTTTTTGAAGTTTTCTTAATCAACCTACGCATCAAAATGAAGCTAGTGATACTAGTAACACAATTAAAACATGAACTTTAACAAGTTAACAACATTAACTCATCCAAAATTCAAGATTAAGCAAACCCATTTCAAATGTTCAAACTAGTTACTCAAAACAACAAATCGAGCAAACAAATCATATATTCATGTTATACACGAGCCATAGACACTAACTAACACCATTTCAAGTATATAAAATGAATTTAGAGAAATTTAGTGTTTTAGAAATGTTACCCAAACGAGATAAAATTGGTACCAAAATGTAGAGGATGAAGAGATGATCACGAATATGTAATTTGTTTTGATGTTTGCATGTTAGATTGAATTTAGATGATGAATTTAGGATTTGGAGTTTGAGAGCTCAAAAATGGAAGTAGTAGAGAGAAGTGGGAGGTTGAAGAAAATGAATGGATGAGGTGGTGGGTTGACTAGTTGACCTAGTCAACTAGTTTGCCCACTAGCCAACTTTGGTCCCTCGAGTTTTAAAGTGGGTGCGTGAATTAGCCAAACGAATTATTTTAAATACGCGAATCAATGAGAGATGTTATAATTAAATGACGGAAATATCACGAATGTTAGTTAACGAAGGACACAAATTTAGATAACGAAAGATATTATTAAAAAAAAGACGGGCGTTAAAATAATTTAATGGAAAAATGCGGGATGTTACATGAGATACTTAAAGGATCGGAGAAATATCTTAAAATTCGGGAAGACATAACCCGATATAGGGCTGATAGAATTTGGGTACCAAAGTTTGGAGATGTGAGAGAAATGGTACTTAAGGAAGCACATAAAACCAGATACTCAATACATCCCGGAGCAGGAAAAATGTACAAAGATCTCAAGAAGCACTTTTGGTGGCCGGGTATGAAAGTCGATATTGCTAAATATGTAGGAGAATGTTTGACGTGTTCAAAGGTCAAAGCTGAACATCAGAAACCATCAGGTCTACTCCAACAACCTGAAATCCCATAATGGAAATGGGAAAACATTACCATGGATTTCATTACTAAATTTCCAAGGACTGCAAGTGGTTATGATACTATTTGGGTAATAGTAGATCATCTCACCAAGTCAGCACACTTCCTGCCAATGAGAGAAGATGACAAAATGGAGAAGTTAGCACGTCTATACTTGAAGGAAGTTGTCTCCAAACATGGAATACCAGTCTCTATAATCTCTGATAGGGATGGCAGATTTGTTTCAAGGTTTTGGCAGACAGTGCAACAAGCATTGGGGACTCGTCTAGACATGAGTACTGCTTATCATCCACAAACTGATGGTCAGAGTGAAAGGACGATACAGACCCTTAAAGACATGCTACGAGCATGTGTTATCGATTTCGAAAACAGTTGGGATCGATACCTACCGTTAGCAGAATTTTCCTACAACAACAGTTATCATTCGATTATTGAGATGGCGCCGTTTGAGGCACTTTATGGTAGAAAGTGCAGGTCTCCAATTTGTTGGAGTGAAGTGGGGGATAGACAGATTACGGGTCCGGAGATAATACAAGAAACTACCGAGAAAATCATCCAAATTCAACAACGATTGAAAACCGCCCAGAGTCAACAAAAGAGCTATGCGGACAGTAAAAGAAAAGATATAGAATTTGAGATTGGAGAGATGGTCATGCTTAAGGTTTCACCTTGGAACGGCGTTGTTCGATTTGGTAAACGAGGGAAACTAAATCCAAGGTACATTGGACCATTCAAGATTATAGATCGTGTCGGACCAGTAGCTTACCAACTGGAGTTACCTCAACAACTTGGGGCTGTACATAACACTTTTCATGTCTCGAATCTGAAGAAGTGTTTTGCTAAAGAAGATCTCACTATTCCGTTAGACGAAATCCAAATCAACGAAAAACTTCAATTTATTGAAGAACCCGTCGAAATAATGGATCGTGAGGTTAAAAGACTTAAGCAAAACAAGATACCAATTGTTAAGGTTCAATGGAATGCCCATAGTGGACCCGAGTTTACCTGGGAGCGTGAAGATCAGATGAAGAAGAAATACCCGCACCTATTTCCAGAAGATGCGTCAACACCTCCAACTGCTTAAAATTTCGGGACGAAATTTAATTAAAGGGTAGATACTGTAGTGACCCGAACTTTTCCATGTTATATATTAAATGAAAACTATATTTGTATGATTAAATGTTTCCAACATGTTAAGCAATCAAACTTGTTAAGACTTGATTATTTGAAATGTGCTTCATATAGACAATTGACCACCCAAGTTGACCGGTGATTCACGAACGTTAAAAATTTGTAAAAACTACATGATGATATATATATATGAATATATATGGTTAACATGAGATTATGATAGGTAAGTATCTCACTAAGTATATTAACAATGAGTGATATACATAAAAATGAGTTTATTGAATTAAGAAACTCGAAACGATATATATAACGATTATCGTTATAACAACGTCTTACTAAACACATATGAATTATATTAAGATATTGATACACTATGTTTAACATGATAAAATGATAATTAAGTATATCATTAAGTGTGTTAACAATGAACCACATATGTAAAACAAGACTACTAACTTAAGAATTTCGAAACGAGGCATATATGTAACGATTATCGTTGTAACGACATTTTAATGTATATATATCATATTAAGATATATTCATACATTATAATATCATGATAATGTAATAATTTAACATCTCATTTAAGTATAATAACAATGGATTAATTACATTTAACAAGATCGTTAACTTAAAGGTCTTAAAACAACACATACATGTAATGACTAACGGTGAGTTAACGACTCAGTTAAAATGTATATACATGTAGTGTATTAAGATGTATTAATAAACTTTTGAAAGACTTCAAGACATATATCAAAGTATTTCTACTTAGTAAAAATGCTCAAAATTACATTCTCATTTGTTTCCATCAACAATTCTACTCGTGTACACCCGTATTTGTACTCGTACAATACACAGCTTTTAGATATATTTACTATTGGTATATACACCTTTAATCATTCATTCTTGGCAGCCATCTTAGAGTCAAAAACATGTGGAACCATTATTTAACAACTTGTATGACTAATGAGATAAAAAAAACTTAAGGATTTTTTTTTCTTTATAACAAGTAATTTCGTTTTTATGATTTCACCCCACTTTTCCATTCCATTTTCTCATACTTACACTCCAAATTCTCTCTCAAAATACTCCTGACATCATACTTGATCATCTCTAAGTATTTTCACCATCTTATAGCTTCAATTACAAGCTTTAATCATCATAAAAACAACCATTCAAGAACACTTCAAGAAATCTTGCTAGCTTACTTTCAATCTTGCAAATCCATTTCAAGTGATCATCCAATCTCAAGAAATCTTTCTTATTTACAGTAAGATATCTTTCTAATTCAAGGTAATACTCATATTCAAACTTTGATTCAATTTCTATAACTATAACAATCTTATTTCGAGTGGAAACCTTACTTGAACTTGTTTTCGTGTCATGATTCTGCTTCAAGAACTTTCAAGCCATCCAAGGATTCTTTGAAGCTAGATCCATTTTTCTCTTTTCCAGTAGGTTTATCCACAAAACTTGAGGTAGTAATGATGTTCATAACATCATTCTATTCATACATATAAAGCTATCTTATTCGAAGGTTTAAACTTGTAATCACTAGAACATAGTTTAGTTAATTCTAAACTTGTTCGCAAATAGAAGTTAATCCTTCTAACTTGACTTTTAAAATCAACTAAACACATGTTCTATATCTATATGATATGCTAACTTAATGATTTAAAACCTGGAAACACGATGAACACCGTAAAACCGGACATACGCCGTCGTAGTAACACCGCGGGCTGTTTTGGGTTAGTTAATTAAAAACTATGATAAACTTTGATTTAAAATTTGTTCTTCTGGGAAAATGATTTTTCTTATGAACATGAAACTATATCCAAAAATCATGGTTAAACTCAAAGTGGAAGTATGTTTTTCAAAATAGTCATCAAGATGTCGTTCTTTCGACAGAAATGACTACCTCTTTAGTAAATGACATGTAACCTGTATTTCCGACTATAAACTTATATTTTTTCTGTTTATATTCATAAACTTAAGTTCAATATGAAACCATAGCAATTTGATTCACTCAAAACGGATTTAAAACGAAGAAGTTATGGGTAAAACAAGATTGGATAATTTTGCTTGTTATAGCTACGTGAAAATTGGTAACAAATCTATATCAATCATATCCTAGCTAACTTACATTGTATTATACATGTATTCTAATATATTATGTAATCTTGGGATACCATAGACACGTATGCAAATGTTTTGACATATCATATCGACCCATGTATATATATTATTTGAAACAACCATAGACACTCTATATGCTGTAATGTTTGAGTTAGCTATACAGGGTTGAGGTTGATTCCAAAAATATATATACTTTGAGTTGTGATCTAGTCTGAGACGTGTATACACTGGGTCGTGGATTGATTCAAGATAATATATATCAATTTATTTCTGTACATCAACCTATGGACAACTAGTTGTAGGTTACTAATGAGGACAGCCGACTTAATACACTTAAATCATTAAAACGTAATAAAAAGTGTTGTGAATATATTTCGATCATACTTTGATATATACGTACATATTTGTTATAGATTCGTGAATCGACCAGTGGCCAAGTCTTACTTCCCAACGAAGTAAAAATCTATGAAAGTGAGTTATAGTCCCATTTTTAAAATCTAATATTTTTGGGATGAGAATACATGCAGTTTTATAAATGTTTTACAAAATAGACACAAGTATGCGAAACTACATTCTATGGTTGGATTATTAAACCGAATATCGCCCTTCAAGTCTGGTAGCCTAAGAATTAAGGAAATGGCCCCTAATTGACGCGAATCCTAAAGATAGATCTATTGGGCTTAACAACCCCCATTCAGGTTATGGATGGTTTAGTACTTCGAGATTATTATACAGACGAGAGGTTCTGTTTTGGGGATATTCTATGCATTAAGTTAACGTCGGTTACCAGGTGTTCAACATATGAATGATTTTTATGTACTTGCGAGTGTAATGATATTTATGAAAAATGAGAAATCTTGTGGTCTATTATTTTGATTTGATAATATATAGGTTAAACCTAAACTCACCAACATTTTTGTTGACGTTTTAAGCATGTTTATTCTCAGGTGATTATTAAGAGCTTCCGCTGTTGCATACTAAAATAAGGACAAGATTTGGAGTCCATGCTTGTATGATACTGTGTAAAAACTGCATTCAATTAATATGGAACGTTTATAATTAATATGAACGGGACATTTCCGCAGAAAAGTAAAGAAAAGGCAACGGATAAGCACATCCACATGATACAAATGTGGCACTCGGGGCATATTAGAAAGGCTGAAATATTGGAGGAATGGGAGTGCGCTCCAATCACGTTCCCGGCATTCTGGAAAATTTGTCCATCTTATTCTCCTTTAACAGTTACCGCCACAATCGGACGCTGCTGGGTGTCCCGAATTTATGTCGATACGGGTAGCTTCGTTGACTTTCTGTATGAACACTGTTTTTTGCAATTGCCGCATGATGTAAGAGAAAAGTTAAAACCACTGCTACACCCCGTAGCGGGTTTCACAGGCGAAACAACTTGGCCCCTGGGACGCGTGAGTATCGACTTGACGCTAGGTTATGACCATCGGCGCCGCACTATATTGTTGACTTTCGTGGTGGTTCGTAGTCAATCTAAATACAACGTTATTTTGGGACGGACAGCGTTACAGGAAGTCAGGAACTGAGTGTCATACCTTCAACGGTTCACGGTATGTTGATGTGAGCACGCCATGTTAGGAGTGTGCTCCGGCATGTCGGTAGCACACAAGGTCAAACACAAACGCGTTAAAGATGGTCTTATAGAAACTTTTACATTTAGAAAACTAAATCAAATAATAAAGATAAAGATAAATATTACACAATGATAGCTAACAATTTAACAAATAAATCTTAACAAACTCGTAAGTTACATTCATAGGAATGCTTACAAAAAACATTTGATTTTTAATGAAACATGAATGAAAATAATCAGCTACCGACACAATTGTCTATGTATACATGGTCGATATTTTTGAATACGAAAGAAACAATCGCTATTAATGATAAATGAAATGTACATACGATAAAGCATTGAGAACAAGTCTCCCCAACCAACCAACCAATATGATGCACGTACACGACCAATTACACGGATGAAAACGACTTTGTAGGTCAAGGCCAATTCAATTGTAGGTCACACAAATCACTCGTTATTACATTCATTGTGTTTTTTATGTTAAAAAAAATAACTGAATTGGTTATAGTTGGAACTGTAACCAACCCAATTTAAGATGAGCTTGATTGCCTATTAGTTGAATTATTCAGTTAACGGTTTATCTGGTTTGATATATCAGATAACGGTTAACTTTCTTTACATGTGATTGTCGTAGATATCTAAGTAACTAAGTTACGGAACATTAGATTTGCTTCAAGTTTGAGTATTTAGAAAAGGATACGATTTAAATAAAAAATAATAAAATTTAAGATAATGGAGTACAATTGAATTGGGCCATATATGGGATTAAGG
Organism: Rutidosis leptorrhynchoides; assembly: GCF_046630445.1. Classification (NCBI taxonomy): domain Eukaryota; kingdom Viridiplantae; phylum Streptophyta; class Magnoliopsida; order Asterales; family Asteraceae; genus Rutidosis; species Rutidosis leptorrhynchoides. The sequence goes on from NC_092334.1 coordinate 424,986,700, forward strand.
ACCACGTCGGTGTAGCCTACTTGTCATGCCAAAATAAAAATGGTCCACTACACGAAAATATTGTACCCATCCTTAGATTGCAGGATTTTCAATAGCATGATATTCCAAATTCCAATATTGTACTTATTTAAAATCAACTCACGAATTTTATCACCCTGAACTTAAACTAATAACTCTCGATTAGAAAGCATATTGATTTTGATTTTGATACTACTAGGCCAATGGTCTATTAATCCAAGATTCCAAGATTTCAATGGTAAACAAAAATCTAAGAAATATTAAACTCGGTGTTATCAGGAGACTTTCGGAATATGATGTTCATGTGGAAACCGTGAATGTTGCACCTAAACCGACGTTAAATATTCCGGTTAATGTTGACGACGGTGAGGTTCTTTCGGCAAAGGCATCAGCTGATTGTGAGAAGGTAGAGGAAAATCATGAAACTCAACAGTTTCACGAATTTGTTCCAAGTGACAAATTGCTTCCTGAGATTGATGACGAAAAGCACAAAAACTTCAATTCCAGCATGGGTGAATGTAGTTGGGAAGGTGGTAATCCCGAAAGTAATTGCGACGATTCTCCGGCAATGGATTCTACTCCGGTGGTGACTCAAAAGTCGAGAAGCATTAGTTACATGAAATCCAATGACGGCGATGTAGTTTCTGAGGTTAAAAAGCGCACGCGTGACAAGCCTGATGTTCTTTCGAGAGACTCATTGTGTTTTCAAAACCCAATTGGGCCGACACCCTTGAATTATCATAACTCAACACCTGGGCCATATGATGTTACTTTGATTAATAATGGCAACTCTAATGGGCCTGACATTAGTTTAGATGAGTCGGATAATTTTGGCCCTAATAAGCAAGATACAAGGCTAGAAAACAACAATGGTTATGATTTTTCATCTACGTCTACTTTGAACAATATTGAGTCGTGTGTGGATGAATCTCTTGGGCCAAGCCTAAAAATGTGGATTGTAATAGTTTAAACATCGCTTCAACATCTAACGCGGTAGCTCGTTTTCGTTTTAAAGAGAGAAAAGTTCAACCATTAATTAAAAGCCAATTTATTAAATATGTTTAGGGAAGAAAAAATTTGAAGCGTACTAGATGTCGTGATAAACGTCGATGGTATAAAAGGTATTTTATTGATGATTCGATGAAATATTTGGAGGAGGATGATGAAGAAGTTGACTGCTGCTCATGTTGTTCATCCTGCTCATCCTCGGGCTCGGAAACGTAGATTTCTTTGATTAGTCGTGGTGTTTTAATGTTTCGGGGTCGTGTATGTTTGAGATTTTCGTGTATGGCTATCCGTTTGGATCTTTGGTAGTTGGGTTAGTGGTTTTGAGAGTTTCTTTAATTGTTCTCGTGCTCGTGTTAGGTTTGATCGAGTTTTGATTTGTATGTGTGTTTTTTGCGCGGTCTCGTGTATTGTCTAGATTCTTGCTAGCTTGTTTTGTTTTAATTTTTATATATATATATATATATATATATATATATATATATATATATATATATATATATATATATATATATATATATATATATATATATAATATACCTGTCTTTCAAAAAAAAAAAATTTTTTTCAGGAGATCGACTTTCGGTTCTGGTGTCCTACACGGAGAGTTGTTTCACATGAAATCAATCTTAACAGAAGGCCTAATTTTGCTTTAATATAAACTAATAAACAGGACGTATAAGCGAATACTTATACTATATAATATATATACTACTAGCTTTATGAGTCCGTGCGCTGCATGACACTTATATAAATTAGTATACGATTACGTTAATAATATTGATACTCATCAAATGTATAATACAATTATAATAAATAAAAAAACCATTCATTACCAATAACATTTGTATCGAAAGTATTAGTATCAAAAGCATTGTATACGACAACGTTAGTATTGCACACACTTTATATAATGTATGATAACATGAGTATGAGGTACTGAAAATATTAGTATCGTAAACGTTATTATTGAATACAATTACAATACAACAATCGGTTATTCTCATTCAATGTCGCAAATTCTCTTGAACATAGAGTGATACGTTTATGAGCCTGTCCGTTAAAATACATATCACAAATGTCAAAAAGTTGATATACTTTAAATTTATTTAAATATCATATTTGTATTTAATATAGATATCTGATTGTTCATTAAAATTAAGTTATATACCTAATTTTATTTAAAGTTTATTCATTTATTTCTCGTACATTTTCACACACACATTTGTATTGCTAATTTTAATTGATATTTGTATACTTGCTAGTAGCTGAATTAATATTTAAGTAATTGTATTGTACTTAGAATATTATTAAACAATATTACTTTTATATTTATACTATTTTATTTATTTATTTAATTTAAATTATTAATTTATTTTATATTTTTGATAACACCATATGTGAAGTTCTATTGCTCCTGTTACTTCTATTTTTATATTTATATTATTTTATTTATTTAATTTTATTTTTAAAGTAACTGTATTTTATTTAGAATATGAATACTTTCCTTATTTGAGAAAATCAATTAAATAGATGAAAAGAACGATAGAATTAAACGTGACAAGAATAAAGGAGATGTTGACACGTCAGTATAATTGCACGCGCCTTGAGTGTTCGATGTGATGCCTTGAGTGTTCGATGTGATGCCTTGAGTTTGCCGTGTTTTCAAATTTATCAACCTTGTTGACTAGTTAGAATTATTTTGAAACGGAATTATTATTAGTTATTAAATTAGAAATATATATATATATATATATATATATATATATATATATATATATATATATATATATATATATATATATATATATATATATATATATATATATATATATATATATAACTAATTTTCAATAACACTCGGTAATCAGGGGCGAATCTACACTATAAGGTAAGGACCCAACGAAAAAAAAAATTACAATATACACTTCAAATTGTATTGAACACCACTAAATTTAGCTATAGGACTCCACATATTTATATAATTTAACATTTTTTGGAGGTAAACAACCACTAAAGTACCCTTTAAATATAACTAGTTTTCGAAAAAAAATTAGGACCCCTTTGAATTTTCATTCTAGATTCGCCACTGTCGGTAATGAACAACATACTAAGAGCAGTAGGAGTCGTTCATTGTTAAATCTCAGTGTTAAATTTAACACTGGATTTAACACTGAGGTCAAATCAGGGAAAATCGTTCAGTGTTAAATCAGTATTTAATTATTATTATTTAATTTATGTTTATACTTTTATTTATTATTTAATTTATTTAACTAACGAAAAATATAATATAAATAAAAATAAGCATCATTGTGATTTTTTTTTAAAATGGACCCAATTTTTAAAAATCTTCAGCCCCTTTTTTTACCAATTATAATGGCCCAAAATCTGGCCCAATTTAAACCTAATTAAATAAAAGGAAAGATAAAAGGCTGTATCATCTTCTTCATCGTGTACCTGCAAAAACAAAGGTAAAAGTCATCAAAACAACATCAATTAAGCAAAGGAAAATAGAAAAAATAAGGGAAAAAAAAAAGAAAGAAAAGAAGCACTTTACACCGTCGCATGTGTAACGGTGGCCAATAACGGCGGCCTTTAACGCCGGTTTAACGCCGGCGGGGAATCGGTGGCACCACCGTCCCCACCGTTAAAATTGGTTAACGGCGAAAAAAATTGTCGACTCCTGGTGCTCTAACTAATGTAAGGTGAAACGAGGAATTAGTCCAATTTGACCATCAAATGAACGGATTTTATTATTATGTCAATGTTAAACTTTAAAATCACATATCTAAAGAAAAGAATACTCTGTATCACATATCTTAATCTCTAAAACCTACTCATTTAAAATAGTATAATATCATATATATTCATCTAACTATTTAGACCTATCAAATATATCCTTTAAATGTCATAATATCAAAAAATAACCAATCAAAATAGTAAAACTCACGTATTTACTTATTTCAATAAAATGATTAATAAAAGTAATTCTATATACTAATATTAGCCAAACCCATGAACAGTAAAAAGGTGACACAATGCTGACGTCAGCTATTTTAAGAACCCCATGGGTCGTTGTGTTCGTAACGGTCATGAATAAACACATCATATAATAAACATAAACAAAAATATATGTTCGTTTAACCGCTTACATTTATTTATTTTTTCAGTCTACATATCTTAGGAGAATTGATTTTATAAAATTTTATAATTGAATTAGTAAATATGATAGTTTTATTATTTAGATTGGTTATTTTATGATATTATGACAGTATAATCATATGTCCGACGAGTTTAAGTGTTTAAGATGAGTATATATAATATTATCCTTTTAATTGGTTAAATATGTGTGATTTTGGAGATTGAAATTAGCGTATATGATATTAACGTCTAAATATGTAATTTTAGATGTTATCACTTCCAAAAACTAAGGGAAATAATAATTCCACCATTCATTCTTTTTTATACTTCCATCATTATTTGACCACATTTTTCAATACAACAACAACATGCCCAATCCCACATGTGTGAGGTATGAGGGAGGTGAGACGTAAACAATCCTTCATCTATCCTAGAATAAAGAGAAATCATTTCTCCACCCAGAGTGAAGCACTCACAAGAGTAGAGAAAGTCCTACCTCTCTTTGCTCGACGGATAAAGAGATTGCTTCCAAGAAGACATCCGCCCCAAAAAGTAGAAGAAAATAAAATAAAACAAAAACAAAAATAAATAAAGTAAATAATTTACATAAATATAGATAAATAAATAGAATAAAATAGATACATACATAATAAAAAAGTAATAAAATCGAGACGTCATAAAAATGGTAGAAGCAAATTTTCATGGGGTTTTAAATCAAGCATGGAGTTCAATTTAGCCTCTAAGCGGCAGTCAAGTCGCCATTAAATCGACGCTTGATGTTGCCTCATATAATAGGGCCGTATTTTCCAATATAGCGTTCAAATTATTTATTGTTTTGGTATAATTTTTTTTTGTTCTTTTAATTGCTTTTGCAGACTTTTCTTTCTTCTTAGAGCACTAGCTATCGTGATGGTCAGTTGTCAGTATTTTTCAGTGTCTTTTTTATGATTAGGCGCTGACTAGATTGACATTGAAAAACTGATAATAGAAAGAAAGTGAGAAATTTGTTCAGTTTCAGTTTAAAAATATCTTGGAGAGAGAAAACATTATTATTAATTAATTAATTATTATTTATTTAAGTTTTAGTTAATTTATATTATATACTAAATATTTTAAATAACAAAATATAACACATAATCAAAATAAGCGTTGCATTAATAAATAAAAATACATCGCACCTAAAAAATCGAACAAAAATCACAATGCATCTTGCTCAACAGGCGTAGCTTGGAGTGAGAGTGTGTGTGTGTGTGTGGGGGGGGGAGGGGGTTGTTAACGTAAGGAGGCCGCCAGAGAGGACGGCAAACCGGCTTTTACTAAATGAAATTTTATTTATTCGTTAATAAAACAAACTACGATAAACTACTAACTTATACAATAAACTAATATGTTTCCTCCTCCGAATCTGATTCGTCCAACTCCATTTCTCGGCGGATCTTGTCATTTTTCTTCTCAATTTCCCTTCTATATTTCTTACTCAAGTTATCCGAATCAATCACCAAAATCTATAATTGCGATTCCATTTTTACCTAATTATAATAACTTTTCTTTGTAAAACTAATTTCTTCAAAGTTTTCTTTCAAAGACAAATCCAAAGACTCTCGAATTGATTTCGCGGAATCATTTGACGTTTTGTC